>NC_067398.1:152470553-153118053 GCF_016432865.1 Antechinus flavipes | reverse complement strand
ATTTAATGCTTGAGAAGCTTTAGGGACTTTTTCCAAAAGCTTTTAAGATTCTCAGAGGAGAGAACATTTTGCTGCAAGTAAATGGAGTCAAATACATCCACAGAATAACTTTGGTCCCAGATTCTGACTCAAAGTAAATTCTTTGCATTGCAAAGCCCATTTTCCTATCTTTGTAAAAAGGCCTTGTTCTATCACCTGTCCTCTGAATAGTCTGCCTTTTTTTTCTTCCTCACATTTATTTTTATTTTAAACCTGATAAATGCCAAATAAAATGGATATTTTCATTTATATAGAACAGAATGGGAGGCGGAGATAATTTATGCAAAGCTACAGGACTCTTATTACATTCAGTTAACTTTTCTTTTTAGGTAATAAATTTAAGCTGTGGATTTCAAACCTGTCCTGTTTCTTTCTATTCCTTTCTCTGATTATTATTATAATTATAATTATTTTTGATTAAGGGAGGAGGAAAAACAAATTGTCTTAGTGGTGCTTTTAAACTCTCTTTTGCTTTTTTTTCCTTTTCTTTTTGCTACCCTGTTAGGGAAAACAAAAAGAAAAAGACAACCTTTGCAGCAAATATGCTTAGTTAAGCAAAACAAATTACTGTAAATATAGCCTGCTTTGTTAAAAAGTGGAAATAGTAGAGGTATGGCTGCTTGTAAATTTCACATTGAATCTTCATTAAATAGATCACAGTTTTGTGATCACTACAATGAAATGGGATAAAGAAGTGTTTCTTGTACACACTAAAGTGATATATTAATTAATTAAAAAATAGGTTTGTACCAGTGAATTCTTTAGAATCAGCAGTTCTTACAAACCTATGTCCAGTGTTATAAGCAACTTGTCTTTAAATTTGTAGGCTCATAGAATCATAGCTCCATAGCTGAAAGAAATCACTCCACTTATTTTATAAATGAGGAAACTGAGGCTCAGGGATATTGTGATTTTCTCAGGGTCTTATGGGTAGTAAGCATTCCACTTTTTAAGTAGCATTTAAATCTAAGTCTTATGATTCTAAAACCTAAGTGGTCTTGGAGAGCACTCTGAGAAATTAAATTGGTCATAAAGCTATTGTGTGTCATTTGTGTATATTTGAAACTAGGTGTTCTTGACTCTGAGGTTAGTTCTCTATGCACTACATTAGGTGCTTCTAGTTAAATATGTATTGGCTGCTCTGAACTATGTAGTCAGTTTAACAGTTAATTGCAATAATAAGATCTCTGTTCAGTCAAATTGGCTTTTCAATTCCTTGCATACGGCATTTCATCTTCCTTCTCTCCACTGTGTTTCTCGTGAGTGGAATTCTTCTGTTCTTCTACTCTACCTCATTGTAAGAGAGCTTCCTTCAAGATGCAACAAAAACACCATCTTCTATATTGTCCCCCAATTGCCTCTCTCCCAAATTTCTTTGCATTTCTTTGCATTTTGCGTATATTCTGCAATACTTATTTTGCCTGCCCCACATCAGGGCGCGCGCGCACACACACACACACACACACACACACACACACACACATATTCTGTAGCAATTATGTATGTGTTTGTTGTCTTCCCTAATAGAATATAAATTCCCTAAGAGCAGAGGTTATTTTATTCTTTGTATTTGTTTTCCAAGTACCCAGGATTATACATAATGTCTGACACATACTAGACACTAAATAAATGATTGTCTTTTTTACATTTTTTTTGAAAAATTATTTTTAGCATTCATTAAAAACATTTCTGAGTCCCAAATTCTCTCTCTCCTTCCACTCCTTTTCCTACCTGTTGAAAAAGCAAGCAATATGACACCCATTAAACATGTAAAGTCATGCAAATCATATTCTATATTAGCCAAGTGACAAAAAAAAATAAAGTGAAAAATAACATGCTTCAATTTGCGCTTCAAGTCTGCCAGTTCTCTCTTTGGAAGTGTATAACTTTTTTTTAATCATGAGTTTTTTGAAAGTGTCATGTATTATTGTATTACACAGAATAGCTATGTCTTTCACAAAGTTTTAAATCATTTACAACATTGCTGTTACTGTGTACAATGTCTTTCTAGTTCTTCTCAATTAACTTTTATCAGTTCATATAAGTCATTCCAAATAATGACCATCTTTTTAAATTGATTTACAATGATGGCAATATAGATAATTGAGGCACTCTCACATTCATTAAAAACTCCATTTTTTGACCCTAAATTTTTGCTTATACTATCTCCTTGATTTCATCTGCCTCTCTTCTTTCATTGTATCCCATGCACAATCTTTCTAAAAGCAAGTATAAGCCCACCTTTTTGAAGAAATGTTTTTCACACTAATGTAAAGCCATATTCCACTGATACATTCATAATTTCTTTTTTAATTAAATTTTTATCAATAGCTTTTGTTATTTTATAACCTTTTTTTTTCGATCCCAGAGTTAGATATTGCTTATAACAAAGATTTTTTAAAAAAGGAAAAACTCAAATAGTTCCACAAAGTTAACCAATACATTAACGAAGTCTGACATCATGTCTAGGGATCCACATTTGTAGTCCTTTACCTTTTGCAAAGAAGTTTCTTCATATTTCTTCTTTGGAGTTTAGGTATTATAATTTCATAGTATCCAGTTAAAATGTTACTGTTATTTTTTTTTAAATTAACAGCCATGTATATTTCCCCCCTGGTTTTCATATTTCTTTTTGCTCATTTCATATGTCATTTTGTGATATTTTATATTCTTCACGTTTATCAATTTCTTACAATAGAGTAATATTCCATTACATTCATATCCACAATTTGCTTTGTAATTTCCTGATCTATAGACATAAACTTAGTTTTCAGTTATTATCTATTATCAAAATTTTTTTTGGTATATATGTTATCATCCTTTTTATCATTCACCTCTTTGGGATATTTGCCTAGCAGTGAGTTCTATGAGTCAGAAGGTGTAGACATTTTAATAATTTTCTGATATGATATCCCTAACATTTTCATCCCTCATTATGTCTAATTGTTGCTATATAGATGAATCTATGTACTCTGCATATATTAATCTTCTTAGAGTTTCACTTTCGATAGTAAGTTCCCTAATGATCAGGGCGCAGGACTGGATACATTCTGTAAATCCCATAGCTCTAGGGCTTGGTTATACTCTATTCATTAAAGTAGACTCATTTTTCATGTAGGCAGCTGCCTGTGAGATGTGACTCTGGGGCTTGTCCAGAAGTATTTAAAATTCCTATAAACTTCCCACCTTTGGGTTAAAGCTTTGGAGACCCTTGTTAAAAAGTGGCTACCTTATCTGTGAAGGATAAATCACTAAGCTGCTATCTTTATCTGTAGTATTGGTTGATTAGATTAGCTATCTAGATGATAGTTAGGGACATAGCTCAGATATGTTTTGAGGTGTTGATTTAATAGGGCTTGAGGGTTGAGTTAGGGAAAGCTCCATAATATGAAGCAGGTCAGAGAAGAATGTAGCAGGATGTTGTCATCCAAATTGCAAATGAGGACACTGACAATTTTAGAGAAGATACGGCACCAAAATATAGGAATAGATGGAATGGAAAATAAATTTTGCCTATCTTCACAGGTTTAAGTAGGGACAGCCCTGTTAAGAAACATTTGTTTTTGATGACATGTAAAAATGATGGTGATTTATAGATGGGCTACTTGGAATAGGGCTGGCGTTCTTGACTTTGAGTCAAGTCAACCTCTTTCACCCTCAGTTTCTGTACCTGTACAATGAGGATGAAAATTTCTGTAGTATTTACCTCACAGTACTGTTTTTTTAATTATGAAATTTTATTTATATCAACATATATTAAATTTGACATATTAGGAACAAAAAATGTTGCCTGTGTCCTCTTCTCAAATTCCTTCTCTTCCTCTCTCTCTGTACATATATATGTGTATATATGTACATATATTTGTGTCTATGTATATAATGTTGAATTCTATTTATTTTTCAATTTTTTAACATTGTTTAAAGTTTGGAGTTCCCATAGCTCATCTCTCTCCCAATCTGAGCTTCATACAGCTTGTTCTTAGCTACCCTAAGTTTCGTGCCAATGGGCCATCTTTACTCAATTTATTTCTTGCCACTGGACTTTTTAATAAATATATATATACATATACATATTTAATATTTTCCCCTCATTACAATGAAAACTTTTTTTTTACATTTGTTTTTAAAATTTTTGAGTTCTAGGCTCTCTCCCTCATCCCCACCCACAATTAAGAAACCACATGTGAAGTTATACAAAACATTTCCATGACAGTCAGATTGTAAAAGAAAACATAAATCTCTCACTCTAATGAATGAAAATAAAAATCCTCAAGAAAAATTAAGTTAAAAATAAATAGAGAGATAGGAAGAGTAATAGAGAATGCTTCGATCTATATTCATTCTTGATCAGTGCCCTCTCTGAGTATGGTTAGGATTTTTCATCATAAGTCCTTCAGAGTAGGATGATTGTATTACAGAGAATAACAAAGTCATTTGCGGCTGATCATCCCAGAATATTGTTATGATAATACTGTTTTGAGGATCAAATGAGATAATCTATATAAATACTTTGCTACCTTTAAAATGCTATCCAAATGTCAGGGCATTTTTTTGGGTGGGGGGGGAAGATGGGGAGAAATAAAATTTTAGATATGTGATTTTATTAGGATAGAAGCATCCCCATATGAGAATGTTTTTCATCAATAATGTTTATTGATTGATTTATAATTTATGGCCTTAATGAATTGCCTGAGGTGTAGGAGAGAGGTTGCCTTAGCTTCATCCATTCAGTAAATATTTATTAAGTGCCTACTATGTTCCAGATACTGTTTTAAGTTGTAAAGATGCAAACAGAGGCAAAAGACATTTCTTACCCTCAAAAAATGTAGGATCTAATAGGAAAGACAACAGAAAACTAATATATATACCAAGGAAGTTATATATAGGACAAAGAGGAAATAATTAACAGAGAGAAGACACTGAAATTAAGAGGGGTTTGGAAAGCCTTCCTAGAAGAAGTAGGTTTTTTATTCAGCACTTACAGGAAGCCGAGAAAGTCACCATCACATATTGGACTTGAATTTGTATCCTTCTTGACTTTGGGGGCAAGCTTCTACTGACTATACCACTGTTTTATTATTATTATTATAATTACTGAGTGGTATCTATTACGTATTGATATTTATTTATTGCCACTACTACTATTACACTGGTAAATTAACATGTTTATTGCAGACAGTATGAGTCATCTTTCTTAGGGAATCCTTTATAGCATTTTCACCAGAGAAATAATGGATTTCCAACTCATTATAGCTACTAAGTGAGTTATTTTGAACATTTCTTGACATCATCAGAAAGTAAAATACAGGGTGGCGGAGTCAGAGCTTCATGAATGCTAAATTGATCATTCTAGTCTTCTGGAATGTTTTGTAGCCTCCAGCCACTGAACATGACTATAGGTTAAAACAAATTCAGGGTTTGCTTCGTCTTAAAGGCTTTCATGGCATGAGTATAGGGTTCCTCACACGGCTTGAAAGTGCCACACAATAAATGTCCAGGCTATAAATTTTGCTGGGCTTCCCAGCTGAATGGATGCCTTAAGTGGAGACAGACTGGCTGGAGCTAAAGTTGTTAGAGCTTTGATTTACCTCTTCTCTATTATTCAACCCTATGGAGAGTTTTGAGCAGTGATATCAAGGCTTGCTTATTGGCTGCAGTTTATAGATGGAGACAAAATGAGCAATATTTAACCTCATTAGGAGCATGAGACCTTGTAACAATATTAGTACTGATGAAGTCATGGGGGTATTCTTGAGACAAGGAATTGAGAAATTCACAAATACATGTGTGTTGACAGAATGGTCTCCCCCTAACTCCCAATTCACTTTTTAGTTGCTGGGGATTCCTGGAAGCATTCTCAATGAGAATATATTACTTGAGAAAATTTAGTTTGCATCATACCTCAGGGCAAAATGTAAAGCGAGCCAATATAGAAATGTTTAATTTGAATACCCCAGACATGGGGCACCCCGACTGGTGGGTTTTCCTGGTGCTAAAAAGCCTTAAGTGGAGGGAAGCTTGCCTGACAAAAAGCATCAATGGACCCTTTTTCGTTTCTTTTTTTTTCCTTTTATAATCAGCCACAGATCAGGCAGAGTTTAACTGGATGCTACTTCATGGTTTTAAATGTAGCTGGAAGATGAACAATTGCATTCTGCTCCCTGCCTTTGAAACTAAAGAGTATATCACCTAAATCATTCTTCATCTCTTACTCTATGGTTAACAAAAAATTGTTAGTCTTTCTCTTAGTTTTCCATTGGTTTTCATTTAGTATATTTTTGTTTACTTTGATGTTGGTAAATCTTAATGCTGTAATTATAGGAAGAAGGCAGAATATGTTTTGCCTAAACATCTGTGAGAAAAATGCAGTGTTTGATTTGTTTCTTTTTAAATTTGCAGTTAGGAAGAGTTGATTAATCCCCTCTTAGAATCATATGTTCCGTTTTATGTTACACTCATTTGAAGGCCTGCTGTGATAAATCTTTCTAAGGAGTTAACTGAAGTTTATGGAGGGACAATGACTGCATAGCCACGTATCCCTATTGAAAAACATCAGCTATCCCCTAAGCTAGCAAGGAATTTTCCACTGGTGTACAATTACCCACATAAATTTTGACCAAAATTTGAACTTTCAATTATGAACAGAGTTTCTGCTTAATGATCCTTGTCATTTGTTATGGTCACCTGCCTAGTCTTCTGTTTGTCATCTTGGCTTATGGTACCATGTTGAATCAGAATTTAGATATTCATAAAAAAACTAATATAAGTTAACCTAATAATACTAAGTCCTGTTATACCATAGCTGGAAACATTTTGGTTCAGTCAGTCTTTTGCAAGGAAACTTCCAAAAGAAAAGAGTGTGTGTATATGTGTTTGAATGTGCTCTTATTAGAGGGCACTCAAATAGACTCTCACTCTCTTCTTTTTACCTCTTGTTCTCAATAATAATTGTGCAATTGAAAGAAAGTTTTATCTGTACTTCTGGATAGTTGTTACCTGAGCTAGTGAACTCGAGAGGTCTCCCAGTATCCTTCAAGGTTAGTTCTTTCAAGTTAGCTTTGGTGTGGTGGTGGTGGTGGTGTGTGTGAGTGTGAGTGTGAGTGTGTGTGAATGTGTGTGAGTGTGTGTGTGAGTGTGAGTGTATGTGAGTGTGAGTATGTGTGTGTATATGAGTGTGAGTGTGCGAGTGAGTGTGTGTGTGAGTGTATTGTGAGTGTGTGTGCATGTGCATGAGTGTGAGTGTGTGAGTGTGAGTGTGTATGTGAGTGTGTGTGTGTGAATGTGTTGACTTGTCATTCCTGAATTGAAATTGCTTAAAAGTTTTGTTGCCAATAGAGGTCCTAAATTTAAATGTCTTCTTAGAATTGATTAAAAAATCAACCCTTGTATAAATTTTTGATGACTGGTTTTTGGCCAAGAAGATAAAATAAAAGTATTATATGAAAGCACAATGGAATAGGCATAGGAAAACCAGGGATAGCAGGAGAAGCAAAGCAAGAATGGCTTGGTTCATTATAGTTATTTTTCCTCTTGAAGACAGAAGGAGTGATGTGAGCCTGATGATAAATTTAAATCAAAACGGAAGCTGCTGGTGTTTCTCCTTGGTGGTAGGGGCCATGATGCCTCATCTCGGAATGTTTTCATAGATTCTGGGAACACAATTAGTTTAAGTCTCCAGGTTTGTAATATGGCTCCTGCCATCTGCATAGAGCAGTGTTATAATTTAAACATAGCTGTGGGCTCCAGATATAGCAAACTCCATGGAAGTTCTGATTTTAATGAATAGTAATGGCTGATCTTTGTTATAAACACTTTATGGTTTATTAAGTGTTATACACATATTGTCTCCTTTGAATATTGTAGTGATCCCAAGTACTACAAATATCATTCCCATTTTAATAATTTTTTTTCATTGCAGATGTAATTTACAGATGAGGGAATTGGAGAGAAAGAGAAAGAGAGACACACAGAACAAGTAAGCGCGAAAGGCAGAAAGAGAGAGGGAGAAAGAGGAAAGGGAAGTAGAGAGGAAAGGAAAGCGGAGGAGGAAGAGATAGTAACAGAGAAAAAATGAATTCTCTTTCTGTACCAAATGGGCAGCTCAAATGGGATAATGTTTGTTTTTTTAAAAAAAAGTACTTAGCATAGTTATTAAAACATAGTAGATACTATATAAATGCTTATTCCCTTTCCTTCTCTCTTTCTGGTTAAATGGTCAATCCACTTTGACACATCTCCCACTTACTGCTTCAATCTCAGGACTGAGATAGCGTTGCTTCATTCCAAAATCCATTAGTACTATACACTTCCCAGATTGGCTAAATTGATAGAAGGGGAAAGTGACAAATGTTGGAAAGGATGTGGAAAAATTGTTGATGGAATTATAAAATGAACCAACCATTTTGGAGAGCAATCTGGAATTATAAAACAATCCAACAACTTTGGAGAGCAATCTGGAATCATAACCACAAAGTTATTAAACTACTTATGCCCTTTGACTTAGCAATACCACTATTTGATCCATTCCAAAAATGATTAGGAAAAAAGGAAAAGAACCCACATATTTTAGAATGTTTATAGCAGCTTTCTTTGTAGTAGAAAAAAATAAGAAATTACAGAGATGCCCATCAATTGGGGAATGGCTGAACCAGTTGTGGTATATAATATTGTGGCATAAGAAGTGATGAGCTCAGTGATTTTAGAAAAATATGGAAATATTTACATAAAATAATGAGTAAAATGACAATTTTGTTGTATATATTAAAGGGATAACAAATTGTACATAGTAGTTCTGCAGTTTCATGTACAATCATCTTTTAAAATTTATATGATTATGAAAATACTTTATTTCATAATTTAAAAATAAAATTAAGTAAATAAATAAATAAATACGATTTCAATGGGACCACTTACACTCCAGAAATCAGCAAAGCTGTAAATCAGGGCTTCATTTGTTGTTTTGTTGATTGTCTGGACCTAAGAATGTGATGAAAAATGGTAAAAATACAGGTTAAACTTAAAAATGAGTCTTCTAGGAAAAACTGGTTGTTAAACATTTATCAGCATACCTCTACCCTTCAAGTGCCAATAGTATCCACGTCTCTTTAGATGACATCTCTGTTTCCTGCTTAATTCAATGTCTCCTTCAGGGCCAGCAGCTCTCATAAGGTAGGAGAGTTCCTCTCACTCTCATATGGGCAGAGTGGTGGTCCTCTCCCCAGCTGCCTTCAGTTCTAGAACTTAAACTTCTTGGATGCCTTGCTTTTTTTTTATCTATACTGCAGGGGTCCACTTTTTAAATAAGGGGCCAGTTCGCTGTCCCTCAGACTGTGGGAGGGCCCGACTATAGTAAAAACAAAAACTTTGTTTTGTGGGCCTTTAAATAAAGAAACTTCATAGCCCTGGGTGAGGGGAATAAACGTTGTCAGCTGCTGCATCTGGCCCGCAGGCTGTAGTTTGAGGACCTCTGATAGGCTGAAGTAGTGTAGGGATTTAGGAAAACCCCTTACAGTCTCCTTTATATATTTTCATATCTTGTGATTATATTCTGGAGTCTTCTGTGACTAGATCCGCTGACAGGAGATGAGAGAGACTTTCTCACAGATGTCTAAGGTCTAGAGAGGTTTAAATTCTGACAAATGTTTGGGGGAAGCAGAGAATGGGGTGGATAGTAGGGTTCAGTCCATTTATTGTCCTTGGGGCAGAGGCAGAGCTAGCAGCCTTTAGAGATGTAGTCAGTGTCTTTGAGTGCTTCTAGCTCAGCAATTGAGAGAGGACGGTGTCAGAGTTGGGACTTTTCTGGGAGCTCCTCATCAAAGTGACTTAATGTCCATTTGACCCTTGATCATAGGAATGAAGGGTTGTGGTGGCTGGCAGACTAATAATGTCTCCCGGTCTAGGATCCAGAAGAATGGCTGCTTTTTAATGTCCTCAGCTTCTGGCTTACCGGAGCTCAGCCGTCTCACTGAGTTCTGTCGGCATGCACAGGATGACAACGGCTTCTGTCAAGATGAGGGAACTTAAGTGAACAGGGTAAAGGGACTTGCTGGGATTACATGGCTATTAAGTGTCTGAGGCAGGATTTGAATTCATGAGGTGAAGACCAGGTTCTGCCCCATCCACTGTATTGTCTACCTGCCCCTCATCTGATGGTATGCTTATAGAAAAGTCACTTTGCATTGCCCAACAAGTCCGGCTGATTCGCAGCATGATCTTGTTCAATAAAACACCAAAATGGACTTTAGCGTGAGTGATTATAGGTAAACAAGATATGTATGAATCAGAACTCATCTTTGTTAGTTGAGTGGGCTGCTGGATGATAGCCCCAGAAATGTGCTTCGGACAAGTCTGTAGAACTGAGGAGTTGGCTAAATTTAGGAAGGTCAGCCTTGGTTTGAATGTCTTGTGGTAACCTTGTGTGAATGACTCAGCCTCCGCCACCATGAACTAGCTTGTGGGGTTCTGAGCAGATGCACTAGCCAAATACACCCCACGCTCAGGCTACAGGCCTTCTGAAAACATCATTATACAGTGCTTCAAGTTTTCCTGGAAACGTGAACTTCATTATTAAGTTTCCATGCTCAACTTTGGGCCAGTTGAAAAGAATCTTGAGCCACTTTGAAAAATGCTAAAACCTGCCAAGTCTTCCCTTTGAAGACATTTTGTCCTTATTTTTTGTCCCGTTTCCTCTGAACTCCATGTACCCTGGGTCTCTACCTCTGCATCTCCTTTTCAAAGCTGTTTTTTGGATTCGCGTTGTGAAACCACAGTGGAATCACTCTAGATACAGTCTATATGGTTAATAAAAATAACAATATTTAACATATATATGGTGATTACTGTGTACCAGCCACTGTAATCTCACTGGTCCTCACAACAACTCTGGGAGATAGGTACTATTATTATCTCTATTTTACAGTTGGGGAAACTGAGGCAAATAGAGGGCAAATAAAACTTCATCAGAGTTACGCAGCCAGTAAGAACTTCATTATTAAGTTCCCATGCTTAATTTTGGGCCAGTTGAAAAGAATATTGAGTCACCTTAGCTACTTTGAAAAATGCTAAAACCTGCCAAGTCTTCAACTGAATCTTCAACTCAGGTTGAATTTGAACTCAGGTTTTCTTGACTCCAGGCCCAGTGTTTTATCCACTGAGCTGTATGTAGCTGTCTTTATTGAATAGAGGCTGGATTAGGAATCAGGAAAATGTGAGTTTTCATTTCACATCAGACATTAACTTCTCTGAACCTCAGTTTCTTTATCTGTGAAATAGGGATAATAACAGATAATTCTCACAGCATTTTGAGGATCAAATGAAATAAAAATTGATGTCAAATGTGTTGCAGACATTAAGTGACTCTAAGATTGTTGACTATTATAGTAGGAATGGTTGTACCACAAGGTAAGAAAGGCTGTGCTCACTCAATATCCTTTCTTCCCCCAGTGGTATAGAAATGAGACTGGGGAAGAGATGCACCTGGATGTGCCTATTATTCTTTCTTCCCCTCCAGTGCAATCCTGTAAGGCAAAGATTGTACCTTTTTGTTGTTGAAGTTGTGGTTGTTTAATCTTGATA
Source organism: Antechinus flavipes (assembly GCF_016432865.1). NCBI lineage: Eukaryota > Metazoa > Chordata > Mammalia > Dasyuromorphia > Dasyuridae > Antechinus > Antechinus flavipes. Next base: position 153,106,440 of record NC_067398.1, on the reverse strand, counting down.
TCTTCAGCACCTAGTCCATAGAAAAGGCTCTATCAATATTTGCTAGATTTTAGTCCTCAATCTAAAGAAAATTGTGGGAGCTCTGGGGAAACTTCCCAATTGGCCTGTAGGTGCAAACTCAGGATGACCTGTTCTTGGGCTGGGCTAACACATATAAACACAGCGGCTCATGAGGTCTGTTGGAATGCTGCCAGTTGGGAATCTTAGCCAGTGAAAAACCACCTGGGTTTGAATTTAAGCATGGCCCAGATGTCAGGAAAACTTACATCTATTTTGGCAAATCTGAGGTGAAAATTTAAGTTTCCATGATGCTAATTTTGGGGCACAACTCATAATTTGAAATTAGAACTAGATAAAATTCAGCAGTTGTGTTTAACAAGTCCTGTATCATAAATCTACTGAGTTTCCTATGGGTTTAGGACAAGGGAAATTTAAAGATAAAAAGAGATTGTGGTGTAATGGAAGAGCACTGAAATAGGAGACAAGGAGCCCAACCACCCAATATCTGCTTGTGTGATTTTAATTAGTTCTTTTAACCTCTCTAAGCTTCCCAGTTCTCCAAGTTTCCAAAGCTGAAGTAAAACTGAAGATACTGAGTGAAATGACATCTAAATAATTCCGTCTCTTTCTAATGTTCTATGATTTTTCACTCTTCAAGATTTAACTTCCATTTCTAGTACTGCCTTAAATGTATATATTTAATTGTATGATTCTGAAAAACACTAAATAAAAAATATGTTTATGTAAGCAAAGGAGACCCCCTTCCCAAACCACAATCACAAACCAAAATGCTTGGACTCAGAAAAACTCCACTTCATCCTCTGGTTTATATTGGAAATGCTCCAATTGAATGATAACAAAACATTATCATTTGCTCAGTTGGAAATGTCATTTGGTGATTGGAAAAAAAAGAAAGCTGGAGGTTTAAAGTATTCTACTAAAACACAGTGTGCTTCCTTTTTAAAACACAGAAGATATTTTTGAGAAGATCTTTGGCTCAATTGATTAGCAAAGGATCAAAACTATAGAATGTAAGGACTTCAGGGTAGGAAATGTTCTCAGAGACCAGCTAATTCCACATGAGGAAATGAGATACAGAGAAGTGACCTAGCAGAGATTAGATGGTTACTTGTCAGAAATGTCCATTTTTAAGGTCAAAAAGCACAGGACTATCTTAGATAGTTTCTTAGACACTAGCTAGACCAATAACTTATTTTTATGGATGAGGAAGTTGAGGTACTTACTCTAGGTTACAGATAGTGAATGATGGAGGCAGAATTGAAAATTTCTCTGACTACAAATACCATGTTTTTTCTTCTGTATCACATTACCTTTATAATTCAGTTCACATACATTTGATTAAAAATTTCTATTAAGCACTTTCTATATACAAAATAAGATATAAGTATTAGGGGAACAGGGATGAAATAAGCTATAAATCCTTCCTGTAAAAAGTCTACAATTTCAAGAGAAGGATAAGAAAAGTATATATGTGTGCGTGCGTGTGTGTGTGTGTGCGTGTGTGTGTTATATAAGGCAGATACAAAAGTAACAACAATGACAATAGGTCCCATTTAAAGTTGCAAAGCATTTTACATTGTGAACCTCTCAAAAACCCCATAAGTGAAGTATTATTATTGTTTTCATTTTGTGGATAATAAAACTGAAACTCAGATTTTCCCAGGGTTACACAGTTCATGAAGGTACTGTTTAAATTAATTTACTTATTCAGTGCCATATCAGTCAAATTGCTAAAGAATTATTTTATAAATCTAGAACAAAATAATAATAAAATTCATCCAGAGAAACAAAAGTTCAAGAATATTAAAGGAAGCAATGAAAAAAAAAGTGGGGAGAAAGGGAGCTTAGCAATTTTAGTCCCAAATTATTCGACAAAGCTGTAATCATCAAAACAGTTTGATACTAACTAAGAAATATAGAGCTTGATTACTGAAATGAGTTTCACACCCAGGGATTCTGATCAACTTTTATATCTACTGATCCAGACAAATTACTATGAGAAAATTGAAAAAGAAGAGATGACTTTCAGCTGGGAAGTATGCAAGAAGGATCTGTGGATATGATGGTACTTTGGATATACTATGATGCAAGGAAGATATTTCAAAAGACAGATGATAAAGGAGGTAAAAAGGGAGAAGAAGGTAGAATAGCAGAGCAGAGTGTTTGAAGACAATAGTGTAAAGTAAGACAGGAAGAATAGGTCAACCAGGTCACCTTGAATGACAATATAAGGTAGGCGATGGTAGGATGGGGCGGGGAGAACTGGGATACAATATGTTGACTAGGTAGTGATGACATCAGAACTATATGTTTTAGAAAGGTTGCCACAGATGTGTGGTTCATGATAGGCTGAATTGAGAAAAAATGTCAGGACGCTATTATTAGAATAGATCTGAGATTCTAATTAGGGTTATTTCAATGGACCTGGAAGGAAGATGTGTAGAGCATTGTAGAGTAGAAAATGGCAAGATTTGGCCACTAACTGGATGGAGATTGTTGGTGTGAGTAAAGTGAAGGAAAGGGGAAAATCAAAATTGATTTACATTTCAAATTAGTTGACTGGAAAAATTATGGTGTCATCACCCTCAAATAAGAAAATTAAGAGGAGAGTTATCTTTTGAGAGGAAAAAGATAGGGAAGTAGATTTCAGGAATTTAGAATTTGAACTTTTGGCAGGCTGTTCATGTGGGGATGTCCAGCAGACAGCTGGAAATATAGAACGAGGGCTCTAAAGAGAGGTTTTAAGTAGAGATGCAAATTTGTGTGTCATCATTATTTCCAAATAAGTGTTAGGAAGACTGAATGGATAGGATTGTCAAAGGCAGGGGTGAAAACTGAGAAAAGAAGATCAGATACAGGCTTTGGGTCAACCCTTATATTAAGAAGGGGAATTTATACAATCAATGAATAAAGCAAGGAAGTGATTGAGAACTAGGAAAAGAATCATGAGAGTATATAGTGCATTGAAGTTCAGGGTGTTTAACTTGAATAAGAGGTTTCTTAGAGGAAATATAATAGCTTTCTCTAAATATTTCAAGGACTGCCATATAGAAAAAGGATTATGATTCTCCTTGGGCTTAGAGTAAAAAAGGGAAGGGGGAGAGGCAGATTTTTTTGGTAACACTGAAAACTTTTTCCTAGTGTTTCTGCCCTCTCTTCTATCTTGTTCCTCCCTTTTCTTTTCCTCTTTCTCCTCCTACTTCTTTGTATGCTTAGATAAATTTCTATCCCCAACTGAATGATTAAATTATTCCCTTTTAGAGCCCAGACTGATGAGATCAAGCTTCAAACAATGCTCATCCCTCTCCCCTTTCCTTTGATTCTAATAGGTCATTTGCACCTTTTCATGTGAACTAATTGTCCTATTATACCTGCCCTTTTTTCCCAATTAAGACCTTTTTCCCACCTCTTAATGTTTTTTTCTTTGGTGTCATCACATCATGGACCATTTACAGTCACACCCACAGTTCATGTGATAACCCTCTTTGTCTGCCCCAGTGACAGATATAGTTCACAAGAATTATAGATATTATTTTCCTATCTAGGGATGTAAAAAGTTTAACTTTTAATTATATACCCTCTCACTCCTTTCCCAGTCTATCTAACCTGGGTTGAACACCCTTTTCACCCCAGTGAGACTGACCTCTCGAAGTTTTTTCAGTGTATCTTGAGCTGGAAAATGGGTTCATTCTGTCAGACTCTGTTCAGAGGCTTAGTTTCATGTGGTTTTCAAGGGAAACTGGAAGAGATCTAGCAGCTTCCAGACTTTACTTGGCCATCTTGGCTGCACGTCGAGAACTCTCCCACTGAGAAATTTTCAATTATAACTTTTCTTCAGTAGACAGGGAATTCTTCATTTGAGGTAGAAGGGAAGAAACTAGAATGGTGGGAGAGAGATTAAAAAATGCATGAGTTAGAAGGTATGATCAAAGGAGCAAAATCTTGAAGGATCTTGAGAGAGCAACAGGATTCAGAACACCCATAGAAGAGTTCATTTTAATAATGCAGAAAAGGAGCACCATTTTCTGAAAATGATGAAAAATAAAATGTAACAGATTAAGACATAGGAATAAGATTTTAGAGGCATGCAGGAGAATTAAGGGATACCAATGCCATTATTTCAATAAATTAGAGGTGGGGGTAGAGTAGAATTGAGAAAAATGTACAGGATGACCATTGTGTTACAGAGAGGTTTGGGGATTTAAGTAAATATTGTGTTAGTTTATTTATGAGGTCCCTTCTTACTCTGACCCTTAGGCACTTAATAAATATTTATTAAATGAACAAATGATTCCAGGTTAAATGGTTTGTCCAAGTTAATCAGACTTATTCTCCAAAAGGAAGAAGTTTGTTAAAATGATTAAGATTTTAGTCAATATCTGTATGGCTTAAAGACATCAACATGAATGAATGAATTGCTAACATTAATGTGGCATTTTAAAAACTGCTTAGATGATTCTACCAGAATGAGTCCTTAAACCATTTTTGCTATAATCTGGTGATCTCTAATTAACTTAAAAGATATTGCAAAATTCACAAAGTACAATTCATTTTAATTAACTTAAAATCAATATATGTTCTATAACATTTTGGTGCTTGGGAGAGGTTCAGAACACAAAATTAAAAAACAAAAAAAGCCATAAAAAGGTTAGACATATTTGCGGGTGGGAAATTAAAAGCATTTATGGATTAGTAAAAGTTAAAATGATAGAGACTAACATATTGACCTCAGTGACAAAAGACATGGGAAACATAATTGTTAACAGATTGTTTGAGGAGCCTGCACTCAAGGAATAAAAATTTTGATAAGAGTTCACTTCTTGTATTTTTATACAGTTGGCTGTTCTGTGGACAACATGCGTAAGAATCATATTTCTTATCAGATGAGATACAATCTCTTTTCCTTTTTGTATTCCACAAATTTCCTCTAAAATTTGAATCAGGAGTTAATCATTTCATTGTGCAATGACTGCCAGGGAGCTTACTCCCAGAGGATAATAAGGAAGGAAGGAAGAGAGATGCTTCAGCTTATTAAGTTATTGGGATTCCAGGATTCCACAATTAATTAATGACACCACAGTGATTTGAAAGGATTCTGTTCTGGCCTAAACATATAACTTAAATCTCAAAAAATAACTCATTTACTAGTTCATTTATTCAATATTTACTGAATTTATATGATAAAATAGAGATTGGGATTAAGTTTATAAGGACCAAAGGATGTGGAAAAAATATAATAATGACTGTGTGTTGGGTGTCCATTAAGGTCACAGCACAATGATGGGATTGTTATCACTTTTTCTATTTCTCTTTTGTTTTACTTCTTAGAGTTGTATCCTGCTCTATTAAGGATGTGTGATTCATAAAATATTTAGAGTGATTAATACTTTAAAGATCCATCAGCTCATCACTATGGATAACCAACCTCATAGAGGCACATGGTTGGAAAGGATTTCAGAGGCCAATGAGTCCTTTTTTCCCCACATGAGAATTGCCTCTAAAGCATCCCCCCAAAATGCCCATCCAGTCACTGCATGAAGATATCTTGTGAGGGAGAAACTGATCCTTCAAGGGCCAGTCCATTTGACTTTGGGATAGCTCTATTTGTTGGAGATTTTTCATTACAATGCTGCAAACTTGACTTTCTGAAATTTCTGCCCTTGCTCCTCATTCTCCCTTTCTAAGGCCCAATACAAATCAAATCAATTTTCCACTTGATAGTTTCAAATTCTTGAACAGAGCTATCATATCCCTAACAAAGTATTCTCTTGTCCAAGCTAATCATCCTCATTTCCTTCTTTATCCTCATATGTAATGAAGTAGAGGTGTTTTTTTTCCATATTATAATCCATTCTTTTCTGCATTGTTTCAATTTTATCATTTTTCTTCTTAATATGTGGTTTCTAGAATTGAACAAAATATTTAGATTTTTCTCTAACCAGGCAGTACCAGGAAATCCCCTCCATGTATTCCCGAACAGTTTGCCTTTGCTTAAGATCATATGAAGTTACTTACATGAACTGATGCTAAGTGAAATGAGCAGAACTAGGAGATCATTATACACTTTGACAACGATATTGTATGAGGATGTATTCTGACGGAAGTGGATTTCTTTGACAAAGAGACCTAACTCAGTTTCAATTGATAAATGATGGACAGAAGCAGCTACACTCAAAGAAAAAACACTGGGAAACAAATGTGAACTATTTGCATTTTTGTTTTTCTTCCCGGGTTATTTTTACCTTCTGAATCCAATTCTCCCTGTGCAACAAGAGAATTGTTCGGTTCTGCAAACATATATTGTATCTAGGCTATACTGCAACATGTCTAACATATATAGGACTGCTTGCCATCTAGAGGAGGGGGTGGAGGGAGGGAGGGGAAAAATCGGAACAGAAACAAGTGCAAGGGATAATGTAAAAAAAAAAAAAAACTACCCTGGCATGGATTCTGTCAATATAAAGTTAATATAAAATAAAATAAAATATAAAAAAAAGAAAAGAAAAAAAAGATCATATGAAGTTTTTCAGTGTCACATATTGTTGACTTCTATTGCATTTACAATCCATGAAAGGGCCCTGATCTGTTATTTAAAAATTAACAATATATATTTTTAAATTATTTTATTTCTTTTTATTTATATTGCTTTTATTTATATTGTCTATTTCCTAACATATCCTTTCCCTCCCTTCCCATATGCATGGGTAATTTTTCAACATTGACTCTAGCAAAACCTTCTGTTCCAACTTTTCCCTTCCTTCCCTCCACTCCCTCCCCTAGATGGCAGGTAGTCACATACATGTTAAATATGTTAAAGTATATATTAAATACAATATATGTATACATATTTATAGAATTATCTTGCTGCACAAGAAAAATTGGATTTAGAAAGAATGTAAAAATAACCTAGGAAGAAAAACAAAAATGCAAGCAAAAAATTAACAGAAAGAGTGTAAATTATGCTTGTCTTTCAACAATACCTCTAACACTGACTATTCTCATTTTTTGTCCTCTTTGTCATTTTTCTTTGGGTGTAAAGTTAAAGTGTAGCAATATTTTGATTTGTATTTCTCTCATTATGAAATACTTGGAATCACCTTTCTTATAGATATTTGGAAAATTTTCATTAATACCTTGCAATTCATTTGAGAATTGTTTATGTTCTTGAAATAGGTAGTGCAGTGGATAACATGCTAGATTTTGGAGTCAGGAAAATATTAATTCAAATCCTGCTTCAGGTCCTTAGTAGATGTGTGACCCTGAATTAGGCAAACCTCTCTCTGTCTCAGTTTCCTCATTTGTAAAATGGAGATAATAATAGCAATTATTTGTTGTTAGGCAAAAAATGATATGACATATGTAAAGAGCTTTGTAAACCCTAAATGCTATATAAATACTATTATTACTATTGCTGCTGCTGCTGCTAGTTATTACCCACTTGGGGACTGGCTGTTGATTGTATATATTTGTGTTAGTTCTCTGGATTCTTTGGAAAGGAACTACTTGTTTTTCAGTCATCATATCTTCCTCAAATGTATATGTAGAAATGTTTTGTTTTGTTTTTTTTCTGGAATGAAAATAGATAGGAGTAGTGGATTCCCCTTCAGTGAAGGTCTTTAAAAAAAGCTAGCTGAAGGATTCATCTATGCCATGTGCTGGATTAGATAGTCCCTGATGATTAGATGGTTCCAGATCTAAAATTCTATGAGTCTGTGAATGGCTAATATGAACTCATTGTTATATATCTTTCTCATAATTACACATTGTCATATAAATAAAATTTTAGGAATACTTGCAATGGAGAATAAAGTAAAAAGTTTAAGGAGACCCTTAGATTGTTAGAATCCATTTGTTTACTGCCTGAACCTGAGTAGATTAAACCTTTGTTCATTTATTGCAATATAACATATTACCACAGCATGATTTACTTCATTCTAATGAATGCATTTGATAAGATAAATTATAATTGTGTTTCTCATATTTAACTGTTAATTTAATCTGACACAGAGATGTAGTAAGCACAAGTGAAAGGAAATGATGAATTTATACCATATTACACGTGAATATTAATAATAGCTTAAGGAATGTACTGTAATGATGCTATCAGCTCTTCATATTTATTAATATGAGCTTATATACTACCAAACTTTGAATGTTATAGCTATAGATTTTCCAGGATCATCTTCAACAGAATATAATTTTAATGAGCCTTTCTAATAATACAATTCTTTGTCAGATTGTGCTGCCACATTTTAAGTTCCAAGACTATGAACTATTCAATTCAACATAGGTACATTTAATAAACATTTCTTTAACATTGACTATGTGCCAGGCATTGTGCTAAATGCTGGTGATATAAATAAGAAAAAGATAGTAGTACCTGACCTCAAAAAGCTTACAATCTAATGGGAAAAGAGAACATACAAAGGGAAGCTGAAGAGGGAAGGTTTGTAGGATGATGTTCTATGGATTTGACACAAAGTAGAACTAAATGGATAGTTATCTGAACAGTTTCTAGGAGTAATATGTGTATTAAGATATAGATATAATTAAATAAGAAAGAAGTCAAAGAGATAAATAGAATACTAGAAAAATTAGATATGATAGATCTCTGGAGAAAATGTAATGGGGACAGAAAGGAGTACACCTTCTTTTCAGCAGTTCATGGAACTTATACAAAAATTGACCATATATTAGGACATAAAAACCTCAAACTCAAAAGATATAGATATAATTAACATTATAGCACCTTATTTTTACATCAATAAATCATGATGAACTTTTTATCTTATCAGGTTTACCTATTGATTGGTAGAGAAGAGTTTACTCACAAAAAGCTCATGTAGTAGACAAAGCTAACTTTGGTGTTTTACTTTGGCAAATGAGGGACAATGTTTATCACATCTATAAGGCTTTTTTTGCTGAAGCAATTGGGGTCAAGTGACTTGTCCAAGGTCACAGTTAGGAAGTGTTAAGTGTCTTGAGACCATATTTGAACTCAGGTTCTCCTGATTTCAGGGCTGGTGCTCTATCCACCTTGCCACTTACCTGGCCCCGAACTCACCTGTTTTACTTCCTATCTATCTGATACTCTAGTTAAGGATAATGGACCATCTTCAACTTCCAAAAAGTGGATGTTTTCCTCTTCTGGAACTTATTTCTCTTTTATTTCTAGACCCTCGTGATAATATCTTCAACTCTTATAGATTCCATTATCACCTCTACATGTGATTTATATCCTTTGATATATATCCCTAATTTCTTTCCTGGACTCTATCACAGCACCAACACCTGCCTACTGGACAGTTTTCACCTCTCCCCTATTAGCATCATAATTTTACCCCATGCCTGTTTTTCAACTATTACACTATCTTTGCCAAGAAAATCCCAAATAGGGTCAGAAGACTTGGAGACAACTGAAAATCAATTGAACAACAAAAACATTTTCATATATATATATATATATATATATGCAAACATATTTTTATAATTTATTATATCCATTTATTAAGAGGCCACGATAGAAGTACTTCTCTTCCAAAAGAAGTAGTCCTCTACTACAAGACTAAATAAAAATAAAGACAGATGGACACAATCAATTAATAAATGATCGCTTGTTAATCTAGCCTGGGTGGGACACTATTCTAGCCACTGAATAATACAAGTACAAAGACTGAAACAATTCCTATCCACAAGAAGTTTACATTCCAAGGAACAGATTGTAAATGAATGCTAACTACTTTTCTCTGCTTTACCTTGATTTTAAGCATTTTTGTAGATTCTTAAATTATATGTGAAAATAGTACTGACATTATCAATAATTTTTGACATTTGTGCTGTAGTTTTAAATTTTAAAAATATATTTGCAATTCAACAAATATTTCTCAGAGCCCTTCCATGTGTTAAGATGTTCAAGATGCATAGTCAAAAAAACCAAAAACAATCTTTCCCTCAAGGAGTCTACATTTACCTAGGGCATAAAATATGCATGCAGAAGTATGTAATGTCCAGGATTTGAGAAGGACAAAAACATTTATTAAGCTGGAGAGCCGGGAAGAGTTGAACTCGGGGTGAAACCTGACCTGAGGCTTGAAATTAAAAAAAAAAATAAATGAATGTAAAAGAAATGTAGATGAAATAAAAGATGAGATGTAGAGGTTTAGAGAGAAAATATTTTGGATATTGATGCTGATAGTATGGGGCAGGTAGGTAGATAAAGCGCTGGCGCTGGAGTCTTTACAGGCTTGTCTTCCTGAATTCAAATCTGTCCTCAGATATTTGGTACTTGTGGGACTCTGGGCAAGTCATTTCATTCTGTTTGCTTCCGGTTCCTCATTTGTAAAATGAGCTGGAGAAGGAAATGGCAAACCACTGCACTATCTTTGCCAAGGAAGCCCAGCGTTAACTCATGAAGAGTAAGACACGATCAAAACGACTGAATAATAAAAGCCAATCGTACCCTCATACGTAGGTGAAGGAGTATATCTTTGAGGAAAACAGTCGTAGAAGCTATACTCCTTCATAGGAGGGAGTTAAAGGGATGGGATTAGAGTTCAGGAAAAGGACTGGAGATGGATGTAGATAGATTTGAGAGTTACTTGACTAGGGGTATAATTGAACTCAGAGGTGAAAGCATAAAGAGAAGCCAGAACCTTGGGAGACATGCACATTTAGGAGGGGGACGCTGGAAGATGATCCAGCAAAGAAAGGCGCCATTGGGACGGGCTTCACTTTGCAGATTTGGCAGATGAGGAAACCAAAGTGCCCAGCGTTTATGACTTGCCTGTAATCATAAATGTGAATTCCCCCCAAAGCACCACACAACGGTGGTACATAGGATTCCTCAGTGGCAGTCTGGCTTTTACCCTAATCTCTGTAAAATACCATCCTTCTGTTCTCTGACTTTCCATCTCCATTTTTCTAAACCAAAGTTTCTTCTTAGAGTTCTTCTGAGAGATTAGTCATAGGGGAGCACTCGTGTCCCTGAACTCTTGGCTTGGGCTTTCTTGTTTACACAGACTGACTGGTGGGTGGCTGGGTACGAGGGGATTGGTCCTTCTTTCTTGGCTGGCTCTTTTCAGTCCCCTCGAGCCCCTCCTCTCTTCCCTGGAGGCAGATTTCCTGCCAGATAAGCCGGAGGAGCCACTCTGAGCCCCGGCATCTGTGGGGGGGTGGGGGAAGAGGGCGGTGCTGTGGGGAGGCGGACAAGGCTGCTGCGGACAAGCCTCCCGCTTCCCCCATGGGATGACTCCCCGCACGGTCAGCCCCGTTGCCATGCTGCTTCTCTCCAATGAGCGTTTTGTGGCGAAGGGCTTTGTAGCAGCACAGAACTGGGGAGTTTGCAGATGTGGCTATGATAACCTGCAGAGCAGGACTTAAATACAGTAATTGTCTCTAGCCTGCTCTTAGCTGTGGCGACAGAGTTTTTACCATGTCATTAAGGAAGAAATTACTGAGCCCCGAAGCACAGTGAGTGAAGCTTCTGGCATTAGTTGTCTCCCAGCTGTGTGTCTTGGTACTTAATTGACCTCTGCCCCCAAAAAAATTCAGGATGAGGAGTTGAAGTTGTATAGAAATGGGAGGGGACCCTGGAAGCTAAAGAGCAATGTGGTCTTTTCACAATTTTGTGAAGATTAGGAAGTTGTAACATAGTTACAACGTGCAGTTACAAGTCGTAACATAGCTTTCTGATTCTCTAGGGATACGGGTGGCAATGGAGGTCACAAGATCATAGAAAGAGAGCTGGAAGGAAACCTAGCTCAGGGCAGTTAGATGGCTCAGTGGATAGAAGTCAGGAAGACTTTATCTTTCTGAGTTCAAATCTAGCCTCAGAGACTTTCTTTGCTGTGTGACCTTAGGCAAGTCACTTAATCCCGTTTGCCTCATTTCCTCATTTGTAAAATGAGTTGAAGGAAATGGCAAAACCACCCCAGCATCTTTGCCAAGAAAATACCAAGTGGGATTACAAAGAGTTGGATATAATTGAAAAACTACTGAATAGCAAAGAATAATCTCATTTCGCTGATGAGAAAAGAGGCTTAAGAGAGTAAAGCAAATTTTCTAAGGTAAGTAGTAGTGCTGGGTTTTAAACCAGCATCTTCTGATTGGAAATCCAATATTCTCACCTAAAACTGAGGGGTCTTCAGTAGCAATTTGAGCCCTGCTTTACGGTGTCTTCCCTACTTCTATACATTTCTCATGGTCCTGGGAGAAAGGGGCCTATAGTGGCCAGACTACAGAGAGCAGACAGACAACTATATAATGCAATTTTAGAAGGAATTCTCTCTTCCTTCTTGCCACCTTCAAACTATCACCCCCAGGCAAAGCACCGTTGGTCCTGTGTTAGAAGTTATGGCTTTCACCGGTTATAACTTTGCCCAATACCATCTTAGCATTTTGTCTTAGTTTTATACAACAAAAATTGTATTGTTTAAGGCAAAGACCAAATCTTATGTGGATATTCTAACTCCCTCACTACTTTGTAAGCTATAGACCCAGTACGCTTTTAATAAATGTTTGTTATTGCTTTCAAATGGGCTCAAATGATTGTAGGTATTTGATACTAGAGGAAAAAGCCAGTGGAGTTTAGTACTCTTTCATTAACACACTAACATTAACTAACGTATACCACCATTAACTAACAATATACCACATCAGGACCTTTTCACTTCAAAATGTCTATGAGTGATTTGGATAAAGGGTTAGATGGCATACTTATTAAATTTGTTATTAATACAAAGCAGGGAGGGTTAGTTAACAGGATAGACAAAATAATGGAACTGAGATCTGAAAAAGATGGGCAGGAGGGGAAAAATTGGTCAAATAAAATAAAATTGAATAAGGACACATACAAAATCTGGAACCTAAGTTTAAACAATTCTAAGTGCAGTTTGAAGGAGAGGTGCCAAGGAAGCAATTCACATTCAAATGAATTGGGGAATTTAGTGATCTTCATTCTCATCATAAACTTACAGCATGACATAGCAGAAATGAAAAGTTAGTGCAATCAGAATGAATTAATGAAAGCAATGTGTCTAGAATTTACTTTAAGATCATAAGAGATTTTTTTATTCCCAGATACAATCCTTAGGAAAACAAGATTCAATGATTCTTAGATTAATAATATTAAATGAGAAAAAAGTTTGTCACTCTCATGGAAGACATTAGCTAAATCCATATGGAAGAAATGGTATTAGGCTGTTTGCATCAAGCCTCAGAATACTATGGGATAGGGGTTCTTATTTTAGATACTGAACTTCTTTTACTATTTTGATAACTATATTTTACTATAATTGGTTTTCTTTGTAAGTGTATATATTTGATCATTATATTAAACACAATACTGTCCCAATTTAGGTCTCTTTCTTTTAGAACCATGGGAAATGTATGGGAGAAGAAAAACTCCTGTAAAAACATTAACCATTATTAATAATTATATATAATAAATAATTATATTAAAATATAATTGTGTGTCATTTTTGTAAGAAGGGGTTCATTGGCTTTATCATAGACCAGAGGGGTCCATGACACTATAAAAGGTTAAGACTCCCTGAGATAGAATTTTCTCAGAAAGGCCACTCAAAAGGAATTAGTGAGTGGCTGAAGGGTGCTCGTTATTTAGATTATAACCTGGAGTTAGATGGTAACTCATTAATTTAGCCAGTTGCTTGCATTTATCTTGGACAGGTATTATCAGAAGAATATGTATGATTGAGAAAGGAAAATGTTATAATGTGACACTGAAGGAAAATAGACAGAGAACAGGGCTTCACTATCATGCAAAGAATTATTTTTTCAATTTTTAATAGCATTTTATTTTTCCAAATACATGCAAAGATAGTTTTCAACATTCACATATATATATACACATATATTTTATTTTATTTAATAATAACTTTGTATTGACAGAATCCATGCCAGGGTAATTTTTTTTACAACATTATCCCTTGCACTCGCTTCTGTTCCGATTTTTCCCCTCCCTCCCTCCACCCCCTTCCCTAGATGGCAAGCAGTCCTATATATGTTAGATATCAACATTCACTTTTGCAAAATCTTGTGTTCCAATTTTTTTTCCTTCTCCCCAAGACAGAAAGCAATCCAATATAGGTTAAACGTGTGCAATTCTTGTAAGCATATTTCCATATTTGTCATGCTGTGCAAGAAAAATCATATCAAAAAGGGAAAAAAAAAACCACAAGAAAGGAGAAAGAAAAACCAACCAAACAAACAACAAGAAGAAAAAATGAAAATACTATGCTTCAATTCACATTCAGCCTCTCTCTGGTTGTGGATGACACTTTCCATATTATAAGTCTCCTGGAACTGCCTCGAATCACCTCATTGTTGGAATGAACCAAGTCTATTATTGTTGATCATCACATAATCTTGTTACTGTGTACAATGTATACAGAACAATGGTTCTGCTCACTTCAGTCACTACCAATTCATCTAAATCTTTCCAGGCTTTTCTGAAATCAGCCTGCTCATCATTTCTTTTGGAATAATAATATTCCACTACATTCACATACCATAACTTATTCAGCCATCCCCAGCTGATGGGCATCCATTCAGTTTTCAGGTTCTTACCTCTACACAGAGAGCTGCCACAAACACTTTTGCACATGTGGGTCCCTTTCCCTTTTTATGATTTCTTTGGGGATACAGACTCAGTAGAGACACTGCTGGATCAAAGGGTATGCACAGTTCGATAGTCCTTTCAATATAGTTCCAGATTGCATGTGAAAAATCTTGAAAGTCCTTGGAGAAAGACTGGAGCACATTGAGGAGATCATGTCTCTATTTGACACAGACAAGAACTTCAAGAATGAAAAGACCTACATGGTTGTGGAATCTTATCTCCCAGAGGAAGTCTGCCATCCCAAATCTATCCCAGGAGTCTTAAGTGCCAGAATTAGGGAGGTGATAGCCCTGTGTTCCTTCCAGCTTTCATTATGACACATCTTCTCTGGTCAGGAGGTATAACAGCACACTTGCTTCTTTTATTGCAACAGATGATTGTGATCTCTGATTTTCTAGATTCCTTCAAGACTCAGCTTAAATCTAATGTTTTCCAGGAAGTCTTTCCCAGACTTCTCTTGCTTCCTGTACTCCAGTTCCAACACTTTGAGATGATCCTCCTGTGAATGCATTTCATATGTGCATCATTATTTATATTTTCTCTCCTCCATTATAATGTGAGTTCCTTGTGAGATCATGTTTTTCCTTTCATTGTATACTTAGTACTTAGTCACCCCAGTGGTTGGTACATAGTAGGCATTTAATAAAAGCTATCTTCATTTTTCCCAACATGGTGAGAGCATTGTGCAATAAGGGATGCTGGAGGTCACTAAAGTACCTGGATCATCCTTCCTTCTCTATAAAATGAAATTAGATTTTTCAGGTACTTTTTTTTTTTTCTGAGGCAATTGGGGTTAAGTGACTTGCCCAGGGTCACACAGCTAGGAAGTGTTAAGTGTCTGAGGCCAGATTTGAACTCAGGTCCTCTTGACTTCAGGGCTGGTGCTCCATCCACTGTGCCACCTAGCTGCCCCTCTCAGATACTTCTCATAGCAACCAAAGAAACTTTCAGAATTAAGGTCATATGAAGATAGCTCAACCTGATTTTAGTCCTAAACTTGCAGATCTCCAAGTTCATCTTATTTCTAAGTTATCACATCTTTCTCTGACCTCTGTTCAGGCACCAAATTATTTTGTAATTCATTAAGAATTAAGGAAAATTTCATTAAGAATAACAAAAGATATGTCCATTTGGAAATTTTCTTGGAATGTAAAGGAAAACAGCATTGAAAGACTTCAGAACTCGGATCGTGGCACTGTACAATTCTAACTTCAGAGACCTCATAGTAAAGCATGCTTTCTACTTTTTGAAAAAATATATATATGTATGTATATGTATATACACATATATAAATATATGTATATATGTACATATACGCACAGATATAGATATATGTATATATATTTTTCAGGTGTTGCTTGTATATTAATTTGTTTTGCTTGACTTTGTTAAGAGTACAAGTTTTGGCAGCCCTTTTTGTGGTGGCAAGAAATTGAATGGATGCCCATCAATTGGAGAATGGCTGAATAAATTGTGGTATATGAAAGTTAGGAAATATTATTGTTCTGTAAGAAATGACCAGCAGGATGATTTCAGAAAGACCTGGAGAGACTTACATGAACTGATGCTGAGTGAAATGAGCAGGACTAGGAGATCATTATACACGGCAACACAATGATGATCAATTCTGAAGGACGTGGCTCTCTTCAACAATGAGAGGATAAAAGCCAGTTCCAATTGATCGGTAATGAACAGAACCAGCTACACCCACTGAAAGAACACTGGGAAATGAGTGTGGATCACAGCATAGCATTTCCACTCTTTGTTATGGTACGCTTGCATTTTTGTTTTCCTTCTCAGGTTTTTTTTTTTTTTTTACTTTATTTATAGATCTAATTTTTCTTGTGCAGCAAGATAATTGTATAAATATGTATACATATATTGAATTTAACATATACTTTAACATATTTAACATGTATTGGACTACCTGCCATCTAGGGGAGGAGGTGGGAGGAGGGGAAAAGTTCAAACAGAAGGTTTTGCAAAGGTCAATATTGAAAAACTATCCATGCATATGTTTTGTAAATAAGAAGCTATAATAAAAAAGTAATACTTGCCTGAAAAAAAAAAGAGTACAAGTTTTATTTGCAGGAGTATAAGATCAGTCAGAAGTATTAGTGATCCAAAAAAGACACCAATTACTTAAGAACCTATTATATGATAAATATCAAGAGAACTACTAGAAATACAAAGACAAAAATGTAAAAAAAAAAAAAATCTTGCCTTCAAGAAGCTTGCATTCTATTAAGGAAAATATATTATATATTCAAATAAATAGGAAATATACAGAAAATAAATACAAAATAATCAAGGAGGGGTAAATGGGGGAATCTTCCTCCACCGTAAGTAGGAGGTGACTGTTGGAATTAATTATGAAGGAACCTAAGAATTCTAAGATATGCAGGGAAAAGAATTTCACTCACAGGAGACAAACTATACAGAGTCTTGAAGGTAAGAAACAGAATGCTATGTATAAGAAACAACTAATATGACATTTTGGTTGGAAATAGAGTATATGAAAGGGAGTAATATGTAATAACCCTGGGAAAGTAAGATGATACCAGATTGTGAAGAGCTTTTAATACCAGACAAGGAGGCTGCATTTTATCTTGAAGCTTCAGGGAACAACTGATATTTTTTGAGGGTAGTAAAATAGTAAGGTCAAATGTGCTTTACTGTTCAGTGGTTGCACTGGAGAAGGAAGAATGAGACAAAGATACCAATTAAGAGAATGTTGCAGTAGTCCAGAAAGGAGATGATGAGGACTTGACCAAGGGTGGTAGCTCTGTGACAGAAAAGGACAGATACAATAAATGTGAAAGGAGAATCAATAACTTGATAATTAGGTAGGAAGTAAGTGAGAGAGAAAAGAGTCGAAGATACACGAGATTTTAAATCCATTTGACTAGAAGGATGGTAGCATGAAGTCTTTGACAAAAAGAGGGAACTTAGGAAGAAGAGGAAAGGATTTTTTTGGGGAAAAGATGATGACTTTTTTTTAGCTGTCTAAGATGATTATAGGATATCTATCAGGAAATATCTAATAGGCAGTTGGTGATATACATCTGCAGCTCAGGAGAGAAAGTAGGGCTAGATGTATATATCTGGGAGTCACTTTCATAGAGATGACTTTTTTTCCTTCAAGTTAGGCAATCACTGGACATTTCATCAGTGCCAGATTTTGGCACTGTGTGGTTGGATTCAGTATACTATAGAGGAAATATTGCTGGCATGGTAGGAGAAACTTATATTTAAAAGCTAGTTTTGTCATATATTTCCTGTGTGACTCTGGGGAAGTGTGACTTTGTGACTTTAATATTTCCAGGCCTCCTTTTCTTACCATAAAAAGAGAGGCACAAACTATGTAATCTGCAAGTTCCTTCTACCCTAAATCTATACAAATGTCAACTTTTATTAAAATCCCAGACTGAATTGAAGTTTGAACTTTAAAGATATCTTGATACACTTGCTAGTGTATGAAATTTGGTCATTTCCTTTAGAAATTATTATAGAAAAAAAAAACTCTAGCTAAATGTAAAATGTCAGCCAGTTTGATCAATAATAGAAAGCTCAATTACCTTCAGTACTTTCTATAATAGTTTTCATTCAAACTTTAGAGTGAAATGAAATCCAATTGTAACATTATTAAATAAAATATTCCTGTATCATATTAAAAGTATAAACTGATAACCTCATGATGACATTTCTAATTTCCTATCCCTCTAAATATTTACTGATTTCCAGCATATTATAGTACAGGGCTGAAGGAGCTTATGAAGTAATGGAAAAGACAAATCACAGAAATAAAGTTAAGATAGAAATAGATATTGAGATTAAATAGAATTTCATCAATCCTAGAAGGTCACATGAACGTAGAATGTTTGATTTTCTCAGTTCTGTCATAGAGAATTATCATACTTTTATGCTTCAAAAGATTTATGGTGGGCACTCCATTCATCAACTCACATGACCTCTCCCCACCAGAGAAAGAACAGGAATTCTTGTACCTGGGACAAATTCCAAGGAAGAGTCCAACTGTAACTGCAATTACACTAGTAAAGAATCCAGTTTGTTCACCAAAATTTCTAGTTGGGAAGTTGGGAGTTGGAAGGGAAATTAGTTCTCTCCCTTTATCAATGGGACCAGCCTAAAGACAGGTTAAAGCAAATCTATGGCATGAGACATGGAAATATACATCAAGTGCATACTTCCCCTCTTCTCATGTCAGTTGTTGTTTCAGCCATATCCAGCTCCTCAGGACCCTATTTGGAGTTTTCTTAGTTGGAGTTGTCAGTCATTCCCTTCTCCAGTTCATTTGACAGATGGGGAAACTGAGGCAAATAGGATTAAGTGACTTGTCCAGGATCACACAGCTAGGAAATGTTCGAGGCTAGATTTGAACTTAGAAAGATGTATCTTCTTGCCCATTTCCCTGGCAATGAGTGCTGTGAGTTCAAAGGGTGTGTTCTGGGCCTGGAACACATTTATTATTTACAAAATTAAAAAAAAAAAATTGTGTCTTCCTGACTCCAGGCACTCTATCTACTGCAACACCCTGCTTCCTCTCTTCATGTTAATGTTCTGAACCACGTCTGGCTACTCAATGCCTCTTGGCTTTCCATACCAGTTAGTCTACTATGAGTTGCTGTGACCATCTTTCTGATAATTAATTAATAGGGAGGGTTAATAGCAGAAAGATGGCTACCGCAGCTCAGTGATACACATACAGTAGGCCAATATTTTCCAATAAATACTGAAAAGGACACGAATAAGGAGTAGTTTGTCTTCTGCTGCCATGGGCTTTGAGAACTGTTTCCCAAAGTATTCAAGTAGGACTTTATACATAAAGAGAGGCAATCACAGTGTGGTACAGGAGATAGAGAGATGTTCTTGGAGCCACGAAGACCTAGATTCCCATTCTGCTCCATTCCTCTAGGAAAGGCAGCCTCTCAGTGCTCTTGTTGTCTGTCCATCATTCTTGAAGAGGACCCTGACATCAGGGAGATGATACCCTGACATACAAGGGAATTGGATTTAAGTGACGCATGGCTGTACAAACTCTCCAGTCTCACTTTCTCCTCCAGAACCATTTGGGTCCATTGGCCAGATCTAGATCAGGATGACTGGAGATAGCCCTCCTCAGTGCTCTAGTTGCCTAAGACCATATTATATGTAACTTGAAGAACACATATTGACTTTTGATTTGGCTATTATAAATTCCTAAATTAAATATAAAGGACATCTGGAAGCTATCTCTGTCTAGAGAAACAACTAATAAGTAGACATATATAGAGAGAGAATAATTTAGTATATCTGTATCTATATATTATTTGTGCCTAATGGTAGCCATTTCTAGAACAGAGTTGGGGGAGGGAAGAAAAAGAAAAAAATTAATTTACATGATAACTTTTATTTATATTTAAAAGGAATAGAAAGCCATACATAATAGATTTGTAGTTTTATGGATAATCATCTTTTTGTTATTTAATATTTTATTTTCCCCAGTTACATATAAAACAATTTTTTACATGTTTTTAAAATTTTGAGTTCCAGATTCTCTTTCTTCCCACCTCCACTCCCTTTAAGAAGGCACATGTGATGTTATGCAAAACATTTCTATAAAAGTCATGTTTTGAAAGAAAACATTGATTCCTCCCTCCCCCCCAAAAAAACACGTAAGAAAAAGAAAGTTAAAAAAAAAGATTATGCTTCAATTGGTATTCAGACACAATCAGTTCTTTTTCTAGGTGTGGATAGCATTTTTTATCATCTCTCAAAATAATCTTGGGTAATTGTATTGCTGAGAATAGCAAAGTCATTCGCAGCTTATCATTTCACAACATTGCTATTGCTTTGTACACAATACTTTGCTTGAATTCATGAAGGATTTTCCAGGTTTTTCTGAGAGCATTCTGCTTATCATTTCCCATAGAACAATAATATTCCATAATCTTTTAAATTTTCAACCTTTTAAAAATTATGCTATTATAGAAATATTTTTATTTTATAAATTAAAAAACAAAATAAGTCTTAATGTTTCACAGAACTGTAGGATTGATGAATGAATATTGAACTGGAAAGGACAATTCCATAGAGACTATCTAATCTAGGAATTCTTAATCATTTTTGTACCTTGGCCCACTTTTGCAGCCTTTTGATGCCTATGAACTCCTCAGAAAATTTTTAAATGTAAAAATTAAATGTAAAATTTTTTTAAAAATTTAAATATTTAAATGTATTTAAAATGTATTTAAATGTAAATAAAACATATTAGAGTTACAATACAATTACAAAAAAATTAAACCAATGTCATAGACTCCAGATTAAGAATATGATTCTAATCTGACATCTTCATTTTAAAGACCAGTAAACTGAGGCCTCAGGTAGCAAAGGGACTATTCCAGGGACATACATACCTTCAAGGATTAGTTGTTCTGATATAGGTATATAGCTGATTTGATCCCTTATTCAGTCAGTTGGTAAATAAGCATTTATTATATTCCTACTAAGTGTCAGGCACTATGCTAAATGCTATTTCACATCATTATTGCTTGGAGAAAGTAGAAATCAAACAAGTTTTTGTCTCATTCATATGAGGAAAAAAAAGGAAGCAAAGGAGAATTTTTTTTCTTTTATCTTGGAATGGACAATATATCCTTTCTTCATCTACCAAGTCTTGTAAAATGTGACAAATATACTTTAATAGCTACAACTAAATTATTACCCTCCACCATTCTATAAAAAGTAGGTATAGTAAATAAGTAAGCAGAAGAGGCTGTTATTGAAAATTGAGGACTAAGGGAAAGGGCAGTTTAGTTATTTGTCTTCCTCCTGTCTTTCAAATTTTGCCTTTAAAGAACTAAATGAACATCAAGAGGAGCCAAGATTCTAGCAATCTCTTACTTATAGGGCATCTCTTTTCTTGTTCCAAGTAATTAAAGCTACAAAAACACTATGTTTTTGTCTTCAAAGGCAAGACTAGCTAATTCAAATGTGGTCAGAAAGCAGACACCCGATTTGGGTGCCTCCACATCCCCCAGCTAAGAATGACAGAATGGACCCTCCACTAGGGTTAGCAATGGAGTGCTCACAACCATTTCTATGGAGAATAGGAACAAGGGGTTTATTGCTCTCCTTGCTTAGAAGGCTTGGGAGTAAGACTAAGTCTGAAGCTTTTAGTGTTAAAAGTTGGAACCTGGCTTCTCCCAACCTTGTGACTTTGGAGAACCACAAAGTTGCTGAAAGAAAGCCCACTTTATTGAAAGCTAAGTGCCCTTAGCTCTCTAGTCCTCATCTGAACTCCCAAAGCCCTCATTGTCTAGGCTGTTCCCTTGGCAATTAGTTCTGGAAGACTTTGTAATGTCCTTTATATAATTGTTTTGAGTAGTTATTTCTTTAAGTAATTTTATGCCCTTTTCTTCAACTAAATGCTAAGCTTCTTGAGAGCAGGAACTTCTATTCCTTTGTATGCCAAGTAATACCACAGTGTCATCCACAAAACATGATGTTGAATGTTGAATGATATGAATCCAGAATATTAAACAATATTTTATCTGCTTTAACATCTTTTTGTGGCCGCTTAAAAATCTTCATTATGTTTCTATTAACCCAATCTTTTCTAGTAAAATTACCTAGTCAACTTGGCAATGATGTAAAGTCTTCATGTCTTTAAAAAAATAATTTCTATTGGAATATAAAAAGATAAAACAAAGCAACTCCCCCCCCCGAAAAAAAACCTCTCCCCCCAAATCAATCCTTTCATTTCCCAAGATATCTGTCCTTTTTTGGCTTTAAGAATTATTCCTTAAAACAAAGAATAAGACAAAAAAGGAATAAAAAAGCAGTTCCAAAAGTTGAATCAATATTACAATTATATCAAATGATACAGTATTGCACATCTGTAAATCCCTATCTCTGCAAGTAAGGAAGAAAAGTAGATTTTAAAATCTTTTTTCAGAGTTAATATTAGCATATTTAGTTATAGGGTGTTTAGTTTCAATTTGTTGTTGGATTTATTTCTTTTAGATAGAGGTCATCATGTATTCTTTTCTTGAATTTGCTTATTTCGTTTTGTATCATTTCATAAGTCTTCCCATGCCATCCTTTATTTTCATATACATAATTTATTATGTAGTAGTAATATTTCCTTACATTCATGTGCCACACTTTGATAAGTCATTCCCCAATAGATGGGCCATATCCTTTGTTTCTAGCTCTTTACTATTATGAAAAGTGCTATAAAATATTTGGTATATTGGTCCTTTTTTCTTTCTGATCCTCATGAGGATTATTCTTAGCAATGAGATGTTGGATCAGAAAGTACTGTAAGACTTTTAGTTAAAATTGATCTATTTTTGAAAATACTCAAATTCAAATCCAACAAATATTTATGACCTAGATGGTTCCTGCTTTCAAGGAACTTATATGTTATGTTAGGAAACTGAGGTTTCTTATGTACACAGCTAAGTATACAATGAGATAAAATATTATTGCCTCAAAAAAAAAAAAGAACCTACTATGTGCTGTTGGAATACAGGCACAATTCATTTTATTTCATTTCACTTAGTTGCATTTTGTAGTTATTGTGTTTTTTGCAAATTGAAATATCATGGCAACTCTGCATTGAACAAGTCTATTGGTATCATTTTCCCAACAGCATATGCTCACAATGTGTCTCTGTGTCAACATTTTGGTAATTCTCACAATATTTCAAACTTTCCCATTGTTAATATATCTGCTATGGTGATCTGTGATAAGTGACCTTTGATGTTAATATTGTAATTATTTGGGGGTACCACAAACCATGTGCATATATATCAGTGGGCTTAAACCATAAATATTTTGTGTGTTCTGATTGCTCCACTAACCTGTTCTTGCCATCTCTTTCCTTCTCCTCAGGTTCCCTATTTTTTGAGACACAACAATATTAAAATTAGGCCAATTAATAGTCCTACAATGACTTCTAAGCGTTCAAGTGGAAGGATAAGTGAATGGGGCAAAATTTCATTTTAAAATTATTTTTAAAATTTGCCATAGTCACCCTAACCTTCAGCAATTCCACCCTCATCAATCAACAGCCATCAATATTGAGGCAAAACCCTCCACCAGCAAAAAGATTACAACTCACTGAATACTCAGATGATGGTTAATGTTTTTTAGAAATAATGTATTTTAAATAAAATATTTATTTTAGACACAACACTGAACAGATGGTATAAATGTAACTTTTATTTTCCCTGGAAAACCAAAAAAAAAAGAGTGACTTTATTACAATATTCACTTTATTGTAGTAAACCTGCAAAGTCTCTGAGGTATGCTTGTAAGTTGAGGAAGCAAAGAACTTGTTCTGCTGCAGAGAACAGGCAAGACTTCAGAGAGACCTTATACTTGAACTAAACCTTGAAGGAGTAGGATTCTGGAAGGCTAGACAAAAGAAGGCATGTCAGGTAGAGGGAACAACTTATGAGAATGAACCCTATGAGAATACATGGAAATGGAAGGTGACATGTCCTCTTCAGAAAACAGGTATAAATCCTATAATTTAAAGGGAATGAAGGAAGATACTATGAAATAAGGAAAGAAACCTAGATTGGATACAGATTATAGGAGGTCTTAAAAGTCAGGGTAGGGAATTTCTATTTTATCCTTCAGGCAATAGGGAACTACTTAAAATTTTTCAGGAGGGAAATGGCATGCCTCAGGAAAATTATTTTAGTAATTCTATGAACAAAGGATTGGAGGCAGGGAGATAAGTTTTAAACCATTCCAGAAGTGTTAAAGGCCTGAACTAGGATTGGTTTTAGGAAGGAGAGAATAGAACATTAATGTATGAGAAATGCTGTGAAGTTAGTCAACCAAAATGTACAAATTATCATTTGGGTGGTTATGGAGACTGAGGGAGAGGAAAAGTCAAGAATAACTTAGGGGTTACGAGCCTTGGTGGCTATGAGGATGGTTGTACCCATGACAAAAAGAAGTTTGGAGGAAGGGTAGGTTTATAAAAGATGATGATGATGATGAGTTCAGTTTTTGACATATTGCATTTGAGATGACAGCTGGATATCCAGATGGAGATGTCAAGAAGATAGTTGAAGATTTAGAACTGAAGATAAAAATTATACTACTAAGTTATTTTGACTATTATAAATAGCCAAATTAACTACAAAGAACATATGAAAGAAAATACTATTAGCATCTGAAGAAAGAACTGATAAATTGAAGTGTGTAGAGAATTTATATATATGTGTGTGTGTGTGTGTGTGTGTGTGTGTGTGTGTGTGTGTGTGTGTGTATGTGTGTAACACATTTGTATCTAATCTCTAGGATATGGGGAGGGAAAGAAAAAAAAGCAAAATTGACATCTTTGTTACGTATATATTTAAAAGCCATAGCAAGTTGTACTTAATAGATTTGTAGTTTTGTGTACAATGATATTTTTTTAATTCTACTATATATGGGAATGCTTGTTTTATTTCATAAATTAAAAATTAGAATTAGATCTGGATATAAATCTGAGTTGATGTATTGCTCAAGTACATGAAAACAAATGAGATCACCAAGAAAAAAAGAGACTTAAGGGCCAGAGATAGCCTCTCAGGGACACAATTTCACTTATGGAAAAGAAAAAGACAGTGAATCTCATGAAAAAAATAAAGAAGGAACAGTTTGCTATAGGGGGTGAATGATATATAAGGGATTTAATTGCTACAGAGGTTGCAAAGGGAGAGCATGTCTAAAAGGAGGTTATGTCAAAGAGTTCAAGCAAGATGAGTGATGAGAAAAGGTCATCAGGTTTAGCAATTATCAGGTTATTGGTGACCTTAAAGCAAGCCAGTTTAATGAAAGGCAGGATAAGATGGCCCTGAAACAGTGCATCAGTGGTAATGAAGTGAAAGCAGTTAATTACTTTTTAGCAAATGTTGAAACTTCCATTGAAAAGGCAAGATAAAATTTTCCAAACTAGACAAACTGGCATTTTAATCAGATTTCTTTCATTTTCTGTAAGGGTGGGATTTGAATTTTATTTTTAGGATCTTAAAATTTAGAAATAGGAAGGTTCTTAAGAGACAATGTGCTAAGTGAAAAGACCACTGACCACTTGTCAGAAGACTTAAGTTTGAATTTTAGCCTTTTATGACTTCGGAAATCACATGATTCCTCTGGATTTCAATGTCCTCATCTGAAAAATGACAGGTGAGACTAGAGATATCATCCATGATCGGTATAATTCTCTCATTTGATACATAACTTAGCCCTCTTCTAGCTTTTCATTTTCTTATACCTTACTCTTCATCACAGTGACCTGGCTGCTTCATGAACAAAACACTTCATCTTTCAACTCTGGAAATTTTCTCTGGCAGTCTCCCATCTCTGGTGTGCTCTTTCTCCTCCACTCTAGTTACTGACCTCCCTAACTTCCTTTAAATTCAAACTAAAGACCCATCTTTTACTAGAAGCCTTCCCTAATCCTTCTTAATTCTAGGGCCTTCCCTCTGTTAATGATTTCTCATTTATCACACATATAAATATATTTATATATTTTTCTTTGTTTACATTTGTTTGTACATTGTCTCTCCTATTCAACTGCAAATTCCTTGAGACCAAGGGCTATCTTTTGCTTCTTTTTTGTATCCCTAGTATTTAGCCCAGTGCCTGGCACATAGCAGGTGCTTAGTAAATGTTTATTGATGTGGTTATTTAGGTAGTCTAATGGATAGCCCACTGGGTCTTGATTCAGGGAGACTTGAGTTCAATTTTAGTTTCATACACTTTCTAGGTGATGCTGGGCAAGTCACAAACTCTGTTTGCTCCGGTTTTCTCAATTATAACATTGAATTATAAAAGCATTCATTTCTTAGGATTGTTTTGAGAATCAAATAATGTAATTGTAAAATTCTTAGTATAGTGCTTAGCATATAGTCCTCTCCCCTTCCTCTCTCTCTCTGTCCCTTTGTTCTTCCCCCTCTCTTTTCTCCTTTCTCTTTCCTTTCCTTTCCTTCCTTCCTTCCTTCCTTCCTTCCTTCCTTCCTTCCTTCCTTCCTTCCTTCCTTCCTTCCTTCCATCCATCCATCCATCTGATAATTTGTTGTATAAATGAATGAAAGAGGGAACTTTTTAAGGTGGGAAAGGGAGAGGGAGACATTAAGATGCGGAAGAAAAATGTCACTTAAAAAGAGACTGATGGAAAGATTTTGAAGACTAACACCTTATTTCATGCCAGACTAGTCCAACATGTTTTTAGTTCTACTTTCTGCTCAAGCAACAACAGTGTAGTGAAGAATTTTAAATTAGCAGACAAGACAACTTGCTTCTAGTACAAAATATACCACTAAGTAGCAGCAGCAAACCTGAGTGTCAACTTTCTTAGCTGTAAAGGGAGACTCCAAAGAAGTCAAAGAAAAAAGAGAAGTCCGGTGTATATGCAAACATTCTTAGCAAAATGGTTAGCAAAGAACTGGAAACAAAATGAGTACCTATCAGTTGAAGGAGGGTCGATAACAACTGCTGTAAATGAATATAATGATGTCCTACTCCTACTAGCTTTGCTTATGAGTTCAGGAAAAGAGGAACTGAAGGACTTAAAGTTTAGGCTAAGTCCCTAGTCCCTGCCCATACACCAGCTGATGCTTGTCTTTCATTTTTTTTTTGGAGGAAAATCATTGGTGATGTCTTGATTTGTGAAATTTTTCTTCTGTATCTTAATGTCTCCCTCTCCCTTTCCCACCATGGAAAGTTTCCCCTTTCATTCATTTATACAACAAATTATCAGATACAAAGAAGGAAAAAAGGAAGGAAAAAAAGAAGGAAGGGAGGAAGGGAAGGAAAGGAAGGAGAGGAAGGAAGGAAGGAAGGAAGGAAGGAAGGAAGGAAGGAAGGAAGGAAGGAAGGAAGGAAGGAAGGAAGGAAGGAAGGAAGGAAGGAAGGAGGGAGGGAGGAGGGAGGGAGGGAAGAAAGGAGGAAGGAAGGAAGGAAGGAAGGAGGGAGGGAGGGAGGGAAGAAAGGAGGAAGGAAGGAAGGAAGGGAGGGAGGGAGGGAGGAAGGGAAAAAAGGAAGGAAGGAAGGAAGGAGAGGAAGGAGAGGAAGGAAGGAAGGAAGGAAGAAAGGAAGAAAGGAAGAAAGAAAGAAAGAAAGAAAGGAAGGAAGGAAGGAAGGAAGGAAGGAAGGAAGGAAGGAAGGAAGAAAGGAAGGAAGGAAGGAAGGAAGGAAGGAAGGAAGGAAGGAAGGAAGGAAGGGAGAGAGGAGAGAGAGAAGGAGGGAGGGAGGGGAAGGGAGGAAGGAAGGAAGAAAGAAAGAAAGAAGAAAGAAAGAAAGAAAGAAAGAAAGAAAGAAAGGAAGAAAGGAAGAAAGGAAGAAAGGAAGAAAGGAAGAAAGGAAGAAAGGAAGAAAGGAAGAAAGGAAGAAAGGAAGAAAGGAAGAAAGGAAGAAAGGAAGAAAGAAAGAAAGAAAAGACTTGTGAATTGGATTTAAGTAAGACAGAGTTGTGCAAAGTAATCAACTTCACTTTCTTCCAGAGTCATCAAGACACCTTTCACTGGCCTGGGATGCAGTGCATGCCTTTGACAGCCTGACCAAGCTCTAAGCTCTCTATAATGCTTGCTTCAGTCACTTTTATAGTCATCGGAATAAACTGTTCTCCTCTGCCGGTTTCTCTTGGGCAATCTTCACATGCTTGGGGTAGACATTCCCCTAATTCACTGACAGATTTGAGGCAAGTAGGTTGCCCTGAACCTGGTTTAGTCTGTCTGCTGAGAAGTGTGGCTGCTGTGCATGTGAGAATTGGCTGAAGGTAGATGCAAAGGTGGATGAGCAGCCCTGAGAAGGGTTCAGGAAGCCCTCACCCCAGAGATGTTAGTACTTGTGGAACACTCCCCACCTCCAGAAATTAGTTAGAGAAACATGGAGCCCCTTCCCGTGGGACTGGGAAGGGGGAATGTTCATTTTCTTAGTCCTTTCTGTCTATTATCATTCAGATCAATCTTGAGATAAGTTCACTTTCCAGGAGATTACAGCCAGTGATTTATTGGTAAATGTTTAATAGCTGGTTCTTTGGGGGGGTAAAAAGTAAATGACACCCAAAAAAGTTACCCCAAACCAAGCACTAAAACAATGAAATCAGATGTCAGCCTTGTGAGACGCTGGCAGCAGGATCCTATCAGGCTCATACACGGAGATGGAGATGGTGGCTTCTATTGGAACAAATTGGCAGGACCTATTTTCTCATTCTCGTGTGCTCTTAAATCTTTAATTTGGTTGTTTTTCTGAGGCTGGAAATGAGTGGACTCCCTGTTTAGAAACCTGGGGGTTTGAGAAGAAGGCAAAGTGGCAATTGATTTTCTTAAGTATTCAGAAAGCTTTGGCTTTTGGACAGCTTGGCTTATACAGCAAGATGGGAAGTTATAAAGTAGGAAAACGTGTGTGTGTGTGTGTATGTTAGCACTAATCACGGGACTAGCTGTTATTTTATTTGTCTCCAACAAGGCCAGGTGCTCTTCTAGGTCTAATCAGCTCAGCTCCATTAGGAAGCACACCTGTGGCCAAAGACAGACTGGGCAAGCCTGGTGGCAGGATACTAACCTGGCAATTCTTCTCTGAGCTAAAGAAGTTATTTTTTTGGCTTTGTTATCTAAACAGTCAAAGAGTTATTCATTAGCAAGACTATTAAGGGGTGGAGTAGGGTAAAGGGACAAGGTATAAGTTTAACTCACTTGTCAAAGGATATAAATATCACCATTGCTTCCTTAAAATAGACAACCATCTT
Source organism: Antechinus flavipes (assembly GCF_016432865.1). Classification (NCBI taxonomy): domain Eukaryota; kingdom Metazoa; phylum Chordata; class Mammalia; order Dasyuromorphia; family Dasyuridae; genus Antechinus; species Antechinus flavipes. Next base: position 153,077,023 of record NC_067398.1, on the reverse strand, counting down.
TGGGGATCACTGGAAAGCAAATGGGGGAGAGGAGCAAAAAATGATAAAACTATTAGTTTCATCTCTGCTATTCACATCAATTTAACAAACATTTATAAATCTCTGCTAGCCTGCTGGTACAAAGCACATGGCCTCTTGATGAGGAGGCAAAACAGATAATTAGTATTAATAATAATAATGTTGGGAGAGGAGCATGACACTTTGGAAAGCACACCAGATTTTGCAGCTGGATGATCTGGATTCAAAGCCTTTCTTTGCCCTTTGCTACCTATGTACTTGTGGGCTGTCATTGAATGTCTCAGGGCTTCATTCTCCTTACCAGTAAAATAAAAAGTGGTACTAGATAGCCTTTTTGATTGTTTCTAGATCTAACTTTCTGGTCACCTTATTAAATGCCTATTGATTTTCTGAACTCCTGTTAGTGCTTTTCAGTCTACAAGTCACTTGACTTATATTGTCTCAGTTGAGCCACATAACAATCCATTGACATTAGTTTCATTTTACAAAGGAAACCGAGGCTTAAAGAGTTAACTTTGACTATGGTCATACCAGGTGGTGGTGGTGTGAGAATTTGAATTTAGATCTTTCTTTTCTAGAGACAGCACTTTAGCTACTATGCCAGACAAGTCACTATATTTTCTAGGAATTTGTCCTTTAATTGGATGTATGCATCTGTTGGAGATGAGAAAGTTACCCTATAGTCATTTCTCCATTGTTTTAGATTTAATACAGGAAGTTTATGCTGAAAGATTTTTTTTTTTTTTGGTTACTTGCAAAATTCAAAACTTAAAAATTACAGTTGCATCTTCTCCCAAACATGTCAAACTGATAGGGTAGATTCAAGGCCTTCATCATCTAAATTAGTTCACAATTCCATGTGTATTCTATGCTAATGCTTCCAGCATAATGTCTAACATGTTAAATCTGGCTTACTCAGCATTCCTTTGTTCTTCCAGCTGGAGTCATTACGATTGAAAGGCCCTAGAGTGGGAAATCCTTTATGATAGTCATCATCCAGTAAAGAAATTTAAAAAGTGAGCAGGAATATATATTTCCAGATATTTCCCGGAAAGAAGAAAACTGGGGGAAAATTTGTAGCTAACATCTCAAATAAAGGCCTCAGTTCTTAAATATATAGAGAACTGAATCAAATTTATAAAAATACAAGCTATCTCTCAAGTGATAAATGGTCAAAGGATGTGAACAGATATTTTTCAGAGAAAGAAATCAAAGCTATTTATAGTCGTTAAAAATGCTCTAAATCACTATTGATTGGAGAAATGCAAATTAAAACAGTTTTGAAGTACCAATTCACACCTATTAGATTGACTAATGTGACAGAAAAGGAAAGTGATAAATGTTGGAGCAGATGTAAGAATGTGTATAGTAACATCAATATTGTGTGATGAAATCCTGTAAATGACTTAACTATTCTCAACAATATGATGACTCAAGATAATACCAAAGGATTTATGATGAAGCATGCTGTTTCCAGAAAAAGAACTGATATTGTCTGAATAGACTTTTTTATTTCTCTTTCTCTCTTTCTTTCATTCTCTTTTCTTCCCTCTTTTGTTACCTTCTGTTTCTCTTCCTTCCTTCCTTCCTTCCTTCCTTCCTTCCTTCCTTCTTCCTTCCTTCCTTCCTTCCTTCCTTCCTTCCTTTCTTTCTTCCTTTCTTTCTTTCTTTTTTCTTTCTTTCTTTCTTTCTTTCTTTCTTTCTTTCTTTCTTTCTTTCTTTCTTTCTTTCTTTCTTTCTTTCTTTCTTTCTTTCTTTCTTTCTTTCTTTCTTTCTTTCTTTCTTTCTTTCTTTCTTTCTTTCTTTCTTTCTTTCTTTCTTTCTTTTTCTTTCTTTCTTTCTTTGTCTTCTTGTACAATATGACTATTATGGAAATGTTCTATATCATTGCATGTGTATAACCTATATTAAATTGCTTACAGCCTCAGGCTTGAGAGAAGGGAGAGAGAATTTAGAACTCAAAGCAAAAAAAAAAAAAGGTTAAAAAATTGTTTTAACATATAACTGGGGGGGGGAATATAATTAAAAATAGTTTTTGATATCATGGGCTTCAAAAAGGATATTTGGAACTACACCCCCTTCTCTGGGTCTTTAGATTATACTTTGTGAAACCTTGTCTTCAAGGTTTGGTTAGATACTGAGAATTTAAGTCATACTCATTTTGCCTCAGAGGTGGAAAGTAGATTCAGGCTTTCTCTCCCATTATGATCCCCTTCACAATGACTGGGACTAAACTTTAAAAATCAAAGGAGAAACATAAGAGATGATTTCAGTCTCCCCACTCCTCACCCTTTTGCTTCAACTCTTGTGTTTTTATTTTCTGTACTTTTTGTTCATAATGTTACCAAATATTAGAATATCTTATTTAATAATTTGCTTAGAAAAAGAAGTCAATTTTGATAAAAGAACAAGACAAATGTATTATTATTCCCAGCAAGATTCCTTTTTCCAATCAAAAGTGCCACCAAGTTTAATTGGAGATCAGGGAACAGGAAGAAAAGAAAAAAAAAAAAAAAAGGAAATCAAAGAGCTAGTTCATCTCTTTGGGCCTAATACTATATTCATTATTAGGGCAAATAATCCATTTTAATTTGTTTGGATTGAAAGAATAGATGAGAACTAACAAATTTTTTAAGTGGAAAATTGGTATTACAGTTAACAAGATTAAGAACTTCAAGAATTATCTCTGACCAGTATTTCCTGTGTAACCTTGAGCAAGTTAAATTATTTCTTAGTATTCCAGGTATTTCCCTCTCATAGAATTTTTCTCTTCCTTTAATATGCAGTTCAAACAACATCTTCTGCATGAAAGTTTTCTTGGATACTCCCACTCCAATTTCAAGTGTTTTCCCTCCAAAACTATTATGTATTTAACTACTTTTGCATATATTGGTATTTATTAACTTTCTATTCATGCTATGTATCATTACATTATACTCACACACACACACACACACTATGTATGTGTATGTTATTTGTACTTATTGTCTTCCCCATTAGAATATAAACTCCTCAATCATTGGAAGAGGTTCTTTCACTCTGTACTTATAGCCCCAGCCCTAAGAAGCAGAGGTAAGGTGGGAGACATAGAGTGGGATGCTCATTTCAAAGGCAAAGAGATAGGAAATGGAAATTAAGGAGGAGGTTTGTATGACCGAACCATAGAGTATAGGAAGGGGAGTAATAAATAATTAGATTTGATCTTTATAATAACCCTGTGAGATGGATACTATTATTATCTTTATTTTACAGATGATAAAACTGAAATTCAGTGAAGTTAAGGACTTGGCCAGGATCACACAGTTGATTAAAGTCTCAGACCAGATTTGAATTTAGTTCTTTTCTACTCTAGATCTGGCTGTTCCAGCTATCTAATTGCTTTTAGGCAGAGGAAGAATTTAAGGCTATAGCTTGAGGGGATGATGGTAGATCATATAGTTGAGTTTGTGGGTTTGGGTTTTTTCCTTTTTATTTCCTCTTTGGCTGAGGAAAAAGGGAATGCTTGAAGGTAGTAGGGAAGGAACCAATAGAAAGAAAGAGGTAGAAAGTTAGAAAGAAAGAAGATAATTGAGGAAGCATTCTGCTGGAGAAAATGGGAGGGGATGGGAGCAATGATTCATGAAAATGAGTTGACCTTGGCAAGAGGGGCCACCTTATTATAAAACACTGAATAAAAGAAGGAAGAAGTGGGAGACATAATATTAAAGTGGGTTTTTTTGAGATAAAGGGGAAATGATGTTTTTGATGCATGCTTCCATTTTCTCAGTAGCTAAAATTCTCACCTAAGAGAATGTACTGTATGTAGTCTATTATGATTGAGATTATGATTGAAAAAGGAGTGAGAGGGTCATGTCATGATAATGAGGAGTGACCTGGGCATCAGAAGTTCTGAACTGGTTCTCACAAAGTATAAAAAACTTAGAAGTTTCTCTACAAGATGTGATGTTTTTTGGAGAGAAGCCAGGAATCACCTGCCAATGATCACCATCTAAACATAGAGAGTGTGATGACCGCGTTAGCATCCAGGACACCCCAGAATCAGCCAGAGTCAGGATAAGCAAAAGTCCTTAGTCTTTATTCTTGGTCTTTAGACGCAGGATTGAACAGGATGGAAGCAGAATCTCCACGACCACCTTCTCCCTCATCTACTGCCAAAGTGTGTCTCTGGCTCGTCTTACTCCACCCCTTAGTCCCTCCTACAATCCTCTGTATACACCAATCATTGAACCAGCACAGGATAGTGGGAAGGACAATTTTCCAAGCATATGTCCATTGAGTGTTGTCCAATCAGTAATTAGCCCTAAGTGCTTGAACCAACCTCAGTGAAACAACTCAAGAGTTTCAGCCCTCTACATCTCCTGCTTTCTTTTGTTTTAGAACACAGGGGGTCACGCCATCCCTGACTTCTCAGGGAGGTGAGAACCCCAAAAGGAGGTGATCATGCCCTCCCCCCTCTCCAGTCCCTCCTACAATCCTTTGTTTACGCCAATCATTGAGCCAGCACAGGATAGTGGGAAGGACTATTTTCCAAGCACATGCCCATAGAGTATTGTCCAATCAGTGATTAGCCCTAAGTGCTTGAACCAACCTCAGTGTAATGACTCAAGAGTTTCAGTCCTCTAAAGAGAGAATCCAAATCAATGAGATCACATAGTTAATGAAGGACAGAAATAGTAAGAAACATGCTATGTGCTCATACATGAGGAAAGCATTTTGGAGCTTGAGTTCATCACTACAGTCATCCTATTGAAGTTTGGACAGAGCCTTTATCCCACTTAACAAAACTCTGGGTTAATATAAGCAGTCACACCACAAAATCACTCAGATGTAAACAACTACAATAGCCCATCATAAACCTGATTGTCTGCAAGCGATACTTAAGAATTTTAAGATTTTGACCTAGGCATTGTCCAAGACTGTGTGAGACTTTCCCTTCTAATAAGATAAGCATTAAGGTTTTTCATTTCTTCCCATGGGACTGCTATCAAATTCTAGAGGGAAGAAGAGATGTGGAAGAGCATTCTCTGTACAATAGCTGTAAAACATACTTTCTTTTCTGTGTTGGAGTAATCATTTTACTTTTAAATACAATTTGATTTTCAATGATGAATTCTTTCCATTCCACTAGCCCCTCTCCCACCATTGAGAAAACAAGTGTAAACATATGTTGTCAAGCAAAACAAATTCTTTTATTAGTGGGGTCTGCCCCCCCATCCTCTCTTTCCTGATGCTTCAATCTACTGAGTCCATCATCTACTTCTGATTGGAGGTGGATGATATGTTTTATCATGAGTTCTTTGGAATTGTAGTTGGTCACTGTGTTGATTAAAGTTCCTTAGTCTTTTGAAGTTTTTTGTTAAATCAAATTTTCTAGGACTGTTCCTCATTCATTAAGTTAGATTTCTCTGAGTATAATTATTATAGAACAATAATTATTATTGTGAGCTGGTCTTGAAGTAATAGTGATCTGGGTTCAAGTGCTGCCTCAGGCATGTAATAGCAATGTGAGAAAATTATTTAACTTCCTGCTTCTCTAGTAAATACATTTGATTTTTATTTTATTTTGTTTGACAATCTGGATTAAGTGACTTACCCAGGGTCACACACTTAGTAATGAGGACAGATTTTAACTACTCAGGTGTCTGTCTGTTTGTCTCTCTCTCAAATCAAAAAGCAAAGATTTTATGATGCTATTAATAGCAGGCTAAATCCATAATGGTTTTTTAGCAAGAAACGTCTTTTTTTTTTTTTTTTTTTTTTTTAGCAATTAACAAAGAGAAAGACAAGTTTCCTAGTGGAGGTACCATTAAGATGTGGCAATTAGGAGATTATGCCATTGACTAGCAGGCTAAATTCCTAAAGAAATTTAGCCTTGGGTTTTATGGATTGCAGTGAGAATTTCACTTTTATGAAGTTAGAATTTCATACTGAACAGAATGAAACAGATAATTTAGGACAGGAAATGTTGCCACTAGAGCTAGCCTTTTACACTCACCACTCTAGGAGGGAATTAGTTGATCAGACATTCTTTAATAGTGCCTATAAACTGCACATTTAGGCAAATCTTAGTTGTAAACACCATCTTGGCAGTTTATTAAAACTCATAAGAAATAAAATATTCTCAAACTTTTTAAAAGCCCAACAAAAGGAAAGAAAAGCATCCCTTCATCCATAGTCCAAGCATAGTTATCTAAGTTGCTTGCCAAACCCAAAGTAGAGCAAGAATGTGACTTATTGCAGCCAAGTTCAGATATCATAAATTTAAATGTGCATTCTTGCTACTCTGAGACTTGAAGATGACTTACCTCAGTCACTTAAGGGAAGAGCTAATTCTCCCAGGATAGACATATATCAGCCTTGCAAATAGGCTTTTAAAAGTCTAAGAACCCACAAAATGTTTGCTAGCCTACAAAATGCTCATGAGCCCCAAAGTCTTTCCAGCTTCTAACATCATAAGATTAAATGGAGGCCTACTGCTAAATACTTATGCCAGTTGACTCTTAAATACAAATCTCCTCTTGCTCTGCCTCTCTTCCATCAGTGAAAGGAACTAAAACAGAGGAAAGAAAAAAAATGTTTACACTATATTTAGAAAAGTCCTATTTGAATATAGAATAAAAGAAAAAAGTCAGAGAGAAGATCCAAAGTAGGGAAACCATAATAATGGTTCTTCAAGTATCCACCATAATGTGGTTAGTGACCCACCATCAGCAAAGCAGTTTTTTCCCCTACTAGTGGGGGTTGATTTCAGTCTATGACTTTAAGATGAATGGCATCCCTTCTAGATTGAGGGTGCAATTTGTTGCCCATACAAGGACATACTGGGATTTTTGAGTCCATTGCTTTGAAGTTCATTAATACACTAGGATGTGGACAACTTCAAAGTCAAAAATATCTGGGTTCTAGTTTTAGCTTTGTCACTAATTGTGTATGATCTTAATCTTCTTAGCCTAAAGTTCCTTCTCACTTGAAATCATGATCCCATGATCCCAAATTCCAAAATCCCTGCCCTCAAGGCATTTGCAATCTAGTCAGTGTGAGGAGGCAATATAACATGTACCCAAAGACATAATACAAATTAAAGAGCTACAGAAATGCCATAGGAGGGAAGAATTCCTTCTACCTCAAGTGGATTAAGGAAAGCTACACAGAGGAAGTGGTTCATTGAAGATTTTCAACTTGATTATTCAGGGATCCTCTCTTTCCTCTCTTATCCCTTTAATTAAAGTTAGATGATTTTCTCATTAGCATTTTTATACATCACTAATAAAATCCAACAGCAAGAAATACACAGATAAATTGCATTTAAAATAATTGTTGATAGTGTAAAATATTTGAGAATCTATTTGTCAAGGGAAAGTCAGAAACTATATGAGCAAAACTACAAAACACTTTCCACACAAATTAAGTCAGATCTAAACAACTGGAAAAATATCAAGTGCTCTTGGATAGGTGGAGCGAATATAATAAAGATGACAATACTACCTAACTATTTATTTAGTGCTATCCCAATTAAAGTCCCAAGAAACTATTTTATTGACCTATAAAAAAATAACAACAAAATTCATCTGGAAGAACAAAAGGTCACATCTAAAACTATTTTATGATCATCAAAACCATTTGGTACTGGCTAAGAAATAGAATAGTCGATCAGTGGAATATGTTAGGTTCACAGGACAAAATAGTCAATAACTATAGCAATCTAGTGTTTGACAAACCCAAAGACCCCAGTTTTTGGAATAAAAATTCACTATTTGACAAAAAACTGCTGGGAAAATTGGAAACTAGTATGGCAGAAATTAGGCATTGACTCACACTTAACACCATATACTAAGATAAAGTCAAAATGGGTTCATGATCTAGCCATAAAGAATGACATTATAAACAAAATAGAAGAACATAGAATAGTTTACCTCTCAGATATCTGTGGAGAAGGAAGGAATTTGTGACCAAAGAAGAACTACAGATCATTATTGATCACAAAACAGATAATTTTGATTAGATTAAGTTAAAAAGTTTTTGTACAAACAAAACTAATGTGAACAAGATTAGAAGGGAAGCAATAAATTGGGAAAACATTTTTACATTCAAAGGATCTGATAAAGGCCTCATTTCTAAAATATATTGACTCAAATTTATAATAGTTCCAGCCATTCTCCAATTTGATAAATGGCTAAAGGATATGAACAGATAATTTTCAGATGAAGAAATTGAAATTATTTCTAGTCATATGAAAAGCTGCTCCAAATCACTATTGATCAGAGAAATGCAAATTAAGACAACTCTGAGATAACACATCTCTCAGATTGGCTAAGATGACAGGAAAAGATAATGCTGATCGTTGGGTAAATTGTGGTATATGAATGTTATGGAATATTATTGTTCTGTAAGAAATGACCAGCAGGAGGAATACAGAGAGGCTTGGAGAGACTTACATGAACTGATGCTGAGTGAAATGAGCAGAACCAGGAGATCATTATATACTTCAACAACAATACTGTATGAGGATGTATTCTGATGGAAATGGATTTCTTTGACAAAGAGATCTAACTCAGTTACCACTGATCGATGATGGACAGAAGTAGCTACACCCAAAGAAAGATCACTGGAAATGAGTGTAAACTGTTTGCATTTTTGTTTTTCTTCCTGGGTTATTTCTACCTTCTGTATCTAGGAAATACTGTGACATATTTAACATGTGTAGGACTGCTTCTCATCTGAGGGAGGGGGTGGAGGGAGGGAAGGGAAAAGTCAGAACAGAAGTGAGTGCAAGGGATAATGTTGTAAAAAATTACCCTGGCATGGGTTCTGTCAATAAAAAGTTATTATAAAAAAAAAAAAGATGATGCTGAATATTGGAGGGGATGTGGGAAAAGTGGGACACTGATGCATTGTTCATGAAACTGTGAATGGATCCATCCATTCTGGAGAGCAATTTGGAACTATGTTCAAAAAGTTATCAAACTGTGCATACCCTTTGACCCAGCAGTGTTTCTACTGGGCTTATACCCCAAAGAGATACTAAAGAAGGGAAAAGGACCCATATGTGCAAAAATGTTTGTGGCTGCCCTTTCTGTAGTGGCTAGAAACTGGAAACTCAATGAATGCCCTTCAGTTGGAGAATGGCTGAATAAATTGTGGATTTATGGAATATTATTGTTCTATAAGAAACGATCAACAGGAAGATTTCAAAGAGGCCTGGAGATATTTACATGTACTAATACTGAGAGAAACAAGCAGAATCAGGAGATCATTATACATAGCAACAACAATCTATATGATGATCAATTCTGATGGACATGCTATCTTCAACAATGAAATAATTCAAACCAGTTCCAATTGTTCAGTGATGAAAAGAGCCATCTACATCCAGAGAGAGGACTGTGGGAATTGAATTTTTCACTCTTTTTGTTGTTGTTTGCTTGCATTTTATTTTGCTTCTCTTTTTTTTTCTGGTGTGGCATAATAATTGTATAAATATGTATGCATATATTGAATTTAACATATATTTCTACTATGTTTAACATATATTGGACTACTTGCCATCTAGTGGAGGGTGTGGGGGAAAGGGAGGGAAATTGGAACAGAGGGTTTTGCAAGGACTAATGTCCATACATATGTTTTGAAAAATAAAAAAAGCTTTAATAAAAAAAGAAAGGAAAAAAAAGTTAGATGATTTCCCCCACATATTACCAGTCATGTGTTTTGCCCCTGACTTAGCAATATTTTGAAACTTTTAATTTTCCTTCCTTCCTTCCCACCCTTCCTTCTTTCCTTCCTTCCTTCCTTCCTTCCTTCCTTCCTTCTTTCCTTCCTTCTTCTCTCTCTCCTTCCTTCTTCTCTCTCTCCTTCCTTCACTGCTTCCCTCCCTCCCTCCTTCATTGCTTTCTTTCTTGCTTACTTTTTTCTTTTCTTTTTTTCTCTCTTTCCTGCATTCCTTATCCAGATGCTAAGTACTATGGCCATTCAAGGACCCAATTCAAAAACTGATTAGCACAAAAGCTTTAGCCTGCTCTGTTTTTCTGACCTGGGTCAGTCTGTCCCTCTTTTGACAATTTAGTGGCTCTCCACTTCCAGGAATTTTGATATAGGTTCAATACTTTTATAGACTAAATCAGCTTTAGCACTGCTTCACATCAGAACTCCCAAACTCATTCAATCTACTAACCTCAATCTACACACCTCTCTATTGCATCCAGCAATTTTTATCATTTCTAACTCAGGGAGATTTTAGTTTGTACCTGCTGCTTTTAATGTAATCAAATTATATTTATATATTGTGAGTTGCACTTATGGATTGTGAGTTGTATGCATTATGACTTAGACCTGGACGTTTCTAAGGATTTTGATTTAAAAATATGCAGAAACAAAAGCAAATGGAAAAATATTTATTTAAGAGTGCTTAGGAATATGCAAATTTGAAGGTATATGAAAATATTCTTTATCTCTATATACCTATCCTTTGTTTGTAGCCCATTAGGGAAGTCATCAAAAGGCTAAAAAATGCTCAGCTCTATACCCTCTAATGTGTGAGATTTTCTTTGCACCATGTTATTACATGTGATTATCTTTTAGCTGATACTCACTGCAACCTACCCTTTCTTTAGGCACATATGGCAAGATGTTTCATTTTCTTACTGACGCTTCATTCTTTTATTAGGTCTTCAATGGATTTCAAACTGCTGGCTTGGTTCATCTCAGTGACCTGAGGGCTCTGCAACCCATTACAAAGTCTCTAATTCTGCAAAGTTGGAAAGCGAATGCTCATCATTTCAGTTATTTTATTTGTTGCTGTTCCTTTGCACACATCAGTTTTTGCTGAGGTCCCACTGCCGCCCTTTCCACGTCAGCTCATTCCCAGCACTGTTATTATGCATTTGGGATAGTCTAGAGAAAATAAATTCCCAACTGAGCAAATTTTAGAAGGAGGCGGGAGAAGGGGGAAGGAGGGGGAGGAGATGGTGCTGGGAAGAGACTGACTCTTAATGATCAAGCACATAGCTACCTAAAAATAAGGCCACTCAGACCAGAAGTCTGGCTCAGAGATTCAAACTTAGAATGATGGAAAGCCATCTGTGAAACTGCTTCTGAGAGATATATGCATCTTCATGTGACGTTTTAGGAAGGACATTGTAAAGTTGAAAAGGATCAGGAGATTGGTATCATAATGATGAGGGGACTCAAAACTGTGCCTTATTAGGCACAGTTGAAACTGGGGGTGTTAAGGGGAGAGAAGAAAAGATTTATGAGCAGTTAACAGCCATCTTTAAAAATTTTAAAGGTTGTTATGTGGAAAAATATCAGATTTATTTTGCTTGGTTCTTAGAGGGGTGAACCAAGAGCAATGGGCAGAAATTACATGGAAAGAGATTTTAGATTGTTATAAGGGGAAAATAACTAGCACTTTGAGTTTAAACAAAAGAGAACATTGTGTCCTGGAAAATGGTAAATTAATTCTCTTATTGATCTTGTTTAAGTAGAAACTGAAGATTCACACCTGTCAGGGATGTCATGGAGGGGATTCATGGTTCAGATATGAACTGACCTAGATGAAAGGTTCAAAGACCCTTGCTCAATACAAAGCTTTTGAAATTAAATGGCATTCCCTTTGTGTAGCCCCTTGGAGAATAGGAATATACAGAAAATTCTGAAATATCTAAGGTTGCGTAAGTTCTGGGGCAGTTAGGTAGTACAATTGATGGAACACCAGCCCTGGATTCAGGAATTTAAATTTGATTTCGGACATTTATTAGTTGTGTGACCTGGCCAAATTACTTAACTCTGATTGCCTCAAAAATAAATAGAGAGATTCTGAAGCTTTTAGAGAAGATGAGCATTGTAATAATTCAGGTGTGAAGTGATGAATATGTAGACAAGGATCCAGGTTATGGGACTGGAATGGAAAAAACAAAACTGAGAAAGGAAGGTACAACTTGAATATTCGAGATTTGTTTTACTGAGATGGGACACTTAACAGTTATGCAGACGTACCCTTTTATAGCACTGGTCCTGGAGACAGCTCTAGCACCTGCCTCACTTTGGTATTTGAGGCTCTCCACAGTCTGTCTCCTGCATACCTTAACAGCGTCATCTTGAATTACTCCCCCTTGCATATTTACTAATCTGACCAACTTGGACCACTCCCCAAGCCACAGACCCTCTCCTACATTCTCTGCCTTATAAAGGAAAACTCAACAGGAATTGATAATCAAGTATATGTGAGAGTTAAAGGAGAATAGAGCAAAGATGACATCAAGATTTTGAATTCAGGAATATGCTCCCCTGTTTGAAAAATTTAAGAAGGGGAGCAAGTGAATGGGGGAAGACAATAAGAATAGTTTTTAAAATTTTGAGTTTGGAGTGATTAGCAAGATATCACATGGAAATATATTAGTCAAATGGAACAGGAAATCGGATCAATTTCTATCTTGGATAGAGGGAGACAGTGAAGAAGACAAAGAAGTAGGAATTACATGCTCCCAATTAGTTTGAATTGACTTTCTATAGAAAATTCATTCATTCATTCTTTCAACATTCCTTTGTCTCTTATGTGTAAAGCACCAAGCCATATGTAAGATATACATTAACAAATAATAGCTTGTATTTATATGACTTTAAGGTTTCTGAAGGATTTTCTTCACATCAACCCAGTGAGATAAGCCATGCAAATGTTATTAATTTCATTTTACAACTAAGTTCAGAAAAAGTTAATAACTTCCGTCAGATTACATTGTTCATACTAGAGCTGGGATTTGAACCCATTCTCCTGACACCACAACTATCTCTCAGACAAGACTATTTATTTGCCTTCAAAATATTTATGCCTTAATGGGAAAGATAAGATATATACAAATAACTTCAGTTTAAATTACTTTTGAATAATTTGATTCAATCCACTCCACCTTCATTTAAGGTAGGGGTTCTTTATTTTTTTGTTTGGTACATATCATAAACTCCTCGCTCTGGTGAGGTTTATGGAATATTTCTCAGAAAAATATTTTTAAATAATGGAAAGAAATACTAAATTCCAGGTAGAGATTGGTGAAAATAAAGATATATATTTTCCCTATCTGATTTTATGTACTTTTTGAAATATATCCATAGATCCCATTGGTGATCCAAGGACCCAGATTTAAGATCCCTTGATTTAAAGGCTGCAAGGAATTGTCTTGAGACTCTATGACTGGGGACTGAGAACTTTTCTGCAGAATAAAAGAATATTTCTGATGCTAGAACCTAGGAAGCCTTTAGGAAGGAAGTGGAATTTGGGTTGAGAGTTGAAGAATGGATGAGATTTCACCAGTTGGAGGCAAGGAGTAGGGAGTATGTTGTAAGTATTGGAAATGAAATGGACCAAGACATAGAGACAGAAATGGTAGGGGAAGTTTGTGCCATTGAGTGTGGCCCCAGTTGGCCAGAATGGAGAAAGTATAAGGAGGATTAATTCAAGATGATGCTTTAAACAAGCTGTGTTGAACAGATTCATGGTTTCATATATAACCCTCTTGTAATATTTCACTTTATATATGGTGATGGATCATGAGTATTTTTTGCAAGGTGTGGGAGAGTATAAATAAATAATAAAACTTAAAAAAAAAAAAAAAAAAGATGATGCTGTAAAAGTATTCTGGAGACAGAAGAATGTAGAGTTTTGAATCCCGGACTGAGACCACTGCTAGAACTGCCTGCAATACTACTGCCACATAGCTATTAGGGTCCTGTCTCAGTAAAATAAAGCTCACATATTCAGATTATCCCAACATAATGGTCTTCCTTGATGTTTTTCATGGGTTCTGCCTGTTTTAAATTGTGTAAATTCAATGGGCAGGGACTAAATCCTCTTTGGATATTATTCATTTTCAATAGTTTACAGAAAATCATGCTTGGGTTTAAGATTTTCAGGAAAAGTGAAATATTCCTTTGTTCCTATCCCCACCCTTCGCCCTCCCTTCCCCTTTTGAGGAATTTCCCTGTATCCCTTTCATTGCCACCAATGCTTTCAGAATTGTCAGGGACTCTGAATCTTCTTGAGACCAGGAGCTGACCTGAGCCCAAACTCTTGCTCCTTTCTCCCTCCCTGTCCTCATCTCCCTTTCTTTTTCCCTATTCTTGAGCTGGACTCTCAGAGGCTGGCTAGTCAACCACTTGTATCCTTTTTTTTTGTTTGCTCTTGCATGCAAGGGGTAAAGGGCAGACTGAAGCTCAGAAGGGCATTTGGCTTAAATTTCAGACTGAGGAGTGGTAGCTGGAAAGAGATTACTGTATTTATAAACTCTTAAGCCTAGAATAGTAGAAAGTTTTTAAAGGTTGAATGTCTAATCATGTCTGAGACTCAGGAATGTGGAGCTCCTGTGAGGAATTCTGCCTTGTGAGGATAAAAATAATAAATTGGTAGCTTCTCCTACTTTATCCTAAAATGGTCTCCAAAAGGTGCTCCTTATCTCTTTTCCTTGCTCTGTTATAATTATTTTTTTCTTTGGGTCTAATTTAGGCTTTCTGAATCATGTGTGTGAAAAATCTACTGAATTTCTTGATGTTTCAAGCATTCTATATCCTTTTTGTTTATGAACTGAGAATTAGAAAAGATGGTACAGGTCACAGAGTTCAAATATTTCATTTTATAGGTGGGGTAACAGTCCTTGAGAGGAAAAGTTATACTTGTATCAAAATATTCTGAATCTATATTCAGTCATCAATACATGGATTTTGATTCCAAATACAGTGTTTTTTTCATCATACTACATTACTTCCATTTGATTTTCCCCCTCAAACTGTCAATTAAGAAAGTGTTTATTAAGCACCCACTGTGTGCTAGGTATCCAGGAGTCCTCAAACTACTGGCCCGGCCAGATGCAGCAGTTGAGGACGTTTATCCCCCTCACCCAGGGCTATGAAGTTTCTTTATTTAAAGGCCCACAAAACAAAGTTTTTGTTTTTACTATAGTCCGGCCCTCCAACAGTCTGAGGGACACTGAACAGGCCCCCATTTAAAAAGTTTGAGGACCCCTGTTAGGCTCTGGAGATATAAAGACAAAAATAAACAATTCCTGATTTTGAGGATTTTACATTCTACTGAGGAAAAACATCATGTTTACAGATCATTCAATCAACATGTATTTATTATGTGCTGAATGTATGTCTAGTAATGTGCCAGATGCTAGAGATCTAAACAAGTGAATAAAACATTATCTGTTCTCAAAGAGCTTATATTTTATGAGGGAGGGCAGGCAGATAAGATTAACAGATATAAGAATGGACAGAATAAAAAAAAAAACAAATGAATAGGATAGGGAAGTGGGATGCAAGCAATTATGGGGATCAGGAAAACTTTGTATAAAGATAGTGGGACTTCAGCTAGGTCTTGAAGGAAGAGAGGTTTTCTATGAAAAGGTAGGCTGGGGTGAGGAAGGGAGCTCATTCCAAGCATACATCTGTGTCAGATAAAATAAAAGAAAATGACATTATGCACATTATCATCTGGAGAACCTTTTCAGATGATTTGGCCTTTTTTTTTCCTTCTACTAAATTCAGGCTGTAAGTCTGAGACAAGATAATGGAAGGCAAGTGAGTTTTCCTGACACTGATCACACGGTTCTCAAATCTACCAACATTTAAGAGGAACTGGAAAGGAATAGGGGATGATTCTCTTCCTGAGAGGCAGAGCTCATCCTGTCTCAGACATTCTTAGCCTCTCTGACCCAGTGTCTGAGAATTAGAGGCATGAATGGAGTTCTCTCTCCCGGGCCAGCCCAATGTATGCACATCACATCATCAGGGCAACCTTCTTATGAGAGAACTGCTGTTCTTTGAACAAAGCAAAGAAATCCCAATCGCCTTTAAAAATGTATTTAGCATAGAAACTTGGGGAATCCAGTTTCCATCTGATAAGTGATCTAATACCATGTCAAGCAGTTTGAACCCTAGACATGCTGAAATGTAGGAGCTATTCTGTAAAACGGTAGCGGTCTCTTTGTCTGGCACTCAGGTCAGTTAAAAGAAAAAAGCTGGGTCATTTTCTTGTTCTCTGATAAATAAGGTATTGAATTTTTCTCTTAAGCAAAGCAGGGAAGAGCAGATTATCACGTTAAAATATTTTAATAAGGCATCTGAAAAGATAGTTCTAAGAAAAAGGTAACTCTTTGCAGTTGTTCAGATAATTGAATCAATGCAAACAGCACAATGAGAACTCTTTGGTCTGAGTTTTTGTGTTTGGTAATAAACATCTTTGAGTCTTCTACAACTTTTATCATCCTTATATGTAAAATTCAGCATGTAATTAAGCAAGTGCTGAATTTAAAATTTAGTATATATTTCCACTTTGGTGCATATATATGTATAAATACACGTGTATATATGCAGGCATGTGCCTAGGGTCACACAGTTGGGAAGTGTTCAGCGTCTGAAACAGAGTTTGAATTCAGGATCTCCTGACTCTAGGTTCGGTGCTCTATTCACATGCCATTTAGCTGCTCCTCCCTCATCTCTTTTATTTCAATTTTAGCACTATTCAATTCTTTCATAGTTTTTTCTCCTTTTCCACTGAGTCCTCTGTAACTTCTTTGCAATGCAAAGCACTTCACAACCTGATTTCTACCAACTTTTCCAGGCTTATTAATATTTACTCACTCCTCTATCCACCTCATACTCTATAATCCAGTCAGAATATTCTTCTTCCTATTCTTCACATATGACAATCCATCTCCTCTCTTTCTGCCTTAGCACAGACTGTCTCTCATGTTTGTCCTCACTTCTGTTCTTCAGAATTCCTTAATTTGCCTCAAACATGAGCTCAAGTGCATCCTTCCAAATGAGGAAAGATGGATCGCAATCTTGTTGTTATTGCTTCCTCCAAAATTATTTCATATTAACTTTTTTATATTTTCAATACATTTACATGGCATATGATTTTTCTCCTGATATGATTTTCTCCTGAGGGACTGTTTCTTTCTTGTCTTTGTATTTCCATGGCCAAGTACAATGCTTTATACCAAATAGGGTTCTTAATGAATGCTTATTGATTGATTTAGACTCAATCTTTCCTTCATCCTTCATCTCTTCATATTATTTCTGGCTTCTTGTGTTCACAGAAAAATGGCTCTTGCTGGACCTTCTCTAGTGCTAGTGCTTCTTCTTCCCTATTCCTTGACACACTGGGCAGAGAACACAAGCACTGGCATATTCTTTGCTCCCTGTTATCCCCTCCACCTCCTGCGGCCTGCTTTTTCCTCCCTTTCAAATGCAATGAATTCCAGTTAATTCAAACTAACTGGGTTCTTCATCAATCTGAGTTATGAAATAGTTTCACATAAATGAAGTCAGTATTTTCACGAATATGACAGTAACTCACATATATAGAGCATTTTAATGTTTACAATGCATTTCCCTCACCACAGTCCTTTATGGAAAGTAATATAATTCCCATTTTATCAACAAAGAAATTGATATTCCCAGAGTTTTCCCATAGTTTGAGGCAGGCTTTACATTTAAGTTTCATTTCAAGATCATTGTATATGTAATTAGGATTTTCTATATAAATCCTCAAAATATATGATCTCTCAAGAGAAGTTTAATATCCTCCTCTCGTCCCTTCAACTTTGTAGATGACAAGTTATTTGCTCAAAGTTTTTTAATCATCAAGATCACAGAAGTATAAACTTGCCCAGTCTGGGTGATCATGATTCCAGTAGGCAAGTCCAAATAAATAATATTATTTCTGTAGGTATCCTCTAATCCCTCCTTTTCATAAAATTTCCTATTTTTGCCAAAATGTTTATTTTTTACTAATATTAAAACAGTATATGACCTAGTAGCAGAATTTATCCTTTAAGACTCTCATCCAAAAAGATCTCTCTCATAAAAGAAATCCTTTAAGATTTCTTGATGATTGTATTCATAGAGCACATTCTGTTTAGTGATGCTCTGATTATTACTATTAAAAGAGACATAAAAGAGAGGGGTATAACTTTACCATAGATATTTGGCATTGTCTGAGAGGGCTTCCTGTTCATGTCCAAATGGAAAATGGATTACTTAGAGAAGGAAAATTTCTTTGGATGTCTATTTTCTGATAATATTATAGTGATTATATCAGAACCCAAAATATTACAGGTGTCCCTAGTGAAATCAAGGATATATATGTATGTATATTTTTGGTGAAGCAATTGGGATTAAGTGACTTGCCCAAGTATTACATAGCTAGTTAGTTTGAGGTCACATTTGAACTCAGGTACTCTTAACTCCAGGACCAGAGCTCTATCCACTGAACCACTTAACTGCACTAATGACTTTTTTTTTAAGAAAAAAAAGTATAATTTACATTTAGACAAAGAACTATGAAGTCTTAGTACAGTTTGAAGCATTTTATTGGCACTTTTTTCTGTTTTTTTTTTTTTTCCTTATGGTTTTTCCCTTTGGCTCTGATTCTTCTTTTACAACATGAGTAGTGTAAAAAACTGTTGAATATGATTGTAAATTTAATCTATATCAGATTGATTGCTGTCTTGGGGAGGGTTTGGGAATAATGGAAATAAAAATCTTATGAAAGTAAATGTCAAAAATTAATAAATAAATTTAGAAATATCAAAAAAAGAAAAGGAGCAAAGCAACTTAATAACTCATATTGGAAAAATTTAATGAATGAAAAATACTTATTTTCCATATTATGACATTTAATTGTATGACCAATCCATTGATTTGGTGCATCAGTGTATATGAATGGGACAAGCACTGCAGATGGATAATGAATTGAACAGAAGAAGAGAAGAAATTGGATTATTCTTGTATACAGAAATTTTAGCAATTCCAATTTGATCCCTGCTACAAAGATTCATCTTTTTTAACTCAAATGACTTCCCAGTACTGTATCGTGATATGGTGGAAAGAATGTCATCTATGATTTTAGAGGAGGTATGGATTCAAATGTCAGTTCCATGACTTACTTTACTACTTATTTTACCGCTCTGGGTCTCAATCTCTACAAGTATAAAACAATTAGGTGACAGTAGATGGTTTCTGAGGTTCCTTCTTACTCTAAATCTAGCATCCTATGGTGCTGTATGCTTGTGAGTTTTGGCATTGCTCTCCAAATAAGCAAATCCTCACAGGGTATAAAGGTGGCTTACTTTGGTTGGAAATACATTATAGTTATTTCTAATGACGACTTACATTCAAGAAGAGATGGTGAAAGGGCTAACATCAATAATTGAAAAAGGAGGTGGGCTATGCATATAATGAGATCAAGAGAAAATAGATGTATAATTCTACTGGTACCCATAAAATAAATCTAAGACTTGCTAAGGAGAAAGGACTATAGGATGCAGGTGAATCCCTTGCAGAGTATATATGAGATCAAAGTCCAGAGTGACACAGGATGATAAGGCATCAATAGATTTATGACTTTCACTAATAGAGGAAATATATATATAAATTAAAAATTCCAATGGAAAATCAAATCATTGTTATCACTATTAGAACTCATAATCTAAATCAAAGGTCAGCAAACTATAGTCTACAGACCAAATCCACTCTCCTGCCTATTTTTGTAAAAAGTAAAACCAAAAAAAGAAAAAAGAAAAAAAGAAAAAAAAAAAAAAGAAAGAAAGAACACTGGGAAATGAATGTTAAAAAAAAAAAAGGAAGTAAAACCATTCCTTGCTTGTAGGTTATACAAAAGATAGACACCAAGCTGGATTTGGCCCATGGGTGATAGTTTGCTGACTCCTAATGTAAAATGCTGTTGTCTTTCAAAATAGTTTAAATGGGGTACTTGTTACTTGGGACTATATATTTCAGTGCTGCTAGCATCATTCAGAACATTTTCTGAATATTTGCTTTTGGAATCTATACTCAGAAATTGTTTAGATATAAAAAACCCATTTCTGTTACTTTGTAGTCATACCTCCCTTTTAAAAAATATGCTAGACAGAATGATCATCTGCTTTTCCCCCTCACAACATTTGACTATCAATTACTTTTACTTTTTTCCAAAAATTAAATCCAACCCCAAAGAACAATGATTTTTGGATACTTAGAGTTTTTAAAAAGAATGTGGCACTAAATTTGAATTTTATTCCAAAAAAAGTTAGAAATTTATTCTGAGAATGTTCAGCATGTTTCTTATAGAACAATTATATTCCATAACATTCACATACATCACAAGTTATAATTCTTAAAAAAAAATTTAAAAAGAAAATAAAAAAAAAAGATACAAAGATACCTTGAAACACTTTGGTTCAAGATGGGTTGAAGAATACTTTTGTGTTCTCAATACTAGACACATCTCAGTCCCTGCAGGGAGTATGGATTTCTCTGCAATGATCTTCAGGTCAGTTAACAGGAGGAGTGTGGGGAATCAATGATACTGCGAGAGGCTTGAGTTAATACATTCAAGTTATGCCATTGTATATCAGTCTTTCTAGCTCAATAAGGAGGTACTTGGGTTCGGTTTTCTGTGAGCTGCTCAGAAACATTGGCAAAGGTGAGGAGCATTATAGGACTCTAATAAGCATATCTGATTAGTTTTCCATCTCTTATATTCTAGAAAAAGAAATACTAGGAAGTGTCAGAGGATGGACTCCTGCTATATCATGGAATATAGAGAATTCTAGCACAAAAAGTTCCTAACATAGACAATTTCAAATAAAGGAAGAGAATGTTAAATAGGAAATGAGGCAAATTTAAAATAGAAGCAGCTTATCACAGACAAACCTGATGCATCTCAGAAAAGGCCCCTCAAGGAGAAGTTACCTAACTACCAGAACACCTAGTATTTCAACAGAAAATGAGCATAGGTATGTCTGCAGTGAGGACCTAGGATAATATTTTGCATCTAATCTTCTCTAAGAGACTCTTCTGCTCTGCACTTTTACATGTGGTCTGGAAAGGCTTCAGCCCTAAGGGATGTTAAGTATCCTTTTCTTACATTCTTTGGTACATTAAATTCCCACCCCTTTATCTCAAGAAAGATTTACTGTAGTTCATTTCAAAAGAAGATTGGGTCTCTCCAAAGAGAGGGATAAAAAAGATTCTCAGTGTAAAATGGGAATAAAGCATGAGATAAGTATTTATTTCCTATATATAAACAGGCTAAACACAGAGCACTGATAATCATTCATTTGACAAAATACAAATTTATATAAGTAGAGATACTAACTTTTCTTATACCCTACCGGGTTGCTAATTCATTTTTTAGTTAGGAATTTTATTTTTAACATTCATTTTTTAAAAATTGTGAGTTCTAAATTTTTTCCCTTCCTCAAATCCTTCCTCCACCCATTGAGAAGGCTTAAACCAGGTCCCAAAGCTTTTATATAATGCACTGGAAATAGGTAAAACAACTCTGGATAGAGTTCCAGAAATGATCCTTATATGTCCATCCTCCAATTCAATCTGAGTTACATAGGATTATTTGATATTTTATTTAAAAAGTTTCAATCACTTGGGATTTTGACTCTTTATATAAACATTACCTCCTTAATCATATAAATCTGAACATAAGCTATCCAACCTTTTCTTTATTGATAAAGTTTTTGATAATTTGTATTTGATAACTTGGTCATTTGTATCGGATAAATTATTTTTATTGATAGAATGTTTTAAAAAATATTTCTGACAAACATAAATCAACACAGAAAATAAAAGTTGAAATAAGTAAAAAACACTTTCTCCAAGTGTTAAATCAAACCCAACAAAAGAGCAATTGTTTCCCCACATACTTCTGTAATTTACCATCTGTTAAAAGAATGAGGGGCTTTGTGTTTTAACTTTAACAAGGCCAAAAAATGTCATCCATTGTATTTAATCTGAGGGTTTTTTTTTTCCTGGTTGGCATTGTTTTCATTTACATAGCTATAGTCTCTGTGCATATTGTTCTTTTGCATTTTCTGTCTTCACTCTGCATCATTTCCTGTAAGTCTTCCTCTCTTTCTTTGATTTTTTTGGAAAGACTTGTCATTCTTTGATGAATAAGAATATTCCATTACATCCTTATCCCCCCATTATGTTCACATATCAGTCTTTATTCCACCATTCCCTAATCACTGGACATAGATCATTTCCAACTTTCTGCCATTACAATAGGGGAGCAAATATTTCAATCATTCTACACCTTGGAAAAGCCATGCATCAGAGGAGAGCCGGTAACAGCAAACCTTTTGCCTCAGGTCTTGGTGCTAGATCGCACCGCCTGTCTGGCCTTTATGGTTTGTTGATTTGTGCTTCTGGCCTATGATTCCATGCAGGCCTATGATTCCTCAAGCTTTTTAAATAGGGGGCCAGTTCACTGTCCCTCAGACTGTTGGAGGGCCGGACTATAGTAAAAACAAAAACTTTGTTTTGTGGGCCTTTAAATAAAGAAACTTCATAGCCCTGGGTGAGGGGGATAAACGTCCTCAGCTGCTGCATCTGGCCCGTGGGCCATAGTTTGAAGACCCCTGGCATTGTGGGGAAATCATAGGGCAGAAACTCATTCTGTTTGGAACACTGCAGGAGAGCATCTTCTATGTAATTTGTGATCTCTGAGAATTGCCCTGAGGAAGATTCTGGGAAGATGGCAGAGTAGGTTGGTAAATGTCAAGCTCTCCTGATTTTCCCCACAAATAGATTCCCCCCGTTAGGGGAAACCTAGACTGGTGAAAATATCCACGAAGACTTGGAGCTGAAGAGCGAGCCCAGGCTAGGGAGCAATCAGTCTGAGGGGCAAACACTTCTGGGTTAGGGGAGCTCGCCTGGGTGAGTCGGCTATGGTGGGAACCCCATTGGTGAATGGGACTGACTGGCTGACTGGTGAAGCTTTCTCAGGCTGAGACTAAGGCACACGATCCCTGTCCCCAGAGCTGGGAGATGGGTCCCTGGCTGGGTCCCGGAGAGACCCTGAGGCTGGAGGGTCAGTCCCTGGCTTGCAGGAAGTTGCAGGAAATGATGCGACCTGAGGGACCATTGGTCAAAGCTGGTTACTTCCTTTTAGTCTATCCAATGAGGGGACTTGGGTTTTTTTGATATTTAAAACCGAAAAGGCGGAATCTGGCCAGATTCCGGGAGCACATGGTGGGAGTTGGGAATAAATGCTTTCTCTTTGTACCTGAATGTCATGGGCCAGAACTTTGAACTTGAAACACAAGATTCTTACCAGATGCTAAATCGGTGGAATTGAGGAGACAATGTTTCAGCATGGTTCAGTATGGCTGATTTAATCTTACAACAAATAATGGTTTCCTAGTGATCTAATGATTGGTTTGTACTCAGTGGGGAGCATATAAGCAGGGACTGAGAGCCACAGAGGAGAAGCTTTCAGAGGGCAGAGGAGATAGGCGGGATCAAGCTCTGGGAACCAAGGACAGAGCTCTTCAGCCAGGCCACTGGTGGCAGGCTCTCCTCCTGCATTTCAGAGTAAGGCCAGTCTGAAAGGCTCTCCAGAGAGCTCTCCAGCCCCAGGAAGGAGATAATGAAGGATCTGGAGGATAAGAAAGCTAACCGGGCCCCAGGAAAGGAGACAAGACTTGGAAAGAGACAATAAAGGATTTGGACTTTAACCCCTGGCTGCTGCTGATTACTGAAGCTTTCTCAGTGATTACTGAACTGAAAGGAAGGCTGCCCCCAGAGAGCCCAAGAAAACTGAGCCAAGAACATTACACCTGAAGATGTCTCTGATTAGTTAATGTGGGAAAGGGGAGCTAGCACCCATCCCACACAGTGGGAACCACAGAAACTTTCACCGCCCTAACTGTGGAATGAGGGTTTGAGTCAGGGAAGACTGAGGGAATCTCAATTGGTTAGGAACGCCAGGCCCGGCTGGGCTGCAGAGACAGGACCCTGGGCTAGAAAGAACCAGCACAGAGGCAGTGGGCAGGAACGGGGCTAGCTGCTGGCATTTACCGGAGGGGGAGCTTTTGGATTGGGGTTCCTGGTCAGAAGAGAGAGCTTAAGAAGCTCTGAGAAGCCAGAGTCACCATCCACCCACTCCACCACTTACTTTAATACTTCTTATTAAAAAAATGAGCAGGTAAAGAAGAAAGAGCCCATTGAAACATACTTATGGGAACAGGGAAGAAACACTGAAGTAAATAAAAGTTTCCATCCAAAAGAGTAATGTGAAATGGCTTCCTACTCAAAGAGAAGAACTTAAAAAAAGAATTTAGAAGTCAAATGAGAAACACTAAGGAAAAAGTAAAAATAATAATAATAATAAATATAACTAATTAAAACCATCCAAGAAAAACAAGATTATGAAAAAAAAAAAAAAAGAACCAACTAGAAAACGAGATGCAGCATCTCAAAGATGAACATAACTCTTTGAAAATTAGAATTGGGCAAGGGAAACCCAGTGAAGCTATGAGAGACCAAGAAATAAAACATTATAAAGAATGAAAAAATAGAATAAATATGAAACATAAGAAAAATGACAAGGTAGAGAACAGATCAAGATGAGAAAATATAAGAATAATTAATTGGACTGCCTGAAAGTTGTGATGGAAAAAAAAAAAAAAAAACCTTGACACAAGAATGTAAAAAATAATCCAAGAAAATCATCCTGGAATGATAGAACATGAAGGGAAAAGTAGAAATAGAAAAAAAAAAATCCACTGATCACTACCTTAGTGAGATCCTTTGTGGAAAACACATAACAATATTATTGTTAAATTTTGAAACCCCCAGATCAAAGAGAATGTTTTACAAGAAATAAGAAAAAACAATTCAAATGCTCTGAAATTACAATTAGGATTGTACAGGACTTATTAGCAGCCACAATAAAAGACCGCAGATCCTGGAATCATATTTACCAACAATCAAAAGAAGTAGATCTGTGGCCAAAAATATCATATCCAGAAAAATTGTGTATAATTTTGAATAACACATAAGAGCCAATATCAAACAGCACTTTCAAGGAACTCAACATGGATGAATTGTTTTTTTTTTTTTTTTTACATGGGAAATTTATAGGATATGTTTAAGCTTGACATCAACAATATAATAGATCAAAAGAAAGATTGGGGCCCAGGTAAGATAAAAAATAGTAGTTATCTAATATGGTGAGGTGCAGAGGAAGAATAGAAACAGAGGCATTAGAGGGGGAGGAGGGCTCATAGTTCTGAAAAACCAGTGACATCTGGAATGGGTTAAATAAGCAACACAACATATATATCATGAAGGATGTAGCAACCTCCAAAAATCTATAAAGAAATAAAGGGGGAAGGATAAGCAGACAAGGAAGCAAAAGGTGAGGTTAAAAAGACAAGGGAAGGATCCATGGGTTGGGGGAGATTAAGTAATAGGAAGGCAAGTTAGGAGTAGAATTAAAACAAAAGGTCAGCAGGAAGAGGAAAGATATGTTTGTAACTAAGTGTGGGAGTATGTGTGTGTATAAATTTACATATGTATATGTAAATATATATTTTCTTAACTATAGTTTGCTTGGGGAAGGTGGGGATGAAAGAGGAAAAAAGAATAAAATAAAAAGAGATGTGCAGAAGAGAACAAAAGAACAATTTACAAGAAAAGAGGGATGAATATAATTTCTTCTACTAATATATACACAAGTATACATATATACATATTATGTACAAATATATGTATGTATGTATGTGTGTATATATATATATATATATATATATTTGTATATTTGTGTGTGTGTGTGTGTGTGTGTGTGTGTGTGTATACAAAAATACACTTGGTCAAAGGCAAAAAAAAAAAAAAATCCTTGGAAGAAAATACTTTGAATAATAGAATCAATTAGATGGAAAAAGACATACAAAAGCTAATTGAAGAAAATCACTAGAACCAGGCAAATGGAAACTAATGATTCTATGACACATTAAGAATCAATTAAAAAAAAAAAAGAATGAAAAAATGGAAGAAAATATAAAATGCCTCATTGGAAAAATAGCTAATCTAGAAAATTGATCCAAGAAAGACAATTTAAAAATTACTGGTCTATCTAAAAGCCACAACTTAAAAAAAAAAAAAAGAAAAGAAAAAAAAAAGAATCTGCATAGCATTCTTCAAGAGATCATTTAGGAAAACTACCCTGATATATTAGAATCAGAGAGCAAAATACTCATCAAAAGAATTCATCAACTACCTCTAGAAAGAGATCCCACAAGAAAAACCTCAAGGAACATTGTTGCAAAACTCCAGAAGTAGAATCTCAATGAAAAAAATACTGCAAGTTTCCAAAAAAAAAAATTCAAGTATCGAAGAGCCACAATCAGAATTACCCAAGATCTGGAAATTTCTACAATAAAAAATATGGAATACCATATTCCAAAAGGCAAAGGCTCTGGGAATTACAATTAAGAATCAGTGAGACTGAGCATCTTCTTTCAGAAGAGAAGTTGGATCTTCAGTGAAGTAAGAAACTTTCCATCATTTCTATTGAAAAATCAGAACAAAATAGAAAATTTGATCTTCAAACACAGGATTCAAGGGAAGCATAAAAAAGTAAACAGATGAAAAAATTATTTAAATGTTAAACTGTCTATATTGCTCCGGGGCAATCCAATAAACTTTCTTTTAAAAAATAGAATAGTTTTTTTTATTTTTCAAAATACACGAAAAGATAGTTTTCAACATTCACCCTTGTAAAACCTTGTGTTCCACATTTTTCTCCTCCCTTTTCACCTTCACTTTCCTTTAGACAGGAAGCAATTCAGTATAGGTTAAACATGTGCAATTCTTCTAAATATATCTCCACATCTATCATGCTACATAATAAAAATCAGATCAAAAAGGAAAAAGAATAAGAGAAAAGAACAAGCAAGAAAACAACAAAAAAGGTGAAATACTATGTTGTGATCCACATCTAGTCCCCACAGTCCTCTTTCTGGATGCAGATGGCTCTCTCGATCACATCTGTTGGAATTTGCCTGAATCACCTCATTGTTGAAAAGAGTCAAGTCCATCACAGTTGATCATCACATAATCTTGTTGTTGTTGTGTACAATGTTCTTTTGGTTCTGTCAGAATAAATTGTGGATAGAAAATACCATTCACATTCAGGAAGAGAACTATTGAGACTGAATATAAATCAACATATTCTATATTCACTTCCCTCTCCCCACTTTTTCTTCTTCTTCTTCTTTTTTTTTTTTAACTCTCATGGTTTTCCCCTTTTGTTCTAATTTTTCTCTCCCAACATAATCCATAAGGAAATATGTAAAAAAAAATGAATTTACATGTAAAACCTCTCATGTTGTCTTCTGTGTATAACTAAGGAAAATAAAAATTAAAAAAAAAGAAAAAAATATAAAAAAAGTAAGTGATACAAACTTCTACAAAGAAAATCAAAGGATATGTCACATATTATATTTTAATTATTTTTTTCCTATGCAGGTACAAGTTGCCATCCTGATGTTATTCATTTATATTTACAATTCTATAGACTATTGCACAGGTAAATAAAAGAAAATGATTATTTTATACTTTATTGTATAAAATTGGTCTTGCTAATGTTACTGAGGCAGTGAGTTACAATGATTGTGCATCTTTCTCTCCTTTCCTCTTTCCCAAAGAGGAGACTGCCAAGGTGCTCTTAGCTTTGAGTCATCAAAGCAGAGTGTTTTTTCAATGGGTGGGCTGTGTCCATTAGAATGACCTAATTCTACATGGATGTATTTTTATTGATCTAGATCCATTATCACCAGTTCATTAGTGTAACTGGACACAGAAAGCTTTCAGAGAAAAGAGAGGCTGGAAGAACATTTTGTATTCTCTACTCAGACTAGTAGTCAGCTATGTCTAATTATTATAGCCTGGCTTAATTGGAACCTCATCCCTGATGTTCTTTTCTCCTGCCCACCCCTAAAAGTTGTTTTTCAAATTCATTACTGCCCTTTGGTATGCTTTACTACCTGCCATAAGTCAATTCAGTCTGCTACATAAAGCATTTATTTAGTGCCTACTATTTCCAAAATTTTGCACTGGGCTTACATGGACAGAATCCAGTCCTTGGGTATGAGAGGAGGATTGGAGATGGCTTGAAAGCAAGAAAGTAAACTTTTCTTTCTTGAATTCATTGAGCTCCTACTTAGAATTTAACTCTACAGAAATCTTCAAAATAAAGCTTAGTTGTAGCTTGTAACTGTGTGTCTCCAAAGGTAGGTACAAAAATTCCCAGTTCCCATATAGGTACTTAATATTCCAGTTGCTTGTTGGATATTAAGAAGACTTTTTTTTAAAAACTAACAGAACTCATATAAGATGAAAAGAAGTCATAGGGATTTGTGATCTAGAAATATCAAGCACAAAAATAATTCTACTTCCCCCTCTTCCCACTCCTTGTGGAATATGTTAGGGGCAGTTGAATAATTTCCCTTTACATTAGACTTGCAATGGCTGAGCATGGCAATATTGGGAAGAGCTGGCAATTCCAGATCTCCTGCTAAAGGGACAGAAGACTTTCCATATGTGGCTATTGAGAAAATCATCACCTTCTTCGAGACTAGTGCCTAAACTTTTGAATTTGGGATAACTCACAAAATAATCCACTCAGACTGGGAAAATCCATTCCTGTCAGGCCATGTTCACTTTTGCCCTAGAACTTTGTCAGTGCCTTGACTAAGGCATTTGAATAGGGAATAACCATCTCTCAGAGCTCTAGTTTCTGACCTGTGTCCAAACAAGGAAACAAAGGCAGAAGGTTTTAGTAATCTCAGGCCATTTATATAAGCATATGAAGCTAACTTCAAGTCCTTTCTAGGAGAAAGGAAAGGTGAGGAAGAAATCCTTCTATGAGGTTCTTTTCAGACCGGTTCTAGGGAGGAGTAAGAGACAGAGAGACAGACAGACAGACAGACAAATAGCTAGACATGATCAGAATGGATCACTTTTAAAGATCACTGCAGAGGAGTAGCTCTTCTGAAAAGAGTGCTTCCTCCCAGTCGTGGTCACCAGCCATCTTGAAAGCAATCCCAGGTATTATCTCAGAGGGATTACCTATTTTCTTTCAGGTAGGAGAGACACCTCTATCTATGGAAGATGCCCTTCGGATGACTCCATACAAAGAGGTAGATGCTCTGTGGTTTCATCAAGTCCACTAGAAAACTCATTATTGATCATGGAATTCCCTTTAAACACACATTAGTGCATGAGAGAGGCTGACTAACACAGTATGAATGCATGATTCTATAAGAGAAGGATCCCTGTTAGTTGTGGGAAAAGGAAATGGAAATTTTCATGGAACTGCTAGGTTGGGTAGTGAATAATAAATGAGATTTAATAAATCAGAGAAGATGAAGGGTGTGCTATATAGGAGAATGGCATTAGTAATGATTTGGAAAAGTAACTATGTGTATTGAATTTGAAAGAACAATGAGTAGATCAATATCACCAGAACAAAGGATGTACAAAGGTGGGTGAGCAGTAAGATTTGTGAAGGCTAGATCATGTAAGTGTCTGGCCTTTATCCCTTTCACACTGGGGGTTCTCTGAAGATATTCTGCATCGTTCATGTCTTTAACATGACTTTAACCCTTTCATTTCCTTCTCTCTCCTCCTACCTGCTCCCCCTTTTCCCCTTCCCTTTCTTCTTCCCCTCTCTTCTCCTTCCCTTGTGCTCCCTTCTTTCCCCCTCCCTTTCCTTCCTTCTTGGAATGTCTTTAATCACTCTGCATCCATGATCTATTTGAATACTTAGCAACCTTTCTGACTCCCTACACCTGCTGCCTTTATTCATCATGCTTTTCCAGTTCTTTTCTTTCCTGGATATGGCTTTGGTAGATTATGTGGCTGCTTGCATGATTGACTCTCAACTGGTCTCTAGCAATGGCCATGCATGACTGGGACTACAAGAAGTCTTTTACATGCTGAGCTCACTGATTGGAGCTAAGTTTCCGCCAAGTGCTCACTAGTTCAGAACCTCTCCAGTGATTTGCCCACATTGGAGGAATGCAGCCCAACATCCATCCTAATTAACTTGCTGTTTAAATAAAAAGGTCACTCTAGCCCTGAAAGCTGCTGCTATTGTCCTCAGGATAGGGGAAGGGAATGAAAGGATTAGTGATTAGTAATCACTCAGCCTTGCCTGCCCGACCTCCCTTTGTTTTGCTTGGGACTCTGATAGGTCCATTAAAAAGGAAGAAGAGAAGGGAAAAAACCCCACTATCCAACCCAAAAACAATCCACATAGTCATCTCCAAATGATCGGCCTTCTCCGTGGATATGAAAAACAAGCAGACTCAGAAGCTTATTAGGGTTCCATGTACCAGAGAGGGGAGTTGAACACACAACTTCCTGACTCTCCTACCAAGCTGCTTCTCTTAATAGTTATCAATAGATGATCAAATATTCTCCTTCCTAAAATAAGAAAATAAAATAAAGGCCATAAAAATTTCTTAGGTGCTAGAGAATGTGTCTCAGTAGAATTATAAGATATTTGATTATGTTAATGTTTTTCTGGGACATTTTCAGTCTGATGCATTACTAATTACTCTCTTCCTCCCTCCTCCAATTCATTGGGATAACAATGAGAATGCATTCCATTTTCTCCAAGCTGAAAATGTTTCAAGTTTCTTCATTCATCTTAGTAGCTCTTCTGTAAAGGGAGCAATCATTATTTTCATTTTACAAGAAGGAAAAATGGAGCAGAGAGGTCTAGTGGCTTACCTAAAGCCAGAACTGGTCACCAAATCTCTTGACCACAGGCCACATTGCCAGACTAAGAACATTTAAGATTAATGAAACAAGCATCCTTTCACTCTTATCAGAGTTCCAGGGACCTCAGAGGCATTCTTCTATTTCATACCACTAGTTGACTCTGAGCAATATAAGTTAATTACTTGTGTGTCCTATCCTATTCCCTGTGCCCCAGTAGGATAGAATGAATTGTGGTAAATTCCAGGAGGATCCTCTGATAATCTTTGGCTTAGAAAAGTAACATCATCCCCTGTAAGGTTGTAAGGTTGAGGTCAGGAGTAGAAGAGCCATATTTCCAGTTTGGTTTCTAGGAGTATATCAAAAGGTATTGGTTTTCCTACCTTTCCATTTATAGGCCTGGGCTAAATCCAAATACGTGGGCAGTCATTTGGGAATATCCTTAAACCAGAAATTAAGTGGTAAGAGGGTGCAAGCCAAAGCAGGCTGGGAGGAATTATGATAGGTCAGATACTGTCTTGCATAAGTAGTTCCAGTATTTTATATGAAAGAGGAGACTGAGTGACGTGATTTCTTAATAAACTATTTTCTCAATCACCTAGGTAAAAATGAGAGATTTGGTAACTTTGGAGAATTTAAGAGAAGACCAAAAGTCATTGTCCAGCACAGTATTTTAATTTTAATTTTTTGCTGTTATATAACTATGTTTGTCAGGTTCCAGCAATCACTCTTCATTCTGTTTTTTACCTTATTTCCACTTTTGGTATAAATACAAGTCAGTAGACAATAATTTGCATTGAGTGTGCATCTATCATTTGACATGGGGCAGAGAATGAGGCTGCAGAAACTTTTAATGGGAACAAACTAAATTGCATTCCCTTCTCCCCAGTCTTCAGAGGCAGTGTGTGGTATAGTGGAAGACCTTGGGCTGGTAGCCAAGAGGCCTGGGCTATTGTTCCTGTTTAGAATACACTTCTCACTTGCATCTCTAACTTTGTTTTCCTGATCTGTAAAGTGAGAAGGTTAAATTAAAAAGTGTGTAATGTTCTTTTTAGCCTTGGGGTCCTATTGTTCCCACTCTGTGGGTGGTTAAGGAAACCTGTCCAAATTTGAGTGCCCATAGTTCTTAATGTCTACATCATCCACAAGCTAGGGAATATATTTTGCTCAGTTATTGGTGGACATGATTTATGTCATCTACCCGACTCTCAGAAGGAAAGGACCATGTCTTATAGTTAGTTATTTTTCCCATTTTGGCAGCTAAGTGGCTCACTAGATAGAGGGCTGGGTTTGGAGTCACTTAATCCTATTTTCCTTAGTTTCCGCATATGTAAAATGAACTGGAAAAGAAAATGGTAACTTAATCTAGTATCTTTGCCAAGAAAATCTATGTACAATATTGGTGTGCTAAGCTCCCTGGGGACATGAGAGTAGGATAGACTAACAACACATTTTCACCATAAAACCTGGCACAGTGATTTGAAAGGCCACATAGTACAGGTACATAGGAACATTTACTTCCAGCATGACCATAGGCAGCTCAGTCAACTTTTTTCAGGACTTCAGTTTTCTCATTTATAAGCTGAAATAATTGGACTAACTGACCTCTCAATATATTCCTAGCTCTCCATTTTAAATCTTCATAAATATTTGTTGATTTTTTCCTAGAGACTGGACAAGGAGAATCCTTCTCAGCTTGCAGGATATGTTCAGCTTAATGAAGTCATCACATGGACTTTTGCTGGATAGGAAGAAGTATGGTATGTACTTCTGTTGTGCCACAGTTCCCTTTAATTGTCCTGCCTCAGTTTCCCCAATTGGTCCTGCCTCAGTTTCCTTAATTGTTTTCCCTCAATCCCCTTAGTTGCAATCCCCTCCCCCCCAACCTTTGTTTCATTAAGACTGATATAACTCAGAAGTTATAAATTGTCAATGTGTAAACTCATGATAAGAGAGAGTCCAGATTTCCTGGCTCTAAGCTGGACACATCCTTAACTCCCAGTTTGTTAGAATTTATGGTCCTATCCCTCAACCTGTCAAAACCGGATTGATGGTTCCTGCTTGGAGATTGCCCCTCACCAGAGTTTGGACTCCACCCCCCTGCCTTTGTTTGGCTACTGTGTATAAATATGTCACTGAGAACTCACATTCTCAGCTGGATGCTTTGGACATCAGCCGTGGGGACAGCAGGCCCCCAGCACAATCTCCCCCTTTCAATAAAATATTAAAATCTCTCTAATCTTTATCTTGCCTCAGTTTCTCAGGCATTACATCTCTATGTGCAAGTATTCTTATGACACTTTTGGGACCATTTTGTAGCTTTTTGATTGGCTGTTGAGTTGGAATTGTGTGTTCATACAAAAGATTCTGATGGCAGCAATTTAGTGTCTTTCTTTTTCAGCTGTGTTAGATTAAGGAGGCAGTAATTATTGTAATCTTCCAAGTGGGGAGAGGACCAGCAGCCCCTTTTCTTCATCCAAGTCCACAAAGAGCCATGAGGATGTGTCCTTCCTGTTACTTCTACTTCTGCTACACCAATTTTTTTCCTGTCTTAGGTGGAGAAGTATTGATGAGAGAACATACTTGGATTTGAGCCAGTGAGCTTTGGAAGAGGTTCACAGATCCAAGAACTGGAGTCCATGTTGGGTAGACAATCCTGATGAGGAGGAAAATCCAAGTGACCTGCTTGATGCAGTTCAGCAGTGGCTTTATATCAAGATGTACAAGCAAGAAAAAGATTTTATCCATCATATATGTTGCATTCAGAAGTCATGCCCTTTAAATTCTAGCCAATCCTCCCTAGAAATGAAGGTAGTATTGGGAGAGTGTGTCCCCAATTAAAAGGGGATGTCTTTGTATTTCTATTCTTGCTATATTTTCTCAGTAAATATCCCTTAGCAGAAACTAATTTGAAAATAATTGGTTAAATAATACTGAGGTGCTAATCACTAATCAGTCAATGATACTACCTGTTTCTGGGAGATACTAGTTGAAACTAGTGATTGATAATGAGGAAAATATAGTCCAAAGGGGGTTGAAGCTGATTTCCCAAACTCCCAGTGAGTCTCAAATGGGCGATAAATAAATAAATAAATGATATAATTATAATTCACAACAAATCACTGACATTTATATTCAAAATCTCATTATAATCTTATAATAGTCCTGTGATAGGAGATTTATAGATTTTATCCTATTTTACAGCTGAAGAAATTGAGGCATGATGAGGTAATTTGTTTTGCTTGTGGATTCGGAGCAAGTAAGTTTTAGAGGTGGAATTTGAACTTAAGTCTTCCTGACTCTGACTAATATTCTTTTTATTACACTATACATAATGATTACCTCCCCTTCTTTCTTCCCCAACACACATTTAGAATAACAAACTATCACAGAACTCTTGAAAGGCATTGAGTCATTGGCTCAAATTTTAACCAAACCAATTTTAGCACACAAAGTTCTTGGCTGAATTTCTAGCTCTCATTACTAAACTTGAAAGGCATTGTGGAGTAATGAAAAATATTGGCTCTGATATTCACCAGCTGCATGACTATGGCATGTTTCCTCAGTTTCCTTATCTGTAAAATGTGAAAAATGTTCTGAGACCTCTGATGGGGACATTGTTAGATCTTTTGAAAAACAGCAGAAATGTAAATGTTATTATTGGGTTATTCAGATAAGCCAACAGATAAGCTAAATAGGATCTTGGTTGAGTTGACTAAGACATCATTATTTAGAACAGTGATCACCAAAGTGGAAGTCATGGAATGATCCCAAGGAGATTGTGGTTTTTACCCAAAGGCTGGTGGGATAAATAAATTGGAGGTTGTCAAGATGGGTCATATCCCACTTTCCCATATTACTTAATGTTGGAGGTTGTCTTCAATACAACTAGGACTATAATTCATTTATTATATCCCAACATTCTCTTCAATTCTCTCCAGCCTTTCTGTGTAATCCAGGGCAGTGACTGATGAATAAAAGCCCCATTTCTAATGGCTTTTTGGGTATGACAATGAGTTACCCAAAATAAGCAGGTAGGCATGGGTTGAGATCTGAATCAATAGATCTCATGACATCTGTCTCTCTTCTTCTCTGTCTCTTTACTGAGTTTCCCTATTTCTGTTGATAGCGTCATGAGCCTTCTTATCACCCAAGTTGAAAGCTTCAATATCATCCTTGATTTCTAACATTTACTTGTATCCCAAATCCAAATAGCTTCAAGATTATGTTTTTATTTCTATAACCTCTCTCATGTCCATTTTCACAAAGCTAGTACCCTAGTTTCTTATCTTCACTTCTTACCAGGTCTTTTGCAATAACCTCCTATTTGCTCTTCTTGCCTTGTCTCTTTTCCCTCCAATCGATCCTCAGAATAGCTGTCAAAATGATTTACGTAATGTGCAAGTCTGCTTATGTCACCTCCCTTCATTAGGATAAAATACAAATTCCTGTTCGACATTTAAAGTCCTTTAAAACATGACCTGAACCCCCCTTTCTAGCTTTGTTATACATTATTCCCCTTTCTGTAATCTATGTACAAATATGAATAGGAAATTAAGCCACGACACCATCCATTATAGAGAAACTACAAAAAGAAAGAGGAATAGAATGATCCTGAAAATTTTCTGTTGAGTTGACATGAAAGACAATTAATTTTGTTTGTTTTTCCATTGTATGTGGTGATTATCTATATACAGAGAAATATGACTCCTACTAAGAAACTGTAATATTTATCAACTGCTATGAACTATTTAATTTTTTCATTAGGCATCTTTCAATAAAAATTACCTAAGAAAAGAGAAATTCATTTACTTGACTAGCTACACTTATGAAATTAACTAGATAATTAATTACTAACATTATTTATAAGTCAATGCTATTCTCAGGATATAAAGAGGGGTTTTAAAAAATAATGAAGCATATTCAATCACATTGTTTCTTAGAGCAAAAAAGAGTTTTAATTTATATTATATACATATGTATTATTTAGTTATGCATACAGTATATTATATATGAAAAGTAATGTAGTATGGAAACCTGTATTGAAGCCAGGAATACACAAATTCAAGACCTGCCTCTGACATCTACCAGTGTAACTCTAGGTAAATCACTGAAACTCTCAGGGTTATAGACGATTTTTTTTATAATCATGTATCAAAATTTATTCAACCATTCCCAAATTGATGAGACCCCATTTGTTACTATTTCTTTGTGCTTCTCTTTTTAAAAATTTGTTTTAATAGTGTTTTATTTATCCAAATACATTCAAAGATAGTTTTCATAATTCACCTTTGCAAAACCTTATATTCCCAATTTTTCTCCCCCTTTCCCTCTCCCCTCCCTAAGACAGCAACTGATTTAGTTCAAACATGAGCAATTCTTCTAAACATATTTCCATATTTGTCTAGACAATTTTCTAAGACAATAAGGTAAACAGAAGGTGATAGTTTTAAATTGATAGAGGGAATTTCTTTATCTGAGAATTCTCCATTCCAATGAGGTCCCATGCATGCTGTATGTTAGCACAATAGTGCTATTCAGTCATTTTCAGCTATGTCTGATTCTTTGTGACCCCTTTTGGGGTTTTCTTGGCAGAGAAATTGGAATAGTTTGCCATTTTCTCCTCCAGTTCATTTTATAGATGAGGAAACTGTGGCAAACAGGGTTAAATGTTTTGCCCAGAGTCACACAATTAGTAGGTGTCTAAACTGAGATCTGAACTCAAAGAGGTGAGTTTTTTGAATCTAGGTCTGGTATTTTATCCACTGTACTATGCAGTATAGTAATATATGTTCGTAATTTATAAGTAATTAAACATATATATTTATGTATATGCAAGGGGAGTAAGCTCTTTTTTTTTTTTTCTGAAAAGGGTAGCTGTTAAAAATTTTAATAGCACTGATTTTGAGGATTCCTATACTCCAATGGACTTGTGCAACCATCAGTGTGGTTATACCTTCCAACAATGCAGATTGTGAACTATTCATGTCCTGTTCCTTATTTCTGATTCCTAATGGTGTACCGTCATAAGGTGCCCACTGGGATCCATCTAACATACTGAGAGCTTTCCTTGAATATTTTTTTTTGACATTACAGGATTATCAGTGGTACACACAAGCTATTCATTGATTATCTCTCACTTTCACCAGATGAACAGACCGCCTTATCTTTGTATCACACATTTCTTTTTTTGTTTGTTTGTTTTACTGATGCTTTTTGTTTTTATATCAATTCATTTTTGAGTATACTCCTCTCCTGCTTCCTACTCAGCATGCCTTCTATTGTAACAAAAATGGTTGTATTTGCATCTCCAACATTTAACACATAGTAAATATTTAATAAATTCCAATTACCCACATGCCTACTTTTACATGTCATCTTATTTGATTCCTATAACAAGGGGTAAAGTAGGTACAATTTTTAACCCTCATTTTACAGATGAGGAAACTGAGGCTGAATTTAAGTGATTTGCCTAGATTCACACAGCTAGTAAAGTGAAAAAAAAATCAGGATTTGAACTCAGATTTTTCTGCCTCTAAAGACAGCATTCTTTTCACTTTGTCATTTAGTTGCCCAATGTTTTTCTGATTTTCTCATATTTATTGTTTCTTATGGTAAAATCATATTCTAATGCAATCATCCTTGTTTTAAAAAAAAATTTCCAATGGGCTTCTGCTTTGTTTCTAGTTTTTTCCTACCACTAAATTTTCTGCTATGAATATTTTGATGTATATTGGACCTTTCTCCATTTTTGATTTCCTTTGATTGCATACCTGGCAAGGGAATCTCTGAGGCAAAAGATATAGATATTATAGTCATTTTTCCCCATTTGGTTTTAAATTGCTTTTGATCATAAACTTCTTGGATGACATACTTAACACCTATTTTCCTGCATAATTCCTCATTTGTAATGTGTTTTAGCTTGCTTACATCTGTAATACAACTCTTCATTGCAATTTGGATAATTTTCAAAGGTTTTATGAAACTTTAGTGTTCTATAATTTATAGATAAAAGAATATTAAAAGATTCATATAACATAAGGCCCTGATATTTTTGTTTTTTGCCTATAAAAAGTGATTCAGTTGAGCAAACTTTTTTTTTAAATTCTCCATCAAGGTATCTCTCATACATATGCCAAAATTATATAAAATTCCTTGAAGGATGTAATAAGAGAGGATGTAATCTTTTTTAATAACCATCTCATTTTAATATCATATGAATCATAAAATAGAGAGATGCATACTCAGTGTTTCGTACCATAGTAGAAGAGATTCAGCTGGAGTCTAAGTTAAAGAGGGATTTTTGATATATATTAAAGAACTTTTGATATTTATATTTATAAGCACCACAGAGATGTCTAAATAGGATATATAATGTTGCGAAAGAACTTGGCCTATTCTACTACAAAAGAAAAACTGTGTAAATGAAAAATGTTGATTGTATTATGATATATTGTAGTTGAAAAATTTATAAAGCTCATGTATCTGTATATATATACTTGCATACAGCATATATAAAATGTACAATATATATTATATATTTATATGTATACATATCTCTATCTATAAATAAATATAAAAATACATTGTTTAGACAAGCATATATATGTATATACATTATATATATGCATTATAGGTATTTGTGAATGTGTATATGTGTGTAGTATATACACATATATGTACACACAGCATATACATAAAGATACATAACACACACACACACACACACGCTGAATTTTCTCTACAAAGCTAACGAACATCCTTGGTGAATATATATTTGCTTGTTTTATGAATTGCTTGATATCAAAATAAGAGGGTGATTACAAAAGACTATCTTTATTGTTACGTCTTTCAAGTAGTCTTACATAATTTTGGTAAATGCATGAGAGGTACCTCACTGGGGGAGAGACTTTAAGACAGCATTTTGTCCTGTTTTTTTTTAAATAACCAAAAAGTGATAAATATAGAAGTAACTCTATATAAACATAGAAGTAACTTTGCTTGTACCTTTCAATATTTTTAAATTATGTCATGGAATGCTAAACTCTCTAAAGAAATGACTTTGAAAACTATTAAAGTTGAATTGGAAAAGATATATAGATATATAGAATTGGAAAAGATATATAGATAGAAATATAGGTGTATATATATATATGTGTATATATACAAATACATTCATATATGCATACATACATATACTCACAAATATATGTACATATATATCCTGAATTGAGTTTTAAAAAATAATAAAATATATTTAATTGCATTGCCCTCTAGAGCAAAAGAATTCGTGTATGTAACTTATAAAAAATTGTTTATTTCAATATATTTCAATGTCTGCCATGGCATATTTTAAAATAACATATAGAATATATTGCCTATGAGAAGAAGTGTGTCACAGTCCATCAAGAGCTGGCCTTGAAGATAGAAATGCATGGGACTAGATAACCCTCTAAGATTTTAAGTTGTAGAGAATGTGCCAAACTGAGATCATAGAAGGAATTTCTGAATTAAATAGAAAAAGAGAGTGGGCTAGATTGTTTTAGAAATTATAGTTTTCTTTCATTATTCCTTAAGCATCTCTAAGGAACAAAGGTCCATATTTTTGTTTTTATTTTTTAATTTTTTATCTTTTTTTATTAAAGCTTTTTATCTTAAAAACATATACATGAATAATTTTTCGATATTAACCCTTGCAAAATCTTATGTTCCAATTTCTTCCCCTTTTTCCCCTCCTCCCTGCTGATGGCAAGTAATCCAATATATGTTAAATGGTAAAAATATGTGTTCAATCCAATATATTCATACATATTTATATAATTATCTTGCTGCAGAAGAAAAATCAAATCAAAAAGGAAAAAAAATTGGGAAAGAAAATAAAATGCAAGCAAGCAACAACAAAAAGAGTGAAATTGCTATGTTGTGATCCACATTCAGTTCCCACAGTCCTCTCTCTATGGGTGTAGATGGCTCTTCTTCATATAATTATTTGAACTGGCCTGAATCATCTCATTGTTGAAGAGAGCTATGTCCATCAGAATTGATCATTGTATAATCTTGTTGCTGTGTACAATGATCTCCTGGTTCTGCTCATTTCACTCAGCATCAGTTCATAGAAGTCTCTCTAGGCCTTTCTGAAATCATCCTGTTGGTCATTTCTTACCGAACAATAATATTCTATAATATTCATATACCATAACTTATTCAGCCATTCTCTAGTTGATGGGCATCCATTCAGTTTCCAGTTTCTAGCCACTACAAAGAGGGCTGCCACAAACATTTTTGCACATGTGGGTCCCTTTCCCTCCTTTAAGATCTCCCTGGGATAAAGGCCCATGTTTTTAATACCAGCATTCTAGTGGTGCTCTGTCTAGTTAAAAAGATTCTGCAGGGTGTTTTATTGAGAAAAGTTTTGGGGGGTGACAGAACATGTGGATTAGCAATCCTCCCAAAAAATTATCAACAGAGAAAGGCTAGCCTGTGAGGTCAGTGAACAGGAGTGGAAAGAATGGCAAAGGGCTTTGCGTATGTGTCTGGGTGGATTCAGTGAGGATGCAGTACATTGGCAAACTCTTAGTTCATTCTGTGCTCTGTGGCTATAAATAAGGAGGTTCCTATCTTTAAAAGTTCTGAAAGGTCAGGACAGGGATTTGTGCAGGTTCTGTTGGATCCAGGAACTTTCTCTTCCTCTTAAGAGTCAGGGAAGTACTGAGTATGCACTTAGACAAATGCCTAAAGTGCTGACTAAACAACCTTCCTCCCCAAAGGAGGGTGGTGGGGGCTTAATGAAGAGCCTAGAGCCTTTGTTTTCACTTTCATTATGTAATATTATGTCCATGTTATTAATATGTGTGTACTTAAGTGCCCTGGAATCTGCTGCTGATTATTGTACTGCGCTGATAATTGATCCCACCTCAATATGAGCTTGTCAGGATCATTGGATGGGGAGATTGAGTCCAGGGAAGGGTGAGAAGAGGGTGGGATGCTCTGGTGCTCATAGTTTTGGGAACCAGAGAGATAGGGAAACGCTCTGAGAGTAAGGCTTTGGACTGAGCAAGAATACAACTCCCAATTTGGGATATTATTTAGTCTGATGGGAGAAATGGGATTCTTTCCTCCAGGGAGCTCTACTTTGATTGGGGGAGAGTCTGGAATCTTCCTAGCCATAAGAGGTATCCTAGAGTAGAAGAAGATGCTCTGGAAGGTAGTGACTTTCCCATTCCTGGAGGTCTTCTTGCAGAGAGTCCAAAAATGTTTGATGCAAAAGGCAAAGAAGATCCTATATAATGTTTGATCTCTGAAGTTCCATCTAAGTGTTTTATAAATTAAAATTAGCCTGAGCAACTGAGTATTTGGCTCTTTATAGAAAAAATTCAATCCCAGAAGTCCCCAAAATGTCTATCTTTGGAGGGTGGGCCCTTGGCTGCTCAGAAATTGCTGACTAGCCCAATGAAAGGTAGCTTCCATCGTCATGACCTATTTTCCTGTATACTGAAGGTATTTGTTATTGCTTTTGACTGGCTCACACTCTGCCAACCATATTTTCCTGGATCATTAATCTCGTAATCTGTTTATGCAATTGGTCAGTTTTGACTATAGCCTGGTAAATCCCTTTTATACACTCAGTGGCTTTGCCAACTTTTAGAGAGCCATCTCATTTCCCATTTAACTCCATCAAGGTACCCTGGCCTGTGTTTCACCAGTCCTCAGCTTGGATTTGTTCAGCATTAATCCCCTTTTGGTTTGAATCCCACATTGACTGATTAGCTACAGTCATTTACTGTATTTAATTTTACATTTATCTCAGTCGTACTTTCATATGGCCTATACTTACCTAGTGGGAAAATTCAGAATTGACTGGTCAAGAAAAAAAGACTTCTCTTTCCTGAGGATCTAAAAAAAAAAAGAATTTGGGGCTGTGTTTCTCTAGTCAGAATTGAGTTGAAGAAATGATGTAAGTACCATAACGTACGCCAGTCAAGGCAATCTGTGGCCATTCCTTGGTGAACAGGTACTTTGTGTTCAGAATGGATTTTTCCTATGTATTTACTTTTGATTCTTTCACAAGAGCAACAACACTGTCTATATATCTACAAAGAGTTTGACTTTTTGAGGTGGAATGGATGGGAATCCCATTTACACATCCAAGAATGTTGTGGCAAACACCCTTCCCAGGAACAACATAGGATGGCTAACCACAAACTTTGAGTTAAATATGAAGAAAGCTTCATTTTGTTGTTTTATTAGGTGAAATTGATGGGACTTTTTGTCCTTTCTGTGAAAAGGAGTCAATGTATTAAATGGTCTACTGCAGTGATGTTACTCATCTGTATCTCAAGATTGTGCAGACTGCATGTAGGTTTTATTATATTTTTTTGATTTTATTAAATATTTAATAATTATATTTTAATCTGGTTATTGTTGTCTTTGTGAGCTTGTCTATACAAGGCTGTACATTTGGCACCTCTGGTTGACTAATATTTATAGAAATGTAAAAATCTCTTTTTGTATTGGAACCATTTCCTGATCCACCTTCAAGATCCTAAACATTGAAATTTTACTTTCTGACTGCAAGTGTTTATATTTCTAATTCTTATTCCTTCCTAGACAGTATACCTATATTTTGTCTTCATTGTGACCTCTAGTCCCTGTTTCTCAAGTTCCTTTTCTTACTCTGATTTCACTTGCCCAATCCAATCCTAATGATTCATCACTATGTTTCTTTGGTTATCATCCTAGAACCCCAGTCTCTTTATCTTCCAATATTACAAGCTGATAATTTTCATTCCTTGGTAGCTCCAAATATCTGTTGCTAGTTCAATACCCTCTCTTGCTCCATATTATAGAAGGGAAGCATGATCCACAATCAAATCAATTCTGCACTAACTCCTGGATAGGGATGTACCAATCCATTTCCCATTGGTCCCATTTATCATACCTATAATTTTCCAGATCAAAGTGCCCTTTCTGACCACAACTGCCATATATGTATAGTCCCTTGCATTAGAATATACGTTCTTTGAGCTAAAGAACTTTTATTTTTCTATTTGGATCTTCAGATTTAGCATGCTTGGCATATAGTCACAGTGGGTGTTTGGTGTAATATAAATGTTTAATAAAAATTTTTCTTGCATTCATTCATTGAGTTTTTATAGCTTTATTCCTAAACTGCTAAATGTCATAAGAGAAAGTCAGCAAAGATAAAGTTAATTTTTTCTACTCCCATCTCAGATTTAGCCTTCACTGCTTTCTTTTTTCTTCTTATTGTCTCCTCAGATCATTCCACAAAGTTACTGTTACAAAACCTTTTTCTCTCCAAGCACCAAACTTATTCCAAATGACTTAGCCCTTTATTTCCCAGTGAAGATT
The DNA here is from genome assembly GCF_016432865.1 of Antechinus flavipes. Taxonomy (NCBI): domain Eukaryota; kingdom Metazoa; phylum Chordata; class Mammalia; order Dasyuromorphia; family Dasyuridae; genus Antechinus; species Antechinus flavipes. The sequence goes on along the minus strand of NC_067398.1, from coordinate 153,034,054 downwards.
TAAAATCATTGAAAAGAAGCTCTTTCAAATTTATTCCTCTGAAACCTCAGAACTTTTTAGCATCATATCCCAACTTTTCCCAATGAGGTCCCAATGAGGACCACTCATTCTTTGCCTAAGCTAACCCCTCTGTTTGCACATGGATCTAATAGTCCAGTAACACTGTCAACAAAGGAAATAAGGTTAGTCTGGCATGATCTGTTCCTGATGAAGCTGCCACACTAGGTTTCTGTGATTTCCCTCTTTTACTAGATGTTCACAGAGCATCAATTGTCGAATTCAGAAGGACATAAAATAAATGAACACACACACACACACTCCAAACCACAAGTAGAACAACTAATCCTTATGGTATTCATTCAGCAAATATTTCTGGCCCCTTCTCCCTGTTCTGATTTCCACCACTATTGTATTTCCACCAATATTGTATATTGTATCAATGCCATCTAAATGTGATCATTACAATAGTTTCCTAATAAGTTTCCATTCTCTTGGTGCTCCAAACCATCCTTCATACCCTTATAAGACTAATATTTCTTATATGTGTGTGTGTGTGTGTCTGTGTGTCTCTCTTTCTCTCTGTGTATGTGTTCATGTTACTCCTCTGCTCAAAAACATAGAGTGGCTTCCTATGTCTACTGAGAAAAGCTGAGAATATTTTGCCCTGTAGAATCTGGCACTAACCTATATGTCTAATCTCATATTTCCCTCCTCTCTCTATATTCTAGTTGAGTTTAAATGTATTATTTACTGTTCTGAAGAGCTCTTTCTTTGCTTTTTCATATTTACTTATGTTTTCCCTTATGTCCTCCTCTCCACCCCTGTTGAATTTCTATTTATTCTTTTTTTATTTTAATAGTATTTTATTTTTTCCAAATACACGCGAAGATAGCTTTCAGAATTCACCTTTGCAAAACCTTGTGTTCCACATTTTTCTTCCTCTCCTCCTCTCTCCCTAAGACAGGTTAAACATGTGTAATTCTTCTAAACATATTTCCATATCCGTAATGGTGTGAAAAAAAAATCAGATCAAAAGGACGAAAAAATGTTCCTACTTATTCTTTTATGCCTAACTCTAATGTTACAGTTGCCAGAAAGATTTCCTTGATCTTCGTAGTCAGTAACAACCTTTTTTACTCTTGCAAGGCAGTCTGTCATTCACCATTCTAATGAACTTGTCATTTGTTAAATTGTTTTATAGCATCTGTTTACATACTACTACACCATAAACCAGGAGAGAACAGGGATCATTAATTTTTTTCCTACCTCTTAGCATATAGGGCTCTACATATAGATATTGAATTAATGTTTGTTATATAATTAAGGGCAAATAAGGAGTTCTCTACATCTCATTTTCGTCATCTCTAAAATAGTGGTAGTAATGCTCCTCTCAACAATGGAGTTATGAGGCTCAAATGAGTTAACTGTGTGAAAATACTTTTTAAACCATACAAGTAAAAATTATAATTATAGAATTTATTTATTTTTTGTTTGTTTAGGAGATAATTCTCAGAAATTTTCTGCCTCATCTCTCTAATTCCCTGTGTTTGACTGCTCAGACCTTCTTCTTCCGGGCTGTTTGAGAAGTCAGTCTTCAACTAAGACAGAAACACAGAATTTTTACTCCTAATTCAAACAAAAGGTACCTAAGACCTTCTCGACCCAGTGCCCTTACGTTTGTTCTAGGAATCATTTCTCTGTTTAGCTTGAACTGTGATTAGACCATTCTTTGACAATGACAGTTTTTCATATATCTTCCTCACCAAGAAGTTTCTCCATTTTCTCCTTACTTTTTTAAAAAATATCTCTTAGATGATTCATCTCAATATTTGTCTCTCTGCTTCTATTCCCCTCTCTGATCTATCCATGGGGGTCACCTAGATAGCATTGGGTCTGAAATTATGAATCCCTTTCTGAATTCAAATCTGGCCTCAGATACTTATTAACTGTATAACTGAGCAAATCAATTAGCCCTGATTGCCTTCAACTGTAAAATGAGCTGGAGAAGGAAATGGTAAACCACTCCGGTATCTTTACCAAGAAAACTCCAAATGAGATCAGACATAAGTGAAAACAACTGAACTGAATAACGGTAATCCATCCTTCACACAATTGCCACTAAATCTTCCTAAAGCTTTTGTGGGTCATTCCTCTGTTCAAAAATCTTCAGTGGCTCACTGTAGTAGGATAACATAAAAGCATCTCATCCTGGCATTTTAAGTCCTCCACAATCTGGTTCCAATGTACTTTTTTAGGTAGTTCACGCTATTCTCCTTCATGCATTGTACTTTCTAGTCAATGTAGTCTTTTTGCTGATTCCTGAAATTGGAATTTCTGTCTTTGTGTCTTGGTACAAGCCATTTCCACACCTGGCCTGCTTCTTAGAATCCTTAGCTTCCAGCTTCCCACAGGTGCCAACACCTTGCAAAACCTTCCCTAATTCTCGCTAGTTACTATTGTCTGTATATGTATTGTTTCATATAGTAGACTGCAAGCTCCTTGAGGGCAGGGTCTATCTTTCATTTTTGTCTTTATACTCCTTCTCTCACAAATGCCTAGCAAAGAAATGTGCTGAATAAGTTCTTGCTGAATTGAAATGAATACTTATCCCTGATTTTTTTCCCTCTAAATAGTTCACCATTCTTCCCACCTCCTATGTCAGGCTTTACTCATCTTTCTATTTTTTTCTTGGATTGATCACTGAATGTGGATAGCTTCCTTATAATAAATTTACATTTAAAAAAATACCTTCATTACAAAGGATGTCTCTGATACAAGAGTAAGGAAAACATGCAATTTTTTCCCTCTTAAAAATCTTTGCCCATTCTGAAAGAAGATAAAATAATGAGCAATTTAAAAAATTCTAAATACATATAATAAAATACATATTTTGCATATATATCTTGTTTTACAAGTTATATGAATATAACTATACATATTTACATAACTAATTTATGAATGCATAAAATGCCTAAAAATTCATTAAGATACAAAGAATATTTTATTAATTTTATACACATCAATGAAGAGGAAATATTTAATGAAATCTTAGTATTCAAAGGAACTTTTGAGATCATCTAGTTCAGTCTCCTAATTTTACAAATGAGAAAACTAATGGGTAAGTGATTTGCTCAAGATCACAGAATTCATTCTTGATAGATCTTAGGTTATAAACAGGGATATGCCAGTTCATACTGGTCTCAGAAATTGTTAAATTTTCAAGGTAAGCACTTATATCTTGGAAATGGTCAAATGCTACAAATCAGCAAATTTGAATTACATTTTGCTGGTTGTCTAGACTTATCAAAGTCATAAAAAAATAGTCAATAAATTAAATGTTAATAGTTAAATAAATTCATTAAGAGGTTAAAATGAATACATTTTAGTAAAATGTAAATGAAATAAATGTTTAACTTAAAGGGCCTCTTGCATAAATTTTCCAGAAAGAGCCAGTTGTTAACCATTTATCAGCAAATCCTGATTATAATAAGTCTTCTGATTCCCAGTCCAGTGTTTTTCTCATATACAACTCTTCCTCAATATTACGTTGGAACTCTGCCATCAACATACCACCTGCTTTACACGATGCTCTCCCTTGGTCACTGTTTTCATCAGGCTATGTACCTCACACAGCTGTATTGCATTGTGGCTTGCTGTGCACCATGTGGAATGCATTTTTACCACTGGCTTCTGTGATAGAGGGCAGATTTTATAATCCCTTAAATTTGCCATTTGGGAATCTTTGTATTGTTTAATGGGACTCATCCGGTAGCTCACTCTGAAACATAAAGCAGGCAGTTGAAAATTCTTTTCAGGCCTCTAACATTCTTTGTCTGTAAGATAGGACTACACCAGAGACACTGTGGTTATATCATGATACACTCCATTTCATGTGAAAGAGGGATTAACCTTGCTCTGCATCACCCCAAAGGACAGAAGGAGGTCAGCTGGATTATAGCTTGTCAGATATATGTTGTAGGAGATAGGGACTAGACTAGAAGGCAGCTGAGTCCTTGTTCAAAAACTCTAAAATTCTGTGAAATGTAGAGAGGCTTTGGAATATAAAGTCAGAAAGGATCAATAGTATTATTTTTCCAGAAGAAATTAGTACTAAGATTAGGGAGCATAATTAATTTGCATAGGATCATAGAGTTGGTTGGTATCAGAGTTGGGATGAGTGAGAATCAATGGCTCTTGGCTCCTTATTTCAGTGGGTTCCCCACTCTCCCAGGAGGCTACCCAATTTCCTAGAGACTAGGGCAGAAGAAACTCTTAATTTAGGAAGAAACTTGACAAAGGTGCTATACCTCAGAATTTTAGTATGGCTAGTTTGACTTAAAATATATTATCTCTTTTGTCCTCATTTTATGGTTGAGGAAACTCAGACACTGATACACATATTCAGAATATTTCAATTGATCAATTAACATTATTAGGGGCAGTGAATGGTATGGTGAATAGAGCACTGGACCTGGAATCAGGAAAACCTGAATTGAAATCTGATCTCAGATAGGTGCTAGTTATGTGACTGGCAAATCATTTAATCTTTGTTGATCTCAGTTTCCTCATCTATAAAATGAGGATAATAATAGTATCTGCCTTCCAAGTGATTATGAGAAATCAATGAGATAATAATTGTAAAGCATTTAGCACAGTGCCTGACACACAGTAAGCTCTATATAAATGTTATCTATTATTATTATCATCATTATCATAATTTGCCATGTGCCTACTATTCCAGGTACTGGATTAGGCACTAGGGATACAAAAGCAACAAGGAAATAGTTTTGTTCTCAGAGAGATTACATTTTATATTCTAGAGGTTCTTAATCTTTTATTTGTGAACGTGTTTAAAATTTTCTTGATAATAGTATCTCAATATAATTTTTCCTTTGTAATCTTATGTATTTTATTTTATGCATTTAAAATATAATTCTAAGATGGGGACCATAAGCTTCACTAGACTGCTAAGGATGTCCATGACAGACCAAAGGTTAAAAACCTTGTAATAGCCTATGGATAAGTCATTATAATAGTAAAGAAAAATATAATCATTTTGCTACCGGGTAATGCAATTACAGATTTGCATTTACTTATAATGCCTTTGTATTCAAATATAACATCTTGCTTGAATGTAGCAGCTGCAATGGGCATTGTACTCAATGTGTCATAAAATTGTACTAATTGAAAAACAGCCAATTTCCTTATGCAAACCAAAAAAATTGAACCAAAATCCCCCCCAAACCCAAAATATTCTAGAAATCCAAAATGTTGAGATGCTGATTTTCAAGCTACATAAGTATATTTTAAAGTATTCTTAAACATTGTGAGATATTCCTGAAGTGCAAAGATGTTGGAGATACCCATATGAAATGGGACATACAACTTCTTTGAAGTTTACATGGTAATTCTGAGACACAAGTTTTGCTAAATACCTGGCAGATCGAAAGGGCATAGAAACTTCAGTTTGTCCTGGTGTCTGTCTCAAAAAATGTACTGGAGTGAACATTTTTAGCATGTTTCCTTTAGGTATATGGTACAATATTCTGGGGTCACAATTTTTTTTTTTTTTTTTACCAATTGTGGTAGTGGTTGTTAAATTGTATGTTACATTCATTTGAAATACTCTGAGTAATTGTCTTATCCAACACTTATGTTTTCAGAATTCTCAACCATCTGGGAACATGGCTTACAAGTAGAAAAAAATAGCTCTGAGCATTAAGGGGAAAATTGTCCTTGTTCATAGGCTATGAAATTCTAGAGATTTTATTTAGAGCAGTGTCCTAGTCAAAAGACCCACACTCCAGTTGTTTGAGTCTTTTGAACTTCTTTAGCATTCATTTTTGTCATCTGTGAAATGAAGGAATTGAACAATATGATCCCTACGCTTCTCATTCATAGTCTATGAGTCCCTGAGCATTGATAAAGCATATAGTTTTTTCTCTTTAATAGAAAAGAAAGTTTAAAAAAATTTAAAATTCTGAACAAGTAGCAAATAAAAGAAACATTTCCATATCTAAATAGAACAGAAAAAGAGGATTCTATATGAAATTGTAAATCTTTTACATAGCGCTTGCTACTCTTTGTAAGCATATAATACATTCAACACAATTTTTTTTTTGACTTTGATGTGTTCACTTCTTGTGCATGTATGAAAATGCCTTAATTTTGTTCTTTATTTTCTTTCTCTATTTTTCAGTCAGCTGAAATAATAATAATTTATATAAATATACAAATAAGCATTTATTGAATGTCAGCTATGTTCTAGATATTGTGATAAGTGCTAGGGATAGGAAGTAAGGCAAAATATAGTCCTACCCTCAAGGTAGGATAAGTCACAAGATCCCATGTATTTAGGGATATAAAATAGTTTATAGTTGAATGAAGGAGACATCCTGTAAGCAACTATGTATAAATAATAAACTATGTATACATATATACATATGCAGCCACACACACATAAACACACATGTATATATACACATATATCTATACATATATGTGGATATTTTCTATTTATCATATGTGCATATATACACATATGGGATAAAAGATCAAATAATCAGCAGAGGGTAGGCACCAGAATTAAGAGGATTTGGGAAAGGCTTCCTGTAGAAGATAAAAATTTGGTGGGGATTTGAAGGAAATCAGGGAATCCAGGATATGAAAATCCAGAGGGAGAGCTCTCTGGACTCAGAGGAGAGCCAGTGAAAATGCCTGGAGTATGAGCTAGAAGACACTGTGGGAGTGGGTTGGGTTGTAGGCATAAGAAGCCTGGAAAGATACGGGGTAACTAGGTTCTGAAGGGCTTTCAAAGGAGGGAAGAATATATAAGGAGAGAATCCAATTCTTGAGTAAGTTTTATCACCTTCCAACTATGAGTTATTAATTCTTTGTTCTATTTTTCTTCCCTTGCTCTCATTTCATTTAACATTAAATTTTCCATCTCTTGCTTCATTTCTTCAAAGTACTAACGTAGTTCTTTTTGCCAAATCATTCTTTTCTCTAACAAAAAAACGGATTTGTTATGAAGTTAATATCTTTATTCAGTTTTCTTCTTGGGGTTCTCTCAGTTCAAAATATTTCTTCATTGCATTTCTTCTGCCTACTCACATTTCCAGTCTGAATTCCTGGACTGGAGCTCTGTACTCTAGTCACATTCTGCTCCTTATACTGCTGGCTCAGTGAATAGAGTGCCAGGTCTGAGTTGGAAAGACTTACTTTCAGGAGCTCAAATCCAGCCTCAGACACATACTAGCTATATGACCCTGGACAAGTCACCTTACCCTGTGTGCCTCAGTTTCCTCACCTGTAAAATAAGCTGGAAAAGGAAATGGCAAACACTTCAGTATCTCTGACAAGAAATAGAGTCACAAAGAGTTTGATATGTTTGAAATGACTGAATAACAACAATAACAACATCCACAGTTGGATGGAGTGGACAGATCAAATGGGTCTTAGATATGATGGCTAAGACCAGGCCCCATTTCTTAAAGACATTCCTGGGTTTTGGCTCAGTTTCCTCATGGCTTAATTTGGGTTTTGACCCTGGCTTTGTGTCTCCTTCTCCATGTTCCCATGGTCCCAAACCCAGACCTGGCTCCATTCTTCATGACAGACTCCAACCAGCTGTTGTCTATGACACCGTTAGCAAGCTTCCTTTATGATCTCAGGTGTTTATTTGACCCTTTTCCATATTGTAGATGGGGAGTGGGTTGCTTGGGTACTAGGTTGCCCATTGCCTGGAGGCTTGTCTGACCCTATTTCCTTTCGGGGGACATGGACTATCTGGGTCTTGAATCAGGCATGGGCTACTTGTCTAGCCCCCTCTTCTATATGGACCAGATATAGGATGCATTAATAATGTATGGGGCTAGTGAGTTGATTCATCGTGACCTGCCTGAAGTCAAGAAGACCTGAATTCAAATGTGGCTTCACTAGCTGTGTAACCCTGGACAAATCACTTAATATTGTTTCCTCAGTTTCCCCATCTGTAAAATGAGCAGGAGAAGTAAATGGCAAATGACTTCAGTACTTTCCCAAGAAAACCCTATTGGGGTCACTAAAAGTGAGACATAATTGAAATGGGTGAATAGCAACCCCCGATTTACAGATGGATACCTTTAAATTCTTTATGCTGAAGAACTCAATATTTCTAGGTTGTAAGCCACATCACATACCAGATCCTGAATTTAGGGATATAAAACAATTACACAACTCAAACATTTACTGATAATAAATAATAATTTCATGACCCCACATTCAGTTATGAGACCATGCAAACTACGGTTTAAGAAGCTAGAAACTTGATTCTATTGCTAGCTCTCTAGAATGGGTGCTGCCTTTTCCTAAAATCAGCAGCTGATTCTTGATAAGGAAGATCAGATTGGATTATCTGTTACTATTTCTTACAACTTCAACACAATTAGGCAAAAGGATGTTTTTTTGCAATTCAATGTAATTGCTTCATTTAATTGCTTAATTTAAGCTTCAATTTAAATAGCAGCCAGTAGGCTCCTGAGAGGTACCTATGGGCTAAGGTTGGAAGCTTCTGGTGCTCATCTTGCATCTATTAGATGTTATTATGTTATTATATTTTTTATGTTATTATATTTTTTGAATATACCTATTTGTGTACGGACCTTCCCTGGTTAGAAGGTAAGTTTTGAACTGGGTCTTGAAAGGGAAAAGAGACACGTCCTGATTTATTAAGTGCATGTGTGTTGGAGGGGATGAGGGGAGCAGAGAGGTCTCCAGATTGTCCGGTCCTTTTGGTTGTCCCCGTATGAGTTCTGAGAAGAGCCTAAGGGAAAACTCGGGCTAGCAACAGGCGCAGACACCTCTAGTATGCATAAGCTGAGAAAATTGATGGAAGGCCCAAGATAAACACTGTGGGTAACCGCCCTCTGTCCTTGGAGCCAGGCCAGATGCAACCTGGTGCCTCCCCACATCCCCTTGATTGAAAAAAGGGTGGCAGTCAGCTGCAGAGTGAGGGAAGAGATGACAAAGGTTTCCTCTCTTCTCCTTCCCACTCCTTTTCTGGCAGGGGGAACCTGCAGGATGGCTCGGGCAGCAGAAATGTCTGTTCTGAAAGTTTCCTGGGGCAGTTTACTACAGAGCAATGATGTATGACCGACTAGCACAAAAGAATTAGTGTTTCCTTTGCTGAGCCGGCCGGAAGGAGCTTCCCAAGGCTTCTTCCAGGGGTAAAGATTATGAGTTCTTGACCAGTCCTATTATGTCCAAAAGAATATGAGCATAGTAGGCCTTGGGTGGTAGAAAGCCTTACTTTACCAACTAACAAGGCAAAGTATTTAATATGGAACTTGGCCTTTTATAGCTTCTATTTCTCCCACACTGAAGCACTTATTCATGGAGTAGTTGACTTTTTAGAGTAGCAGGACACTAAGTTGCAAAAAGTTTACACAGTTTCTGATTTGTCTAGCAATCCAAGCAAGAGTCTCAATGGTCAAATGATGAATTGGGATCATCCTTTGTCTAGATTGCCTCTGTGATTGAGAGAAATCGGGGAAGGTGGTAATGATGTCTAAACCGTTAGGATTCTTTCCCATGAAACCCGTATAGTCAAGTTAGATGAATCCAGATACAGGGAGGAAAATTTTAAGGATGTTTAAGAGAACAAATATGTCAGGAGGATATTCCATGGGCATGGTGGTAAGGGCAAGAGTGAAGAATAATTGGTAACAATTGACCTTTGTTGGTGTGATCTATCTGTTGAGATTATCAGTCATTTATGTCATTTTTTAAATTAAGAAAAATATTTAAATTATCATATCACAGAATTCAGGACTATCAAATCCTACAAAGCACAAATATATATATTAAGAATTTTTAAAACTGCAAATTAAGATTTCTGGGACAAGGTTTCTATAGAATAGGAACTTGAAGGAAAATTGAAGGGAGTCTAACAGCTCCCTCTTTTTATAAAGGAAGAAACTGAGGCCCTTAGAAGTTAAATGACTTACCTGAGGTACCACAGATAGGAAAAAAAAAATAGTAGAATTGGGATTTGAACCTAGGTTTTCTGTGATCCTCAACTAGATTCTATTCATTGTATGGAATACTACACTCCTCTCTCATTTGCTCCTTCCCTAGATTTTCTTTTCCAATATTTAATGTTTTCTCCATGTCTATGGTTACTAATACGTTTGGCAATTCCCAGAGATAATTTCTATTTCCAACAATTGTATGGGAACCTTGCCTATTAATATAGCATCTATAATTCTGTATTGCAAGATGTATTCTAAGGAGCAAAATGATCACCATTATAGTGCCCTAGAATATCAGTTCTTTCTTGGGATTCACCACTGCTTTTAGCCTCAAGGTCTTATCGTTTACCGTTTTCCAAACCTTATTGGCCCTTAAACTCAGACCTGATACGTTGAAATCTGTGATCTCTCTAGTCCCTGTGTTTGTTTGGCTACCCAGAGTTCAAAAATCAGTTTTATCCAACTTCCTAATAATGCATTTTGGTGCCTGAATCTAGAAAACACTTTGCCTTCTTTCTTGATCACTTCACATCCCAAGACAAAATAATGTATTTTCCAGGACTTCTTGACAATAGAAAAGATTGTTTAGAGAAATATCAAGATTAGGACTACAGGCAATTAAGACTGGGTAGAGAAGTAAATTATTATCTTAGACTGGGCAACAAATGAACTCTTTAAACTATTTTAAAGCAAAAGTTCATTGGGCCTAGTTTAGGCCATGATTCTCCTGGAGCAGATTTACAACCCTTGTAGACATTGTCTTTTAGATTCTAACACAAAATGGTGTCTGGAAATAATCTCAACAAATAGATCACACCAACATTAAAATGAAATCTCTCTCTCTCTCTCTCTCTCTCTCTCTCTCTCTCTCTCTCTCTCTCTCTCTCTCTCTCTCTCTCTCTCTCTCTCTCTCGTTTCAAATTAATTTCCACTTAATCAGGAAGCTTCCTGTTGTTAACAGGCTTGTTATTCTACCTACATTCCTATTTAATCACTTAACACACTAGATAATTTTCCTCTCCCCACCCAAAGGAGAGAGGAAAGAGTAAAAAGAACTATCACAAAGAACATTTTCCCCCATTACTCAAAAAGTAGAATTATTCATCTTGTGAAATTCACAATAGGGCAGCTAAGGTAGTGAAATAGATACAGTGCTACTGGAGTCAGGGGGACCTAACTAAGTTCATATCTGACCTCAGATACTTATTAGTTCTTTGATCTTGCCTCAGTTTCCTCATCTGAAAAATGAGCTAGAGAAGGAAATGGCAAACCATTCCAGTATTTTTGATCCCCCAGTAGGTCATGAAGTATCAGATATAACTGAAAATTGACTGAACAAAAAAATTCAAAGAAGACAATCCCTTTTTGTAAAGAATTTAAGTAAGAGTCTGATTAAGTAGGTAAGAAAACTCTGAACTATATCCTATCCTTCAGAAGGCTGCTCAGGAATTCCTCTATGTAGAGATAGTTACCCAGTCAGTGTGATAGAATTGGGGAGGGGAGAAGAAGGTTGAAGTCCCCAATACAGAAAGCTTAAAAATTATCAGTGGGTTTTCAGAACAGTCACAAGAACAGGGGAGATGTGGATGAGAGACGCATATGAGAAGGGGTAGAATTAATAAGATGTGAGAGAAAGAACACCAGATGTTGGCATCTGGTAGCAAGCAAGATTATACGTGAAATCAAATGGAGATATAACGGAACAAATGAATGGAGCCCAGGGCTGAGAATATACCATGCAGAATGGAGTCAGCTATAGTTTTCAGGAACTGATAACACTAGCCTTCAATGACAGTAACAACTCTCTGTCCCCCCAACCCCCAAGCTGTTATGACTGATAAAAACCATCATTCCAAATTGGAGAAATCAACAGGTTGATTAGGAGCACAGTTAATACCCCTGAGAAGACATGTGTTTAGGGAGAGGGGAAGTATACATTTGGGAATAGATGCTGGAAGAATTTAATACCTGATTCAATTTTCTGTTATTAAGTCATTGAATAGTGCCATAGTAGACAGTATGCTTCAAACACTCTTAAATCCATCTGTAAAATGGGAGTAATGATAGCCTTTATCTCACATGGTGGTGGTGAGAATCAAAATGAAACCATATATGTAAAATGTTTTGCAAGCTTTAAAATATTTTATTTACATAAGGTATTATGGGATCATTCTGTTGTTTTTGCTGATGAAGATTATGTGGGCCTATATGGTTTTCTATATGTGCCTGAAGGGAGATAAGAATAGATTTTGTAGTGTCTCCTCCAAACTTTCTCCAGGGAATATTTTGATTTTTCTATTAGGGGCAGAAGTTAGAGGCTGGCCACTCTACTGTCGAGAGAGAGAGAGAGAGAGAGAGAGAGAGAGAGAGAGAGAGAGAGAGAGAGAGAGAGAGAGAGAGAAAGAGAGAGAGAAAGAGACACAGAGAGAAGAGAAGAGAAGAGAAGAGAAGAGAAGAGAAGAGAAGAGAAGAGAAGAGAAGAGAGAAGAGGAGAGAAGAGGAGAGAGTCCCAGATATTATCCAAGGGGAAAATCCCTCAAAGTTTCTAGTATAACAAGCTAGGAACAGGGACATGATTGAAATTCTACCAATTGGCTCTCTTAAGAGTTTTTCTTCCTTCAAAACCAGAGAGAGGTTAGAATCATGCATCTTATCTTTGAAACTAGAAGCCAAAAAAAGCTGGCTTTCTCTTCCAACTCCAACCTGCCCTTCACCTAGGCCTGGGATATTGCGTAATCAAGCTTTATCAATGAGAAGAAAAGCCTTTATAATTAACTCCTTGAACCAAGGGTTACATTCCAATACTATGAATTTCTTATCTCTGTATCTTTGCACTGGAAACTCTCAATGTCTGAAATGCATTCTCTCTCTCTTTCTCTCTCTTTTGACTTACCCTTGGAGGTTACCTTCTATCTACTCTGTATGCATTTTGTACATATTATTTACATTTTCTTTCCTCATTAGATTGTGACCTTCTCAAGGTCAGGGCTATTTTCTTTATCTTTGCAGCCTCAGAATACATCATGGTGCCTTGTATATATTAAACCCTCAAAAAGGGCTTAATTGGTTAAATTAGTTAGCAAATTGATTGGTTGATTGAAGGTCAAAGTCTGTCTGAATTAGACAAGGTATATTAGAATGAAACATAGTACCTCTGCAGTAGGCTCCCCATCCAAATAGAGTTAGGTGCCAAAGATGAATCATGTATTTACACTTGGGAGAAAATTGTGCTACTTTATAAAGCTGGCAGATGGGTCTTGTATATTAAAAAATAAAAAAGTCCCGTTAATCTAGAACCCAAATACTTGAGCCCTCAACTGTGGATTTCTTAGGCCCTTGGGTGCTAGGAGGAGGAAGAAGAGAAGCAAGAAAAGGAAGAAGAGGAAGAAGGAGGAGAATAAGATGATGAAGAAGAAGAAATAGAAGAAGAAGAGCAAAAGAAACATCACAAGTCAATAAGCTGACATAGGTGATTTTTTCAGAGCTGATGGAAACAAACAAAAAACAACTACCAGTGTATGTCCCAGGGTCATGTTATTATTGTACATTTCTTCCTATCATCTACAACAAGAGGCTTGGAAATAATTAGAATATTCAAAAACCAAAACTCCGAGTCCCTGCATAATCCTGAAGCATTAAAAAAAAAAAAAACAAAAAAAAACCAACAAAAAAAAACATTATATTGCATTTCCATGACTTAGCAAATTAGGAAGATGTATGACTTCTTTTTAGAAAGATTTTCAGCAAGAAAGACTAAAGCAGTATTTTTTGCTTTTGTGTTTGTTTAATTAAGGGATAGGAGAGGACAATAATGGAAGCTAAGAGACCAAGTTTAATCCTTCATTCTGCTTCCAACTAGCTAGCAAATCTCTCCATCCGTCTAAGCCTCAGTTGCGTGATCTGTAAAGTAAGGGAGAGGGTAGGTTTGGAGGAAATTATTTTTCAGGTCTTTTCCAGCTCTAAGAATTAATGTGGTAGAGAAGAAAGCTCTTTTTCCTTAGAACGCCTAAATTTAGATTTGGATCCACTGTTTTCTAGTTGTATATCTGAGAAAGGTATTTAAATCTTCTGTCTCAATTTTCTCCTCTGTAAAATGAGAGTGATTCTTGAATTAACTACCACCCAGGACTATTACAAAGAAGGCTCTTTGTGAAAGTTTAAGTGCTATGCAAATGTGACTATTATTATTATCAACATTAGAATGCTCTTCAAATCCTTTTAGAGTCTTTCTGGAGAGCCCCAGGAGGGAAAGGGTTAACCTGTCTGGCAACCCCCACGGAGGCTAGCAGAGGGGCAGCCAAGTCTGGGCTTTGTGGCTCCACTCTCAGCTGTCAAGAGGGGCCAGCTGGGGAAGTGATACGGACAGCTGGGATAGTGCTGCCTCAGATTTACTAACTGGTATCCTTAACAAGTTGGACCCAGAGCAGGGAAGGCGAGGCAAGCCTGAGGTTTGGTCTGAGCCGATTGAACCAAACCACAATATGGAGAGATGATAAATAAACTAAATGGCGCAGTCAGAAGGAACTGTGCAGATGGGTCGCCATCAAGGAGAGAGACTGAGTGCTTCAAAGGATCGCCAGGAGGCAGAAAAGCGTGTGAGCTAGTTTTGGACTTAAATGGTTTGGGTTTAAGTCCCAATTCTTCGATTTACTACTCTTGTGACTTTTAATAGTTCATTTCTCTGTACCTTAGCTTTTCATCTGAAAAAGCTGTTCTAGCTTTTCTTCTTTGCTCCTTCCCTATGAATTCTCCCCAGAACACCTCCACCCAACTCCAGGCTAAAATTTGGAGAGAACCACAGCTTGACTCTCTATGAGCATGAATTATTCGGGGGTCCTCAAACTTTTTAAATAGGGGGCCAGTTCACTGTCCCTCAGACTGTTGGAGGACCAGACTATAGTAAAAACAAAAACTTTGTTTTGGGGGCCTTTAAATAAAGAAACTTCATAGCCCTGGGTGAGGGGGATAATCGTCCTCAGCTGCCACATCTGGCCCGCGGCCGTAGTTTGAGGCCCCCTGAATTATATAATGTAGTTAACATTTCTATGGGTCAGGCACTGTGGTAAGTGATTTATATTATTATCTTATTTAATCTTGACAATAACCTAGAAAAGTAGGTGCTATTATTATTCCCATTTTACAGTTGAGGAAACTGAGGCAAATGGAGATATCACAAAGCTTGTATGGGTCTAAGGTCAAATTTAAACTTCACTATCCACTTGTACCTAATCAAAAGACCTACATTTGAATCTTGACTCAGATTTACCTATCTTATGGGCAAATTCCTAAATCCCTTTGGACTTCATTTTTGGCATTTAAAAAATAGGAGTGTTGGCTATATGCATACAATGTTCTTTCTAGCTTAAACTTTATGATCCTGTCATGATCTTTTTTTCTTATAACTTTTTATTGACAGTACATATTCATGGGTAATTTTTTTACAACATTATCCCCCCATCATGATTTTTACCTAAGTCTGAGTAAGTCAATATAAGTTAATTAACCAAAATATATTATTTCCTAACTATTCCAGTAAATATAGCTATTATTGTTCATGCTGATAGACTTTAGAAAACCTGGGGCTGACATTCATGATTGGATCAGGACATTCAGGTGACATTGCATGAGAATGATGGTGAACCAGAAAATATGCTTCACTGAGCTGAAGGAAGAAGAAAGGGGAGTTTCACATACAATTTGAAAAAAATGTTAATTTATGGTATTACATGAACACTACTTTAGAAAAGTGGAATACCAAATTTCTGAAGAAGAAGCTCATTACTAGTGTCAGGGATGAAAAAAATATTCCTAATAGAATTGACACTTTCATTAGAAGGAGAGATTCTTAAAGGTGAGTGAAAGTAAACACATTGCTTTATCCATCCTTACCAAAGGAGGAATTATCAGACATCTGTTAACCTGCTCAAAGGAAAATGACTTTTCTCCCCTTTGTAAACCCACAGTTCAGGCTGTAGTCAAAGGGGATTGCAACATCCATGGGCAAGGCTCTGGAAAAATTTTCCTCTGGAGAATGACTCCTAATACTTTCCCTCACGACTTTAATTTTTCCACAGCACATCCCAGAAAAGCTAAGAACTTCCTTCCCTTGTCTCTCTCAACTCAGTCTCATCAAATGCACTTTCCACTAGAGATACTAGTTAATGAAGCCAGAAGTAAAGTGGACTTGACTTGATAGAAAGATTTTTTTAGCTGATAATCGGGTTGCTTCAGACATTGTAAACTCTGGAACTAGTGGTAGAGGAGAAAAATAGATTTTTCACTATTGATTTGCAAGAATGTGAGACTAATTCAACTTTGTTTAAAGAGGGCTTCTTTCTTCATAGTTTGTGAAATTTCCTTTGTTATTTCTCAGTAGGTTTTATTCTGGAAGTTATCAAAGTTTTGGAAAAAATACAAGATCATTGGCCAACATGTTTTTAACTTTGTATTTTTGTCTTTCTTACTTTTAAGAGACAACAGGAAGGGAAAGTTTCTACCTTAAATCAAAGGGTTGTAAATGGAAATTCTTGACAGGAAAAGTGGCTGGATGCACAAAGGCCATGATTTCTTTTTGCCATCAAAAATCAGTCACTAATCAGTGTTGAGACTCCACTGGGTACCTATCTTTATACTAAGTGCTTTGATAATTAAAGAGGATATGCAAAATATTGTCTAAAGTGTCAGGGAGTTCACCATTTTTTGAGGAATTAAGAAACAGTGCAATAATTAGCAAACAATAAAAACCAGGAGATAACCAAATCTTACTGAGGATTTTCATTCAAAAATTTTTATTAAACCCCTACTGTGTGTAGAGTACATTGTAGTAGGCTTTGGAGAGATCCTATTATACTTAAGGCAGTCTTCTGCTCTCATGCAGCTCACAGTCTAAGGAGATGGTTAAGAACCTATTACAAAAAAAATTCTAAATTATGATATATGTGAGCATTATCTTAGAAATGTAGAAAACCAAGTTCTAGGTGCTCTCTGAAGAAACTGACTACCAACGACAGGAATGGGAAAAGGATTCATGGTAGAGGTAACATTCTCATTGGGTTTTAAAGAATAGGCATGATTTCACAAGATGAAGAGAAAGAAGGAAGATATTCTGAGCACAGGAATGGATCATAGAACAAGTTTCTTGCTTTTTAAAAATGTACTTATTAGTTTTCAACATGTACTTTTATAAGATTTTGATTTCCATTTTTTTTTTTTTTCTCTCTCTCTCCTTCCCTTCCTCTCCCCAGGAAGGCAATCATTCTCATGAATTTATAGGACTTAAGAGAATCTTTCTCCATCAAGGCTTTTATGATACCCCTTATCTAGGAGTATCTTATCTAGATCTCTCTTCTCTGAATTTTTATAAGATTTGTAGACCTTTTTATCATGTTCTATTCTATATTAGAACCATCTGTATTCTTCCCTTTTTGCCTCCATTATATTGAAAATTTTAATACAGCTGGGACCATGTTTAATCTCTCTTCAAATATTGCTGGCTCATTATCCAGCTTATGTAAGAACATTTTCTCTCCTACATTCAATACAGTGCTCTATAAATACTAGGTGCCTAATAAATGCTTGTTATGTGTATGAATAAATGACTTTTTATGGAAACATTATTACTTTTTACATAGTAGTTGACTGATGCTAATTCACATTCCGGTTGGATTTTGCTAGGATCACTGCTTTTTCTTCTGTCATAGCTATAGTTTCCCTACCCCATCTTGTATTCATGTAACTTTTCAAAATGCTATTTGAAATTTTATTATAACCTTTCTATCATAAAGATCTCAAAGCTACTTATAGCTTGCATTGCTTGGCAACCAGTATTTCTTTCTATTATTCTCATTTTGCAGGTAGGCGTCTATGCTAAGGGAAGCCTAGCAACCACCGCAAGAACCCATCAGCCAGGAGTGAGACTTGAGATAACTGAGCTAGAGTCCAGTGTCTTGATCATTAGGAACATTTCCATAGATTTGAGGTTTACAAAATGTTTTCTTCCCAACAAAAATATTATCCCCATTTTACAGGTGAAGAAGTTAGCCAGGAGAAGGCGGGCCAAACTCACTTCAGACACTTAAAGGATATGTAATCCTTTAATCACTTTGGACTTCAGTTTTCTCATCATCCATAAAATAAAAATAATGCTGTCTATTTTCCAGGATCATTATTAGTCTAAGTAAATCTAAGATTTAAAAAAACATGCTTAGAAAAATAGGAGTTTTGATGAAAATAAATTATGATAAGTTTATGTTATATTTCTTCATATTATTGATGCTTGTTGCCTGTGATGGAAAAACAAACCAGATTCAGGGGATTCTCCAAGAGAAGAAAGCAAGATGCATTTACTATTGGTCACTTCCATTACCACCATTCAAGAGATCAAAGAGAACCCTTAAGTCCTACATTAATTAAGCATGCATGTATTGTGTCAGAGTATCATGGAATTCACTGGTACATAATGATTTACAAAGACAGATATACAAAGGAGCTTACTATATGGCGAGAGGGATGCTGGACACTCAATCCTAACAGAACAGTAAGTATAAAATGATATATGATGTTATTGACCTGACAGGTGCTTTCCAATTTTCTTATTTAACAAAGGAACTTACTATATAATGAGAGAGATCTGCATACTCAATCATAACAGAATAAGAAGTCCAAAATGATATATGAAGTTGTTGACTTGAGAGATTGTTTTTTCCAGCTCTTTCATTTTGCAGATGAAGAAACAGTCCCAGAGAAGGGGAGAAATTTGTCCAGTGTCACTCAGCTAATTAGTAGGATATTTAAAATTAGAACTCAGCTTTCTTGACTTACAGTCCAGTGTTCTTTTAATCCTATTGCAGCTTTAAATAACTTTAAAATATAGGAGCTACTCTTTGGAAGGCAATTGGGCCTTGAAATCTTAGCTATGCATTTCTGTGCCATAAGTCTGATTTTTAGTGGCTTACTAGACCACCAGCTTTTTTTTTTTTTTTTTAATCATACTTTACTACATGGTGAGAAGAGTTATATGTAGAGAACTAAATGATTGGTTCTAGTTGATACAAGTTAATATCTAAGGCTGGTTTTTACATTTTCTATCTATTAATCTTAGTGCTTTCCCTCTGGGATTATCTCTTTTTTGTCTTGCCTATATTTTGATTGTAAATTGTCTCCTCATTAGTCTGGGAGCTACTTAAGATGGTTTTTTGTTTTGTTTAGTTTTGTCATTCTTTGTATCCTCAGTACTAAGCACATAGTAGATGCTTATTGACTTGGCTTGACGCTTAGGGTAGGGAACTTTGGTCCTTTAGGGACCCTCAGAAATTTCGGTCTGAGTTTAACAATCTCTAGTTCTGATCTGAAAATGAAAAAGTACTCTGTACAGTGACCCAATCAATCCACAAGCCAGTTCCATGGTCAAGTCTTCTTCAAATCATTCCATTCACATAAGACTTCTTGGCTGATTTAGGGTACAGAGATAAGAAGATTAATTTAAATCTATGTTCAAAAACTTTAAAGTCCTTTGTCTTGCTCTCTTCTTTTCCCTTATAATATTCTACATTATATCATACTTATTTGTGTGGAACTTTTTGAAAGGATAGTCTAAGATCTGTTTAATTTTGTGTCTTTAGTGCCACTGTAAATATATGCTAGGGACCTGTGATTTAACCACAATAGGAAATTCCCAACATGGAAATGCAGAAGGCCTTTCAAGGAGATTCCATATTGATATGTATTTACTTTTTATATTTTTTCAAATTAATTTTCAAATACACATCTCAGAATTCAAGAGCAGGGACTATTTTTGTTTTTATATTCTCAGCATGTAACACAGCACCTAGTCCATTCAGAGGACTTCAATATAAGTTTGTGGCTGAATCTAGAACTCCCTTTTCCTTTCCTCATTTGTATGGTTTACTTCTTTATTGTAAACACTTCCTCAGAATACAATAAAAATCTGCTTATCTTTCTTCGGAGAAAGATCCATTATAAAAGTACATATAAGAAATAAACAGAGTTTAAGGAGAGCAGGAAAGTCCAGTTGGCCAGGTAGCTCTGGGGCAAGCGAAGAGGAGAATGAGAAGATGGGATAAATTCACCAAGTCCCAATAGTGGTGAAAGTCAGGGAAACCAGAAGATTCTACCTCAGCAAGTCACTTTTTAAGCAAGTCAGTGAGTTAACCAAGGCTTTCAATTCTCATGATTGTGTTCAGTAGTTTGGGGTGACATCACCTCATATTCAGCTACCACTAATGCTGATGTGGGTTCTCATTCTGAATCTCCCTTTTTTTTTTTTTTTTTTTTTTTTTTTTTTAGTAGGACTCAATTCTGTAAGTTGATTCTGCCTCTCATGATTTTCCTGGACAGCTTGAGTTTAATAAGGGAATACTGACAAAAGAAGGCAAAAAAATATAAAAAGGGGGAGTGCAAAGATTTGTTAAGACAGACTTTGTACATGCGTCATAATTTCATCCTTGGCTAACCCTGTGCGTATAGAAACTAGGAAGTTTATGGTGACCGTGGCATTTAATACCAATCACCTCATTCTGTAGATGAATTATTACTGATGTCTAAGACTGTGTGAACTTTCTTGTTGCATTTACAAATGGACTTTAAATACCTTTTATAAAAGGAAATCATGACTCATTGTGGTGTTTGTTTTATGCTGTGTTGTTTTGAGGATACACTGTCTAAATATCCTAATTTACTTAAAAGCACTCGGGGTCTAATAATAATTGCTGCCATTGGGCTGTAAATAAGAATTATAGGTACTTTTTTTTTTTTAAACCAAAAACATCTTTTTTTTTTTTTTTAAATGTGGGGAGTTTTGATTATGGAGTAATGAACATAATGTTTATGTTGGAAACAGATTAAGAGAAATCTTTTGCATGTCTCTGGTAAGGACTGGTCTGCTATGGGTCAAATGCCCCCAGAGTCAGGAGAAAGGAACAGAAAATGCAAGAGAGAAAGTCTGACTTGAAGTCATTGGGGGAAAAAAATTTAAATGAGACTTCTTTATAGTTAGAGTTCCCCTGAAATGAAATGAGCTACTTTGGTATTTAATGGATCCCTTTTCATTGGAAGTCTTCCTTCAGAATCTAGGTGACTGTTTATTGGGAAGGACTTCTTTTCCAGCTCAGGGATGAAACAGACAGCCATTGAGATCCTCTCCATTCCTAATGCTCCGTCATTCTGTGTTTTATTTTTATTTTTACTCAGACATACAGGAATCTACTTCTATTTGAATTTGATAGCAGTCATCCAGAACATAGAATCCTGCTTACAACTGCCAAAGACACATATACTGGGCAGGAAGAAAAATAATATGCCATTCCAATGCTATATCATGGTAGGAAGGTAACTGTATTTTTTATGGTTACTCCAGTTGACCACAAACTCTGACAGGACCTACCTAGATGGAAAGATTTTTAATCCAGGGTGGGCAACAAACCATTGGGACTCTTGTCGGAGACCAGCTTAGCTAAGTATTGAGAAGCAATCTGTCATTTTCAGACAGAAATTAGATGGTGAAATTTTTTGGCTTTAATAACTCACAAAAGAGACAAATGTGCAACATGAAACTCAGTTTGGTGGAATCTCCTTCTGTTTTTGCAGATAAGGAAGGATGATGAATGTTCAATCATGAATGATTTATTGTGACCCCATTTAAGATTTTTTTTTGAAAAGACACTGGAATAGTTTGTCATTCCTTCTTGAGCTTATTTTTATAGGTGAGGAATTGAGGTAAATGGGATTAAGTGAGTTTCCCATGGTCCCATGATTAGTAAGTATCTGAAACCAGATTTGAATTCTGGTTTTCCAGACTCTAGGACTGACACTCTATCCATTGTGCTGAGTAGCATAGCTGCCTAGAAGATGGGGTAAGAGTGTATTAAGATCTTGTGACCTACTAGCATTCTATGTTGGGCTTCTTAACATGTGCTCTGATGGGACAGTGGAAAAATCCACACAGGCTCATTACCTGTGGAAAAGTTGTAATCTGCATTAGAGAATATACATGGATGAAGTCACAAACTGAGTGTCAAAGTCAGCAAGGAAAAGGGAATGTGAATTCTAATAGTTGATCCTTGCTTGGTCACCTCAGATTTCTCAAATTTGAATCCTGATTTTGCTACTTGCTCATTGTATTGTTTTAGTTAAATCATTTAAACTTCTATGAACCTCAGTTTCTTCATTTGTAAAATGAGACAATTGGACTAGATATTTAACCAAACAAGTTTTCAATTCTGTGCTCATTCAGGAGTTGGTTTTCTAGGTTCCTTAACTTCTTTTATTCCCAATTTTTCTAGATGATGCACTCATTAACATCATTAATGGAAGTTTTAGGCTAATGAAAGAAAAGAGGACTTGTCACTCAAATAAAATTATTTCGCTTCTTTGGCCATAAATCTGATGAAAGGCTTGATGGGATCTAGTCCCTCTTATTTGACTTATGATTTTCATATTCTCTATGGTTTCAGTTATCTGTGCTATCTGTGCCAATTATTATTAAGAATAATTGGCAGATGGTTAAACATCTCAGGCAAGAAGCATATCACTCTGACTTTTAAACCTTTGGGTTCTATTGAAATAGAGGAAAAGAAAAATAGGAAGGGCTGACAGCTAGAAGCAAACACTTGATAAAAGGCTGTGCTTTAAAAAATTGCTTGCAAGGAATAGTCAATGGAGAAGGAGAAGAAAATAGAAACAATACCATACTAAGAATTGGGAAACAGGAGTCTCATCCCAGCTCTTCTGTTACTGAGTCATGGGTAAATCATTCCCTCCATGGATGCATTTTCCTTATCTGTAGTATAAAACAGTTGGATTAAATCAGGGATTCTTGAACTTTTTTTGTGTGTGTCATAGACCCCTTCTCAGGGTAATGTAGGATTACAAAAGAAACCAATTATATTGAAATAAAGATTTTTTTTTTTCCTGTTGGAGTTAATCCCTTGAGATTTATCCACAGACTCTTTGGGGTTTAATCCCAAGTGATTTATCCCAGGTTAAGAATACTTGTTAGATAAATTCTCTGAACCTTTCCATTTGTATGAGCTGATGGGGAAATGGAAGGTATGCTAAGGAGGCAGAAACAAAAACTCCAACTCTTTGAGGAGAGTGTATTTTATGGAAACTGGCTGGAGGTCAATACAATGGCTTCCTGGATCCAGGTTTAACTTTGGAGGTCTGGGATCGATGGGCAGCGTTTCATCCCAGAAGGGCATCTACAGAGGACAAGGTCAGAGAAGAGTTTGTTCCACTTGGTTCAATAAAGGGAGGTTTTATTAGGGTGTTTCTGGCAGATGTGAGCAGAGATGTGTGTGCTTTTGTGTTGTTTTCTCTCTCTCTGAGAGCTGGTTCTGGTATTTTTCTTGTGTTTGAAGTCTGCACAGGAAGTTTGGGTTATAGGAGCCTTGCTACTCAAGACCATCCAAGTGCCCCAAAGCATGTGCCAAACTAGGACGCCAACAGCAATGCAAAACGCTGGCCAGTGGGCTGGAAAAGGAGACAGGGAAGAATGGCATGTCCTGGCCCAGTGGCGAGGAAGCGAGAGGTTGGGTACCTTGAGAGGTGGGAACAGCCATGGTTACAAGTCAGTCACTTAGGATTTCCTTAGCAGGGCCTATTTGTGTAACCTCAGAGGTACCTGGCCGTGACCCAGTGTGGTAAGAACATTACTGTGAGAATCTGGACCACAGTCACTGTGGAAAATCGTGTTGCCTCATCGTGGAAAGATTTTTATAATCTGTAATTTGCTATAGGCCAGCCATCCTTCCACTGATAGCTTTGAAAAAAAATTCAAAAAATAAATTTAGAGTCAATGTGCAATAAAAACTTTATGTGCCATAAAAATTGTTTCTTTGGGACAGCATTGGGATGCTTGTCTGATGCCACATCTTCTGGAGCCTGTGTTTAGTGATGTGTTGATTTAGTTCCTTGCTCAGAGCCAAGAGAAATAAATAACCCCATTTCTTTCTTTCTTTCTTTCTTTTTTTTTTTTTTTTTTTTGGATCTAGTAATATGCAGTGTGGATGGCCAAGGGATTTCAGATCAAAGGGTTTCGTCCCCTTGTCAAGGGTGAGTGGCTGAATGATGCACCTTCGTGTGTTAGAGCTGTAAATGGTCTGACAGAAGAGAGCCCAACAGTCATTCAACATGGAGAGAGACAGGCAGGCCATGCTGGAAACGCTGTCGTAGATTGGCCGGGGCTCCACATTCATCCATTTGAAGTGGGTCAGAGGAAGTCAGAATGTTCCATTTGCAGAGTCTTCATTTGTTAGGATTATGCTGACCGAAATTAATTAGGCTTGGCTCCTGCAGTGAGGTCGGCTTTTTATTTACTCAGCTTTTAAACTCCTCTGGAGAAACCATACTGAATCAATTCAAACCAGATAAGATGTGTACAATGCCTGAAAACCAATGTTTTTTCCAGTGTTCTGCCATTCTCCTATCTGGAGGAAATCAAAACTCTTTGTCATGTAAGCGAGGCTGCAGAAATCCAGCCTCCTCCCAGTCGGCCATGAGGGACCAAGACCTGAGGATCAGGGACAAACTATCTCACCACCATCACTGCCTACCTTTCTCTTAAAGCCTTCTGTATTATTGGCTGTCAGCTCTCGTCTCCTTGGTTTGTTGACCCTGGAGCCCTGGGAAGTGTTCCTACTTAACAAGGCAGACATTTTCTTCAGCCAATGTTGACTTTTAGAAGCTTCTTAAACCCTTAAAATAGTAAAGCAATGCAGAAGCTATAAGCAAGCTATCAAACCCAGGTAGGCCTGCTGAGTGGAAAAATAAGAGCTAAAATGAAAAAAAAAAAAAAGAGTAGAATGTTACAAAAGAGTTTGAAGTCTTTGGTTATTACAAATTCAGGGCAAAAACCCAACTCGTGAAGGTCAGAAATCTCCATTGCATTTTTTTTTTTCTTTTTGATTTTTCTGTTATTTTGAACTGAACCACAAACAAGAACATTTTCACATTCAAAGGAGAATAGATAGATAACTGTATATAAAGCCACAAATCTTTGTACATGTATACATCTTACTTCTCTATTTTGCCTCATTCAAATTTCTCAGCATGTACTTTCATTGCCTCATTGACACATTTCTTTCTTCCTTTTTGGGGAAAATTTTATCCTTAATCCCTTTTTCTCTAATCTCTGTCCCTCTAAAACCCACCTCATTTGTAACAAGTTTGATAGTCAACAACAAATCAGTCATTTAAAACACATTTAGTATATATATTAGTATGCACAGGTGCAACTAATCCCGTTATTGGCCATGTCCAACAATATTTATCTCATTTATCACCTTTCTGTTAACAAGTGGGAAATATGCTTAATTCTTGGTCCTCTGGAGTTGTAATTGGTCATTTCACTGATCAGAGTTTTTAAATTTTTTTTTTCATAATGTCGTGGTCATTATATAAATTGTCCTATTAGTTGCACTCACTTCACTCTGCACTAGCTCACATAAATCTTCCCAGGTTTCTCGAAATTGATCTCTTTCTTTATTTCTCATGGCACAATAATATTCTATTGCATTCATATGCTGTAATTTTCCTGCTCCCAAATTATGGCTACTTCCTTAATTTTTGGCTATTTACTGTAAAAAATGCTACTATAAATATTCTTATGCATATGAATCTTTTCCTTCTATTTTTTATCTCTTTGAGGTATGTGCCTAAAAGTGACACTTTTGGATTAAAAAAGCATGTATGGTTTGATAACTTTGGGGTATAATGATGAATGGATTTCCAAAATGAATAGATGAATTAGCTAGCCATAGAGATGAAATACCATATACTTAATGGAATACCAGCAGTATATTAATAAGGCTGCCCTCTGTACTCATTCAAATAATTGTCATTTTTATATTTTTTTGCTACTTTTGCAAATATGATAGATCCAAAGTAGAACCTCAGAATTGTTCTAATTTACATTTCTATTATTTGTGATTCTGATAATTTTATATGATTTTTGACAGTTTTTTTTTCTTTTGAAGAGAACTACAAATTTATATCTGTTAACCAATTTATCTTTTGAGGAATAGCTCTTTTGAGGAAAAAGTATATTTGAATTCTTTCCTGATGTCTTACATATCAGATCTTTATAAGAGAAACTTGATACAAAGATTTTTTTCCTCCACTTACTTATTTCCTATCAATTTTTCCTTCCCTTCCTTTTTTTTTGGGGGGGGAGGGAAGATGTTATATTTTAAGTTTCTAACTATTTCCCTCCTTTCCTCCCTCCCTATCTTGAACTAGAAAAGACCACCATTTGAAGCAGATTTATAAATATATGTAAAACTATATGATGGAGGGACAGTTAGTTGATGTAGTGGATGGAGCACCACTCCTGAAATCAGAGGACCTGAGTTCAAATCTGGCCTCAGATACGTAACACTTCCTAGCTGTGTGATCCTGGCCAAGTCACTTAATCCCAATTGCCTCAGCAAACAAAACAAAACAAAAAAACTATATAATGGATATTTCTTTTTATCATTTCTTTCCCTTCTAATTTTTAACTGCATTAATTTTATGTATGCAAAACCATTTCAATTTTGTGCAATCAAAATTGTCCATTTTATTTCCTGTGATAATTTCTCTTCCTTAGATAATTTAGAATTCTGCTCACTTAGGTCTCTCTTTCTTTATTCTTTATTTAGGTCATGTATCTGTTTGGAGCTTATTGTGTTTTATGGTGTGACATCCTGGTCAAATTGTCATTCCTAAGAGATTTCTTTCCAGTTTTCCCCAGCAGTTTTTGTTGACTAGTGAGCCCTTATCTTAGTACTTGGGAGTTTTTTAATTTGTTGAATTCTATATGTATAATTACTATTTTCTTCTGCTTCTGGATCTTGTATTTCTTATTCCATCCTATTGGTCAACTGTGGATCAACTTATGAGATCTTGCTAGTCCATGGACTCTCAGTTATTCATGTGGGTGCAGGCTGCTTTCCAGGTAGGGAGTATTTTCCTGGGAACTCAACTTCTGCTAGTTTTCATATAGTATTAGATGAAAGGAAAAAACTTATGGAATTTTCTCTTTAGATTTCTTGATCAATATTTAATCTCGTGCCTTTTCTAGAACATTTCTGGAGAGAGTGAGAAATTTCTCTTGATCTTTCATGCCATCTTAACCAAAGATCCTTAGCAATGCATTTTTAAATATTTATTCAACTAGGTCAAAGTTTTCACATTATAAAGGTAAGGAAAATGAGACATTGAAAGTCTTCAAAACAGTTGCCAAAAAACAAATAAAAATTAAGATAGTCCATGGATGGGTCAAAACTTTGAGCAATTTTCCTCCCTTCTAATCTGTCTCTTTGTATCACTAGATTTCTTAAAATGTCAGTTTAAATGTTATTTTCTACTCAAGGCCTTGACCAAATCCTGTTCTCATAAGCTGCTAGTGTCACTGCTTTAAAATAAATTATATAGTATTTTTTGATGTAGGGATCTCTTTTTTTTTCCCTTTGAGAATATATTCTCCCCATTTTGCCAAGACAGGAGTGTAGTGGCTATTCCCAGGCCAGATTTCACTACTTATTGGCATAGAAACTTTCTCTTTCTAACCTAGGCTGGATTGCCCTTTGTTAGGCAGCATGTTCTCTCCTTTCTCTCCCCCTTGCTTTTGGGGCCTGCCCATATTATTCTAATACTTAATGTTGATAGTCAATTAGCTTAGTCCTCCTGTACCTCAGAACTCCTGATACTAAGCAATCCATCACCATCCTCAGTCTCCTCAGTAGCAGGGATTTCACCATCACAACTGATTGTTAAATACACACACACACACAAACACACACATGTCTTATAAATATCATTATAAGGACATGTTGCCCCTATAGAATGCTAGCTTCTTGAAGGAGGAACAATTTCATTCTAATCTTAGTGTCCCCAGAACCTAGCCTACTGTCTAACTACTGATTGCCAATATCTAAGATCCTTTCTAGTTCCCAATAGGTGAATAAATTAGTGAACCAAAAATCTAAACAAAAGCTAGAAAACAGAAAGATATGGGCTAAACCTTTCCAATGATTAACTGGTAAAACCTTTTCATACAGAAGTGTACTAGCCTAAACTGTCTTCTCAATCTAATCTAATAATATATAATACACATATTATATATTAGATTGGTGAAAGTCTATCTCTCTCTATATATATAAAACTTCAATCTTTTATCCATACATTTTCATATAAATCGCAGTCTTGCCTTAAATGGAAACCTCTCCTAACTCTATTATTACCTTTAAGTGGGCAGACTTCTAACTAAATGGTTTGCTAAATAAGACTTTCTGATTTCTTTTAAAGTGATAGGGAGTTGCTTGACGTACACTATCCCATGATTTTCTCCCTAAAAATTGGTTCAGCTGATTAATCTAATGATATTCTTCCCACGAGGAGATCATAAATCCCCTGCAATTTAGATGGTCTTTAAGAGTTATTGGGAGTGAACAAGACAACCAAGTGATAAGCTTCTCTGAAATCCGGGAATAACAGACATGCTATCCATTCCCAGGTCTGTTTTTAAAGATTTCTAGCTTTATATAACTAGGGAGTTGTATGTCTTAGACATAGTATACCAAAGACTACCCCAGAATATCTCCAAGAGCATGAAAGGATGCTGTTGTAGAGGATGAATGTAGAGGAACAGTTGAATAATTTATGAGATACTAATAGAGAATGCATAATTTTATTAAATAGTTATACTTAAAACAAACAAACAAACAAACAAACAACTTGGAGTTACCAAAGCAATTGACCTTTGCAACTGACAGATTCACATAATAAATATGGGAAATATGGGATAGGTAGGTGGCAAATAATGAACTTGCCTTCTTAGTTTAGCTTCTGTTTTTGACCAAATTTATTTGCAGCTGAACCTGACTGCTTTGGGTTACATTTTAGTTAGTGAAAAAGACACAACATCTCTATATATGGGGTGTCCCAAAAGTCTTAGTTCTATTTTGAGCTTTATTAGTTTAAAGATGGGAGGGGAGGGGGAAAAAAGTGTTTGAATAATTTAAAAATGGGAAGGAAAGGACAATTCACTAGCTTAAACCAGCACCAAGATTTTTTTGAAACCCTATATAATAACATAAAATAATTCAGCTTCATGTTGAGGCCAGAGAAAAGGGATGAAAGCAAGGGATATAATACAGAGGGAGAGAAGGAAAAGAAGAGAAAGAGACTGGAGAGCCAGAATGAGAAAGGAAGACAAAGGGGAGATAAAGAGATGGTGAGTCAGAATTCATTTGTGTTGGCTTTGGGTAAAATGCAATTCAAATTGATCAAATAGCCACTGTTTGATGAGACCTTAGAGCACACTCATTTTATAATTAAAGAAACTGAAGTTCAGAAAGTTGAAGGGATCAAAATCCCCCAGTTGGATGGTAGTTGAACCAGAACTGCAATACAGATCTCCTGATTCCAAATCTAAGGATTTTTCCTACTGTACTGAGCTGCCTACTTGCAAACCCCCACATTCTGTTAGTCTGCCTTCTAATTTTGTCCCCATCATGTATTCACAGCTCCTTCTCAAAACCTTGAATTTGGCTTTTCTTTTCTCTGTTCTTCCACCAATCAAGTGATTGCCAATGACATTAAACTGAATTTTTGTCAGAGATACCCCAGGTCACTAAGCTTACCGTGGTAGGTGGTCAGTCTGACAGAAAGAAATGGACAAAGTGGGTCACCATCCCTCTAGCGGCATATGGACAACAAAAAGATCATGTCTCCAGATTATGAAATAGCTTATCAATAGAGAAAGCCAGAGCTTACTTCTGAAGCCTGGGAACGAAATCCCATCTAACCTACATGAGCAGAAATAGAAGCCACAAGTACAGTCATATTCAAAACCAGAATTATATAGTCACTTAGCAAGAAAGAATATTATGTCCTGTTGAGGTTTCTCCACAAGTTAGGAAGCAGAGCCAAACCCAGGGATTCTGAGTTCCTGTGTTTCCTGCGTTGCCAAAGAATGGAACCACTTCCTTGGGCAATAATCAAACTCCCTGTATCTAAAATGTCCTGCTCTTCAAACTAAGCACATTTCAGAAAAACTGGGCTCCCATTTCCCATTTCCAGGAAGTTCTGACAGAGGGAAAGCTGTACATATCTTGGAAGGATTTGTGCTTTTCCCCAATGGAACTAAACTGTTGGATTTTGAACGGCTCTCCAAGTCTGCTGGAATCATTTGTAAACTATTCATGGAAGGAAATGAATGAGAGGGAGAGAGATGTGGCAAATGTCTTCCAAATGCCCTTATGGTGGCTAGTGCAACAGGCAAGCTCCGTCGGATGATGCAGTGTATAGAATGCTAAGATTCGTGTCAGGAAGACCAGGCTCAGATACTTAGTAGCTGTGTAACACTGGATGAAGCACTTTGCCTCAGTTTCTGCTCTGTAAAATGGGAATTATAATACCTACCTCTCAAGGGTGTTGTGAAGTGTTTATGAGGTAATAATTGGTAAAATACTTAGCATGGTGTGTGGCGTATAATAAGCACTGTCTAAATGTGGATGTGATCTGGATGGAAGGAATACAGGAAAGGATCCTATTCCAGCACCATTTCCCCATCAATCTGTGTCTGAAAGTCATCTATCTCAGTTCATTCCTTGGGCTGAGCGTTGCCACTTGCAATTATCCTCTTTTGAAAATGCAAATACTGTAAGACTCTGATGGCCCTATTCCAATTTTACATAAGAGGAAGGGATCAAGGCCCAAAGAAATGAAATGCTTTGCCCAAGATCACAAAGGTAATGGCAAATTTTGAACTCAGGTTCCAAATGCAGTGTTCTTTCTACTACACTCATCCAGAATATTTTAGTATTCAATAATTTAGAACCCCAGAAATTAAGAGGTAAATGAGGCATTAAGGAATTAACCAATCCAATCCCATTAGGTGGCAGGGGAGAAATTGGAAGCCAGACAACCTAAAGTTCTTCCTCAGTGCCATGTAATAGCTTCCATGGCTCAAAGCTAGGATAAGAATCTTGCTCTCCTCACTTTCAAATGCAATTCTTTTTTTCATTCCTCCAGAACTGACCCCTGGTGGTAGGGCCTGGGGTAGGATAAAAATAACTGGACATTTGGTATAAGGAAAGAATTTGGAAAAAAAAAAAAAAAAGAGAGGATATGTAACTTGCCAGCCAACCAAATAGCAGAAATTAAATACTTGCAGATAGTAATACAAGACCAAGAAATGAATAATTATTTTCATCTGGCTAGGGCTAGACTGAGACATGAATGTGTCCATGTGTGGGGAGTATTTTTGTTGTTTGATAATACATATATATACACACATATATATTTCACATATACTTATACAGGTATAAATCTAAATCATACATAAACACATACAAAGTGACAATGAGAAAACAAAGTTAAAGAATATAAGGAGTAATGAGTATAATAAGGAAAAAAAACAGGAGAAAAAGGTAAAGGAAATGAATTAATATTTCTAAAGAGCAATTTCATTTCTTCATTAATAAATCAATATTTATTCAATAATTATAGCTGGTAGGCTAATATGTCAGTACACCTCAGATGGGGAAAGTAGAGGCTGAGATGGAAAGAGGCAGGGTTTGGTAATGACTGGTCAGAGCCTATGAGCAGAGAACAAGTGGCTTGAGGTTCTCCCCAGCCTTTGAGGGGTGAGGTAAAAAAGAGATAAGACACTAAGAGCAGATCTAAAAATGGGGATGAGAGCTGGATATGACCAGTACTCATTTTCCCTGATGAGGAAACTGAGGCAAAGTGGGTTAAGGGACTTGCCCAGAGTCACACAGCTAGTTAAGTGTTTGAGGACAGATTGAACTCATGAAGATGAGTCTTCTTGACTACACACCCAGCTCTCTATCCACTGTGTCACCTGGATATCCTGGAGGCAGCAGAGGGTAAAACAGTATTTGACAGGTTACCCTTGGGTGGGAAGGGGTGAAAAAAGACACTACACAAAATCAGCTTATACAAGACAAGGTCATTGCTCTCACTACTAATCCATACTAAAAAGAAGAGGTTTTGAGTATCCAGAGAATCATGGCTCTGAAAGGGTAAAACAGGGAGCCAGAGGATCAAAAAAAGGATCATATGACATTAAGAGGGATAATAGATGAATAAAATGGCAAATAATAATAATAATAATAATAATAATAATAATTGCTTGCACTTCTACAGTGCTTTACAATTTGGAAATTACTTTATAATTATTATCTCGTTTGATTCTCACAACTCTGGGAGGTAGCTAGATACTATTATAAATGATCCCTTTTTATAGATGAAGAAACCGAGTCACAGAAATATGAAATGACTTGCCACCATTAGTCTTCACAATTATTTATTCTGCCATGTCACTGCCTTGAAAAGACGGTCATAAACTGGGTTGAGAGTTAGGAATATTTCCCATTGTATTCTATACAGGTGATCAAGATATTCAAAGGCATGTCTGGTCATTGTCATACTTCCCCAAGTGGATGCTGTGACTGAAAGGTTCAAATTATTATTTTAAGAACAAGGAAGATGGGCCGAGCCAAGAGGGCAGAGAGAAGCAAGCAAGTTGCCTGAGCTCTCCCCACTTTTTCTCAGAAACAATGCTAAATCAAGCCTCTTAAAGAATTCTAGAGCAAAAGAATCCACCAAAAAAGGAGTGAAACAATTTTCCAGTCCAAAATAACTTAGAAGGACTTCAGGAAAGGTCTGTCTCACTTAGATAAGAGTAGGAGTGTTCATGCAAGCCAGCAGGAGTCTCTTAGCCATAGCACAGATCAGCAACTGAAGGCCCACAGTTTTGGCTCAGCAGATCAGTGGCCCAACAGGTTAACTGTGAGGCCTTCAGCCCCAGCTCAGCAGTCAAACTTCCAACCCTGGAACTCAGGGCCCAACAGGTGCTACTAAGTCAGGCCAGCCTAGTTCAATAGGCAAGCTGCCAGCCCCAGAGACTCTGGTTCTGATATGCAGTGACTTCTTGAATCTCAATGCAAGAAGCATGGGACAGTTCTTCTTGTAGTCCAGGAGCAGAACTCAACTTTTAAAAATGAACAAAAACCAAAAAAGAGCCCTAACTATAGAAAACCATGATTAAAAAAAGAACCTAGACAGCACCTTTCATGAAATTATGAAGGAAAACTTCCTTAATATCCTAGAATTACAAAAAATCCATCAATCACCTCCTAAAAGAGATCCCTAAAGGAAAACTCTAAGGAATATTGTAGCCAAATTCTAAAGTTATTGAATCAAGAAGAAAATACAGCAAATAGCCAGAAAGAAACAATTCAAATACCAAGGAGCCACAATCCGGATTACACAAGGCTTAGTAGCTTTTACATTAAAGGATCAGAGGTCTTGGAATGTGATATTCCAAAAGACAAAAGAGCTTGGCTTACAACCCAGAATCAACTATCCAATAAAATTGAGCATAATTTTTCAGGGAGAAAAGATGGACATTCAATGAAATAGGGAACTTTCCTGATAAAAAGACTAAAGCTGAACACAAAATTTGTTCTTCAAATGAGACTCAAAAAAAAAAAAATCCCACAAAAAGCTAAACAGAAATAATAACAACAATAACAGCATGGTATTCAATAAGGTTAAACTGTTTATATCCCTATATGGGTAGGTGATACTTGCAACACTCTATTTCATTTAGAATAATTAGAAGGAATATACTTAGAGGATGTGGGAAATCAAATAATCAAGAGCTATTTTGTCCAAGTGTATGCCAATAAATCTGTTGATCGGAGTGAAATGGATGCATATTTACAAAAATATAAATTACTCAGAAAAAAATAAATAGTGTAAAAGTGGTATGCAGACAAAACCAATGCAACCAAGATTAGAGAGAAAGAAGAAAGATGGGGAATGATTGTTATAATAAATTTTTCTGAGAAAGGTCACATTTCTTAAATATATAGAGAATTTAGTCAAATTTACAAAAGTAAAAGTCATTCCTGAATTGATAAATGATCAAAGGATATGAACACTCAGTTTTCAGATGAAGAAATTGAAACTATCTAAAGTTATATAAAATAATGCTCTAACTTTGGAACTATGTCCAAAGGGCATTCGAATTGTTTATATCCTTTGGTTGAACAATACTTCTACTAAGTCTATATTCCAAAGAGATCCTAGAAAAAGGAACAACAAAATTTATAGCCATTCTTTTGATGATGGCAAAGAATTGGAAGTTGAGGGACTATCCATGAGTTGGGGAATGGCCAAACAAGATGTGGTATATGAATGCTATGCAATACTATCATGCTATTTTAAAAATAATGAGTAGGTAGATTTCAGAAGAACCTGGAAAGACTTATATGAACTTACATGATGCTGAGTGAAGTGAATATAACTAGAAGAACATTGTCCACAGGAACAACAACATTGTGTGGTGATCAATTTTGATTGATTTAGTCATTCTTTTCATTCTCAGCAATCCAATGCTCCAAGACAATTCCAAAAGACTTATGATGGAAAATGCTAAACCAGAGAAAAAACTATGGAGTATGAATGCAGATTGAAGCATGTTATTTTCATTTTGGGGTATTTTTATAAATATTTTTTTTTGTGGCTTTTCCCTGTTGTGTTTCTTCTTTCACAAGGTAACTAATGTGGAAATATGTTTACATGATTATACGTTTATAACCTATATTAGATTGCTTGGGAGGTGAAAGGAGGTAGAAAAAATTTGAAACCCCATATCCTAAAAGTGAATGTTGAAGCCTGTCTTTACATGTAATTAGAAAAAATAAAATAGTATTTATAAAAAAAAAAAGACGTGAAAAAAAAAAAAAAAACAAAATCAAACCAAACCAAGGACTATGAAGTTAGGATTCATAGATGTTCCTATTTTAATAGTTATTTTGACCTTCCTTGGGTTTGGAGGAGAGAGAAGGTAGGGTCACAGGTCTGAATATGATGACAGAGCCTTCAGTCTTTCTCTTGACCCCAAGATGTCATAGAGAGATCTGGGTGTCCAGATTGTATGTGGGTAGATACTGATTTCAATTTTGTTACCCCTTTCAGACTGGAGTCATACAATGAAAAGAGTGGGTGGGTGGAGCATCCATTCCCCCCTCCTGAAGCACTCTGATTGCTTTCACACTTACATAACTCCTTAACAGCTGGAGGTACAGACATCCAAACTGGCAGCTCAGAGGTTCCCATTGCGAAAGGAAATTTGACTCAAATTTGAAGAGAAACAGCTAAATAGTTTTAAAATGATTCAAGCCTTTGTATTATTTACCATCTAGTGAGTGCTGGTGACATTCAAGGCATCATGCACAATTTCCTACTCAGTACATTCACAAGCTTCATGATGATGGTTTATAACATGAGCCTGGCTCTTCATAAAAGAATATTTCCAGTCTTTCTTTTTCATCCTAATCAAGATCTGTTTTGCCTCAGCTCCTCTGACAAAAGACACCATATAGCCTTTTCAGCTAAGAAGTATTTTTTTCCCTGCTTTTGTTCAGGAATGCTAGGTAGAAATTAACTAACTTTTCTGTCTGGCTTTTCCCTGTTACCATTAGCCATTTGTTTCTTATCCCCAAATCCCTGTATTAAAGACTATTTGAAGAGGATCAGAGTTCAAATCCTTTCCCTGCTATATAGTTTCTATGTGACCTTGGGCAAATTATTTAAGCCTTCCTGACCACCTTATCTGTAATCCTGCAAGGTGACTGAGGTTCCAACCTGTTTTGGAGGCAGGAACTCTAAATTGTGGCCTCATGTTTAACCCTATGGAAGACTAAGCCAATTACCTGGTCCCTATTTATCCCCTCTCCATTCTTTTTTTTTTTTTTTTTTTTACCATTATGAACTTTCACTCTACTTCTTGTTTCCTTTGTCTTTAAACATTTATTCAAGAAGAGCTTAAACTAAATGAACTGTAAGTTACTTTCCATCTCTCCCATTCAATAAATCTAGCAATCACTAGATATTCCATCACAACTGTCCCTTTCAATTCTGACTTCATTTTTCCTCCCTATTCCTGATTTTAAGTGGTTTGAGTATACTAGCAGATAACATTGAGTGAGAAACCTCAGGTTAAGAATTAACCAGGGACCCAAGAGGCTAACATGAAAGAATTGACCTCTAGGGTGCATTATTGTTAGGTCAATTCTCACTTCCTTCAAGGATTAGGGGAGATTTTTTTCAAAGTATTGAGCTAGGATTGTAGAGGCAGTATGCTGTAATTTAACTCTAAAGACCTTAATTATAGTCTCAGTTTTATATTCCCTGGGGACATTGGACAACTCACTAAAATTCTATTGTCTTTATACTTTGCCTGCAAAATGAGATACTGTTCTTTGTACTACTTATTTTGTTGATTTGTTCACAAAATCATTGAATCACAAGATTTGAGTGTTAGAAGGAACCTCAGTGGCTATGTAGTCTAACTAACACATAAAAGGAATGCTTGCTCTAAAATATTTCACAAATGGTTGTCTAGTCTTTGCTTAATGACCTCTAAGGAGGGGAACCCACCACTTCTTAAAACAGTTCATTTATCTTTTGGACAGCTCTAATTCTTAGGACATTTTTCCTGACCTCAAAAATAAATTTTCTTCTTTGCAGTTTCCACATCATGCCTCCTAGCTCTGCCCTCTGAGACCAAACAGAACAAGACTCATCCCTTCTCTACATGACAGCCTTTCAGATATTTGATGATATCATGTCCTCCCCAGTCTTCTTGAGGACAAACATGATCAGTTCATTCAGCCAATCATCAGATCACTCCGATTCAAAGTCCTTCACTCTTTAATTGTTCCCCCCCTTTTTTTTGCATATTTACAATTTATCAATCTCTTGCTTAAATTGGGGTATCTTAAATTGTGCTTAAGCACAATTTTCCAAGTGAGATTTGATGAGATCACTGTGAGATTATCCTTTTTCTTGGAAGCTGTTATTTTGGGCACCAAATGAAACCACACATAAGAAGTGCTACATAAATGTTAAATATTATTAAAGAAGTGGTATCACCTGTCAAATAATGGAAGATTTTACCAGGCAATTTGGGTGTAATAAAAGTATAGCACACCTTACACCTCACTCTTTCAATCTTCATTCACACTGGTTGTTTATGTCCCCAAAGTAGAATTGACCAATTCCTCTTAGGTTTTAGGGATAACTCTTGAGAATTTGGTTTCTAAAAACTAGCTGCCATTCAGTGTGCTCTCTCCCCCAATTTTGTTAACTAGTTGATATCAATTATCTTTTACAAATAAAAAGTATGACAAGTATAAAAATACAAGCATATTTCTCCAAATTGGAAAGCACAATCTCTCTGAAGGGAAAGTGCTTGAACTTAAAGTAGTTAGTTCCCCTTTCCCTATCCTACCTCAGTGTGCTATTTCCCTGGGATTTTAGGTCCTTGAAAAGAATGGATTCAAATTTGAAGTGAAAGGTTCTGAAATACACATGTAGAGTGCATGTAGAGGGCTGAGGGGTACCTCATAATTCCTGCTCCTGAGAGTCTGTTTTCCCCTTCCTAGGAATCCTCAGCAAATTCAATTCGTTCAGCTGGGCTGGCTCCTTGCAGGATGCAGTGTTTCATCTGAAGGATCAATTAATTGCTTGACTCAGTCAAATAGGCTGTTTCTTAGAGGACCTCACCAGATTCAGCTACTGCTATTCCCAAACCCTATGATCTTTCTTACTGACTCTGGGAATCTCTAATCGGTCTTCCAACTTTTTCCAAATCTTCATACTATTTATTTACCCACAGTCAGAAAAGTACAAACATAAAAAAGACAAAGGAAACAGATGCTACCTATCCACAGATAAATGGTGACTAGATGGGAGAAGGACCCTGCTAACCCTTCTCCATCAGTCTGTCATGTCAAGTAACAAAGTATAACATCATCTGCTCAAACCCTTTATATACACTCAGTCCCATCTCAGCTTCTTATCCTTCTGACTTTTCAGACAACCAGAACTTTTCATCGTAGCATGTTAGGAGTCACTTAGTTACTGATTGCTGAAAATCGGGTTCTCCAGTTCTACTTGTTGGATTGAAAGCAGACAGAGAATTTTGTCCCATGTTCTATATGTTCCACAGGAAGGGTAAATCCATACATATTCTAAGCACTAGACTCTTACTGACCACTCTATCACAGAAGTGTATGAGGAAAAGAAAGTATCAACTAATCAATTGACATAATTATTAATCATTTACTATGTGTCCAGAATTTCTAGGAATCAGACACATATATAAAGACAAAATTATTCTTGCCTTAGGAAGTTTACAATCTCTCAGAAAAAACAATACATATTCAGAAAAAGTTAATATAAAAATTACAGCTATTAAATACAGTCAACATTTTAGAGGGAGGCAATATGATGGAAGGGTAAGGAAAAGACTCACCTAGAAGAAGGTCCTTAAGCTGAGCTGTGAAGGAAACTAGGGATTCTGAA
The DNA here is from genome assembly GCF_016432865.1 of Antechinus flavipes. Lineage (NCBI taxonomy): Eukaryota > Metazoa > Chordata > Mammalia > Dasyuromorphia > Dasyuridae > Antechinus > Antechinus flavipes. Next base: position 152,995,640 of record NC_067398.1, on the reverse strand, counting down.
AGATAGACATAAGAGGTACAGCATTTCAGGCAAAGAACACAGTTTCTATGGTACAAAGGCAGGAAATGAAATGTTACTTATGAGGAACAGCATTTAAAGCATGTTGTCTAGACTTTAAAGTTCATGAAAGGGGATAATGTGTATTGAGTTGGAGAGGCGGGGTAGGATTGACACTGTGAATATCTTTGAATGCCCAACAGAGAGCTTGGTATTTTATTCAAAGATAATAGGGAGCTACTATATTTTACTCAGCTGGGTCATAACTGTATTTTAGGAGTATTACTATTGCAGTGACCTGGAGGAAGAACTTGAAAAGGGATAGAAGAGTCAGGAAGACTAATTAGTAGGGTATTTTGATAGTTGAGACAAGAGGGCATGTGAATTTGAATTAAGATGGTGTACATACTGATAGAGATAAAGGAATGGATGAAAGAAGAGAAGTGCAGTAAAAAAATTCACCAAATTTGGCATTTGATTATATAATGTGGGTTGAAGGAAAATGTGGTGGACAAATTTATAGAGAAAGGGGAATAGATGCAAGAGATATTATAGAAGAAAAATCTACAGGATTTGGCAATTAACTAGATATGTGGGGTAGAGACAAATCCCTTTTGTTTAGAAAGGTGAACTCTGGCTTACAGATGAAGGGAAACTACTAAAATGCTTTGTAACTAATTCATGCAGCATTGTAAAGCTTTTGAGCCAATAATTATGTATTTTATCTGTTTTCCAATTTTGCAGAGAAGCTAGAATTCCAGTCACCATCACTGACATAATTGTCATTAATTCTAAGTATTTAATTAAATTATAGTATTATATTATGCTAAATTAAATATAAATTACATGTATTATATAAATACAGTATTATTTTATATAGTTATAGAATGATACTATGTCATATGTAAGATATAGCATCATATAGTAAATTAAAGTATAATTTAATATGTTTAATAGTGACCAAATTTTTTGCTTCTTATTTAATCAATTGGCAGTCTCATTGTGCTGATCAGAGATTGATCAGAAATTGTTCACATTTTCCTATCTTGGCCCTGATTTCTAAACTTCTGAGCTTCTTGGACAAAGTTTTTGATGAATATTGGATGGTTTATGTTCTTGGTGCTGCTTTGAGTTTTTAAATCATTTTAGCTTTTTAATTTTTGCTTTTGATTACTAATTAGGAAACCTAGAATTTCTGACAAGCTGTTATTTTTTCCTTATGTTTCTTTTGACATGTCCCCTGCTCCCTTTAAATTGGGAACATGACATTCAAGTTTTCTACTGCACGTATTGATGTGATCTTCCAATTTCCTTTAACAAAACTTTACAAGTTGTTTCTGTTATGGTGTCACTTGATACATGTATTTAAAAGTATTCTTTGATAGCTATTCCTTTCTCCCCATGAAACAATTCCTAAAATATTTTTGCACTTTTTATCAAATGCTGTCAGTGAAAGCCTTGATTCATGATGAATAGATGCCAGTCACCATTTTGGATTGCTTTGCTTTCCTATAATTGATAAGCTAGTTGGACTCAAAAAGATCTTTTCAGGATTCCAATCTAAGTATACTCATTTTCTTTTCTAAAGTTACTTCTGACATTGGTTCTGTTTTTGCTATCTGTTTCATTATTAAATATAATTTCTGAAGTTTGAATTAACTTAAGATTTTCAGAGATTTTAAGATCTGCAGTTATTTTCTCTTTAGATTTTAGTAGCTCCTCAATTTCATCTCTAATTTTTGTCTCCTCCAGTTTTAGGGATGAAGTTATTTTTCATGTTGACTCTATGTTGTCAATAATCATGTGACTTGGAGCTAATGTTACTACTGACAAGCAATATAAAGTACTTGCCTATTAAAATAATAACAATAGCTGTTTATATAGTGCTTTAAGGTTTGTGAAAAGCTTTATATATGTTAGCTTATTTGATTCTCACAACAATCCAAGGCACTCTTATTGTTCCCATTTTACAGATGACAAAACTGAAGCACAAAATAGTTAAGTAGCTTATCAAGAGTGACATAGCTAGAAATAACTAAGGTAGGATTTCTTATTAAAGTCTTTCTGACTCCAATTCCAGCGCTTTTTCTACTGTGCCAATTACTATTGAGATCTGTTTCCAGTTTTGTTATGACATATGATTGGTACATAATCCAAGTATTTATGTCTTCCTAGGCATTTGTAGTTTGTCCAATTTAACAGGCAGTGCTGTCTGCTCTGAAGTATTTTCAGCAAGTGAGGTATGTATTTTTCTAATTTCTTCCAATGAATCTTGCTTTCTTGTGGACCGGAATATGAATGAATACCACTGGCTCTGCTGGCCTCTGTATCAAACTGATGATCTGTATAATTTCATGTAGGGCCAGCTTGCTGCCTCAGGGCACTCTATCTAATGCTGAGATTCATAGAAACACTTGTATCACATTAAATAGGATGCTAACACATTAAGGGGTATTGCCAGAGTCCAACTAGTCAGAATTTCAAGTTTCTTTACAAGCTTTTACAATTATTCTAGTGCTTGCAGAACATATAAAACTCTATTTTATATCACTGTGAATTATATTCCCTTTACTTGCCATTGACACTTCTCTGATTCTCTTCCCATCTATATCCCCTCCCCAACCTCAACACAAAATACTCCTTAAGACGTGAGTGATGAGTTAAATTCTGATAGTATTATTCTATTATTATTATTACAACCACCATCATCGTCATCATCATTATCAAAAGTATTATGGTCACGGAGACAGCAAATCATGTTTTGAATTCTGGAACTAGTTGTTTAACAATGAACAAGTCATCTAAATTCTCTAAACTTCAGTTTCCTGTATACATAAAATGTGTATGTAATATAATATTTATATGTACAGTGCATAATGTATATAATGTAAAATGTGTATAATTAATGAAACTAGAACTACCTTCCTCACAGGATTGTCTTGTAAATCTTGAAGGGCCATAAATGCATCCAAGAAGTAATTGACAATTACTATTTTCAATTAAGGTGATTATGATCATAATGATACTTGGCACATTCTGGCCTTTATGGTGGCTTCATGACCTACTCATTGACATTCCTGACCATCAGCTGCCACAAAAGTGTAGGACATTCTCCTCATATTGAACTAACAGAAATAACACTCAATCCAGCTGTAATTGTGAGTCAAAAATGTCACAAAGCTCATTCACATAGCCAGAGACACATTTGCAATCATGCTGCTTACCCTTGTCTGATGCATTTTTTGGAAACAGCTCTTGGATTTGTTTATAAGGAAGAAATGTGTCTATTTCCCCCTCACTTAATGGAATCTTCTTTTTGGAATTTTTTGCCTGTAAGAATCTTTGACAAATATGTCTTGGATGATTTTTTTGAGGTTTTGTTTGTTTCTTAAATTACTTTGTATACAGCAGAGTGATCTTATGTGAAATGAAATATTTGCCTTATTACAATGCATTTCTTTTTTTGAAAAAATTATGTAAACCTCTCCCAAAGACCATAATCACTGCCCACTTGATCAGTGAGTATTTTTTTAGTTCCTACTAAGTACGATATTCTATGGGATACAAGCAAATAATTCTATGGGATACAAGCAAATAAGTAGTTCCTCTCTTCAAGGAATTTGTGATATGTTTTGAATACTGTTTCCAATTATTTAGTTGTCTAGTTAAATCAACTAGCATTCATTAACTATTTACTATTTGCCAGGCATGGTGTTAAATGCTCAGAATACAAAACCAAAAAAAGCAAAAAAATACTCCTTGACCTCAAGAGGTTTCCAAGAGTCTAAGAGGTGAGGATGAAGAGGGAGAACATTTTAGGTGTGAGAGAGATCCAGTGCAAATGTACCAAAATGGAAAATGCAACACCATGTGAAAAGAACAGCAAATAGAGCAGTGTGGCCACAAGGTAGAAGATAAAGAGAGGAAGTAATATATAGGAAGAATGGAAAGGTAGGAAGAGATCATGTGAAGAAACTTAAACGCCAAACAAAGGAATATTCTATTGTATCTCAAGGGAACACTAGAGATCATTAAGTAGGGGAGTAGAGTGTTGTGACATGGACAGATCTGTGCTTTATGAAATCACTTGGCAGCTGAGTGGTGGATGGATTGGAGTGGTGAAATATTTGAGGCAGAGAAACTATCAGATGTTATTGTCCTAGTTTAGACAAAAAGTGATGAGGGCCTGAACAAGGGTGGTGGTAGTTTTATGAGAGAGAGACTGTGGGGGAAAAAAATAACAAGATTTGGCCACTAGTATGAGGACAGAGAGTAAAAAGGTCAAGGATGCTACTATAGTCGCAAATGTACAAATGACTAGGAAAAAGGTAGTGCCATCAACAGTTATAGGGAAGTTTGGAAGGAGGAAGGAAAAACAATTTAAAAAATTTTTTCCAATTACATGTAAAATAATTTTAACATTAATTTAAAAAAAAATTCCACATTCTCTTCATCAAGGCAAGCAATTTGATATAGATTTTCATATATAGCCATAAAAGCATTCCATATTAATCATATTGTCAAAGAAAATGCAGATGAACCTTCCACTTCATTTAAAAATAAAAACTATCAATTCCTTTTCTGGAGGTCCTTTTCCTTTTTTTTTTTTTTTTTTATTTCTTTGAGTTACAATCCTAGTGATGACATTGTGGGGTCAAAGAGTACGCACAGTTTAATAAGTCCTTTGAGCTAATAGAGCCTAAAGGGAAAATGTTGCCAGTGATGTGGAAAAATTGGGGCACTAATGCAAGGTTAGTGGAATTGTGAACTGATCCAACCATTCTGGAGAGCAATTTGGAACCATGAAAAGAAATGAAGCTACCAGATTGAGATTTTTTCCCCCCAAGTATTCAAGGCAGTTATATTCTATTGGGTCAAGGGATAGAGGACAACATTGTACATTGACAATAGAGGACAATATGTTGTCCTCTACATTGATAAGTAAGTACAAAATATTCTCAAAGTATTGGAGTGGGGTTCAGTAGCAATAGGGTTGTTGAAGAAAGCTTTCATATAGGAGATGGCTCTTGAGAAGAACCTTGAAAGTTGGTGGAGTCTACACAGTATAAAAAGGAACTTGAGTGAACAGAAGGAAGTCTATTGTATGATACATTTTGTCCTAAGTGGCCTTTAAAGTATAAAATGTTTTTTTTTTTTTTAACTCAGTATTTCTCTGTCTCAAAGACAGGAAGACAATGAGTGGAAATTGATGAAAGAGTTTATTGGAGACAAGTCTTTTGTTCAGAGTATACAGAAAATTCCAAACCAAATTAAACCTTTTCTCAACAATGTCTAAGGATCACAACATATTCATCTGCTTTATAGGAAAAGTTAGTGAGTGACAGTTCAGGAAAGGGACAAGGTTGAATAATTATCTGGAACATGTACAAGCCCAAAGTGACCTCCAGCAAATGCAACTTGCCGATTTCATACACAGCCCCTTTTCTTCACACAATTTTCTTTGCTTCAGGTCTTACGTGTCACCCCAGAACATCTATTAAATATACAGCTTCTAGCTTGTCTTTACATATGCATTGTAGGACCTTCCTTATAATTTGATACAGAGGATTTAGGGAAACTAGTGATCTCATGGGAAACTCATTTTCCACTTCCTTAAGGCAAAAAGAATTTGTTCTATGATTATTCTGACCCTGTACCCTCATAGTTGTCATGAATGGGTAAGAAGATGGTAGGATGGAGTTATAGCGCTCATTGCCTTCAAGCAGATAGTGTTTGTTAGGTTTCTTGATTGCCTTGGTCAGAATCAGACTAAACAAGTAGAAGTTCCATCTCCTAGAGAAGAGGGAGGAGGGAGAGAGAGCTCTGTTAACAAAACCTGACTGAGCCAGGGCCAACTGAATTATTCAGACTGTGGATCTCAAACAAGAGACATTTTTGGCTACAGTTGTGGAGCTAGCCTCCTGGGGCTAGTTTGAATCCAGTCCTGATTTATCTTTATAAACTAAAGCTTGTCTGATCTGAGACTAGCTCAGAAAGAAATGGAACAAGAAAACCATAGGCCAAGTATTAGGCATTGCCAACAATTATATTTTCATGTTCTATTTCTGGTCCAATTTGGACAAGCTTAAGTGCTACATTACTCTTGTACCCTCTGTGAACATCCATATATGCAGAGATATGTGTCTGTCTATCCATACTGGGGTGCTTATGCTTGTGTGAATGTGCTCAGCGTGGGGAGAACCTCAACTTTAAGACAAGAAGTGAAAATTAGTGACAGTTACTTAGCTACTTGAGGTAAGAATCCAATAAGTTGATTTGATCAAGATAATTGCCTTCGTTCTTCATTTCATTTTCTGAGCTCAAATCCCAAAGGAAAAAGTATTTATTGATGCTGTTGTAATGGATTTTTTTCTTCATTCCTCCCTTTTCCTACAGTAGACTGTATAATCTGGGGGCAGCTAGGTAGCACAATGGACAGAGCACCAGTCCTCAGACACTTAACTCTTCCTAACTGTGTGACCCTGGGCAAGTCACTTAACCCCAATTGCCTCAGCAAAAAAAAAGAAAAAAAGAAAAACAAAAAAGAAAAAAAAGGAAAAAGAAAAAGAAAAAAACAGACTGCTCTTTGAGGTCAGAAACCAGTTTTTTAAAAAAAATACTTTATTTCACTTTGTATTTATCCCATTAGCACAGACCGTATCACCCATGGTTGATTTCTAATAAATACTTATTAAATGAGTTAATACATGTTCATGACAAGATGATTGTTCTATTCTTCCAATTAAATGATAGGGAGCTTTTTTTCTTGTGTGTTACACTGCATTGCATCACTCACCTACCCTAGGAGAAAGCCCAGCCAGATAACTCCTGAACTAGTTTGTCCTCATTTTTCCTTGAGATTTGTACAGAATGTAGCTGATAGAAGCCCTTCCCCTCTCCCCAAAACATGTCCCTGCTGCATCACAGGCATTAGCATGCAAATTCTAAGAGTAGGCTTCCAGTGAGTCATTCTGTCAATGGGGAGTGTCTATTGTTTGTCGTATACGTCTCCCATGTACCACCAGAGACATATATGCTTCAGAGACCAGCTGGCAATGACCCCTTTGTGATGTGTGGGCATTTTCCTTGATATTAATTAATTAAATAATTGTTCATTAGATTTAATTGTTAATTAAAATTAACTTGGTCTGGGCAGATAGGAGGGATAGAAAATATCTGCTGAGATCCAAAAAACGAATTTTTAGTCCAGTTGCCAGTTGGAGGAAAGGTGTGTAAAAGGATGATGGGGGTGGGCATAGAATACCCTGGTGTTGAGTTAAGTAGCACTGTTTGGGGAGACCCTGGGGGCTCCACTCTCCCCCTTCGGACTGTGTTCTATGTGTAAGCAATCCACTCGCAGGGGTCCTCAAACTTTTTTTAATAGGGGGCCAGTTCACTGTCCCTCAGACTGTTGGAGGGCCGGACTATACTAAAAATAAAAATTTTGTTTTATGGGCCTTTAAATAAAGAAACTTCATAGCCCTGGGTGAGGGGGATAATCGTCCTCAACTGCGGCATCTGGCCTGTGGCCGTGGTTTGAGGACCCGAGTGATATGATCACAAAACTGCAAGATACCATGGGATAAAGGCATTGCCCTTGGATTGCGGACATAGCAACGTGGATCGATGATTGAGTCTGGGCTCGGGTCAGCAGGCTAGGCTTGGGTCCTGTGTTTATTACATGCATTGCCAAAGGGGGCCCAGGCAGCAGAGGCAACATGTTAAGAGACGACATGACAGACCCCATTCCTACCTGGTACCTGCCTCAGACCACAGGTCCTTGATTACATCAACCTCTGTGGGAGATTAATTGGGTGCTAAAAATAGACCGCTCTCCAGGAGGAGCGGAGGCCTTTGGATCGATAGAGATGCTGTGCTTGTTGATTTGGTTAAGGTGCCCTCGGTGTCCAGCGGAACACGGCAAGGTATCATTAATATAATGAGTCAGGACCCGGCGCTCGCAGCTTTGTGATTTTCTCTAGCTGAGCCCCCTGGGTGGGGGGAGTGGAGGGAATTATAGGACGGATTTTAGGTGGGGAGGCTTGTGCAGAATGCGAGGGAGTATCCGAGCGCTCCGAGGCACAGACCAAAAGGCATGTCAGATTCCTTTCGACAAAAGCGCACCAGCTAATCTGTGGCATGTCAGAGCCTGAGCGCCAGCTTGGGTTGTACCTATCACTTAAGCGAGAAGCATCCCACATGCCACGTCCTATTAAATGCTACAACAGCTCGCTGCTGCAAGCTGAGCTGGGTGCTGATAGCGAGAAAATTAATGCTGTGAGAGTCGGCGAGGGAGAGGGAGACAAAAAGAGAGGGAGAGGGAAGAGAGCACAGAAGGGAGAGCGAGGAAGAGGGGAAAGGAGAGGGAGGGAAGAGACAGCCACAGAGAGAGGAAAGGGGAGAAAGGGGGGCGGTGAGAGAAAGGGAAAAGAAGGGAGAAACTGCGTGCTGAAGTAGTAATGGTCTTTGCTTTGTTTTTAGTATTGATGTTCTCGAGTACAACTACCATTGTCCCATAGTTCTGACTGGGATTTTTGGTGAAGGTGCCCTTTTAGCATTCATTCCTTACAATTTCTGTCGCAATGGACCACACACAGAGAGCCTTCCTTCTGAAGGGTGATGTGTGAATGGTGAGATGCTGGGCTCCGGGGTGATGACACGTAGCATGTGTAATACATGGTGCTGCAAACTGTTATGAAAACAGACGTTATATAAATACTGTACCAAATATGCTATTTGGCTTTTGAAATCTCATGTGTCTATTATGTGTGTTTTATGAATATAGAGCATCCCTCTGTGTGTATGTGTACATAGTCACATATGCTTATGGGTATATTTTCCTCACTTTCTTTGGGTTGTGCACTTTCTGCTGGGAAATGCTCTTTTGAAGGGCATGCTAAATGCCTGATTATGAGCCTAGGGAATTCAAAAAAAAGATCTGGGATTCAAGAGATGCATGGGATTTCAGGAGGTTTATGAATTTGGATGGGAAAATATTTTGATAACTTTTTCCCCAAAACAATTGGTTTCTTATAGAATATGAATGTTATGGAATATTATATTTTGATAAGTTCCCCCCCAAAAAAAAATTTGGTTTCTTATGGTATATGAATGTTATGGAATATTATATTTTAATAAGTTTTCCCCAATAAAATGATTGGTTTCTTATGGCATATGAATGTTATGGAATATTATATTTTGATAAGTTTTTTCCCAAAAAACAATTGGTTTCTTATGGTATATGAATGTTATAGAATATTACATTTTGATAAGTTTTTCCCCAAAAAAACAATTGGTTTCTTATGATATATGAATGTTATGGAATATTATGTTTTGATAAGTTTTTCCCCCCAAAAAACAATTGATTTCTTATAGTATATGAATATTATGGAATATTATATTTTGATAAGTTTTCCCCCCCCAAAACAATTGGTTTCTTATGGTATATGAATGTTATGGAATATTATATTTTGATAAGTTTTTCCCCAAAAAACAATTGGTTTCTTATGTATGAATGTTATAGAATATTATATTTTGATAAGTTTTTCCCCAAAAAACAATTGGTTTCTTATGTATGAATGTTATAGAATATTATATTTTGATAAGTTTTTCCCCAAAAAACAATTGGTTTCTTATGATATATGAATGTTATGGAATATTATTGTTCTAAAAGAAATGATCAGCAGGATGAGCAGATCATTATTAGGCAATCATGATACATGGCAACAGCAAAATTGTGCAATAATCAATTCTGATGGACAAGTCCAGTTCCAATGGTCTTGTGATAAAGAAAGCCATCTGCACTCAGAGAGAGGACAGTGGGAACTGAATGTGGACCACAACATAGTATTTTCACTCTTTTTGTTGTTGTCTGCTTGCATTTTGTTTTCTTTCTTATTTTTTCCTTTTTAATCTCATTTTTCTTGTACTGCATGATATTTATGGACATATGTATAGAGGAACTGCATGTTTAACATATATTGGATCACTTGCCAACTGGGAGGAGGGGATAGAGAAAGGAAGGGGAAAATCAGAAAAATTAGGGTTTTGTAGGGATGAATGTCAAAAATTATCCATATATATATTTTGAAAATAAAAAGCTATACTTAAAAAATAAAAACAATTGGTGTCCTTTGCAACACTACACATTTTATTTAGAACATCTTAAAAAGGTGATTCTTAGAAAGCTTAAAGGCTCATAGGCTACACCATTTTGCCAGAGAGGGGCATGACACATACACAAAAATTAAGGACCCCTGTTTTAAAGCTTTCCATTTTATTTATAGTCTTTCATCAGATAAAATGTCTTGAACACCTAATATGTGTTAAGCACCATGCTAAGTCCCATAGGGAAAAATGATTGACACAATATAGTTTCTGCTCTAAAGTTGATCCCATACAAGCAATAATAATAATAATACTTGTTTTTGCTTCCTTTTAGGTTAGTCTTTTGTTCCCTGGGTCTCCAATCAAGGGAGAAATCTACATTATGTGTCAGTCATATTAATATTGCTTTAGATTCATGTCCACATGTATATAAATGCATAAACATATGCGTGTTTATATATGAATGAAAGTGTGTAGATATATGTATGATGTGGATATGAACATATAAATATTCCTGTGCTTAACTGCAGCTTGCTTGATTGAGATGGGGGGAAAGGGGGAGGTAAAAAGGGAGAAAAGAATAAAGTAAAAAGTACATAGTAGAGAACAAAAAAAAAATCTACAAGGAAGCAAAAATGGACAATCATGAATATAATGTATTCATTATTACTCTATATGCTTTCTTGAAAAGGAAATTTATTGTTAGAACAAAAAAAAATCTACAAGGAAGCAAAAATGGACAATCATGAATATAATGTATTCATTATTACTCTATATGCTTTCTTGAAAAGGAAATTTATTGTTATATTGTTTTATATTTTGAATCTTCCCTGATGTCCTGCTGGGCATGTGACAATATGTATTTTTCCCTTTTCTATCTTTCTTTATTGATTTTGTGTTTTCTTGCTTTGTATTTAGTTTTAAATACATTAAAAAATACAAAGAAGAAAAAAGAAAACAAACCAGTGACAGCTTTTGCTTTTCTTGGAGTGGGTGAAAATAAGATTTATAGGGAGTTTGTGTAAGGGAAGATTCTATCTTCCCTTCTCCCCCCTTCCCCATCCTATCATTTAAATTCTTTTAAATTGGTCTATAGATGTACACACAGCTTTGAGGTTGATGGTTGCTTATGACAGCTGTGTTTTTCTTCATTATTTAATACATCTTCATAATGCTATGAACAGTCTACTTGGTTTTCCTAGGTTTGGGTATGATGGGGGCATTTAAGCCAAAAGAAGAGAAGGGGGAGTGAAACCTCAAGTTTGTCAAGTTTGGCTGGGGCTTTTTTTTTTTTTTATAAGAGTCTCTGATATAAAGATTGTATAATATCAAGGCCCTGAACTTGGAAAGGAAAAGATGGACATAAGAAACACATTTCCAGGCATGAACACTGAATATGCTACTTAGGGAAATGAAAGAATTCAAAAATCACACCAAACTTTCCAGCCTGGAAAACTGGGAAAATATTGGTGCCATTAACAGAAATAGGAAAGTGAGAAAAAGTTAAAAAATATAGCATAGATTGCATAGTTAAATAACTGAAAAATGATTTGGGGGTTTTAATGTGGCCATATCAAATAGAAAACTAATGGGATCTTAGTTTAATTTAATATTTTTATTTTTTCTCTAGTTACGTATAAAACAATTTTTTACATTTGTTTTTAAAACTTTGAGTTCCAGATTCTCTCCTTTCCTCTCTCCCAGACCTCCATTGAGAAGGCACATGTGAAGTTATGCAAAACGTTTCCAAAAAAGTCATGTTGTGAAAGAAAACATAGATCTCCCCCCCCAAAAAAAAAACAAACCTTAAAAAAATTAAAGCTTAAAAAAAGTGTGCTTTACTCTGTATTCAGACACAATGGACATGGATAACATTTTTCACATTAAGTCCTTCAGAGTAGTCTTGGATCATTGTATTACTGAGAATAGCATAGCCATTCACAGCTGATCATCCCACAACATTGCTGTAATAGCAAAGTAATTTTGTACATGGTACATTTCATCTTGCTTGAATTCATGGAGGACTTTCCAGGTTTTTTCTGAGAGCATCCTAATTATCATTTCTAATAGAACAATAAAAATCCATCAAAATCACGTCACAATTTATTCATCCATCCCCCAATTGATGGGCATTCCCTTAATTTCTAATACTTTGCCCTAAGAAAAGAATTGATATAAATATTTTTATACATATAGCTTCTTTTCATTTAAAAAATATTCCTTTTGGAACATATGCCTAGTAGTGTGGTATTTTTAGGTCAGAAGGACATACAAGATTTTATAGCCCTTAAGACATGTTTCAAATTGCTCTACAGAATAGTTGGATCAATTCACAATTCCACCAACAAGGCATTAAGGCTGATTTCTTCCACATTTCTTCCAACATTTGTCATTTTCCTTTTCTGGCCCAGCTAATGGGATCTTGAGTTACATCAAGAGAAAGAGTTTTCAGGAATAAATGATAATCCCACTCTATTTTGCCCTTACCAGATCCCATATGGGTTCAGATCTTGGGTGGGGCTCAATTTAAAGAGAATATCAATAAATGGGAAAGCATCCAGAAAAAGGCCTACAGGATGGTGAAAGGCCTTGAGACCATATAATAGGAGGATTGGTGGGAGGAAATGGGCATATTTAGCCTAGAGAAGAAAAAAACCTTGGTGGGGAATATGACTTTTTTTTTCCTCTTCAAAATTTGAAAGATTTAATATTTAATATGGAGGATTTTATCCCAGAAGACGAAAGGCAATAAAGAAACCAATTTAATTTTGAGGCTAGGAGAAATCTCCTAATAATTTTAGTTATTCCAAAGAGGAACAGGCTACCTTGAGAAGTGGCAGATTCCTCTACTTGGTGGTCTTTTGGCAGAGATTGGGTGACCACTTACTTGCGTATGTTATAATGAGGATTCCTTTGTGTTTGGGTTCACTGAACTCCTTTTTAGTTCTCAAATCCTGTGAATAGAAGGGCCTTTCTGGGCCTATACTTTCATGAAAATACCACAACTTTCTACCACTACTTTATTCCAAAGTTCCCAGTAACTTAAATCAGGAACTTTTAATTTCTTCTGGATTTCTCTTTCTAACATATGCGATCTTGCAAATAAAAAATTGAATTTCATTCATATCTATCTATCTATATCTATATCTATCTATCTACCTACATATATATATGTGTGTGTGTGTGTGTGTGTGTGTGTGTGTGTGTGTATTTATTCAGGCTAGAATCTCTATTTTTCATGATTCTTAATCAGAGAAAGGATTAATAGAGTTATTTACTGATCTATATCTAGGGAGAAGGAGTCACATTTACTTTGACTTCCACTATCTTATATTGGATAATATTCCCATTAAAACTCATGAATGATTCTTAGCTAATGAATGATTTGATAGCTAAAAACCAATAGAGAAAAGGAACAAAAGCCTGGTTCCATGTTTATCTCATGAGTATAGCTTGTGAGTATCCTTTGCCCCAATGAATTCAGTTATTTTTAGTCATTTCTTTCTTTTCATGAACTCATTTGGTATTTTTTTGGCAAAAATAATGGAGTGGATGCCATTTTCTTCCCCTGCTTCTTTTATAGATGAAGAATTGAGGCAAAAAGGGTTAAATGACTTGCTCAGGGTCACATAGCCAGTAAGTATCTGAGGCCACATTTGAACTCAGGAAGATGAGTCTTCCAGACGCTAAGGTCCAGCATTCTATCCAAGTCATCACCTTGCTGCCAAGTTAATACACTTACCAAAGCAGAAGAGTTCGAAGCAACATTTTCCTCAAACATGGATTATCATCCTTGCATGCTACATGAAATCAGTGAATCTTCTTTCCTGGATATACCTTTTATCATCTCCACCCCAGGATTGAAATGGAAATCTCTGGTAATAAATGCTCTCCTTTAGGGATGTTTGATTTAAAATCATTTAAGGGTCAAATCGGCTTGGTGAATTCCATTCTTGCCTGACCAGCCTGTGACAAGCCAATTTTTCCTCTGAGAGAACTGCCTAAGTGTCAAAAATGTGGAGCATGTCTAATGGATTGGGACCAGGAATCTGAAGACCCAAGCACTTTTTAAAAATAGGTTTTTATTTTTGTCTTTTGTTTTTACAACTCATATGCCTCTATATTCTTCCTCCTCTCCCTTCCAGTCATTCCTTATAATATAATTTTTTTTTGAAAAATTGAAGAAAGAAAGAGGGAAAAATCATTGAAATTTATAAATACATTAAAAATATTGATTTTGTATGAATGCAATGTTCCAGACTTGTGGCTATATAATCTATCCTTTTTAAAGGAATGAGGTCTACGTGTCTTATTGTATCTCTTCTTTGAGATGAAACTTATTTGTGTTTTTCACTTATTTCATGGTTGTGATTCTTTTCATTTACATTGAAGTAATTATTTCATATCTTTTCCCCTGGCTCTGCTAACATTACTCTACATCAATTCACACAACTCTCTCCATGCCCTAAAGGAGTACAGTGGATTCTGTCAGTTGAACATGAGAAAACAACTCTTGATTTGCAAGTATTATATTCCAGGCCTGTATAAAGCACTTTACAATCATTACCTAATTTTATCTTCAAAACAACCCTGAAAGATAGGCGCTACTATTGCCATCATTTTTCAAATGAAAAAATTGGGGGCACATGGAAGTTAAGTAACTTGGATGGGGTCACTCAGCTAAGTATCTGAGGCTAAATTTGATTCAGGTCTTCCTGATTCCAGGCCTGACATTTGATCCATTTCATCACCTAGCTGCCTTGAAGGAAAGGAGATTCTGTCTTCAGTTCCAGGACTCAATATTTTTAAAAAGGCGTCATACTCATGTACAAAGCACATGGTTTTATTGAGGATAAATATGCATTTCAGCTCCTCTGTCTTATTTGCCAGACTGATTCAGACTTCCATTCTTCTGCACCAGATTCTATATGCCTATTGAAAGTTCAGTCAGTATAAATAAAGTTCAATCAGTATAAATTAATAGCAATATTGCCATCCTTCTAGTCACTGGCAGCTTTTGAGTTGTCTTTGAATAATAACTATTCCTTCAATTCTTTCTCTTCTGATTTTAAGTAATTAAGAAGTTCTGATAAATTTTTTTGAACAATATTGCTCAGATTTAAATCCATTTTCAGAGCTTTACTATTCCATTTTCTAAAAATAATTATTTGGGATTACATTTTAAGTTCCAAGATGTCTCCCTTCCTCCCTCCTTCGTCCATGTTAGAGAAGATTGCCATTTTACATCTCTCTCTCTCTCTCTTTCTCTCTCTCTGTATGTAAAACAATACTATGTGTACTGCTATTTATTAGTTCTTTTTTCTTCTTAGGTCCTTTGTGGTTGATTTGAGTATTTATAATACTCAGAATAATGTAATTGCTTACAATTATTCTTTGAATTATGTTGTTGTTAACTGTATATAACATTCTCTTGGTACTACTCATTTCATTCTTCATTATTTCATGCAGGTTTTTCTATGTTTTTCTAAAATTAACCTGCTCATCATTTCCAACAGCATAGTAGTATTTCATCACAATCACATACTTATTAGGCCGTGCCTTAATTGGTATACACTCCCTCAGTTTCCAAGTTTTTGTCAGCATAAAGAGCTGCTATAAATATTTTAGAACATATAGATAATTTTCCTTTTCCTCTGATCCCCCTGCGAAATAAGTCTAATAGTGTTATTGCTGAGTCAAAGGGTACATATAGCTTTATAATTCTGTGGGCATCATTCCAAGTTGCTCTCCAAAATGGTTGAAATAGTTTTCAGTTCATCAATAGTGTATTAGTGTCCCAATTTTTCCATATCCTCTCCAATATTCATCATTTTTCCCTTCTATCATTTTAGTCAGTCTAATAAGTATGAGCTGACACTTCAAAGTTCTTCTATTTTGCATTTCTCTAATCAGATTGAGTATTTTTTCATATGACTATATGTAGCTTTGATTTCTTCACTGAAAAAAATGCCTGTTCACACCCATTGACCATTTATCAACTGGGGAAAGATACCTGTTCTTTTAAATTTGATTGAATTCTCCAAATATTTGAGATATAAGGTCTTATCTGTGAAACAATTTGTGAAACAAATATCCCCCCACTTTTCTGTTTTTCTTCTAATTTTGACTACTTTGGTTTTATCTGTACAAAGCCTTTTCAATTTAATGTAATCATTATTTTATATCTCACAATTCTATCTCTTTACTCATAAATTCTTTTTTTGTCCATAAATCTGATAGGTACTATGTTTCATATTCTTCTTTGGGATCATTTAGACCCTGTCTTGGTAAATGGTATAAAATACTGGTTTATGCTTAGTTTCTACTAGACTACTTTCCAATTTTCTCAACATTTTTTTTAACCAAATAGTGAATTCTTATCCCACAACCTTAAATCTTTACATTTTTCAAACACAAGTTTACTGTAATTATTTACTACTGTAAATTGTATGTCTACGCTGTTGAGTGATTTATCTTTCTGTTTCTTAGCAGAAACCGGATAGTTTTCATAAACACCAACTTATTATACAATTTAAAAACTGATGCTGGTAAACTGCCTTCCTTTAGTTGTTTCATTAATTCCTTTAATATTCCTGACTTTTTGTTTTTCTAAATAAATTTTATTGTTTTTTTAAGCTTAATAATATGTGTATGCATGTGTGTGTATGTGTATAAATATATATAAATTTAATTGGGATAGTACTGAATAAGTAGAAGTCACTTATATTGGTGCTATCCACCTACAATTAATAGTTCTCCAATTATTTAAATCTAGTTTTATTTGTATAAAAAGTGTTTTATAATTATATTCATATAGTTCCTGAATTTATTATGGTAGGTATATTTGCAGGCATTTTATTCTGTCTACAGTTATTTTAAAAGATATCTCATACAATCTCTTCCTACAGGGTTTTGTTGGTGACATATACAAATGCTGATGGTTTTGGGGATCTATTCTATATCTTGCTACTTTCCTAAAATTATTAAGTGTTTCAACTGTCATTTTACTTGAATCTCTAGGATTTTAAAAAGCATATCATTCTATCATCTGCATGAACTCATTGCCCAGTTTGATTCCTTCAATTCCTTTTTCTTCTTTTATTGTTATCATAAGCATCACATCGGTGACAATGACTATACTTGTTTCGTTTTTTTTTTTTATGTTAATGGAAAAGTTTCTACATTATTCCTTTTACAAATAATGCTTACTGATAGTTCTAGGTAGAAGCTTCTTAATTTTAAGAAAAAATCCATTTCTAACTATGTTTTCAAATCTTTTAAATAGGAAATGAATGTTGTATTTTTATCAAAAGCTTTTTCTTCATCTATTAATACAATCATATGATTTTTATAACTTTTGCTTTGATATGAAATCAATTATGTTAATTATGTTTCTTCTATTCAACCATTCCTGCATTCCTGATATAAATCCTACTTGGTCACAATGTGTAACTTTTGTGATATGTTGTTGTGGTCTCCTAGCTGATGTTTTATTTAAGATTTTTTGCATCTATATGCATTATTGAAATTAGTCTATAAATTTTCTTTCTCTGTTTTTCTTCTTCTTGGTTTAGATATCAGCATCATATTTCTTTCATAAAAGGTATTTAGTAGTAGTGGCGGCTAGGGAAGAAGGTATAGTACCATCCACACCCATCGCTCCATCCATCACCTCATGGGGATTCACAAAGTGCCAGCAAAACACAAGGTAGCTGTCCGCTTAGTCAATCAGCCAGTTTGGTCCGTCCAAGGCACACCTACCAAGGTAGCAGCTTAAAGGAAGTTGAAAAGAAGTTTGAGAAAGGAAACTGCATTAACAACAGGCTTTTTTGGATGCTTTTTACCTTTCTCAAGTTTTCCTTTGGCATCAATTACAAAGTTTAACACTAGCCATCCCTGAGCCACCCAGTACTTTATAGATGTCTGAAAAGAAGATAATTAGGAAGTGGATTCTTCAATAGCCACATATCTACATGCTGTTTTAAGTATATCTGGCTGGATTAGCACGTGAAATAGTCTAAGGAAATAAGAGGTAAAATTTATTATTTGATTGGGAGAAAACTGAAACAGATATCAAGGTTTTCCTGTAAGGAACTCTCTCTCCCAATACAGATTGCAATCAATATCAACTCTTTCTGATTTTCTGAACCCTTTATCCAGGAGTGAATGTAAGCTGGATGACCACCCCAAAACCAGCCTATTGCCTGAATGCCATGACAGGATCCTTGAGAACCAAAGGACATAGAATATTTATCCCTACTTTCATCTCTCAAAATCAATCCCTTCAATGTTGCCTTCAACACATACATCCTTCCTATCTCCTTCCCTTCTTAAAGGAATGAGCAACCACTCTATTCCTGAAATTTCGCAGGGAAATAATCTCTTAAACAGATAACACATGTTAACAGAATATTCTTCCTTCCCCTTTTCTCCCAATATCAATTCAGCCTGGGCCAGCATTGGATTTTCAGGTTATGTTATACACTTGCCATCTGTTTCCTGCCTGGAAGTACACATCTTTTAGGATGGTGGGTTTTTCACTCTGAGATGAGGAAGGAAGCCTACACAATTTCACCTTCCCAAGGGAAAACTTGGGTTTGTAGAATATCTGCTACCAGTTTATTTCAAATCACATATTTTTCCCTAAAAAGGTATATAAAAAGGATGAAGGGGAGAGGGTGGATCCACGTGAATAAGTGTTTTTATATCATTCACTATATGCTCAGCACTGTTCTAAATGCTTTATAAATATTTTCTTGTCTAATTCTCACAACAACCCTGTGAATTAGACACTATTATTGTCTCCATTTGACAGTTGAGGACATTGAGGCAAACAGAGACTGACTTGCTTATTAAGATTATATAGCTAAGTGTCTTAGGTCAAATTTGAACAAATGATTTCTTGACTTTAGGCTCAATACTCTTTCCATTGTGCTACACAGCTGTTCAATTCATTCAACCAAGTGACGGCCATGTGTGCTTTTAGGTATATCTTCCATATAAACTGGCATATCATGGGCTAGTAAGTTGCATGACATGGCAGTGTGGGCACTGGTGAGAATCAAGTGTAATCTGGGGTTCTCTTTCCCCATCTTCAATCCTTCAATGGGCATTACTTGCTGTTGTCTTTTTTCCTGATCCTTCAGGGTTTGATTTTCTTTCTTCCTCCCAGGCGGTCTGTTTCTGGCTTTTCTGACATCTCTAAAGTTAGGGTTGTCTAGCAATAGTGCTAAGACCATTTGGGTGGTAGGAATTTCGCCAGCAAGCCTTTAGGACCTAGCCAACTAAGAATGAGGTGAGGTAGGAGAAATGTTTCCTAAGGTCCTGCCATGGAGGCTAAGCTGGCTTTTCCTAAAGTCCCATTTTATGCATCTTAAAAGGTATTGGAACCATTCATGAGACTTGATTAGTTCAGGGGACCAAGGTTTGAATCACTGGAATAACTTATGGGTAACCTAAGTACAATCGTCTGACCATCAGTGCATCTTTGCAAAGGCAAAGGCAGGGAAATTGGGCCCAAAAGAATCAATACAATATCCTTTCAGAATACCTTTTTCATGATATTGATAAACTTTCTTTTGTCAACTGTTAGTCTAGGAGCATCTCATTTTGTTCGAAAGATGAACCTAGAGAACCAGACCATCCTGAACCAGGCTCAACCTTCAACATCATGAGAACAGAGGAGTTTTGCAGTAGAGAGATAGTTAACCAGGGCGATCAGACTGTGGAAAATAATAATGCCAAGGGACTTAACTGAGTCAACTGCCCAACATAAATGCTGCACTTAGTGGGAATTGCTTGAGTATTCCAGGAAAACAAATGGAGTCTTGCTATGACAGTATGGGTTGTCCATTCCCTGTGTGTTCCTTATAAGTGAAACTCTCTATTAATGTATTTACTCTGTATGTATATCCATTCTTCCCACTGATAATGTGTTATGTTTTGTATTCTAGTTTCTTGTAGTTCTTTTACTTTGAGCTAATTTTGTCAACTTATTGACCATTCAAGGTAAAAAGGGTGTTGTAAGCTATGCATTTAGGAGAGCAGGTGCATCGGGTACCTCAAAACTGGTGGTAGTTGATTTCCCAGGGATCTTATCTATGAATCTGAAATAAGGGATGTGGAATGGTTAATACAGAAAGAGGGAGGGGGCTACAAAGGTCAAAAGAAAGTGACATCATGCAAATAGAGGAAAACTGTATTCTCAACTTCTGTTATTCCTTTGAATTTGAGCATTTATGAAAGTGCTTGGCTCATATCACAGATATCTGGATATTTTCAGGAAAAGAGGAATAAATTTTTGAATCATGGTTTCAAAACGATACAAAGTAGATAACCTGATTAGATTTCCACTATTCCATTTCATTGTATTTTATATATGTCCCCTGGTGAATTCATTTTTATATTTTAAAAGTTTTCTCTGGCCAACAGTATTTCTTTTCAAGGCATCAAAATAAGAGTGAGGGAGGGATTGCCAAGTAATGAAGGAAAAAAAAACTCAAGTCTTGGAAAGGACTTTCAGATATAAACATTTAGACTTGAAAAAATTTTCAGGAATGATACACAGGATTTTTCCCCCCTTTGTCTGATGGATCATTACAGAAATACCTTTCTTCATTTACCAAAACTATTGAAAATCAGAAGTTGCCTCAGTCTGTTCTCTTTCTTCTTCTTGACAACTGACTAGAAATTGTCCCAAAAGGCACCACTAACTAGGTGAATACCTAATTTCCCATGGAAAGTTCCTTCTTAGCATTCACCTTTGGATCAAATTGATAAGCAGCAAACTCTGATACTCCCTAAAACTCTGCTGAGAGGACTGACCCAGTGGCCACGTGTCCAATTTGCTTTGGAGTGTGAGCCAGAACTTTGTTGCCTGCCCTTCTGGTTCTTGGCCAGTGAGGAGGGGGTGGGGAAGGGAAGGTGGTGCTGAGAAAACAGCAAGATTGTAAGACACTTAGATCATGATTTGTAAAAGTCCATCAAAGATCTAATTTCCCCCAGAAGAATTTAGGCTTTTCAAGGGGGAATTGTTTCCCCAGCATCTGGTACATAGTAAGTGCTTAATAAATGCTCATTAATAAATGCACTGAAGAAGATCTGTTCCCATACTGTTTTCATTTTGTGAGCTAGGGGTAGGGATGCATTGGAGCCAGGTAAACTTTTGAGAACTGATCCCTAAATTTTAAGTGTGAGCATTTACACCTTGGAAAAATGGTATAAATCAGTGTTTGATCTATTGCTTTGTTGACTGTTTAGACTTGAGAAAGTGATGGAGAAAATATTAATTATATAGATTAAACTTAAAAGCATGTCAGAGATATCTTTTTGTTTTTTGGCAGGAGGAGAACTGGTTATTAAATATTTATCAGCAGATCAGTGGCTGGAGATGGTGGTGGAGATGAGGTAAATCTCTAAGCATCACTGAGAAGGAAAAAGGCAGGAAACTAAGAAAGCCACTCCATGTTTTAGAAAAGTCAGATGTATGTGGGACTAGAGAGTAAGAGTGAAATTAAGTTGGAGTGAGAATAAGAGGTAAAGGAAAAGAGAAAGCCAGAAAAATGGGAAAAAATTTTTTTTGGTATGACTAAGCATGTATTAAAAAATTAAGCTCAGGGACAGCTAAGTGGTGCAGTGGATAGAGCATCAGTCCTGAAGTCAGGAGAATCTGAGTTCAAATCTGACCTCAGACACTTAATACTTCCTAGCTGTGTGACCCTGGACAAGTCACTTAACCCCAATTAGCTCAGAAAAAAAAATAAGCTCAAAGAAACTTCACCCCAAATCCGAAGTAGATCCTTGTCTTTCTTTTATCTATTCCATCCTTTAGGCTTTTTTTTTTGTGTGTGTGTGTGTGTGTGTGTGTGTGTGCCTGTAAAGCCCTATTAAAACTATAGTCACTTGCAGGAGCAGGAAATAGCTGGATGTTTTCCATCTGTGCTCCAGAGAAGGTGGGCTTAAAGGCTGAACTTTGGGTTGGGACAAAGGGAAGGGGAGTCAGCCTATTTGAGATCGTGTTAAGAGAATGCTGGTGACTTCTACGACTTGCCTAGAATGATCATATGAAATCTCCAGTCTCTTGGGTATGGTATTTATTGCAAGGGCTGCAGTCCATTTGACATAATTTTGTGCATGCAGAGAAGGAAGAATCAAACCATAAAAGAAGGGCTTTGTTGATCTTCTTCATTTTTTCTGTAGGGGAAAAGACACAAAACTACTTATTCATAATGGGCCAGAACCTTCTCCCCAAGACAGACTGAAGATGAGAGCCTGGCCCCCTCTGAATACTTCCCTTTGATCTATTCTTGGGTTTGAATGTTAATGCTGGCCTGCCATTTATGAGGCTGGCTTAGTTTTCCTTGGAGGATAGGGGTGCTCCCAATGGCCTTGCTTTTATTTGTGGTCTAAGCTGAATTTTCCAAAAAATGAACCATTTTCATGGGCAGACCTTAAGCTTGTCTCTGCATGGTTTGCATGACTTTTCCAGAATAATCCCTCAACCACCTAGACTTCTGAGTCATCATTTGTAGAAAATAGGCTGTTTTCCATTCTATCTATTTATTTATTATAGTGCAGTAGCTGGAAGATTTGGACTGAGCTGTTAAAACCGCAAGTCTTTACCCATCCATCTATCTGTATGCACATTTCCCCAATAGACCATAAGTAACTTATAAGGAATGGTTCAGGAATTTCTCTTGGTTTAGGATGGTCATGGACGCTCTACTCTAGAACTCTTATACCTTGCCCCTGTAGGAACTTTGTTCTTTCAATTTCTGCAAAGTAAATTATACTGGAGTTAGATTTTCAACTCAAAAGTTTGCCAGAAATGGGCTAAAATATGAGCAAACAGTGTGTTTGGGGTTGTTTTTTTTTTTTTTCTTAATACTTTGGATACTGAAGCAATCAAATGTTTTCCTTTTAAGCAGAGATACCATTATAATGACAGATTTTGAGCTGTGAGTAAAGGAGAAAAATAAGCTATTGGAGAGCAAAATGAGGGGAAATAAATTTGCAGAACGAGCTAACTAAATGGAAAGGGAGAAAGCATTGGGTGGATTAGCCAGCAATTACAAAGCCAGGCTTATTGATTGGATGGTTGCCTGATTTATATTAAAGGCCTGATTTCCATTTACAAAACCATTCCTTTGCAGGGCTCAGAGCTCTGTGTGCTTGCTGGACACCTCCCCAGTTCTGTGCAGTGCAACCTGACGTTTATCAAATAGTTTTTACCTGTCAAGAAAATTCATGCTTCAAAGTGCTATTTTCAAAGCTGTGATAGCTATGTAACCAAGTGCCAAAAAATCTGAGGCCAAAAATACTCCAACCAAATTTTTTAATACAAAAATTTGAATGGGACTTCAATTGTCCCCAACAATTCTGACAGTTATCACCTCAATCAAATGAAAATTTCTAGGGAAGCTGAGTCAGTGCCTTCCTGAGACTACCCATGCTCCAGCTGGGCCCACACAATGCTAAGCAGTGAGATGAAAAGTAGAGAAAAACCAGATGTCTTTAAATGGCCAGATGTTTGGCACTAAGTAGGCAAGATATCTAGATGATTGATTGCATTTTTCACTTTACATCCAAGCTGAAGTGCAAATGGCAAAGAAATAGAATTCATATTATATATAAATATACACATGCATATAAGAAATATATATTATGTATATATATACTCATGAATATATATGTATATAAGAAATATATATATGTGTGAAAGAAATGTTTTTCTCCTTTATATTAATAATCAATTAT
This sequence comes from Antechinus flavipes, assembly GCF_016432865.1. NCBI lineage: Eukaryota > Metazoa > Chordata > Mammalia > Dasyuromorphia > Dasyuridae > Antechinus > Antechinus flavipes. The sequence continues at coordinate 152,971,781 of NC_067398.1, read as the reverse complement.
TGAATCAGGACCAGGATTTTTTTCAAAAATTCAGTCTCTGAAGGACATTGCTGATAATTAGATTGAATTAACCTTCTCCTCAATCTTGTTCAGACCCCACACAAATTTACAAGGAATTTAATCCAGTGTTGTGAAGTGCCTTGTGCTCTACAGATCTGGGTAGAAATAAATACTTTGATTAGATTGCACAATGCTGGGCAATTTAGAAATAAATTATATAATCAAAGTTACATTCCCCCAGCATTTCATTAATATAGGTTAGCCTTTCACTATAATATTTATTCTCTCTAATTAATTGTTAACCAATGAGAGTTGATTGTTACTCTCATGTAAGAGCATGTAAACTGTGATCCCACTGCCTTGATTGGTCTTTGGCATTTGAGAGTGTCACTGACCTTTTATTTAATAAAATGCTAGCATTATTGAGAAAATGATTAATTACCCCAAAAATATCTCAAAGGTTTTAAATATTGCATCCATGTATATATAGATGCATATAAGAAATAATTATATATGTATATACATATAAAAATGTATATATATATATATACCAGTATATGTATATACTAAATAATAAATATATATATTTTACATGTATACATACATCTACTAAGAAATATGTATATATATGCATATACACATATATATGTGGACACACAGCACACACAAGAGATATACATGTGTGTTCACACATGCACATATAAGAAACGCATACATATATGTGTATATAATGCATATATTTCCACTTTAGGGCATGCCTTTTTTTAAAAGAAGAAAGTTGGAAGGCAATGGGCATGGTGAACCCTGAACATTATTACATATGAAAAATGATGTCTCTGTATCTTAGTAAATAGGAAGTTGCTTGTTATTAACACAGGAGTCATCTCAGCATCAGCTATTTCTGTTCAGTCAAATTATTGACTATTTAGTGTAATGATAATAACAAATTAGTAGAAATGATAAAGATTAGGAAGCATTGTGTATAAACTCAGTGGATCCAAATTAAACTTTTTTTAAAAAAAGCTATTCATTCTGAAAAGGAGAAAATAGATGAAAGAGGCATTAAAGGATTTAGATTCAGAGCCGGATGGGGCATTTCAGCTCATTTAATTTAATCTTTTCTGAGACCAGAGAGCTTGTATAATTGGTATAAGGTCACATGTTGTTGTTGAGTCATGTCCAATGTCTTTGTGAATCCATTTTGGGGTTTTCTTGGCAGAGATACTAGGGTGGTTTGCCTTTTTCTTCTCCAGATAATTTTCTCCAGCTCAGAAGAGGAAATGACTTGCCCAGGGTCATATAGCAAGTAAGTCTCTCTAAGGTGGGATTTAAACTCATGAAGATGAATTTTCCTGATTCCAAGCCAGATGTCATCCAGTTGCCAAGGTAACATAAGTTGTAGGCAATAGAGCTAAGATGAAAATATTTGTTTGCTGGTGTCAAAACTACTACTCTTCCCTTTTTTTAAATCATTGCTTAAGCAAATCTTATCAATTTAAAGCCATCAACTTACCAAGAATCCAGTCAAGAAACCATTACCACTAACAAACTCTTGATCTATCAGCTAGAAAAATGTAGTTATTGGAAGTACTAATTTAAAATGGAGGATGTAAATCTGCATTCAATATAAGTAATAAAAGGGGAAATGTTTGCAAAAACAAAAAACAAACCAAAAAAAACTTGTTATAATACCTAGCTCAATCCCATTATTCTTAGAGCAATGGCAGATGAAGTTTTAAGAATAATAAATAGATAAAAAAGGAAGTCATTTCTATGACTATTCACCATCAACATCATTAATTGTACTGGAGGTACTACACTGGAATCCTTAGAACCATGTTGAGACATGAGAATATGAATTCAGGAACATGAAGTTGTTAAGAGGTTCTGACTTAACATATATTTGTGCACGAGGTCATGATCTTACAGATGTACAAATCTGGGCCTAAGATATTAAGTGGCACATACAAAGAAATGACAGAAAAGATTAGGAACTACTGACCTAAACACTCCGTGATGTGCTGGTCAATGTTTCACAACAAGCTCTATCAAAAAAAATAGACACATATCACACTTTTGAGTTCCGTCTACATTCCTGACATATTTTTAAGTGATTTCTTTCTTCCTATCCAATTCTGGGTTGTTGTGCAGATGTCTGATGTAGATATACTAGCCTATTAGTCAATGCGCTGAACATTCAACTGCATATCATCATATGGGCAATTCTTCATCTACTTTTTTTTTTAAATAAAATAATGACTCAAACCTTGATTTGTAGGATTTTCTAATTTCTGAGGTGTGAATTTAATAACTGGCTCTCACTAACCAGTTCAAACTGTGTCCAACACTCCTTCAGACTCTAATCCGTGACTTTCTAGGATAATTTCTAGGTAATTTCTAGGATAGAGAAGTTCCCTTGATGAGGTTAGGTGCTTGTCTAGGGCACCCAGACAGTTTGTATCAGTCCTGGGTGACAGGACTTGAAAGAGGCAGCCATGTAGTGCTGTGGATTGAGTACCAGACCTGGAGTTAGGAGGAACAGAGTTTGAATCTGGCCTCAGACATTTGACACTTATTAGTTTTATTACTCTGGGTAAATCACTTAACCCATATTGCTGCTTCTTCTTCTTTTTTTTTTTAATGTATCAATTGTCTTTATTTTTTTTAAATAACTTTTTATTGGTAGAACGCATGCCAGGGTAATTTTTTACAGCATTATCCCTTGCATTCACTTCTGTTCCGATTTTTCCCCTCCCTCCCTCCACCCCTTCCCCCAGATGGCAAGAGTCCTTTACATGTTGAATGGGTTGCAGTATATCCTAGATACAATATATGTGTGCAGAACCAAACAGTTTTCTTGTTGCACAGGGAGAATTGAATTCAGAAGATATAAATAACCCGGGAAGAAAAACAAAAATGCAATGTTTCCAGTGTTCTTTCTCTGGGTGTAGCTGCTTCTGTCCATCCTTGATCAACTGAAACTCAGTTAGGTCTCTTTGTCGAAGAAATCCACTTCCATCAGAATACATCCTCATACAGTATCTTTGTTGAGGTATATAATGATCTCCTGGTTCTGCTCATTTCACTCAGCATCAGTTCATGTAAGTCTCGCCAGTCCTCTCTGTATTCATCCTGCTGGTCATTCCTTACAGAACAATAATATTCCATAACATTCATATACCACAATTTACTCAACCATTCTCCAATTGATGGACATCCTTTCATTTTCCAGCTTCTATCCACTACAAACAGGGCTGCCACAAACATTTTGGCACATACAGGTCCCTTTCCTTTCTTTAGTATCTCTTTGGGGTATAAGCCCAGTAGAAACACTGCTGGATCAAAGGGTATGCACAGTTTGATAACTTTTTGAGCATAGTTCCAAATTGTTCTCCAGAATGGCTGGATGTGTTCACAATTCCACCAACAATGGATCAGTGTCCCTGTTTTCCCACATCCCCTCCAACATTCCCCATTATCTTTCCCTGTCATTCTAGCCAATCTGACAGGTGAGTAGTGGTATCTCAGAGTTGTCTTAATTTGCATTTCTCTGATTAATAATGATTTGGAGCATATTTTCATATGTCTATAAATAGTTTCAATGTCTTCGTCTGAGAATTGTCTGTTCATATCCTTTGACCATTTATCAATTGGAGAATGGTTTGATTTCTTATAGATTAGAGTCAATTCTCTATATATTTTGGAAATGAGGCCTTTATCAGAACCTTTGATTGTAAAAATGTTTTCCCAGTTTATTGTTTCCCTTCTAATCTTGTTTGCATTTGTTTTGTTTGTACAAAAACTTTTCAATTTGATATAATCAAAATTTTCTATGTTGTGGTCAATAGTGATCTCTAATTCTTCTTTGGTCATAAATTCTTCCCTCTTCCACAGGTCTGAGAGGTAAACTATCCTATGCTCTTCCAATTTATTTATAATCTCATTCTTAATGCCTAGATCATGAACCCATTTTGACCTTATCTTGGTGTACGGTGTTAAGTGTGGGTCAATGCCTAGTTTCTGCCATACTGATTTCCAATTTTCCCAGCAATTTTTGTCAAATAATGCATTCTTATCCCAGAAACTGGTGTCTTTGAGTTTGTCAAACACTATCTTATTAAAGTTATTGGCTGTTTTGTCCTTTGAACCTAACCTATTCCATTGATCAACTAGTCTATTTCTTAGCCAATACCAGATGGTTTTAGTAACTGCTGCTTTATAATATAATTTTAGATTTGGTACAGCTAGGCCACCTTCATTTGATTTTTTTTTTCATTAATTCCATTGAAATTCTTGACCTTTTGTTTTTCCATATGAACTTTGTTGTTATTTTTCCATATTGCTTCTTAAACAAAATAGCAGGACTTGAACTCAGGCCATCATGCTTGCAAGGCCCGAAAAGCAGGTTCATTGTCCTTGATCCCATGCTGCCTCTCTACCTGTTCTATTTTCTCTATAAACTCCTTCTGAGATTGATGAATGATTATGGGGGGGAATATTGTTTATGAGAATATGAGAAGAGAATTGGCAAGACTTTGCAAACAATTCTCTAAAATAGAGCACATCAGTATAGCCACACAATTGCTGAAGAGGTAGAGTAAATCTAAGCTCTGTGTTTACCAATGTTTGATTACCAAAAAAACAAAAAAAAACAAAACAAAACAAAAACCCCAAAACTGATTTAGCCCTCACCAAATTAAGCTTTAAAGGCAATTTTCCAGCTAAGGATTTCTGCTATATATGGTAGGTTTGTAAATGATTCTTTGATAGATAAAATTACATAGATTTAATTATTTGATTCTTTACTGACGCATAAAACAGGGAGGAAATACATGTTCATTAAGGCTATTTATTAGCATCATGAATACAACCTATGTAAAATCCAAAAGGAATGGGGATTCCCTAGATGAGATTTTCTAGAGATTACTATTTTTAGATAACATTGCATAAGTTCAGGAATATTCTTATAGGTCTTCCTCAAATATTCCTATGGCTATGAAAAGCACCTGGATTATTAATCTATAAAGAAAAAAAGTAGATGAAGAATGCAAAATACCAGTTGAATGTACAGCCCATTGGATTAGCCTATTAGGGTCTCTATATTGGACAGGTGATACAAATAGACAACAGTTTGGACCCTGAATTGAATAGGAGGAAAAGAGTGGATTGAATTACAAATTAAACAGCATTTTCAATGATCCTAGAAACTTCCCTTTTATCAAAGGGCACCTTTCTAACACCCATATTTTACTAATGATGTTCTATGACAGGACATAAATTTTTTTCCACTTGTGACCCCTTTTAGCCCAAGAAATTTTTATATAGTCTCAGGCATATAGTTATATAAAATAAGTATACAAATCAAGTATATATTGATAATAAATTATAAAGAAATTTTATTTTAAAACATTTCTTTGATATACATACAATTTTACCATTTATTACCATTTGTTATTATAATAATAAATTACCATTTATTATTATTATTACCACAAAGTTGAAAATAAATTTGCATAAAGTGAGATTCATGTGCTTGTTTATTTTTATATAAATAATTAAATCTTGGCAGAATATTTAATACCTTTTACTATTGCCAATTTTTTGTGACCCCCACATTCAGCTACATGATCCCATGTGGTGACCCACAGTTTAAGAAGCTTTGCTCTATGGCTTAGAATCATAGATCATGACTCTAGAAAAGTCAAGATTCCAGGTTACCCAAATAGCATTAAAACAGTATATTTCTGGGCATTCTAGACTAGGCCTTAAATTAGGTAACTCAATGATTTAGGACTGAGGATTAAAATGGAAGCAGCACTAGTAGAATATAAATGCAATTAAAAAACAATTAAATGATGAGAAATTAAAAGAGTAAAGTTTCTAAAAAAAGATATAAAATTGGTATTCTCTTCCTCCTTCAGAATCAACCCAGCAACCAGAAAGGCATTCTATGGATGGCAATAATAATTAAGTGAAACTTATGGTGATATTTCTCCTCTGGCCAAGACTCATATTTTCAGCGGTGAAAAATCCTCTGGCCTCTCAATTAGTTTTGTCCCTAAAAGTATTCTGTAACAGTCCCCTAGAGAAAACAGTATTTAGAATAGTAGGCTGAGTTACCTATGAAAAAATGCAAAAGAAAAGCAAAAGGGAAAGTAGGGAGAAGCCCTTTCCTACTCATACCCAGATCTTAACATCCATACAAGTAACTTGAGTTATAGATTGAAATGACAAATAAACAACCCTCCAAAAAACACCATTTTAAAAGTGACAACCTATGGAGCCAAATATGTGCATCCAACCATGGAAGTATGTTCACTTCAGTGAACTGCCAATGATAATGAATATACATTATCAAGTGCATTCATGACTAGAAAAGCCAGTTGGTCCTATAGCAAGAATGGATAACAGATGATAATCTGAGTTTTGTATTATTATCCACAGATATCTAGAGAAAGACCTCTAGCATATCTAATAGAGCCTGTGTGGAGGATATGTAAGAGGATAAGCTGTCCCTGATGCTTGAAATTCATTTCCATCCCCCAAATCTGTATGGAAGACACAAGACAATAATAATAATAGCTAGCACTTATATAGCACCTTATTGTTTATCAAAGTACTTTATAAATGTTATTTAATTTTGTCTTCAAAACAACTTGTGGGGAAGATGCTATATCTATTTCAATTTTGCAGATGAAGAAATTGAGTCTAAGAAAGGTTACTTGCCCAAAGTCATACAACTAGTTCTTGTCTAAATCTGAATTTGAATTCAGATTTTTCTGGGTCTAAATTCAATACTCTAACTACTCAATTATCTAGCTAATTTTAAGAAGCCATTGCTGATACCTGTAATGTGTTCGCAATCCTCCCCAAGGCTTTATCAGATGCCTTTAATATATTTCATTATCAATCTTGGCCTTCGGAATCATTATTTTTCTTGAATTCTTAGCTCAGAAGCCATTTATCTTCTCTATGAAGACTTTTTAAAATCTCTTAAATATCTAGTGCTCTCCCCTTCTCCAATGACCTTCTATTTACTTGTTGTTTATTTGTAGTATTCCTTGGAAAAGATTCCTTTTTCTTTTCTTTTTCTTTTTCTTCTTTGTCTTTCTAATTCCATTGCCAAGCATATAGAAATCATTTACTAAATGCTTGTTGAAATGAATTTGATTGACATAGACAAGAATCCTACAGAATGAGGTGTGGAAAAATTGAAGAAAATGAGACAGATAGAAGGTTAAGTGGCTTGTCCCAGGTCACCCAGATGGCTAGTGTTGGAGGCCAGATTTGAAGTCAGGGTTTTTTGACTTCTGGCCCAGCCCTCTCTCTATTGTGCCACCAGCTGCCTTATTTGTCTAAAATGCAAAAAGGGGCTCATTTACACAATAGATAGGCCAGATTAGTCAGTCGCTAGGTGATCTATAAGGCTTCTTTAGGACTGAGGATAAAATGGAAGAAGCACAGAAGAATATAAATGCAATTTAAAAAAAATAAAATGATAAGAAATTAAAAGAGCAAAGTTTCTAAAAAAAGATATAAAATCAGTAATTGTGATTCTGTCATGATGTAAGTGAAGTACTCACATTTTGGCATGAATTCAGAAAATAAAGACTATCTCTAGGCACTTACCATACATAGTTATTCCAACAATGGATAATTTTAACATACATGTTCAGGACTCAAAACAATGAAAGGTCCTTCAATAAAGGGATGTTTCATTTTGTTCATTGGATCTTAAAAGTACCTAATATCAGACCCAACACATTTGTGTTCTGCACATAGTAAGGCCTGAATTAATGTGTTAATTGCAAAATTGAACAAATAAATTATTTTATAACCCATGTTGTGAAGTCATAACTAATTAAAACAATAAAAATAAAACAATGTTATTAACAGTGACAGATCTGAGTGATAACTAGTACATTTTGTTAGCTGAGGTTCAGTTTGGATTTATTAGAAGAGAAGAAGCCCTAAGCTTATTTCAACATTCTTGATATAAACCTAATTCTCTCTCTCTCTCTCTCTCTCTCTCTCTCTCTCTCTCTCTCTCTCTCTTCCTTCCTCCCTTCCTCCCTCCTTCACTCACTCTTCTTCTCTCCCTTCTTTCCTCTTTCTGTCTCTATGTCTCTGTCTTTTTCTGTCTCTGTTTCTATCTCTCTCTATCTGTTTCTGTCTCTGTCTCTGTTTGCTCAATGTACACTTTTTTTTTCTAAAGGGATGATGGTTGACCTATCTTAGTCTAAACTAGCTTTTCTCTGATACATTTTTTCTTTCAAATAAGAGTTATAAAACATAGTTGGAATGAATGGAGATATTAGGGTAAGAAGAACAAAAAAAGGTACATATTTGCTAAAAGCAAAGAACTGCCTTAGAAGTTGTTGTTGGAGGTGAAACATAATTAGTTCTTTCTTTCCTAAGCCACACAAAATCCTTGGCCATTAGGGAAAGTGAATGAGGGGGCCAAGAAAATGTGATAATTTGTGATAGGGTCCTACATATTGAAAGAAGGAAGGAAGGAAGGAAGGAAGGAAGGAAGGAAGGAAGGAAAGAAAGAAAGAAAGAAAGAAAGAAAGAAAGAAAGAAAGAAGGAAAGAAAGAAAGAAGGAAAGAAAGAAAGAAAGAAAAAGAAAGAAAAAGAAAAGAAAGAAAGGCAAGGAGGGAGGGAGGAAAGAAGTATGAAAGAAAAAAAAGAGGAAAAAAAGAAAGAGGTGAAGGAAGGAAAAAAAGTTGAAGGAAAAAAGAAAGAAAGGAATGGGAAAAGATAGAGTAAAAAAAAGAAGGATAAAGGACAGAAGAAAGAAGGAATATCTGTACCTACAGGTTCTTATTTCCAGATACCTAAATACTTAAGAAAAGCTAGGGGAATCTATGTTCTGGAGACAGCACTATTCTAAAACAAGTCTAAGCTAGCTTTCTATGCATGAGTGATTTTCCACTGAAAATGTCTTTTGCTTTTGTTTTCTACTGTGTTTTGATTTTGAACAGATCCAGGATTTCCTTGATATCCTGGTGAAGAAGTTCTTTTATTAGCAAAATTCAATCTTAAAGAGCTTCTTGGGTATACTGAAAGGTTAAAATGAATTTTGCAGGATTCCACAGCAAGAGATTGTATATCAAAGGTCTTCCTGACTTCAAGTTGAGTTTTCTAACCTCTCTTTCCTCAAGTTTTATGTCATGAAAATGTATGTTGGGTTGGGACAGGTTGGAGCAGGTAATAGAAGGAAAAATAAAGAAATGTCTATATTTTCATTTTAAATGCTCTGAGCTGTAGTATGCTTTTGGGTTGGAAAAAAGACACTACTATCCAGTGTGCGTGCAGTCCTCATTTCATGGTCCTTCTTTTAATGGATTTGAAATGTGTGCACTTGAAATTTACTCAAAATATCTCAATATCTCCCATTAGAGTAATTTAGGATCCTGTTTAGTATCTAGCTTACCCATTGCCTGAAAGCTCTATTAAAATAAAGGAACAGAGAGAGAGAAAAAGACAGACAGACACAGACAGAGACAGCAACATGGAGATAGACAGAGACAGAGTTAGAGAGAGACAGATACAGATACAGACACAAAGAGAGACAGAGAAATAAGACAGAGAGAAACAGACACTCACATACACAGACACACACACACACACACACACACACACACAGAATGTTTCAAATCTATTTCATGAATTTTCAATATGGTAGAACTCTTATTCTAAGAAATCAGGAGTTCTCATATTATCTGAGTTAAAATCAAGTTCAAGAAGAGATAGAAATGTTTTCTCATAAAAAGAAATATGATATATAATAAATGATAGCTTTTATTATTATCATGTATAAAATAACAACCTAAAATCAGAATCCCTGGTTTTGGATTTCAGCTTTGATACTTTCCTTCAAGCCTTTAGCTTCTTGGAGCCCCCCGTTTTCTCATCTATAAAGTGGGGGTGTTGGGATGATGATGCTAATAATATGAAGTATATACTTCATAAACTTTAGAGCTTTATATAAATGGAAGTTACTATTATTTGAAAAATATTTCCCAAATTCATGTGTAACTTGAGAATTGGTTATATTTCTTTGTATTTAATTATACCAGTGGTATCAAACTCAAATAGAAACATGTTGTCTTAGAAAACCACAAATTAATATTATTTTTAATCTTTATTTTTAAAAAAACATTTCCCAATTGTTTTTTTGAACTGGCTTGGGCTGCACTGCAAGTTTTTGCTACAGCTTTGCCAACAGTGAGTTTGATATTTCTGATCCACATCATTGGTCTACAATAAAGAGAAAGTATAGATGTCTTGTCTCTTTTAAAAATTTGATGACAATTTTTCATCATGGTTTATTGTAGGGGGCCACAGATAGTGGGGGAATTCTGGGTGAGGTATAAGACCCTTCAGCCCAGAGGGAACCTGCTGACAATGTCTGGTTCAGGTCCCCTCCTTCCCTAAGGTCTCTGGGCCTTCCTGAGAAGTCAGGGGGTGGTGACAACCTGTGTGGAGATTGAAGCAGAGTGATACCAAGTGGCAAACTACATACAACAGCAAGTTGTTCATGTGGTCCCATGTGTGCAATATACACTTAGCGCATACCCAGTGTACATGAGGATATGAGGTATAAAAAGGGGAAAGTCCTTGGAATAAATGGACTCCATTTTCCCACCATCCTCGGGAATCCTGCCTCATCATTTCTCCATTAAGATGGTACATTTTTATCACCCCAACTTGGGGGCTCTAGAGAGCAGGACACAACAGTTCATTTTACCCAAAGTAGATAAAATAGAAAATGGAATGATGGAAATTGCATCTTCTATCAAATAATAATGATGACTTTAAATATGGATAGTATTAGAGCTAGCAAAGTAAGTTCCATAAATACATAAGGAAAATGCTTTGAACAGGATTACTTTAATGGAATTGAATGTCCAATGTAGTTGAAAACTTCACATTAAAAAGTATACATATACATCTAGAGAAAGAATACAGGATTACTAGTATGTGAGGATAGTGTCAGGTTCAGAGTTTTGGACTTGAGGTCAGTTCCTCAACCTGCCATCATACCACCTAGCTGCCATCCTGGGCATCAGTCAACTACCCAAAGTCACCTTGAACGAGTCACTTAAGTTCTCTAAGTTTCAGTGTTCTCATTTGAGAAATGAAGATGTAATATTAGATGACCTTCGAGCCTATAATTACATATTGTGCAAATTTTTGCACTTTCTCAATGTATCGATCAATTGTGTTGACTTTTTTTCCCTCTCTAAAAAATACTAAATATATAGTATTTGACTCTCACAACAAATCTAGGAGGTAAATGCTACTATTACCCCATTTTTCAGTTGAGGAAATTGAAACAAATAGAAGCTAAATGGCTTCTCGAGGGTCACAAAGTAGTAAATTTCTTAGGCTGAACTTGAACTTGGATCTTTTTTGCTTCCAAGTCTGGTGCTCCAGCTACTGTATTACCCACTTGTTTAAAAGGGAGAGGACAGGGAGAATGGCAAGAAAATCAAATTGGTTCAAAAGGAGAGATACACATAATTAATATAAATGGTGATGAACATAAGATTCTTGGGAGGTGGGAAGAAATGACAAGTGAGATCTTTAGGGAAGATGTGGTGAAACATTAAGGTAGAACAGTCAGAGAGACGGGCAAAGAGAAAAAAGTTAGAAATGAAATAAGTCTAGAAATCTGCTGCCTAAACTGTGATGTCATTGATCCTCTGAAAATAATCAATAACAACAATAAAATTCAAAAGGGTGAGATGGGGAGGGAACACGCAAGCAATGGATCCAATATTTATCCCAGATGAGTCCTCACATGTAACTCTTAGAAGCTTTAGTGATACTTATCTCAATGTCCATACACATGGCTAGTTAGCCATGTCTGCCCATGTATAAAGGACTGCATCAAAAAGAGACTTCTGGCTTTACTAATAAGGATGAGGCTTTCATTAGTTAGTGCCCTGGACTACCCTGCTCCTATTTCATGATAATAATCCATTTTTATTATCAATGAAATGGAACCACCATACTTAGATTCTAATATTTCCTTTCCTTTTGAGTAAGCAGAAATGACACTTAATAAAATGACGTCAAGAAGACTACTTTGAGCAAACCAAATATATACAATAGAAACTCATTCTGGAAGTGATACAATAAAAGTACACTTCATAGAGCAGAAGATATAAGAAGAAATATATCACAGATGTTAGAATAACCCCTAAAAGGTTATTGACATGACATCAATAACTACCCAACCCATATGCCTATTTTTTAATCTTTTGAAAACAACCAATATAATATCAGGAATGCCCTAATGAAAATATGAGAAGAAAACAGGCAAGCTTTTGCAAATTTTTTTTTTAAGCAGGCCACATTTTTTGTGGTCATACAATTGTTGAAAGATACAGAGTAGGCAATATCTTATTATGTTTATTTTCTGTTGATTTGATTCTATAGAACAAAATCTTGCTTTAGTGGCTCTTTACTAGTAAGAAACATCTCATGTATATGCTAGGATATTAGAAGATTCCTTAAAAATATAATCACAATGATAATTCTGTTCAATGATCTATTGGCTATTAAATCAGGGAATAAAAAAGATAGACATATACTATTCAAAGTGGTTTACTATTGGTACTACATTTTCACATGAATTAAGGATTATTTTTCTATCCTAGATGCTTCATTTTTTGGATAATATTGTGCTTATTATAGGAAGCTCCCAAATATTGCAGGGATTCTTCAATGAAGTCAGTGATTATTAAAAAGAGATTAGCTTGATCTTCTGGCCAAAATGTTAGTAAATAACTTTTTATATCCCGGAACTCAACACAACAACAAAAATCAACCAGATGCTGACAAACATTAGGAAAATTTGCCCCAAAATGTCAGCACCAATATTCAGACAAATGAGAAAGTAGCTCCAATAAGTGATCAAGGACCCCAGTCTCTAGATGTAAATCATTTAAGTCCAATCACATGGATTGCTATTGAGATTCTGAATTCAGAATTAGTTAGAATACAAGCCTCCTCCAAAAAATCTGTAGGGTGGTCAGAAACACACCCATTGGGACATGGGAAGTCCAGTTTCCTAGCCTTCTGTCCTAAGATGGAAATAAATAAATAGAGAATTTGAGGCAGGAAGGCCTATTAAGTGACCATTGCAATAAGCTAGGTGAGAGATGAGGGCTGAACGAAGGTGAGAGTGATGTAAGCAGTGAGAAGGGATCAGATGGAAAAAAAAATGTTGTGAAGATAGGAATAACAAGATATAGAAACTGATGAAATATGTGGATTGAGGAGTGCAGAATAATGCTGAGGTTATTAACCTGGGAAGTGAGAAGAGAATCATAAACCATACAGGAACTACTTCCTTTTCTGGAGAACTCCCCCTAGGAGTCTCATTTTTTTTTCTTATTCAGGTTTTTTTCTATGTAGTATTTAGGTTTTCTATATGTTACTCCCTGATAGTGATGCATGGTTTTTGTTTTTTTTTCTAATCATATGCTTTCTTATTGATATCCTTGATGTCACCTTATTGTATTTAGGTCATCATTAGAAAATGAAGGGCACCTAATAAGAGCAATAATCAAAGCAACTTTGCAGTTTTACTTACCAACTAACAAGTTGATAAAAATAACAAAAAATAGAAATAATCTATATTTGAGGCATTATGGGAAGATTGGAACATTAATATACTGTTGGTGGATCTCTAAATTAATTCAACCATTTTGTAAATTTTTAAAGTAACTTGGAAATGAGCTAAAAAGAAAACATGACTAAAATATACCCTTTGAGTTAGAGATTCCATTAGCAGACATGTACATACCCTGAGAAGGTAAATATTCTTAACAATTTTTTGTAGTCACAAAGAAATCAGAAACCATGTAGATACCCATTGATTGGAAAATGGCTAAACAAAGTTTCTATTTACTCCAATCCATCTCCCATGTGATTAAAAATTAATTTTGATTAAGTGTAGATCTGATCATGTCACTTCACTACTCAATAAATCCTGATAGCTCTTTATTGACTCTAAGATAAAATATTAAATTCTTTAGCTTTAAAAGCCTTTCACATCTTGGTCACAACCTATATTTCCAGTCCCATTGTGCATTACTCCCTCTCTTTCTGTATGAAGAACAAGCATCTCAAGCATTATCTTTTACAAGAACCCTTTCTTAATTCCCTCATCAACTGTTAGTACCCTCTGTCCATAACTACATCTATTTAATTACCTTATAAGAATTTTATTCTTCACATATTTATGTGTTATTTCCTTTGTTAGAATGTTAACATTTTGAAAATAGAAATTGATTTCCTTTTTTCTTATTCCCATTACTTAGTATAGTGCCTGGTACATAAAAGATGATTGCAGATTTTCTAAAGTATTGAGCTATCTGCATGGATATATATTTCAATTATATGTATTATACATAATCAATATTTTTCACATATACATTATATATGTATCTATATACATACATCTTATGTGTATTACACACACACATATATATATACATATATATTTATATATATATATATACAGAGAGAGAGAAACATAAATGAACAAGAAGATGGGCTGGCCATGTAAAGAAAGCCTTATGTATATGCATTAACAATTGGTGTGTTCCATTTATATCCTTGTGATGTGGACAGAAAATGTGGAAATTTCTTTGAATACAGAGGAAACCTCATGATAAACTTATGAAAGAATATGAATGTAAGTCATACAAAATAGATATTTCATCACTGAAATTCATATCAGTAAAATCAGAGGCATATTTGAATATCTCTCTCTCTCTCTCTCTCTCTCTCCTTGTATATAAGTATGTATAGCCCTGACACATATATTGGGTATATGTATACATACACACATGTATATTTAATATACATATGTGTATATGTATATATGTGTGTGTGTCATGTATATGTACACAAACATATACATAGAAAATAGATGTATTGCTATGCTTGAATTATTTACCTTGACAGGTTTAATGTGAACAAAGTGCTTTACAAAAAAGAAATATAAGTATATGTGTGTGTATACATTCGTTGTTGTTGTTTGTCCTTTGTTCTCGAAGAGGACCATGACATCAGGGAGCTGATGCCATGATAGTGAAGTTAGTTGGATTTAAGTGTCAGGTCACCTGTCTCACTTCCCCTCCAGAGCCATCTGGGTCCAGTGGCAAGATATAAATCAAGATGACCACCTGATGGCCCTGGATGCAGTGGGAGACTTTGGTCTTTTTAACTAAGGTCTTCGACAGGACTCAATCTGACTGAAGCTGCACCATTCAGTGATTAAGGTAGTAATTGAGGTAAAGAATCTCTCTCATCTAGTCCAAAAACAAAATCTAAACAAATAAATAAATCAATCTGGGAGGGGAAGACCCTCAGGGTTTTTGCCCAAAGCTGAAATGACTGCTATTTAGATTCAGTTTGAGTCAAACAGGATTCAAACAATAACCAAGTGACATTTGGTTTAGGATCTATTGGTGGCCAGTTAGAATCAGATTGCTTGCATATAAATACATACATACATACATATATATATATATATATATATATATATGTATATATATATATATATACACACACACACACACACATACAGAGGCATACATAATATACATATGTATGTATATGTGTATGTGTACAGATTTTCACATACACAGAAGAAGAATTCTTTAACATGAAAGTGAAGGCATTCTTGGCAGAAATCAGAGCCACAATGTGTTGAAGGCAAACCCAGACTTAATTCTTCACTTCAATAATGTCACAGTAATGTGAATCTACTGGGTCAGGGGAAAGGGATCATCAATTCTTCAATAATTTTAAGTGAGAATTTTCCCTTTCAGGAGGTCTTCAACCCAATCAATCAATCAACAAGTATTTATTAAGAACCTAGGACGTACCTCTGTTACCCAGGACAGGTCAGGTAACCTCTCAGTGCCCTTAGGCAGGTGTTGAAGACTTAAGTATCAGATTAGATGATGATCTGCACTGAGGAGCAAGTTTTTTTTTTTTTTTTTTTTTTTTTTTTTTTTTTTTTTTTAATTAGTAAGGTTGTCCTAAATCAAGAATATCATAGTTTTGTACAACAACAACAAAATATTATGTATCAGACACTGTTAGCCATAGGTGACACAAAGAGAAAAAAATCAACATTTTTATTTTAAAAGTTAATCTATTGAATGAAACAATATATACACATATAAATATATACAGAATAAATACAAGGTAATTTGAGGGGAATGTACTAGCATATGGGGGAGGGAGGAGATGCAGGTAGTAGGAATGCTTTCATGTAGGAAATTATTTTTGAACTGAATTTTGAAGAAGATTTTGAATAATTCTAGAGGACTGTGCAGATCTCTAGGAATTGATATTCATGGGAGAAGGAAAAGAAGTTTTTTTAAAAATAAATGTGGATGTCTTCAATTTACACTATGAGGTGAAATAATGCTTGTTCTGTATGTCCTGAATTGTTAGTCTGAGTGCTTACATGAGAACTGAAGGCCTTTTCGTTTTTGCTGGTATCCTAGAAATAATCAAAATATAATGCTTCCCAAGGGAAAATCTGAGTGGAGACACAAGCCAAAGAATGACATGTAAGGAGCCCACAATATCTATATCTGCACACACACATGTATACATACACATAGATATTCTATTTTATTTACATTACTTATTCTCACAAGCCTAATGTTAACAAAGTATTTTATAAATATGAAGCTACTGTATAAATTCCAAGGAAATAGAGGAAGATGAAGAGAAGAAGGAAGAAGAGAAAAAAATTGGATAATTATTCCTGTTCTTTTCTTGTGGTTCAATAACACCAACAAAGTATGTTTGTGCATACAGCCTGGCTTACATCAGATGGATTTAGCTTCTGTCCTTGAAACTTGACCCACTCTCTAACATTCATAATAAGATTTAATGGTGTGTAAGGGTATATAAACATAGGTCTTACACCATAAGGTTGTTTGATGATTTTGCTTGCTTACTTTTCTCCCTCCTATCTAATTTTCATTATTTGGAAAGGCCAAGAGGGAACATTTAGTGAGACATCTCTGTATCCTCTGCTCAAATAGTGAGGATTCTAAAAAGCCTGATTTCATGTGGCCTCCCACTCCATTCACAGTGCTGCAATGCTTTCTATTTCCATTAAAGATTTTAAAATATTTTTCATTAAAGTACATATTTTATTTTGTTTCAGGCAGATGCTCTGACAAATATTTCTAGTATTTTAAATTAGCTCTTTTTTTTCCCTCTTGGCATTTCTACAGTTTTTATTACATTTAATACTACAGTATTTATTCCCTTATTTCTTCAGGAAAGGTAATTTTGACTGAAGGTTTCCATCCTCTGCCGAAGCAGGTGGAAATATTGGCAAGCCTCACTTTATATAGAGTGCAGACTCAGGTTAGATGAGCCTCCTTGTTTTCCCTAAAAGCCTTTGCAAAAAAAAAAAAAAAAAAGATTTTTGAAGCATTATATTGGCAAACACTAGTATCCCCCCACATACCTTTTCTCAGTCTCTGGGACTGACTGCACAGTTGCTACTTTATTTTCCTAACTGCTCACCTAGTCAGAAGATGGACCTAAGTGCTCTCCAGCTCCCCCTCCCATCTTGGAATAAGTAGTCATGCTGATGGGAGCTACCATGTGCATTTAACACGCATTCATCATAGTGGTAGGGGCCAGACTCATCAAACTAGAATCAACTATCAGAAATGCTCATTTCCCAACATAAATAGGATCAAGTAGCAAGTATCAGACAGAAGCAAGTAGCTGAGTTTGAAAGAATAAAACAGGATTGGTGGCTTCCATGAGCCCTAATAATCTATCCAATTATCTAGGACAGATAAAGATAATTCCAGTCTCTTGTGTCAGGTCAAAAGCACGTTGTCCTTGAGGTCAGAATTCATATACTTCAGGGGGAGGAGAGAGAGCTAGAAAGAGATAGCTGGGTGGGCTTTCCTTTTCAACAGACATTCTTAATTCTCTTAGATTGGGGAAAGGTGAGGAAGGAAAAAGGGGAAAGTCTTTATTTCATCAAGCTCTTTCTAGGAAATGCTATTCCCCTGGAAATTAAGTTTTTTTTTTTTTAAATCAAATTATAGGAAGAAAAACTTAAGAAGAAAAGTCAATAAAACAAGCATTGAAAAGTCTATTTATTTGCGAATGACTGGGTACTGGGTCATTGATCTATGTACTGTATGGGTGAAGGGTATGTGTCAGGCTGCCTTGTATTGTGAATTCCGAGAGGTCAGGGGCCATGTTGTGGCTGTATTTTGTCAACACAAATCGTGTGTACGAGATCTGCCACATTGGGGAGGCTCTGTAGAAGAACTCTGGCATAGCATGGCTGTGTTGACACAGACCAAGTGAGGTCAGGCTACCCCGAATAGAACAATTACAGAATCGCAGGATTACAGCATCTGAGGTTGTCAAGGACCTTAGAGGTCACTGAGTCCAACCTGTACACAAAATAAATCTACGTGGAATAACAGCTTATATGCCATGGTTAGTCTATGATGCAGGTGCTGTATCTTCCACCAGAAGCATTGAAAAAGGAAGGGAAATTTGCTGATTAATGAAAAATCAGCAAGTAGGATACGAGTGTTCAAAATGGTTCTTTTGTCAAGTTTGACATTGGATGACACCCCTGAGGCAAGCGGTGCATTTCCTGTGTGGCCAAGACCACAGATCCTGCCTTTCTCTTTCCTCTTTATACCAATCCTCTCAAAACATGAAAAGAATGTATCCCCATAGGAACTAACTTACCTGGAGCTTGCTCAGTCATTCAGTCCTGAATGTGATGAAATTCCCCAATTTAAGAAGTATCATGCTGTGGACTGAAACCAGCAAATGGTGTTCCTATTTAATTAAAGAGAAAGAAAAATAAGAAATGGTGCTCTCTTAGGACAAAAAAATCAACCAGAGGGTCAAATATTTGCCATTTTATTTTGAAAGAAAAACACACAAAATTGCATTTGATAAGAGAGAGCTCATGGAAAAAGCAAAGGAAAAAAGTATGGCTTTTGCATATCATCCCCAGTTGGATGCTCAGAAATGGGTCCTTAGAGCTTCCTAGAAACTCTTCTGTTTGGCATTAAAGCTCTTCACATCTGTCTCCAGCCTATCTATCCAGCCAAATTATACATTACTCCCCTTCACACATTTTATACAACAGTCCCATATTCCTACTTAATGTACCCTATTCAATCTCCCCTCTCTGTGATTTGGCTCAGCTTGTACTCCATGACTAAAATACTCTTCCTCCTCATCTTTACTTCTTGAAACTCCTGGTTCCCATCAAGGATCAGCCCAGCATTATCTCCTAAAAGAGGCCTGAGTACTCTAGTTATTAATCTTCCTCCCAAAATATTGCGTAATGATTTAACATATATTTTACATCCATTTTCTGTATTTATGCTGCCCCCCTCCCAGAAAAATGAAAGCTCCCAGAAGGCAAAGAGTATTGATGCAGTGTCTGCAATAAACATAACATGCCAAATAGTTGGGATGTTCAGTTTGGCAGGCTGGGACTTAGGATTGAAATTCAACATTTTAAACCCTATATAACATTTATATGAGTTTATATTTATTTTTATATATAGTTATACTATACATATATATACAATTTGGTATATATTTATACCACACACACACATATACATGTATCTGTATGTATGTACACAAATATAATATTTAAATATTTAGCTCTGTAGTCATATCATATATCCTCTGCTTGTACATGTTGTAATCATTCCAGACTTTCTCATTTTGTGTGATTCATGCCTATGTTTTTCCTGAAATTCTCCATGTAGGACTAATGGGGGAATCATCTGAATTCTTTCAGAATTTGTAGATTCCAATCCATTCCTCTCATCACTTGCCCCACTCTTACCCAACTGCTTTTCTTATTGTGAATGTTTTCAATGCACGTTTTCTGGTGCTGCTTCTCATGTGCAAGTCATCTTTGGTAATGTGCTACAGATTTCTTTTACTCACCACACAGGTCTCTGTTGTTTTTTGGGTTATTTGTGATAGTGATCCCTCTGAGAGCTTGGGATTTTATGAAATGAAGCTCTCTGACAGCACTGATAGAAAATTGGCACTTAAAAGATGCACTTTTAAGGCAGAAAAAGAAATAATAAAATGGTTGTATCCTTTCTAAAGTGTGATCAAGGCTAATTTCCTCCTTCTATTTAATTCTGAGCCCAGTGAATTACCCCTTTACAATGCCTAAGATATATGTCCTGATAGACTAATTTAATGGGATGCCTGTCCCTTTGCAGTGATGCATTTTCTATTCACTGTGTTTTCTCACAATGGATGATCAGATTTATCTCTTTCCTACTGCTGTAGATTTTACCAAGCAGGTCTATAGCTTTAATGGAGATGGGGGAAGGGTGATATAATTAATACAGCACAATCTTCTCTTTGAATAGTCTAACAGACTTTTGGAAACAACTCTCAAGGCAGAGAAGTCTTCAGAGACTAGCTGCACGAACTTCTGTGAAATGGAGTCCAGATGGACAGTTGTTTTTTCTTTTTGTCCTGGGAGGGATTGAGACTATTATGAGTAGCACTGGGAAGCCTCAGAGGTGGGAGTTTGAACTGTTTGGTTTTTGGTGTGAGGGAAAGAAAGACACTGAGTACATATTGAGAATGAATTTAATTGAGCAAAAGCACAGAGAGACAATGGGAGCTGAAACAGGGTACTGGCTATTGAGATGACTTGGTTTCATCAAATGATGATTCTGCTTCTCAGATAGCTGATGAGTGATGTGGTTAGAGTGGAATGAAGTATTCGTAAGTCGTTTTTTTGTCAAGAGAATCGAGGGAGATGATGACACATTTTAACATCTCCTATTCTGGTACTAGTGAGGCATATAGTGAATATGAAATTTGTCTCTGTTCTCTCCATTTATAGTGTAACTTGAACTTTATGACTAAATTTGTTTAATTATAATTGCTTTTGATTTGTGCATATCTTAATTCGTGAATGAAGGTGGAGCAGGAGGCATTGCAAGAAAATGATCAAATTCAAAAAGAACAGACTTGAACTCCGACTCAAAGTGCCAGGTTTTCTCCTGGTTGAGAGTTTGATCCAAATGAAAGAAATTCTTATGGTTCTAATTTGTTAATTTCTGAAAAACTCCCAAAGCAGAGTAAAACTGGATCTGTTTTTATTTTTGTTTTCTTTTGTGTTTTGTATTCAGACTAAGAAAGACAGTAATCCCTTCTGACTGACTGAGAAGAGATTGTGTAAGTGAAAAGTAGCAAATTCAGGAAAGTTTATTCTAGCTTTGGACATTTTAGAATGTGCTTTGTCCCTGAATTATAAGTGAAATAGAACCAATGACAAGAGGAAATTCGTACATTCTCTACCCACATTCCAAAGGTCGAGAGCCAGCTAAGAAAGAGTAGCTTGTATGCTTGTGATACTAACCACCTCCAACTCCAATGAC
Source organism: Antechinus flavipes (assembly GCF_016432865.1). Lineage (NCBI taxonomy): Eukaryota > Metazoa > Chordata > Mammalia > Dasyuromorphia > Dasyuridae > Antechinus > Antechinus flavipes. Next base: position 152,950,298 of record NC_067398.1, on the reverse strand, counting down.
TACATGAGTATTTGGAGAACATTACCATTGATGAGAAATTCTGTTGTTGTTTATAACCTGGGCATCTTGCTTATGAACAATATTTGATAGAAGAGTAAAGAAGAAGCACTAAAACTAAGCATGTGCTTACATGTAAATCTATGAACCCAAGAGTAGAAGCATGATAGAAAGATTTGGGATGAGAATCAAGAGGAAAAAAGAGATTGTATCTCTGAGAGTCTTAGCTAAAACATGGAAGTGTCCAAGTAAAAGCTGTATTTTAAAGATGGTATGCTAAATTCAATTCAACAAATGCTTGTCAAATGCTACTTGTGTGCAGAATTCTGTTCTGTATTTGAGAATTTAGATATAATTCTTTGGCTTGCCTGCTCCTAGACCCTTTAGAATGCCAGATACTCCTTCCTGATTTACCTCAATGTCTTTAGGCCTTCCTATCCACCTTGCAGCCAAATCCTTCTTTATATGTTGTCTTCCCCAATTAGAGTATAAGCTCTGGATGTAAGAAGTGAAACTATTTAATGTTTCCATTTTGTATCCCCAGCTCTTAGTATAATGCTTGATGCATAAAAAGTGTTTGATAAATGTTTTTTCATTCATTCATAGACTAGATGGGGGATTAGATACATATATAATATTTCTAATGAAAAGTAACATAAAATGCATGAGAGTTACTAGATGAAATCTCAAGGGGACTTTCATCTTAACTGAATGAAAAATTCCTTGCAATGGAGAAGAATTTGGGCCAGGTGAACTTGATTCTTTCCTACTCTGGAATTCTGTGAACATTTGGACGCCACATAGAAGAAGAAAAAGAGAAAAAAATTAAGCTGGCAGGAAAGGTTTCTGCTAAACCCACTTCTTTTCTTTTTTTAGTTGTAAAAGAGGTCCTGTTATAAAGTAATTAGAAGCCAGTCAATCAGAACATCTTGCAGTATCTAGGGGATCACTTAATACCCTAGATATTTAGCTTCTACATGGGATTCTAGAGGGGGTGGACTAAATGATTTCTTTTAGTTATAAATTTTACAAGATAATATGGAAACTTCTTTTAATATTTAATATCTTTATTTTTTTGATGTTAGTGGGCCTGTATCGGGAAATAAAAAGTAATTGTTGATGGACTATTAACTTTCTCTTGTCTTTTATAAGTCATTCAATTTATTCAACTAGCATTGAAGAAATGCCTATTTCCAATTTATCTTGTATATATCTTGTTGGCACATAATTATTTGCATGTTGATGTCCCCATTAAACTGTGAAGTCTCTAAGAGTAAGAAACTCCTTGTTTCCCTTTCTTCATATCCCAAATTCTTAGCAAAATGCTTGGCATATAGTAGGTGCTTAATAAATTCTAATTGAGTAACTATCTACTCAGTTCCGGATTTACTTCATTATTTGGCTTCCCTCTGATTTAATCATGCTCTGTTTTTTTTTTTTTTTTTAAATCTTGTCTTCTTTCCCACTCTTACTGGTGATTGTTTTGCCTTAGAGAGAATCCAAAAAATTGGGAGAGTGCCTAGCAATTTGGCCAATAGGTTCTTTTATAGTCATAACATTCTCAGTCAACTCCCTAAGCACAGATGCACATTAAATAGGAGTGATTCTAAAGAATCCATTGTCTTTAATAGAAAAAAAAATCAGTGCTTCAATAACCTGAGTATAAATGAGAAGCCCAGAATGGAAGTTAGAGGTAAAGGGATGATGAGCAAGAACTACTTGGGCCTTCCAGTAATGCACCAGGCAAATATATAGTTGAAAGGACAGACAGAGTCTAACAGCCTTAGTCTGTTTTGACAAAGTAACACTAGACACACTGTGAAGGATAATTATTGTAGATAAATCATTGTCCTTTGTTAGTTATTAGTGATTTTTAAAAAATACACTCTGTAATGGTCTATAAGACACAGAGAGGTATAAAATTTTTTTTATTTTAAAAAATTGTATTGGGATCTTATTTGTTACATTTAAATATTCAAATATAACTGAAGTCATTTAAAAATAACTTCTGAAAAGGAAGTAAAAATGAACAAATGAAATAAAAGTTTAAAGAGATTTTAAAATGATTATGCATGTATATGTAAATATATTATTTGTCAGGTACTTTTGTTTTATTTACCCCAATTCCAAAGACATAAATTGACTTTAACCCAATAGTACCTATACTAGTCTTGTTTTTATGAACTATTATCACCTTCTTTGCACACATAGTATAGAATTATTGCTATTATTCTTATCTTTCATTACATAATTGCACTCAGTGTATATATTGTTCTTTAAGTTCTGTTTCCTTCATAAGGTACTACTTTATATGTCTTCTATTTCTAATTTTTCATTTATATTGGGCCAATTAAATATTCCATTATATTCATATACAACAATTTGTCCATTTATTTTCAATTTTTTATTCTTAGTCTATTTAAAATATTTATTTTTAATTCCAGATTCTCTCTCCTTCTCATTTCTTTCAAAACCTCATCCATTGAGAAGGCAAAAACTATGATACTTATCATATGTATGATGTCATATAAACATTTTTCATTAGCACAAAAAAAGCAAGAAAAATAAAAAGAAAAAGGAAGTACTTCAACCTTCATTTTGAATCTAGTAGTTTTCTCTCTGTAGGTAGAACGCATTTTTCATCCTGAATTCTTGGGAACTATCATAAATAAGAGTTATTAAATCTTTGATCTTTAATAAGACATTACAATATGCTGTTATTATGAACATTGTTCTTCTGGTTTTGCTAACTTCATTTTGCATCAGTTCATATAAATCTTTTCACTTGTTTTTGTTCTAAAACCATCCCCTTCATCATATCTTATAGCACAATAGTATTCTATCACATTTGTATACAATTCCCTATTTGATGGAGTGAGAATTGGATGAGGGTTTAGTTTTCACAGAGTTATGAAACTTAAAATAAAATAAAAAGAAATGGAGATTAGAATGAGCTACAAGGAAACAAAACTAATAAAAGAAAAATGTAATGGAGTAGGGGATTCAGACTTGAAGTTGAGGGAAAATGTAATCAAAGGTGGGGATTTAGAATAAGAAATGCATTGTAAAATATGTTCAGAGGTGGGATTTATAAGTGGAAGGGAAGATTTAATTAAGGATTCATAATCAAATGGTGGGGGAGGAAGAAAAGTAATGATTTCTCTCAGATAAGGGAATTAGACTCTCCAGATAGGTTGAAACCTTTATAGCCAACAGGGAATCTGGGGAAGGACTGAACTGTGTCCAAATAAGCCAAAGGAGAAGTAATGATGTAATCAGGAGTGAATATTGACGCTCACTGTGGGAGGGGATTAGGTACTCTAGCTCTGATAATCAATAGGGACTGAAGGGAGGGACTTGCATTTCTGGTATTAAAAAGATATATCTATTGATTATAAGTATTTTTACTCTATAGGATACCCACTTCTGAAGTTGGATAATTAAAGATTTTTAACTTCACCCCTCCTAAGTCCAACAGTTATTTCCCTCAGTGAACATTTCCTCTTTTTCCAATTCTTTGCCACCACAAAAAAGAGCTTCTACAAATAAATATAAACATGCAGGTCCTTTTTAATATTTCTTTGACCTCTTTCTTTCACCTATTAGTAATATTGCTGCTTCAAAGTATATGTAATTTTATAGCTTTTGGGATATAGTTTTAAATTATTTTCCAGAATGGTTTGGTTATTTCACAGTTTCACCAATGGTGTATTAGTTTACCTATTTTTTTACATTCACTCCCACATTTATAATTTTTCTTTTCTATCACTTTAGCGAATCCAATGGGCATAAAGTAATACTGAGCATAAGGAGACATTAGAGTTGTTTTTTAATTTATTTTCTCTAATTACTAATAATTTGAAGTACTTTTTCCTATGACTATTGATAGCTTTTATTTCTTTTTCTGAAAACTGCCTATTAATATCCTTTGATCATTTATCAATTGTGAAATGACTCGTTTTTAAAAAAAAATTGGCTCAGTTCCCTATATATTTGAGAAATGAGACTTCTATTAAAAAAACTTATTAACCCCCCCTTCCATTTCCCTGCCTTTTAAAATAAATTTGGCTGCCTTAATTTTGTTTGTGAAATATCCTTTAAATTCAATACAATCAAAATAATTCATTTAATTTAATTCATTTAATATTAACATCTCTTGTTTGGTCAAGAATTCTTCCCTTAACTGAAAGATCTAACAAGTAATTTGGCTTACCAGAAAACTTGGTCCTATGTACATTAGTGAAATGAGTTTCCATACTAGGTGTCATGATCTGGACAAAAACCAAAAACAACCCACACTATTAACAATGATGAGCTAATGAAATTATATAGATATTTAGTGTGGGTCTAGTACATCTTGATGAAAAAGAAAAAGGAAAATCTAGAGTATGATGCTTTACCAGAAAGCAAGATCAGATGGAATTTTTCATTGAGAAGTCTTGAGAGTTAATAAGGCTCTGAGAAGGAAAAAATGGGAGGACACAAAGAAAATGAAGAGAGTAACAACAAAGGTTCATCTTTTTGCTTAAGACTAGACCCATTGCCTTTTGCCTTTCCAACAATCTTCCCATCTATGAGGCTCAAATAAAAAGAATTATATAGGGCTTTGAGCATTTTACCAATATTATCTTATCTGATTAATCAAATGAAATAATATATATGAAAGTGCTTGAAGTATAAGGCATTATTATTATTATAGCCTGGACTTTGGGACTCACCTTTAGGATTAGGCAAAGTGGGAAACACAGGGCACCATTTAAACCAGAGGAATAAAGAATGGGCACATGGGTGGATGAGATTATAAATTTAGGAATTTTCTTTTGCTGTGGATGGAGTTGTGAGAAGATTTGACTACAACCATTTCCAAAACTCTTTGTTTTTTTTTTTTTAATCAAATAAATTAATTCTCCAACCAGCATGTTTCAAATAGTTTTTTATACTTAGAAAAGAGAACCAAGCCCACGAGTTTCCAAGGATTATACAAATCCTAAAATATGTGAAAGGTTAAATGACTTGTGGGGAGAGGGGATTATTCTATAGTGTATAGGGATTAATGAGAGATTAATGAGATTGTAGTCACTAGTACAGGATCATGTACCCTGTGGGTATTAAAATACATGTTTTATAACAATTAATATTTTGATGAGTTTGAGAAGAAACAACTTTATGTACTGATGATAGCAAAGTGAAGGTTTGATCTAACTCAAGGCATTAGTCAAATTCTGTCAAATGGGTTATTAAACTGAAAGTTGTTGTGGTTGTTGTTTGGGGAATGGAGATTTTTTCCTACAGTTAGAATTTTTCTATGTTTCCTTCAAAGGAGATGGGGTGTGGAGTCAATTAATCTACGAATATTTATTTAGTTCTTGCTATAATCCAGGACTGGTTCATATGTGCTAAATTTTGGGAGAATACAAAGAATGACAAAAAACTGTTCCTGCCCTCAAGGAGCTTACATTTCAATGGGGGAACAACAGGTACATATAGATAATTTGAAATAAACAAAAAATAATCTCCATACAAGTTACATATAAAGAAGGGTGAGAAAAAAGGTCTGCAGTCCCCTCCTTTCCTTGACTCCAGTGCATCTTGGCACTATGTAAGAAGAAAGGAAGAAGGAGAAAAGGAAGAAGGGGAGAAGAGAGGTGGCTTGCCAATCATATTATCCCTACCTAACCCACAGTCAAGTTTGCCTTCAATGGCCCCATCCTAGAATTTCCCTTTTAAATTAAATCTAGGAGAACGGTGTTCTAAGAATAATTAATGCCATCTCTCCCTCCAAACCCCAAATAATGAGGGATTTTGCAATTTTCCCTTACTGGGTACAGTAAGAAATCATTGATTTCCCTGTAGTGAATTTTCCTCTAGGGAACTAAGTCATTCTTCTCTCTTTTTTTTCCTTGTTGATTCAGATAAACTGACTGATCTGAAGGCAGAAATGCTGACCTGGGGACATTATGGCATTATGATTGAGGGGAGATTTGGGCTCTGGGATTCATTTTGCAATTTCAGCATCAGGATTAGCCAAATTTCTATAGCTAAAGCACAAGCAACAAGGAAAAAGTCCTTGCCTGAGGCTTTGGTTATTTTTTTCATTCTTTGAGAAAGGGGGAAAATATTCCCAAAATATGACATAAACATAAAAAAACCCTTACTTTGATGATGTGCCTTCTAGCAGTAAATTTGCTTTTTAATTAATAATCGCCACAAAGTAGTCTACAGTTACTTCCATATTTTTATTAAAAATTTTTTGTAACCTGTTTGGTCTAGAAATTATCTAGGTTCCATATTTTTACATTAGTGTAAAACACTTTTATTAGTTTACCAAAAGTCACATATATGCACATGCTATGGATATGAAAATAAGTACCAAAATGTTGCTTATTTTTATAAAACTTTTTATAGCATATTAAAGCAAAACTAATGTTATTGCAACATTAAACTTCACGCAACTCATTAAAACCCTCAGGGGAACTTGAGTTACAGAAGGGAGCCATTTTTGAGAAGTAGCTGTCAACTGAGGGAGATCTTCTCTTTAGCAACCTGAAAGGGCCAGGGGTGAGGTTGAACGTAGATAGAGAAGTCTTCAAAAGAACCATTTTCATAAAAAGGAGCTTTACAAAATTTTTCATATGGGAAGGATGGAAGGAAGAAAGGAAGGAAGAAAAGAAAGCAAAGAAGGAAGGAAGAAAGGAGTAAGGGAAAGGAGGGAGGGAGGGAAGAAGGAAGGAAGAAGGGAGGAAAAAAGGAAGGGAGAGAAAAAGGGAGGAGGAAGGGAAAGAAAGAGAGAGGAGAAAAGGAGGCAAGGAGAAAAAAGGAGGCAAGGGAGGGAAAACAGAAAAGGTAGTAGGCAAATCCCTTACTCTATCAGCCTTAATTTCCTTATCTATAAAATAAGATGAATGGATTTAGATAACATCTAAGGTCTCCTCCAAATCTAAATCTATGTTCCTATTGGTGCCATTTGATAAAAGAACAAATCAGATTGAGAAAAGCCAAATAATTTATACCCATCACAGAACATTCATGACAGAATCAGGGTAATGACCAAGCTCTTCTGATCCAAGATAAATACTCTTTGTAGTACCCTACAAAGCTTAGCTTTTTACATAAAGGAAATTTTGACTTATCACCTTCTATTTTAGACTTTTGAGAGAGCCTAATCCTAAGAAGCACCAATCAAGGAAGATCCCTTGAAGAATTACCCAACTGTTGGCTCTGCTATTTCCCCTCCCCTTTTTAGTGTTCAATTATTTTTCAATCTTGTCTAACTCTTTGTGACCCCATTTCTTGGCAAAAATATTAGAATGGTTTGCCATTTTCTTCTCCAGCTCATTTTATAAATGAAGAAACTGAGGCAAACACGGTGAAGTGGTTGCCCAGAGTCACACAGCTAGGAAGTGTCTAAGGCAGATTGTGAACTCAAGAAAATGAGTCTTCCTCACTTAAGATTTGGCACTCTATTCATTGTTCTACCTGCACCTGGAAAATGTTCTACACATTTAGGTAACAGTCATAGACATGCGCATAGAAGCTTCTCTGGATACAGAACCCCTGGATTCTATCATATTTTCAAAGGCTGGTCTAGATCCAGCAGTGTTTCTATTGGGCTTATACCCCAAAGAGATACTAAAAAAGGGAAGGGGACCTGTATGTGCCAAAATGTTTGTAGCAGCCCTGTCTGTAGTGGCTAGAAACTGGAAAATGAATGGATGCCCATCAATTGGAGAATGGCTGGATAAATTGTGGTATATGAATGTTATGGAATATTATTGCTCTGTAAGGAATGACCAGCAGGATGAATACAGAGAGGCTTGGAGAGACCTACATGGACTGATGCTAAGTGAGAGGAGCAGAACCAGGAGATCATTATACACTTTGACAACGATATTATATGAGGATGTATTCTGATGGAAGTGGATTTCTCTGACAAAGAGACTTAACTGAGTTTCATTGGAGAAATGATGGACAGAAACAGCTACACCCAAAGAAGGAATACTGGGAAATGAATGTGAACTATTTGCATTTTTGATTTTCTTCCCGAGTTATTTTTACCTTCTGAATCCAATTCTCCCTGTGCAGCGGGAGAACTGTTCGGTTCTGCAAATATGTATTGTATCTAGGATATACTGCAACATATTTAACATATATAGGACTGCTTGCCATCTTGGGGGGGGGGAGGAGGGAGGGAGGGGAAAAAAACGAAACATAAGTGATTGCAAGGGATAATGTCGTGTAAAAATTATCCTGGCATGGATGCTGTCAATACAAAGTTATTATTAAATTAAAAAAAAAAAAAAAAAAAAAAAAAAAGGCTGGTCTAGTCACTGCCAATCCATTACAGGTAAGCAGAAAGAGAGAAATAAGAGGAAAATCCATCTGTTACAATACATAGTGGTAATTTCCCCTTCCACTCCCCCCAATTTCTCATTGTATATAAGTGTGTTCTTCTCTTCTTGCCTGATGGTCAGAACTACTGAATTTAATTATCCCTTTGGTCAGGCACTATACATAGCTGGATTCTTCAAGTTCATATAATTGTTCTAGAATGAATCTGATGACAGGATTATCTTGTCTACTAAATACACTTGGGCTCTACAAGTGAATTCTTTCCTTCTAATTCTTTGCAATATCTTTTAAAATTACTAACCTGTGAAGGGCAGTTGGTGATTTTTCTTCTATCTTTTGCCAGAATGCTGATAGATTAGAGGTATACAATAAAATATATATTCTCAGACATGGCCAATGTTTTGATTTGTTTTGTTTAGAATGTAGAATCTATGCCAAGAAAACTCCAAATGAAGTTATGAAGGATAAGAGACAACCAAACAACAACAATAACAAGAAAATACATATTTGTTATAAGAAAAGGCTTATCTTTGGTTTAAAGGGATGGTAGGTTGATGGATAGTGATAGATATGTTAAAAAAGAATATCAGTAAGACATTTTTAAAGGCACATAACAAAAGATACAAAAGACCATATACATAAAGCACCATTGTTACTACCTTGAAAATTTTAAATATACATAAGAATTAAAAACAGTGTGTAATTGAAATTGTATATATATGTATATACATATGCATGTGTACACATATATATTTGTGTGTATAAATATCTATTTATTTGCACATATATTTATGTGTATAGTGCACACACACACCACATGTGTAGACATGAAACACGCATTCAGATGTACATAGCTACATATATTGCATGTGTGCACACATATAAGTATATGTATACATGCACACACATGTATTTGTGTATATACCTAATCACAATATATGTTTTTATGTGTGTATATATACCTGTGTATATTTATGTATGCATACATGTGTATATATATATAATACACACACATATACATATCTGTGTATACATAAATATGTATATATGTTGCCCCATACACTTTACCACAATAATTACAGAAAGACTCTATTATACTGAGATCAGTGACAGGGGTTGACCTAGGCACAAGCAAGGCCTAGATTTCTCTATTAAATGAACCAACCAATCAATCAAAGGCATTTTTACTGGTTGTGGAAAAAGTGCTTGATCATTCTGAATAAAGGTCATGGGATGAAGGGAAATGATGCTGTACAGGAACGGCTTTGAAAAACTGAAGAAACTCAGTTCTACTCTGTGGATTTTGTATAAAAGAGCAGAGCAAGTCATTACCCAGGAGATTCTAAAAGTTAATGAGAAAAAAGCAGTTCCCATCAAGACCCTGAAAAGAAATAGTGTCAGCATGAGTGTCAGTTCTTAACCAGAGCATTGCCGTTGGAGTATTATAAGATTTAGATTTTCCCTTTGCATCTAGTATCTGCATTAGAAGTTTGGGAAAAATCAGACACAGTGAGAAAAGGAAGTTTTAGATCTGTATGAGGAGCCCATAACAAAACTAAAATTATGTCCAATTTTGTAACGTTTCAATAAAGAGATGAAAAGGACTTTCAGAAATCAGAAACTGAGCTAAACCTTTCCCACATGTATATTCTTAAGATTGAGTTCATTTCCTCTTAGATTTTGAGTACACTAGACTTTTGGGGGAATGTTTTATACTAATTATTATAACTATACAACCTTCATAAACACCCTTTCTGAAGCAGAGTATTGATAGCAGTTTATAATTATTTTGGGGAAACACATAGATGTGAGTGCACCTTAGCAATAGAAAACCACCCCAATCTCTCAGGGGTATCCCTGGCGTTGTGTGAGAAAATTTGTGGACCCTCCCTCTGGATACCTGCCATTGATAGTTTGAAGCTTTTTTTGTACATACTTTTTCCCCTTCATTGTGTATTAAAATGTTTGCATTTGTTGGTGATTCTTAGGTTCACATTAAAAAAAAAAAAAAAGATAAAAAAAATGGAACTGGGTTTAGGATGGGTAGGATTGGGTTTAAAAAGCATGTAGGTGGTGCAATGGATGGAACACTGGATTTGGAATCAGGAAGACTCATCTTCCTGAGTTCAAATCCAGCCTTAGACATTCAGTTGTTATGTGACCCTGGGTATGTCATTTAACCTTGTTTGCTTCAGTTTTCTTATCTGTAAAATGAACTGGAAAAATTAATAATAAAGCACTACAGTTATTTTTGCCATGAAAACCCTGAAGAGTTGGACATGACTAAAAAATTTTTTGAACAACAACAAAGGACTTGGATTTGAACACAAATTTTACTATTTACATGTTGGATCTTAGACAATTTGTTTCCTTATCAAATAAGGTAGCTAGATAATAAGATCTCTAACGATCTTTTCAGCTCAAAATCCTATGTTTCCTTCAGATTGAAACTAGCCAAATGTCCTCACCAGTGTCTCCAAGCCTGTCATTACAGGGCCTAATTTTTGTTGTTTGTTTGTTTTTAGAAATCCACTAGCCTTTAACAAACAAAAAAAATCATTGGAAAATACAAGTCACATTATTTTCTTTTTGCCTGTAAAACATCAATGATGTTGCCTGATCAAAAGAGACAGTGATACTATCAGATTTTAATCTTTTTTTAATAGTCATTTTTCCTTTGGATTTCTATTTCCTCCCTCAAGGAAGATTCTAATTTTCAACATCTTAATTATCTCTGAGCTTCATTGGCAAGAAAGCCCCAAACCCTTTTGATTGGAGCAGTAAGCAAAGAATCTTTTCCCCCACCCTGGATTCTTCTTCAGCTCAGAGGTAGCTGAAAGGATTTCACTTGAGCTTTTAAAATAACACACACACACACACACACACACACACACACACACACACACACACACGAGTCACTTTGGGTGACATTTTGCTTTTGATTAACTGATTAAAACACTGGCTCTGGAAACTGCTCCTCAGTTAGTCCAATTCTCAGATTCCTTATTCAGCTAAAGTCTAAAGAACATGCTTTGTGACTGTTGCTTCAACCTAACAGAAAAATTTTGAAAAGCACTAATTCTGCAGAAATTGTATCAGTGTTCCTACCTCTGAGGTACTTATCACCCTGCCACCATTCCTTGCCATTCCTATATTACTAAGTAAGAGAGCTTTAACATAAGCTTATAGTGGAAAGATTATCCCATTTGCCATTAGAGGACCTGGGTTTAAATTCTGAGTCTATTGCTTATGATATGTGTGACTTTGAGCAGGTGAGTTAAGCTTTCTGGACATCATTTTGCTCAGGAGTGAAAGGAAATCTATGTCTGTCTGACTGCCATAAATACATAAGATTTATTCCCACAAATCAATATAAAAGGGTTTAGTAGTTTTATTTATCCAATCAGCACACTTCTTTGGGGTATCCCTCTCCCTCCCTCCTCAGTTCTCTCATTAAGGGAGGAGGTCTGTAGATTAATACTTATGGTCCACAAATCCCAAATCTCTCAGCTGATTAGTTTACAAATCTGTCACTTTTTGGGCTAGAATTCAAAAGACTCCTAAGGCAGCTGGTAGGGTAGAGAAAGGGCTGAACCTGGAGTGAGGACAGAGGTGGTTTTTGACACCTGCCTCAAATTTTGTGTGATTGTGGGTAAATTCTTTAAACTCTTTAAGTCTCAGTTTGCTTATTTGGAAAGTTTCCTCCTTCCCTTTTTTCTTTCCTCCCTCCCTCCCTCCTTTTCTCTCCCTCTCCATCCCTCTTTCTCTTACTTCTTTCCTTCCTCCTTTCCTCCTTGCTTATCTCCTTTCCTTCCTCACTCTTTCTCTCACTCTTTTCCTCCTTCCCTCCCTCTCTCCTTCCTTCCTTTACTCCCTCCTTCCTTCCCTCCCTTCCTCACTCTCTTCTTCTCTCCCTTCCTCTTTTCCTCCCTGCCTCCTTCCCTCCTTCTTCTCCATCTCTGTCTCTTTCTCATACATCTTCGTGAGTTGAAGAAACATTTTAAAATGAAAACAGAAATTGGTTTCACAATTCTCAAAATCACAACAGAGAATGTTTCTCTGTAGTTATTTGTGAAGCTTAAAAATATTTTGCATTTCTTTGTAAATTGAAAGTCAATTTGGAAAATAAAGGGAAGAAGAAGAAGGAGGAGGAAGAGGAGGAGAAAAGCATTTAGTATTCCAAAATAGTGACCCTAAATGTTGGTCTCTATGAAACACTATTAAATAACATGGCCTCATTTCCCTGGGACAAAAGAATTGTATTCTGTGAAACAAGCAAGTGTACAAGACTCATTTTTCAGATGCATATCAATTGCTATTATCATCTGCACTGGCCCCAGGCAACCTTTTGCAGCAAAGTTTATCTTTGCCACTCACTGTCTTGGATACCCAAGGCCCCACACTGTGCCTGCTCTCTCCTCCTGCCCCCACACTCTCCAACTAGGGTCCAATTTCCGTGGGAATGCTCCAGGTTCCATGCCTTTCCTGACTCCATTTCCCTTTGTCACATTTATCTAAGCCACGACTGATTCCCTCTGGGCCTCCTCCTCACTCCCTACCCTCTTCTTACTGGCTAACTAATAAGAAGCAATGTTACCCTTTCCAGGTAACATGAGAGTTTTAACAAGGACTTTAATCCAAAGGAATGATTAAAGATAGGAATTTCAGGCATTATGCTATAATAGACTGGTAGGAGATATTTGGGGGTTGGAGGTATTCAACATCTGCCCTTAAATCACACCCTGAAAATGGCTTCCTAAGCTCTCCTGCACATATTTCCAGCCTTATTATTATAATGTCCACAACAACATTGTGAAAATAGTGGGCTGTTTCATTTTCAACAAATGACAGAACTTTTAAGAAGTAGCTTGTCATGAACATTTGCTGGTATGTAGCAATGAATGCATGATTGAAGTTAGGTGGCAAAGAAGAATTTTCTGCTCTCCCTTGCACATGGACTATTGTAGGGAAAGTATTGAGGCATCTAGAGTGCCCAGATGCAATGCCTGTGTAGCTTTGGTATAGAGAGCAGAAACTATGGTGCCATTGCAGGAATTCAAAGGATCTCTAGCTCAATCCTGTCTTGTTAGGCAGGTGTTCTTAACATTTTTTGGTGTGATAGATCCCTTTGGCAGTCTCAATAAGCCTATGGACCTTTTTTCACAATCATTTAAATAATTCATAACTGAACTAACTGCAACATTTCAGAAAATAAAAGTGTAATTTTTTTTTCCATTCAAATTTATCTGTGAACTCCAGGCTAAGAACTCTTTTAGCAAGAACTCTTAACTTTTTGATGTCATGTGTATGGACTCCTTAGAATGTTTTAAAATATATAAAATAAAATACACAGACTTCCAAAAGAAACCAATTATTTTATTCAACATACAGTTATCAAAAAAAAAAAATCCCCATGGAGAACTGATGAAGAATTCTTAGTCTAAGATAATTTTCAAAAAATTCATATGCCGTATCTAGATTAAAGCATCATCTTACAGAATCTCTCCTTCCTTCCTTTTCTCCCTCCCTCCCTCCCTCCCTCCTTCTTTCCTTCCTTTCTTCCTTTCCCTCCCTCTTTTTTCCCTTCTTCCCTCCCTTCCTCTCTTCATCCATTCCTTTTTTTTCTCCTTTCTTTAAAATATATATATAAAAAGTGTGGAGACTGGACTAAAGTGTTAGTTTAAAGGGGAAAAAATAAAAACATCAGAAGAAAAGGAAAGCAGTCTATGCTATAGAGAGGATAAAGGAGAAGATGAAGAATAGACATTATTAGGAAGGCAAAGAGATATATACATACATATAAGTGAAGGGAGAGGAGGCTGGACAGTCAGGATCTGCTTCATGCAGGTTTCCAGTAGGTACTTTTTAAAGATTGTGAAGTTTATCCCAAATTCAGCAGCTTGTAGGTTCAGTAGGCTGGGTTTTCCTAGCAGGCTCTAGATAGATCCCAACATCACACAGAGCCTGACTACTTGTCCTTGAGTACATCCAAAACAATATTGCCTTGGATGTCCACAACAAGATGGTAACAAAGTGTGACAGATTCCACAGTGGGACAGCCTCTGGGAAACTCCAGAGAGAGCTTATACCTCAGGTCTTCCTGTTATTGCAGTTGTCCAAGGATAGTATTAACCCCTTTGAAAAGATTTGCCTGACTCTGGGAAAGTATGTTTCCATTCATCATTAGGATCATAAATTCTTGCTGTAACCTCTTGGCTATGGACTTGTGATTCTCACCTGCTCTAGGTTTAGTTTCTTATGGGAGGTGGTATCAGTGCTGGCAATGGCTATGTTTCAGTTAAAATGGTTCTTGGGGATTTGAGAGAGGAGAAATTCTCATACAGGAAATGCTCCTTGTTCCTTTCAAAACATACTTCAAGTACTACTTTCTACAAAGCCTCACTTGATTCCCTCAGTTATTAGTTATTAGTACTTTCTCCCAGTTCTCTGCATTACTTTGTTATTAGTACTTTCCTACTTTTAGAGTTAATCTAGATTACTTTGTAATTAGTACTTTCCCCTCACTTTTAGAGTTACTCTGCATTACTTTATTCTTTCCTACTTTTAGAGTTACTCTGCATTGCTTGGTTATTAGTATACTTTTCCATTTTTGGAGTTACTCTGTATTACTTTGTTATTAATACTCTTTCCCACTTTTAGAATTATTCTGTATTACATTGTTATTAGTATTCTCTCCCATTTTTAGAGTTATTTTGCATTACTTTGCGTTATAATTTGAATTTACTTATTATGTACTATTGCCCATAGTAGAATATAAGTTCTGCTTATTTTTTGTTTTTGTTTTCCTAGAATCTAATACATTGTCTTTTCAGAATAATATGAGTTTGTTGAATCAAATAGATGAATTTGATTCAGTCCATTGAAGAAGAAAGTGAGAGGGGGACTGATCTTTGTGAATAGTGATTTAAAGTAAATGGTGGATTTGAGCAGGTTTTAGGAACCTAAATGTGTCAAGGACTCTCTTTTCAAACTGGCCAACAAGTGACTATCTCAGTGCAGTGTGTGGGAGACCATGAACTAGTTGAAGAGTCAAGATAGAGGTTCAGACCAGTCAGGAGCATATCCATGGTGACTTGGAAATTCGGGAATTTTATGACATAGGTTTTCCTGTATGCAGCTGGCTACTAAAGACAAAACATATTTTGGGGGGATAATACATAGAAACAGTCCCATTCTCTCTCCTCTAGGAGGGCTGAGCCAGAGTGAGATGTGGTCTTGATTTAATACCAAAGCTGCATATTTACTTTCATCAGGTGAACTCACTCTCCTTTTCCCATAGTGGGAGGAGGCATATGTACTGAGATGTCACACATTTCAACCTGAAATGATCTGCCTGTCTTCTCACCTCAGCATCCCAGTAGCCTTTAGAGGTAGGGACACTTAATCCTCACCTGTATCCCCAATCCTGCCTTAGATTCAAGAATCAAGTTTGTCCCTAGGCAACAGGAATAAAATGAATCCAAGGCCAGTAGCTCATTGACTGCATCATCAGCTTTGCTGTTGCTCCTGCTCTGACTTTGTATTATAATCCTCATTCTAATAAATTTGGTATCTTTGTTCCAATTTGATGAATCTCCTGCCTCAAACTACAGTTGTAGGAATAATAGTTAATGCTTATTTAATATTGCTCTTTAATATGTGTGTATATATGAAGAAAAAATCAAATTATGTGTCACATTTTTGTATTTCTATATAACATAAATTAGAGAATCAAATTTATATATATTTATATATACACATTTACATATATGTGTGTATACATGGGTGTATATATGTGTATGTGTAACTATCTATCTATCTATCCATCTACCTATCTATTTATCTACTGAGTTAGTTCTTCTTTGATCTTGTTATATCTTTGGAACTGAGGTCCTTCATCTTCCTCCTAGCCTTGGTCTTTCACTTATGAGTCTGAATCCCAGGTTCTGTGGCTAAATCTCTCCTAACTGCTGCCCTACTTCACTCATGTTATGAGTCTACCAGTCTGAATATCTGAATAGCTTTTCTTGCCTCTCCTTGTTGCAAAGATTAAGCTACTGGTCTGAATTTTAGCCTGGTTTGTTTTTTTTTTTTTTTTTTTTCCTGTTGGACCTTTATCTTAACAAATGGTTGCTTGATTGCATTTTCTCTGACCATTAACAACCACATCTGAAGTTCTAGTTAACTGATCTCTAGATCTCTAACTGATCTAACTAACCTAACTAATCCTGACCAATTCAAACATATCTTCCTGTTGAATAATTTTGAGTAATGGCATGGTCTATCTGCAGATACCGATGCAGCTCTTCCCCAACTCAGACACCTATTAAAAACCACTTCTCTTTGCAAGAGGACTACTGGCAATACAAATGCTAAATTATCTATATTTTGTGGTATACAGAATAAACTAAACTAAAATCCCTTAGAAAAAGTGGAGAAGAATAAGCATTTATTAAATATCTGCTATATGCCAGAAACTTTAACAATATTTTGTTTGACTTTCACAAATTTTCTGATATAGGTGTTATTATAATTCCCAACTATGGTGAAGGAAACTGAGGCAGGTAGAGGTTAAGTGACTTGACCAGGGTTATACAATTAGTAAGATGCTGAGATCAGATTTGAACTCATTCTCTCTAACTCTGCGTCCAACATTCTCTCTACTATGTCACCTTGTCTTGAGACATTGAAGGTATTTGCAAAAAATGAAAACGTAGCAAATCTGGCTTTCTGGAAGATAATCATTTAGTGAGAAAGCAAGAGATAAACCTATGGAAAACCCAGATGCTTTACTGGACTTTATACAAAGCTGAGAATTTAAGGAAAACCCCTAGTGAATCCCTGTGACAGATTTAGAGGAAGACATGAACAATCCTGCAGGATATCTTGAAAAAGCTATGATTTGAATTGTTGGAGATTATCACACTGATGAGATTTTTTAATTTTTGAAAGATGGAAAAAAAAAACAATAGCAAATGATTTCTCTTTTGCCTGGAGGTTTGTTTATTTTTTTCATTCTCAAATTGGGGCTAATAGTATTGATGGTTTTTTCAATTGGCCTATCCAATTAATGTTTTTAAAAATTTACATCTGCAGGACTATGGGAATTTACAGAAATATATGGCTAAACTAAAAAAGAACAGCTGATTTCTAAGGTCTCTTAATTAAGCTATTTTGTTGTTCAGTTATGTCTGATTTTTTGGAGGTTTTCTTGATAAAGATATTAGAATGGTTTTCTATTTCCTTCTCCAGCTTGTTTGATAGATGAAGCAATTGATGCAGTGTTAAGTGACTTAGTTAGGATCACATAGATAGTATATGTCTGAGACTGGATTTGAATTTAGGAAGAGGAGTGTACCTAAAGCTCAATGCTTTATTTACTGAACCATCTAGCTGCCCCTGTTTAAGTCATATATTTCTGTAAATTACCACAGTACTTCCCACATGAATAGAACAATTTAGGCCATGTAAAACTCCCATTAGTACTACTTCTCCCAATTTAAATTGAAAATAAATAACAAGAGTTTCTTAACTTCTTTTGTGTCCTGGACCTGTTGTCAGTCTAATGTAATCTATGGATCCTTTCTCAAAATAGTTTTAAATAATAAAAGGAAATGTCAAAATTCAATTAGAGATTCATCAAAATAAAGTTCTAATATTCAGGGATCCCCTAAAATCTATTCAGAGATCCTGGACCCCAAGATGAAAATCTCTACTACAGAAATTACAATAGGTTAAGATATCTGCAGATGGACTTTGACCCCTATACAATGCATAGGCATCTAAGATAAAAGAAATGTTTCTTTCTAGAACTGTGGACTGAAAGATATCGTTCAGGACGCTAAATTAACAATCGGTTTCATAGTAAAATAATTGATGAAAGAAAGATAGTCCTGATATTAGTATCTAGAGAGAAGGGAAGGGAAAACTTTTTTTTTTTTTTTAAAGCAGAAAGGAGACTCTCTGAAGTGGAGGTTGCCACTAGGAAGTAGGAACTTTCCTTTTGAAAAAAAATAAGGTTAAATAAATCTAAAGATTCTCAGAGCCTGAGATGATAGAGAAGACTTTTTAAAAAATCTCTTCTAGTTTTAGGTACAAACTACATATACTATTCACTCATATTTTGGATAGACATATCTGGAACATTCAGAAAAAGGATTTGATCTCAAGGGGTTCACCTCTGCTCTGGTATGCTAAAAATGCAGAATGCTCTCTACTCCATATTCTCTCTTTTTAGAGTTCTCATATTAAATAAGTTAAAAGAAAGTGCTATCTTTTCCCATTTCCCTCATGATCAATGTAAATTTCCATGGAATCAAAAAATTAGAGCATTTTGAAACAGAATGGGATTTTAGAAATCTTCTAGTCTTGCTTTCTCATTTTTGAGGTGTGGAAATGCCGTCTGCTATACCTTTTTTGTTTCCCTGTTCTTTGTAGATTTTGCTGTCAATCCTGCCAAATGTTCTCATTGGGGGACTGCTCCTCTGAAGTTAGGCAGTTTTGGAAAAGGCCTATCTCTTCATCACATTAACATTTACTAGCTTTATCTGAAGTTTTCTTATTAGAGTAGTGCCAAAAGCAATCTGCCAGGTGGCAAAAGTAATCTCATTTTTGACAGATAATTACTAAAATAAACACCTTGAAGCTGGAGATCAATTCAATTCTGCTGCAGGCTTTGTGGATGCTACTACCTACACCTCTAAGTAGGGAATAAAGTTTTGTAAATACTAGAAGGAAGAGAGATTTCTAGAAATCACTTAGGTAAATGGACATTTAAGTCAAGGTACCAAAAGGATCAATGAGAAGGAACAAGACCATCGAAAGTGAAAATACCCTCAATCCCTTGTCTAATTCTAATTGTTTCTGAATCAGGGAGCCCTAAATTCAATGCAATTAAACAATTAGATCCAAAAAATATGTTTGAGTACCCACTACATCCAAAGCATTACAGATTTCAGCCAAAAATATTACAAATTAGGGGGCATAGTAATGGAGGGAATCTTCTACTTACTCAGCCCCCTTCACTTCAGAGCATGTCTGCCAAACATCTGACTATTTCTTGTCATCTACAAGGAAACTTTTAATTAGATTCTGAACTGGAACCCCATAGAACCCTTTTAAGGACAATCCTGGTTCTAGGCTTCTTCCTTCAGCCCTCAAATCAACCTCTTCCATTTTTTGGTTCAAAACTGTTCCAGGAGTCAACACCCAGTTTACTCAGGTGCCTAGGACAAAAGATGCCAGATGCCTTTTGAGATTTCTCAAGACTTGGTTTGGAAGTATAGAAAATATAAAAAGAGATGCCTTTATCCCAGGTATAGGCTTGCCTAGAAGGTCATGAGCTCAAGATTTGAAGCCTGATGGGAAGAAAACATCCCTTCCTCAATTCTCCTGAAATTAGAGCCAACCACAAAGCAGAGTTCTGACTCTATAGCCAATGAAAAGTGACAGGGAATAATCTCTTCTGAAATGGGAATGGAGGTAGGAAGGAGCCTCTTCCATCATGGATCTAAAGGGGGTGGTGCAATTTTTTTTTTTAATGATAAAATATTTATTTGTTTTCTTTCTTAAAAAAAAGAAAACTGGGGTTGGGAATTGGATGCCACATGTCCATAAGTAAATATAATGAAGGCAGAATGTGACAAGAGCAAAAGAAAAGCATGGGCAGAATACTATAGGATAAAGGGAAGTGAAAAATATTATTTTGCAAGAAAAGACAAGTAGCTGAAGGGAACAAGACTTATAATATCTCTAAGAACAAACCTAAAGATATTTTTTCACTGGGGTGGGTCTAGATCTGTGATTTCACTGGTGAATTTCTAGGGTCAAATATTTCTTTAGAGCTAGAAATCAATCAGTCAATCATCAAGTATTTATCAAATATAAGCTATAGGCCAAACATAGGGCTAAATGTTAAAGAGTTACCTGAGTGGGTTGGAGGAAAACTTGTAATTGTTTAGACTTTTCAGTTCTGTCCAATTCTTCATGACCCCATTATTTTGGAGTTGAGAAAAAAGATCTTGGAGTGACTCACCATTTCAGTTTCCAGTTTATCTTATAGAAGGGGAAACTGAGGCAAATGGGATTAAATGACTTGCCAAAGTCACACAGCTAATAAGTATCTGAGACTAGACTTGAACCCATGGAGGTAAGTCTTTCTGGTTCCAAGCCCAGTGTTCTAGTCGCTGAGTCACCTAGCTTCCCAGAGAAGTTAAGTAACTTATTTATGGTCACACATTAAATGTATTCACATGTCCTGAGTGCAAGGGTAGCCCTCCTTCCACTAGTCCAGCCTACATTTCAGATCTAAGTATAGATCTGAATAAATGGGAAGCAAGTACAAAAAACACATAACCCAGCCTTGTATTTTCTAGCTCCTGCTTTTCCCATGATGAAATGGAACTTCAGCATCTTCTTACTCTCTTCTATTCACACAAGCCCTGTAACTCTAGTAAGGAACAATGGCAGGAGTAGTTTTTGCCCAAATCCTGATGCACTGTGCATGGGAGGGTGGGATTTGTAAACATTGCTAGGGAGTAGGAAATGCTGACTATGAAACCTATGTAACTGAAAGTCTTTGCTCAAGTTTTCAAGTGTTTCATGCCATTGTTGTTTTATCAGAAAGTATTTGATATCTTTATATTTATTTGTAGGTCAGAGTCTGCAGTCTGCTATTCTTTAGTGTTATATCCTATAGGAATAACTGAGAATTTCTGCTATTATCTTCAAAAGAAATCCTGTACACTGGTTCCTTGGAACTGTGCACAGACTCCACACCTTGCTTTCTTGGATAATTATTGCCTAATTAACAGTTCAATGGGCTGGATTTTTAAGTATCTGTATTTACTATGTATAGAATTTCTCTACATTTGGCTGAGCCCTTTCTGGTAGTGAGCTTGAGGACTGAGGTTGCCTTTTTTTTTTCTTTCATTTCTCTTTGTTCTTTGTTTCAAACAATTCTCCCATTGTGTGGTGTCTTTGCAGGAGGGCTGCCACTAAAGTAATCATTGCCTCCAGTTTACTTTTCATCATTGTATCAAGAGAAGCCTTTCCTTTGTACTGGCTCTCCTAGATATCTGCTCAAATTGTATAAATATTAAAAGAAATCCAGTGAACATTCTTTTTTGCTTAAGGGGTGTTCCACATCCTTAAGCCCTCAATTTTTCCAATAATCAGAATGCTGAGAAATTGAAGATCTTCTTCAGAGGTCAATCTATTATCTTAATCTTTTCTATACACTGTACTTGGCCCAATGTAAGAAATTCTATTCTTCCTTTGCTTTCTCAAGTCCCTGGAGATCAACTTTTATAGAATTACTGGGTTTTCTTACAGCACAAACCCACCATACTTCCTCTTGAAAGGAACTATATAAAAATTTATCTACTGCTCATTAACTTTGGACGCAGAGTTTGCACTGGACAATGGGGAAAGATGGAAGATAGCGTAACAATGATTTTTTTTTTTTTTTTTTGCAGTTTTTGAATAGGTGTAAGTCTCTTGGGGGGGTAATTTCACTTTTTAGAGATGTGTATTGTCTTTATTTCACATTCAGTTACAGATTACTAACACTCTGTGAAAGGTCTCTTGTGACATGTAAAACAATTAAGCAAAATTAATAATACACTGTCCTCATAATGTAAGATTTCACAACGCTGTCCTCCAATTCTCTATTTTTAAAAATGAACAGAAAGCCATTTTCTCTCCCTCTCAATATCCTATCAATTCTTAAAAAAGAAAAGGAAAAAAGACATAAATTTCTTGCATTAAAATGCATAATCAGTCAACTAATTTTTGGATATAATTCCAAATTGTTTCCCAGGATATCTATATTCATCCACAGATCCACTAATACTTCTGGTTTCCTCTAGAATTAATTCCTCTAACATGTGTAATTTTACTTTTTTTTTTTTTTGACACCATTGTCATTTGACAATGAGTATAAAGTGAAACCTCAAAATTGCTTCAATGTGCATTTCTCTAATCAGTAGTGATTTGGAATATTTTTCCACAAGGCTATAGGATTTCTTCCTTTGTGAACTGTCTACTTATATTAGATCATTTATAAATTGAGAAATGGCTCTTTTTCTTATAAATTTTAATCAATTACTTACACATTTTAGAAATGAAACCTTAATCCAAAATAAAAATGTTGCAAAGATTTTTCACTGTTGTTTTTCTTCTAATCTTAGCTTTTTTAGATGTTTTTGTGCAAAAAATTAAATTTTATATTTTACCTTCTGTGATTCCCTCTATTCCTTGTTTGATCATGAATTTTTCTCCTATCTATAGATACTTTCCCCCTTGTTTCTCTAATTTAATCCTGATATAATATTTTATATCTAGACCATATGTCCCCTTGGAGTTTTTCTTTGTCTTGGGTGAGAAGAATTGGTCTAAACAGAATTTCTTCCACATTTGAAAGACTTATGAATAGAACCCTCCAAAGAACCTCTAAAGAACAGAGCAATAGAAATACAATAGCATTCAAAATCCCTCCATGATATGCCAAAGGATTATAAAACTGTGCATATCCTTTGATCCAGCACTGTTTTCCAAAGACAATCTGTATCCCAAAAATATCATAAAAGAGAAAAAAAGGATGCATATGTGCAAAAATGTTTGTAGTAACCCTTTGTGGAATGTCAAGGAACTGGATATTGAGTGGATGCCTATCAGTTAGGAAATGGCTGAATAAATTATAGTATATGAAATTATAGTATATCAATATAATGGAATATTATTGTTTTATAAGAAATGATGAGCACGATGATTTCAGAAAAGCCTGGAAAGACTTATATTAACTGATGCTGAGTGAAGTGAGAGCCAAGAGAACATTCTACATAGTAACAACAAGATTATGTGATAATTAGCTATGATGGATTTGGCTCTTTTCAACAATGAGATGCTTCAATGCAATTCCAATAGACTTGTCATGGAAAATGCCATCTGCATACAGAGAGAGAGAGAGAGAGAGAGAGAGAGAAAGAGAGAGAGAGAGAGAGAGAAAGAAAGAGAGAGAGAGAGAATGTAGATCAAAGCATAATATTTTCACCTTTTTGTTATTTTCTATTGTTTCTTTTTTTTCTTTTTCATGGGTTTTTCCCTTTTGATTTCTTGCACAGCATGATGAATATGGAAATATATTTAGAAGAAATACACATGTTTTACCTATACTGAATTGCTTGAGTGGGGAGGTAAGGGAGAAAAAAAATTAGAACACAAGGTTTTGCAAAGGTGAATGCTGTAAACTATCTCTGCACATATTTGGAAAAATAAAATACTATTTAAAAAATCCCTGCATGGGTCAGTCCACTGTCAGCATTAGTGCAGAAGAGTAGTATGAGAAAACTAAGACATTATTGACAGGAAGTTTGACACCAAACTTCCTGGAGAGTGGGAAAATGATTCTGCACCTCAGAAGCTCATCTATCTTTCTTGGTAGTGAAACATGGTACCGACAATCAAATCTGATCAAAGACTAAGACTTCACTAAATGAAGTTCAAAGTATTTCTTAAAACTAAGAAAAGGGCACTTTAAGAAGGAAGGAAGGGTTAAACCAAATATTACAATCTTCTGAACATTTCTAATGGCATATTTTAAAAGTATGCGCCCCCTCTCCCCCCCCTCCTTAAAGTTTTTGGAAGGTTCTCACAGCAAGGAGACTTCTGATTTCTCTTCCCTCCATATCAGGAGCTTTCAAGACTCCAAGACAGATCTGTGACTAAGGATCTCATGATTTTTATGTCCCCAGGACCAGTCAAAACAATAGGGAGAAGAACAGAGGTCATTTATTTGGGACAATGACCAGACCTGAAAGTGGAGTCTATAATTTTTTTAGATGAAAAATTATTTGATTAGTTAAGTCTAGGTGAAATATAAATGCCATGTTGTTGAGAGTAGTTCATGGTTACAATTTATAGAGTTTGTACTTATAAGGCATCATGGAGAGTATGTAGTCCAACTTTTTCATCTTAAAGATAAGGAAAGTGAGATTTTATTATTTGTCATTTTATTATGTATTTAGTAGACTTTTCCTATAAAAGTAGAAAGCCAGGATCTGGCCTTAAGTCAATATGGTCATAAAGATCCCAAATTTTAAGTACTTTATATAGCAGATATACTTGAGCCTATCGGTAAGGTTTCTTCATAACTACTAGTCGTGATAAGTTGTTGAATATTACTTTAACCCAATCTGATAAATTTATATTTGGTTTGGTGAAGGAAGAAAATAGAGAGGAGGACATACTGAAGACCCTTTATGTTAAATAAGATCAGTACTTATTGTACTGCAGAAACAAAATAATATTTCCAAAATCCCCACAAAACAAAATATTATTGTCATTCAATTTTTTAGAGAGAAAAAGTGAGTCAAATAAACTGCCATTAGGTAAGCTAGCCTTTGAGGGCAATTTCCTTGCCTTCTATCCTAAGCTTTCCCATGCTCTATTTCTGTTTTAGTATAGAAAAACATTCACTAATATTGTTATTACTATTATTATTCATCCTCATGAAATGACTTTGACTTTTTATCCAACCAAAACATTAGATGGAAAGTTGACATTCTGAAAGGGTTAATTTGAATCCCTCATTTAAATATGCTGCTTCCTTACTTTTGTTCTTTAAAAACTTTTATGGATCAGTTAAAATGTTAATTTTTAAAATTAAAGCAATCTAAATATTGAGCAGTAAAGATAAAAATAGTCACAAGGCAAGAAACACATAGACAAACAAAACACTTTAGCCACTGATAACAAGTGAGGCAAACACTTTGTCCTGATTCCTTAGCCAAGCACCCTAGAACCATGTAGTTTTATGAGTCCTGATACTAGAGTTGTGAGATTTTGCAGGGATTCTAACCTCCTTTGAAGAGAGTTCCTGTAAATTTACATAGGATGGAGAGGACTGAAGTGCTTTTCTTATTTCACATGATAAATTTCAACAGAAATCTTTACTTCTGTCTCTCTGACATGAGAAATGTTCACAGGGAAAGAAAAGTTTCAGTCCTTTGATAACATTCAGCACAATGGGTTGTCACTGAGGTGTCTTTGAAGTGTCATGTGAATGTATTTGATATAATGCTGGGTTTTGTCTTCTTCTAGGCTACTGGACAAATGGAAAATTATCCTAGCTATACCTTCCTCTATCTCTCCAATCTCTGTCCTTTGTTCAAATCTCATTTTGACAAGGAATGATGCAAGGAAAAGACAAATATGAACAATGATAACTAATTCACATGATACTTTTGGGTTACAAAGCACTTTATATTCATTATCTCTTTTGATATTCTCCACAACACTGTATTATAGGTAATGACTTATTTTACACAAAAGGGAATTGAGACTTAGAATGGTTAAGTGACTTGCCCAAAAGAAGAAAGCAAAGGAAGGAGAAAGGGACAAAGGCATGAAGGAAGCTAAGAAGGAAAGAGAGATGGGGACTAAGCAAGAAAGAATGGAAGCAAGGAAGGGAGGGAGAGGGGAAGGGCAGAAGGAAAGAACAAAGAAAAGAAGAAAAGAAGGGAGGAAGGGAAGGAAGAGGAAGAAAGGAAAAAGAAAGAGTCAAGGAAAGAAGGAAAAGAAAGAAATAGGAAAAAAAAAGAAAAGAAAGAAATCATAAAGTGACCATTATGTTAAGAGTTGTAAATACAAAACAAAAGTAAACTAGTTTCCATTCTTGAGGAGTTCATGTTCTAAAATTAGAAGGAGATAAAAGAAGAGGTTTTAGTTGCATGACAGATGGAAGGATTCAGTGGTCCCTAGGGTTCAATGACAAAGCACATAGTATTACATCTTTCTTAATTTCACTTTCATTGATAGAACCATGTCTACTTCTGATGTTGAACTATTTGATGGTATCAAGATGCAAGTGGTAAGAACTAATGATCATCTCCTTAAATACATTCTATCTGCATCTTGCCATAGAATGAATTTAATATTATTTCAATCAATATTGTTCTTGGTGTTTCTCCTTGCATAAGGTTTCTCAAGGTAAGACTATTAGCAAGACAAAACCAGCACAATAACAAACTATATTGTTTGAAAGTTATTCCCCCAAAAGAGTAGAATGAGAGATCCTATGGAACCCATACGCCTAATAATCCTCTCTCAAAAACATAATACAGACAATAAAAGGAAATGAAATTACTATAATAAAATTAAGATGCACCCAACAGATAAGGAGCAAATTGAACATGAGCTTTAATGTGATTAAAAATAAATATTATGGAGTAAGAGAAGCAGCAGAAGAAATGCAGACTAAAATGTTATTAGAAGTATTGCAGGACAACAATGCTAAAAATCCTGAGACATACAAAAATAAATAATGGACACACTTAAGGAATAAAGAAAAGAGCTAAAATTTGTGTATGTGTGTGTGTGTATGGGGTGGGGGAGCAGGAGAAGAATTAAAAGAACCAAATGCTAAACTAAGAAATTCTAGAAAGAATAAATGGAGGAACTCAAAGTAGTTACTTTGAGTAATAGATTTGGAGGAGAAAATTAAAGTGAAGACAAAACTTCAAAATTACTGAGATCTCAGCAAACACTGAAGAAGAAACTAACCTGGTCATTATTTAATAGTATGATGTCCAAAAAATTCTCAGAATATGCATGTTAATATTCTCCAAGCAGAAAGAATTTGCAGAACTGGAAGTTGAGAGAAACCTAAAAATTAAACTTCTAGATATTTAAATTTAAAACTATAACCAAAATTGAAAAAAAATCTCAAAAAGATATCCAATTAAAGAAATTACTCAAAATAGCCCTCCTTCAAAATTATTAATCTGTCTCCCAGCAGATTCTATGTTTTTTCCTAGAAAGGACAAAAAAAATTAAGAATGTAGAATGAGAGTGTTGGAAGGGAAGTATAAGTCAATTAGCTAACATAACACCTGAATTTGAAACTATTTCAGAGAATATTTGATTGTCTCTCATTAACAAATATTGTTCATAATTTTGTAGCCTTGAAGTCACAGGGAAGTTCCTTCTTTTGGCAAATGTTATAACCTGGAACATATTCAGGCTTCAGATTCAGTATTGAATGAAATAAAACACTTGTAGACCATCTAACAGTTGACAAAAGTTATCCACTGGATGTAAAAGATTCTTAATAAGAAAACAGCACTACTTCAAGGAGATGCAGCCACTTTCATCTCTACATGAAAATATATGAGTCAGCAGGGTGTATTAGACGTGATGACATTCACTGAATCTGAGGATTATTGGCTCCTCAAAAACCAGATATTTAGTTATTAAAGTGACTGGAAGCCTTTGGCTTAACCCCCTGGACAAATTACATCTCAGAGATAGCTTCTCTGTTTTGGGATGGCTTTTCTGGGGGGAGAGGGGAGAGGAAGACTATCTTATCCCTTATCACAGATATTGCTTCTGCCACAGTAATCCAGATACAATTTGTCTGACCTTGGAAACTTGAATTTATTTAATATGGCTGGAAATTTTGACTTGGAAATATCCAGTTTCTTTTAAAATGTTAACTTGTAGACATCTGTGTAAGATTACTTATACAACAAGGTAACCGGAATTATATATAGATTATAGCTAATATATTAAGTTAGAGCTAGGCCCAGACAGAGTCTATTGTACTTATTGCTCTAGGACCAGGAACCAAGGGACCTGAGTTCTTTAGTGAATACCCTGCTATCAAACATACATCAAGTATTTCTGAGCAGCCTACTATAGTAACTGTAGGCACAACTAATACATTTGATCTCTAAATAGGACCAATAATAATGACTTCATCTAACCCACATAATTATTATGAGGACCAGTTGGGAAAGAGAAAAATGTAACCAGGAATTTAGTTTGACAGAGGTTTTATTGTAGTTTGAGTCTAATAATGATGAAGATGATGTTAATAATGGTGATGATGATGATACTTGGCTCAGCACTTTACAATATTATCTTCCTAGAATCTCAGAACAACCCTGGGAGGTAGGTGCTATTATTACCCCTGTATTACAGAGAAAGAAAGGTTGTGAATTGCCTAGAGTCATATAACTATATCTGAAGCTGAATTTAAACTGACTCCAGGCCTAGGGTTATCTACTGCATCACCTCCCTATCTCTACCTTTACCTTTAACTAATAAGCTCATTATTCAAAAGTGACTGTGACTTTACTCATAAAGTGAAACTAATTTTTCATGATGGGGAATAAAATATTAGGTGTTATTATAGAGTTAAAGTTCAAAGGTAGAGATTCCATTTCATGTTGTTATTTAATAGTCAACAAATAAGAAATTTTGCCCTAGTCTTTGACCAAGAAAGGCAGCAAGATACCATGGAAAGGGAGTTGGTCTTGGAATTGGGTTTGAGCATCAACTCTGATATATACTATATCTCTATCTATCTATATTATCTATATCTATATTTATATAGAATCAATCAAGGCAGAAGATAGCTTTAACAAAGATAATATCGGTTAAACAGCTATGAAAGAAGGATCCAGTTCGAAAGGATTAATTTATCATTCTAGGATTTATCATTCTAGGAAGGAATTTCTTCTTATACTCTTCACCTCTGTCCTCATCTCCATTGATCACAGAGGGTTACAAAGTGTTATTTGTTAGAAGGAGACATTATATTCAATAGGGAGTCGGGGGTGAGTTGAAGCAGGAGACAACTCTGAGAAACACAGATTTTCTGAATCAAAAAGAGTTAGCTCAGGCTTGGGGAAAGACCACAAAGCCAAGCTTCATGGTCAAGTCAGCAAAGTTGCTCCAGTCAGATTGAGCCTTATGAAGAGACTACAAGTAATGAAAGGTCTTCAAAGGCCCAAAAGGCCAGAGATGTGAATTTCATGGTCACATTCATTTCCTACATCTGCATCTTTCTGGCACAGTAGAGACCAAGCCTGGAGTTGGGGAAGACTCATCTTTCTGAGGTCAAAACTAACCTCAGATACTTCCTAGCTGGGTGACTTTGGATAAGGGACACCCTTTTGCCCGAATTTCCTCCTCTATAAAATGAACTGAAAAGGAAATGGCAAATCATCCTAGTATCTTTGCCAAGAGAACCCCAAAATGTGGTCATAAAGAATTGGATGCAACTGAAATGGCTGAAAAACAGCACTTCCTCCTGATATTTATTATATTTAGTTGTAAGAGAATATAACCTAGGTTTATGAGGAAGGGCTTGATATTTGTTACTATTGATTTTATAATACCAATTCAGTAAATGCTTTTGCTTTGAGTTAATCTATGATTAACTTTTTTTTTCATAACTTTTTATTTGCAAGTTTTATGTATGGGTAATTTTACAGCATTAACAATTGCCAAACATTTTGTTCCAATTTTCCCCCTCCTTCCCCCCACCCCCTCCCCCAGATGGCAGGATGACCAGTAGATGTTAAATATATTAAAGTATAAATTAGATACACAATAAGTATACATGACCAAACTATTATTTTGCTGTACAAAAAGAATCGGACTCTGAAATATTGTACAAATAACCTGTGAAGGAAATCCAAAATGCTGGCAGGCAAAAATATAGGGATTGGGAATTCAATGTAATGGTTCTTAGTCATCTCCCAGAATTCTTTCGCTGGATGTAGCTGGTTCAGTTCATTACTGCTCCATCAGAACTGATTTGGTTCATATGATTAACTATTAAAAGTAAACATACTGGTGTGGTTTCATAAACTATAGTTTTAGGGCTGTAGAGTCCCAGAACAATTTGAAAATGAGTGGTCCAGTCTGGAGGTGTGAGTTGGAGAGGGTAGTCCATAGAAGGCATTTATCTAATGAAAAATTGTTCAACATTCTAATAACCAGAGAAATACAAAATGAAACAATTTTGGAGTGATATTCTCTACTCATTAAGTTGCCAAAAGTGATTAAAATTGGTAAAATTTATTGTTATGTTGAAATAGATACTTTATTACTTTATTGTTTGACGTGCCACAATGGGTACAATCATTCTGGAGAATGATCAGATAATATATAATAAGAGTTACAAAATTATTCTTACTCTTTGACTCTGATTCCAGTGTTGGGATTATACTTTAAGAATGTTAGGAAAGAAGGACTAGGAAATAGGGGTGAGGAGAGGAAGTGAGAAATCTAATGAAGTTGTTTCATTGACAATAGCAAAAAAAAAACCTAAAGCTAAAACAAGAACAACTAAAAATTATGTAGTTGACAAACAGTTTAGGAAAAGCTAAATTAATTGTAGCATATCAATGAAATAGAATAGGATTATTTAATACAAATGACAAACATTAAAAGAGCAAAGAAATATGGACAGATGATGATACAAAATGAACAAAGTGTAATTTGAGAGTAGAACACTACAACTGGAAGAAAATGGAACAGTCATGAAATTTTTTATGTTTAATACTCGCAGAAGCAATTTTGGAAAATAACACAGTGATTTCATTGTTAGTGTTTTTATGCTTTTCTTTAAAAGAAAAATGAAGTATCTTGGATTGCATGACTTTATTTTATATTTTAATCTCATTTTGTTTTTTCATTCATCCTTACTAATTGATTTTATTGTTGGTAGTCATTATTTTTAAAGAAAATTATTCGGTATAATTTATATGAATTTTTGTATGAATATTTGCGTGAATTTTATATGAATATTTCTGGGAAGCCAAAGCCTCTGGGATGATTTATAAATTAAAGGGAAGAAATGAAGCTTTTAGAAGCCAAAACTTAACTTCTTTTAATGATGTCATAGAAATCTAATGGAATTGTCACATGAATTCCTACCTCTTATTTAGAATATGAAAGAACTAGGCACTAGCCTTTCTCCATATTATGCTTTCACCAAGTTACTTCTAGTAAACATTTGAATGATGCTCTGGTTCTTTCTGACTCAGACACATTTCTTTGGAAGCTTATGGAGGTTGCTGATTATGGGAATCAAATATTCTCAATTCATCAAATCTTAGCCAAGTTTCAAGGCTTGTTCCTAAATGAATTTCACATTCTTACTGTTAATGTTGTATATTTATTATAGCCTTAATAGATAACAGGATCTAAGAAACAATCAGCAGGATGATTTCAGAGAGGCTTGGAGAGACTTACTTAAATTGATGCAACAATGAGAGAATTCAAACCAGTTCCACTTGTGCAGTGATGAAAAGAACCATCTATACCCAGAGAAAGAACTGTGGGAACAGAGTGTGGAACACAACATAGCACTTTCACGCTCTCTGTTGTTATTTGCTTGCATTTTTTTTCTCAATTTTTCTTTTTCTTCCTTCTTGATCTGATTTTTCTTGCACAACCAGACAACTATATAAATATGTATACACATATTGGATGGAACATGTATTTCAACATATTTAACATGTATTGGACTATCTGGTAGATAGAGTAGGGGATGGGGGGGAAAGATGGGAAAAGTTGGAACAGAAGGTTTTGCAAGGGTCAATGTTGAAAAATTACCCATGCATATGTTTTGTCAATAAAAAGCTATAATAAAAAATAGATAATAGGATCATAGATTTGGATATAGAGTAGACCTTGGAGATTAAATCCTTCATTTTCCAAAGTGCGGTCTAGCTTTCTGGAGGTCCTCTGAATGGGCCTTGGTTTCAGCAGAATAGTCACCACAAGAATGGTTAGGAATAAAGTCCAAAGTCTTTATTATTTCTTTCACAGTGTCTCCTTCGTCTGGAGAGGGGCTAACTTTTGGGAGGAACTCCGAATGGATCTTGGTGTCAGTGGATGAATGCAGGAGACAGGAGAGCTGGTCGAGTCTTCTCTGTCTCTGGCTGAGTTTGTTTCCAGTATATAAACTGGGTATATATATGTATATATATAGCTACTGATATGAGCCAATCATTATATCATTACGGAACCATTATTTGTTGTAAGATTAAATCAGTCATACTGAACTAGAGAATTCACATGCTAAACTAGATAACCATTATCTTATCAATTCCACTAAGTTAATACCTTTCTCCAGAGTTCTGGTCCATTACACCAAAGTCCTAGAAGTTAAATGATTTACCTAAGCTTACCCACATTTTCTGAATCCAGCATCCTTCCCAATATACTTCATTATCTATTCTATATGGGACAACTTATTAGAATGCTAGCCTTCTGTATTTTAATATTGACATTTGTACCATGATACTTCTTCAGAATATCTTCATATAATTCTGAATATTTGATTTTCCTCCTCTTTCCCTTTTTCCTTCCTTCCTTCCTTCCTTCCTTCCTTCCTTCCTTCCTTCCTTCCTTCCTTCTTCCTTCCTTCCTTCCTTCCTTCCTTCCTTCCTTCCTTCCTTCCTTCTTTCCTTTTTTCCTTCCTTCCTTCCTTCTTTATTAATTTGCAGCATTCCTGATAATTTTAGTTGTCTGTAAAGCTAAACCAGAGGTAGCCAGGTTGTATAGAAGATAGCACACTGGACTTGGAGTTAGGAAGATCTAAGTTCAAATCTGATGTCAGAAATTATCAGCTATGCGATCCTGGGCACATTATTTAACCTCTTTTTGCCTTAGTTCTTATTTGTATCATTATAACTTTTTATTTACAAGATATATGCATGGGTAATTTTTCAGCATTGACAATTACAAAACTTTTTGTTCCAACTTTTCCCCTCTTTCCCCCTATCCCTTTCCCCAAATGGAGGTTAACCAATACATGTTAAATATGTTAAAGCATAAGTTAAATACAATATATGTGTACATATTTATATAGTTATTTTGCTGTACAAAAAGAATCAGACTTTGAAATAGTGTACAATTAATTTGTGAAGGAAATCAGAAATGCAGGTGGACAAAAATAGAGGAATTGGGAATTCAATGTAATGGTTCATACTCATCTCCCAGAGTTCTTTCGTTGGGTGTAGCTGGTTCAGTTCATTACTGTTCTATTGGAACTGATTTGGTTCATCTCATTGCTGGAGATGGCCACGTCCATCACAATTGATCATCATATAGTATTGTTGTTGAAGTATATAATGATCTCCTGGTCCTGCTCATTTCACTCAGCATCAGTTCACGTAAGTCTCTCCAGGCCTTTCTGAAATCATCCTGCTGGTCATTTCTTACAGAACAATAATATTCCATAACATTCATATACCACAATTTACCCAACCATTCTCCAATTGATGGGCATCCATTCATTTTCCAGCTTCTAGCTACTACAAAAAAGGCTGCCACAAACATTCTTGCACATACAGGACCCTTTTCTTTCTTTAAAATCTCTTTGGGATATAAGCCCAGTAGTAACACTGCTGGGTCAAAGGGTATGCACAGTTTGATAACTTTTTGAGCATAATTCCAGATTGCTCTCCAGAATGGCTGGATGTATTCACAATTCCACCAACAATGTATCAGTGTCCCTTTTTTCCCATATCCCCTCCAACATTCATCATTATCTTTTCCTGTCATTCTAGCCAATCTGACAGGTGTGTAGTGGTATCTCAGAGTTGTCTTAATTTGCATTTCTTTGATTAATAATGACTTGGAGCATCTTTTCATATGGATAGAAATAGTTTCAATTTCTTCATCTGAGAATTGTCTATTCATATCCTTTGACTATTTATAGTGTCTTGGTTCTTAATCTGTAATACAAGTATAATAGTAGTGCTTACCTCCCAGAATTGTTAGGATAATCAAATGAGTTAATATTTGTTTTTTTTCCATATTTGATTTTTTTATTAAAGCTTTTTATTTTCAAAACATATGCATTGATAGTTTTCAGCATTCGCTCTTGCAAAACCTTGTGTTCCAAATCTTTTCTCTCTTTCCCCCACCCTACCTCCCCAGATGACAAGTAATCTAATATATGTTAAACACGTGCAATTCTTCTATACAAATTTCCACAATTACCATGGTGCACAAGAAAAATCAGATCAAAAAAGAAAAAAAAGTGAGAAAAAACAAAAAGCAAGCAAACAGCAATAAAAGAAGTGAAAATACTATTTTATGATCTATACTCACAGTTTTCTCTCTGGGTGCAGATGATTCTCTTTATCACAAGAACTGGCCTGAATCACTTTGCTGTTGAAAAGATCCACATCTGTCAGAATTGACCATTGTACAATCTTACTGTTGCTATGTACAATGTTCTCCTGGTTCTACTCAGTTCACTTAGCATCAGTTCATGTAAGTCTCTTCAGGACTCTCTGAAATAAGATAATATTTGTAAAGGTCTTAGGATAGTACCTAAATAGATACTCGTTTCCTCCTTTCTTCTCTTCTGCTCTACTTTCCTCCTTTCTTCTCCTTTTCTCTCTTCCTCCCTCTCTTCTTTCCTCCTCCCTCTCTCCCTTCTTCTATTTGTGTAGATCGAATGCCAATAAAGATAAAGATAAAATGAATAATGGAACCTAGTTGACTCTTAGAGTGGAATTCCTTTATCCTTATAAATTTCCTGCTAACCAAAATCTCTACCTGATATGATTATATTAATTTTGCTCTCTGTCTCTCTGTCTCTCTGTCTCTCTGTCTCTCTCTCTTACTAATAAGAAAGAAATATTTGGCCTTCAAAGATCAAATCTCCTTCCTTTTTTTGGATTGAAGGTACACAGGAAATGCCAAGTCATCTTTTAAAATATGCACTGAAGGTGGTAGAGGAAAGGAGAGGGAGGGAAGAGAAGGGCAAAAATGATTTCCCTTTTCCCATGAGTGCAAAAAACCACAAGACCAGCCTTTTTCCTAACAATAATTTAAAACTCATAGCTTTATAGTTTCTGGCCAAATATGGTAAGGGTATCTGTGGTAGATACAGAAATAGAATCCAGGTACTGTGCTCCTATCTGGGTGCTTTAAGTCATTTTGTTGATACAATATAAAACCAACCCAAACAATCTACACCTACTTGCTTCTCAGATTCAGGGGTGTCTGTCTATCCGCTGATGTTTGCTTGCTTGTGGCTGCTAATCAAATGGCCTGACAGACATGCACGTGCTCTCCCTTATTTTCCCCCTGGTGCATATTATGTTAGTTCCACATGTGCTTTATATTTACCACACTTATGTGCGTAATGTCTGTCAATGTCAATGGCTGTGCAATCAGGATAATTGTAGGGCAGATTGTGTCCTCAAATTGCTATATCAGGCCTTTAAACTAGAAATGAACAGAGAGAAAATATCAGTCTTCTTTCTGTGCTTTTCTCTCTTGGGTAGATTCAGCTAAGATCTGTGTTTCACTGAAGCAAGAAATGTAAACAAAACAAATAAAAGAGACAATTTGTAGGCTAACACATAATATACAATGACATGAATATAATATTTATATAGAAATAAAATATGTAATAATATGAAGTAAAACAATATGAAAAAAATCAAAACTAAGACCAATCCAAAAACTAATGGTACAACATACCTTCTTCTTTGTGAATTGTCAGGAGTCAATGAAAAGCAATCAAGCTTTGGGATCAGAAAATTTGAATTAAAGAAATAACTCCTGCCACTAACTGCCTATGTGACCTTGGACAAGGCACTTTGCCTTATGGACAGCATTTGTAAAATGAATGATTTGGATTCATTGACAACTAAATTTCTGTCTAGCTCACTAAGGAAGATGATGGTTTATAGATATAGAGTGAGGCTGTTATTAGACAAGGTTAGTATGTTCCTTAATTTTTCATAACTATGTTTTGCTTTGTTGTTTTTTTAAAAGAAAGAAGGCTCTTTCTGAAGGAGGGATATTGGGAAGTGACAAAATATTTTAATAAGAAAAGCATCGACAAAATCTATGTATCTGAGAAGGATATTTGTCTAAGGTGGAAATGTTCATTGGCTAAATTATTATAAGATGGAAGGGATTCTGTCTCCCTGTCCTTTGACCTCTATTTTTGAAATGTGCACATTGCTTTAACCACTCTTTCCCCTTTTCTCACACTAGACAAGACTATTCTGCAGTCACTACTCTTAATCTAGCTCTTTTGCAAAGAGTTTATTTGGTATTTGTAGATAAAAATAATTGAGGAAAGGGCTGTGTAACTACCACAGCAAAAATTCATTCCCCACTAGACAAACTATTATTTTTAGCTAATGGGAAAGCAAGAATCAGGTTCATTCAATTTTATTTTCCTTTGATAAGTTTATGAAATATAATAAATAATAAGATTCTCTTTCACATAGCTCAGGAGCCCCCAGCCAGGAGAAGTTGCTCTCTCCTCTCCTCCAACAATTCAGATAAATAATGTGCACTTTTCATGCCATTTTCTCAAATCTAAATGTCTTGCTCAGCCATTGTCCTTTCCTTGACTTTATT
Organism: Antechinus flavipes; assembly: GCF_016432865.1. NCBI lineage: Eukaryota > Metazoa > Chordata > Mammalia > Dasyuromorphia > Dasyuridae > Antechinus > Antechinus flavipes. The sequence goes on along the minus strand of NC_067398.1, from coordinate 152,913,755 downwards.
GTCATAATAATGAAACACAAAAGTCAGAGCAGCATATTGGTCAAATCTAATCACCAGTTGTTCCAATTAAACAGTAATATTAGCAAACTTTAAAGAACAGACAAGCTTTGGACTTAACACAAGCCTCCAAGACAGGGCAATGGAGGGAAAGAGAAGCAGGCAAGGTCTGCTGTAAAATATTTTAAAGGGACAATTTGCTAAGTTTGTTCTAGGTATACCTCTACTTGGCCTTAGGATGCTCTGTTATGTGTGATGATGGAGTCAGCTGCCAGCTCTAATACTTCCATCGTAGTCTCTAGTCTCCCCTTCCAGTTTTGATTCCATTTCTCTCACTCAAATCTCAAACTGAAATTGAAACCATATATTTAGGTTGCCATGGAGATAGCTCAAACCTTCATGCCTATCTTCAGTTCTAAAAGTCTGTAAGTTATTTATTCCTCTGGAATTATGGGAAACAACCTGTCGCTTCAAGAATTCAAGATTCAAGATTCTTTCTTAAGTCTGCAATCTTTACAAGCAAAAGAATTCTGTTGTTTCCAGGAGTACTTCATCTTCAGCATGCATTTGTCCTTGGTACTAAGGAGAAACTAAGGTTACAAAAACATTTTTTAAAAACAAGAATCCTCTAAATAAAGCACTGAGAAATATGTTGCTTCTTTCATTTTTAGCCATCCGTTCACTCAGTAAACATTTTTTATCTACTGTGTGTTAGCCACTACATTAAACACTGGACTACAAAAAGAGGCAAAAGACAGCTTCTGCCCTCAGTGATACTGGAAAGATGTTCCTCATTTTGCCTACTAGAGTCTATTTTCCAATAAACATTCACCTTAAGCCATTCCTTTCAGGGAATTCTATTTTCCCTATCCATATTAATTTTGGATTTTATTGGATGGAAAATCTGATCTGTTTCTGTACTTTACAACCTGATTGTATAGAAATGACCAATGACTGAGAAAGAAAGTCCTCAAAATGTTTCTTCTATTTTTCCAGTCTTTAAATAATTCCTGATATCTCTTTGTCCAGGGAGGCTTTTCCAACTAATCAGGAAGGGTAAATACTTGAGACCACCTGATACAATTTTGTACTTCATTGTAAGATACAATGATTGTAAGATAGTTTTGGGTTGTTGAAAGCTAGGCCAGTTGAACATATGTTCTAGAAGGAATTAGAGAAGCTTATTTTAAAGATTCAATGACAGAGTTTCATTCTGTTGTTTAAGAACCAGCCTATCTAAGTTGGGAGATGTTCATCACCAGAAGGTTGACCAGAGAGTAAGGAATTTTTCTATCACAACTCAGCAAAAATTACCAAGGTATAAGGATATTATCACTTGTATAAGTAGAAAGAATACTTATGCTGCCACAATCATTTAGATTTAAAATATTTTTTTTCATTCCTCACTAAAATCAATGATGCTAATGTCAGCTCCTTCAGACTATTTGATATATTTTTGGCGTCTCATATATTTTTGTTCCTTTTACTAGGAAATGAATTTCTCCCTTACTATTTAATCATGTTTAATGTGTTCTAATAGTTCTGTCTGCATCATTGATATATATATATATATATATATGTATAAATAATATTATTGGGTCCTAAAGGGTAGAACTTAACTTTTTAAATAGAATTGACACTTTTGTTGATGCTCAAAGGGGACCCCACCTCTTTCCTCCTCCAAGTTTTGTGGAATTAATGAAAGAGTGACAAACCTAGGTGATCACACTTCATTCTACTGATATCTTGTCAAGTCTTCAACTAGCTGAATGTTGGCAGGCACAAAGGAAAGTTATAAATTAAAACCATCCCAATTCTCTTTTCCCTAAGAATGCTAGGGAGTCTATTTTAAAAGCAGACGCTATCCATGATCAAAGACCAAGACTAAAGACTTCCACACGACAAAACAATGGCAGTGTGCTATGAAGCATATCATTTCCACTAGACTTTTCCAACTACTGAATTAATATTTTTCTATGCTGTTGACATCAATGAGAATGTATACATTCATTTCCATACTTTATAAGTTGAAGGTGGCAAGTGCTTTCATATCGGCTACACTTAAAATGAGTAGATCATGAGAAACTTCATCATCTTCTGCAATTCAGCTGGATTTGTATTGTTTTTCAGTCTTTTTTTTTTTTTTTTTTTGTCATGTTCAACTCCTCATGAACCCTTTTAGGGTTTTCTTGGCAAAGATACTGGAGTGGTCTGCCATTTCCTTCTTTGGTTCATTTTACATTTGAAGAACTGAGACAAACAGAGTTAAGTGACTTCCTGGGAAAGAGAGAAAGACAGAGAGAGACAGAAAGACAGAGACAGAGAGACAGAGACACAGAGACACAGAGAGACAAACAGAGACAGAGAAAGAGAGAGAGAGAGACACACGCACAGACAAAGACAGAGAGAGAGAGAGAGAGAGAGAGAGAGAGAGAGAGAGAGAGAGAAAGAGAGAGAGAGAGAGAGAGACAGAGAGAGACAGAGACAGAGACAGAGAAAGAGAGAGACAGAGACAGAGACAGACAGACAAATTTGGAGACAGAGAGACAGGAACAGACAGAGAGACACAGAGAGAGACAGAGAAAGAGAAAGAGACAGCGAGACAGAGACAGAGACAGACAGACAAAGATGGAGACAGAATAGAGATTCAATAAACATTTATAAAGCTCCTACTATGCCATACAAGCAATGTGCTAATTATTTGAAATGCAAATAGGAAAAAGAAGGAAAATCCTTTACTGGAGAAGTTGACAATCTAATTGGGGGTGTTGTGCCAAAGTTCCCTTTTTAATGTCGTGATCCAGTTTCTCCAATTGTCCTATTTAGTTATTCTGCCTCAGGTTATAACCTTTCCCTCTTAATGTTTGATGAGATGAAGGTCTACCTCAGTTGCTCTGCTCCAAACCCCCAGGCTATAATCATTCCCTCTTAAATGGTTGATGAGATGAAGGTTAGATGTTATTAGAATATCAGTAACCTCTCTCCATTGTGTCATCCTAGGGGCCTCCCCCACCATTAGGTTATCCCCACCTAGATACCTCCCCCATTATGTCACTGTCCTTGTTATCCTTGCTGTCCCAGTACTCAGGGCTGGATTCTTTGAGATGATAGTCTCCTCCAGCACCAGGACCAAGATCCATCTGGTCCCAGTGTCTCTCTCCATCTAATAACCTATTGAATTGGTCTCTAATCTCAGTCTTGCTCAGTTCCTTCTGCATTACAGGGAGAAGTCAACACACCAAAGGAAGCTGAGAAGATAATGGGGAGGAGGTACTTGGCCTGGAGTCATAATGAAAAACTCCAAAGACCTGCTGTCTGTAGCAGAATGATGGCCAAGGAAGAAATGACTGGCCTGGGCCCTCCCCTTAAATTGGGGCTCTTGAAGGAGCATCTTTGCCCTGCCCTTTAATCTGAGGGTAGGGGTGTGTGTGTGTGTGTGTGTGTGTGTGTGTGTGTGTGTGTGTATGTTGCCCACACACACATGTGCACACAATGAATTTCAGAAACACTCTTCTAAAATTGTTCTAGAAATAACTTCCTGGACTTCATCAGAGCAGGAGTTTATTCCATAAAGAGCAACAGCTCCTAGTTGGCATTTGCATGGACAATAAATTTATGGATTACTCTTTTAACACATTGTCTTAAACTGCCTCCGTGGTCTGGGCACCTTGTCATTTGTCATCTGATGTCTGTCTAGTCTTTTCTGACTACTTTGTAATGCCATCTGGCTAATTAATCAGTCAATCAATCTCAGCTCTGTGTGATGAAGCCTTCATCCAGTTTATACTATTATTTAATCTTTCAGGAATTAGCCTGAGGCATTTAGTGTGTCCCACTCAGGAATCCCACCCCCACCCCCAATTTTATAATTTCTTCACTGAGCTCTTTGAAAAATAGACATGAGGTTATTGGTGCATAAATTTGCAGATTATTCATGTGCACATATTAAATCCACAGAAACATCATTGCAGATAGAGGAGATTGTCTACACAGAGACGGATGGTGGGATGTTGGTATGGAGAGCAGCAAGTGTGCCAGTTAAGCTGAAATAGAGTAAGTGAAGATGAGAAATGGGGAATTAGTCTGGAAAGATCATTGGACCCAGACTGTCAAGGACTTTAAGGCCAAATGAACACCAGCCACTGACCCTGGCTGTTGATAGCACAGTGGTGAAATTTCACATCAAATTAACTCTTCTGCAGAACACACCTTTGCAACTCAAATGGATGGGTTAAACCTGCTTCTAGGTACTGAAAAGGTCCCTTTGAATAATCCCCTCCCCATGTCATTGATCACTTGAAAGGATGTTTTCCAAAAAAAAATATATCTTTTAGCAATATGTTGTGCAATACAGTGGTAAATACATCTGCTGAGATGCAAGCATGTGTGAGACCAATTTTTATTTGAGGTCAGGTCTACATCTGTGTTAGTAGTAGAACTATGTTTTAAGTGGGAATATTTTTACTGGGACAAAAACACATGGTTGGGGTTAAGGGTCAGCAACTGTGCAGAGGATAATCCCATTAGAAATGTAGTTATGAGTCAAAGAAGCTCTCTCTTCTGGGGTTTTGGAGGGTGGAGATGCTTGTGGAGGGCACGCTCAGGCAATTGGATTTTGGATAAGATGGATCATAGGAGAATAGATTTAAACCTAAAAAAGATTTCAGAGGTAATCTAATCCAAGATTCTCATTTTATAGATGAGGTTGAGGAAGCTTTAGTGTTTTATTCAAGGTCCCACACAAATGTTGTAAACATTGGCGGTGGAATGTGAATGACAGTTCTCAGGCTCCTACCAGTTTGAGTGAAACCCCCAAAGAGCCATTGCTCTTTCCACTACGTCACAGATTCTCCAGAGAGTAGAGATGGCTTTATGCACTTGTACATGTCCATAGAGGAATAGGAGGGAAAGATGTAGGGATAACACACTCTTCATGGAGGATGCACGCTTCTTCACAGCCCTGAGCATTGCTACTATGGGACAAAATATCATTCATCCTATTTTAGTGGTGATTCTGGTTTTCAGTATGGAATGGAATATTGTGAACCTAATGGGACCTAGATAAATATTTATGTAACAACTGAATGAGGGAGTAGGATAATGATGTAGATGAGTATTGAATGGATTCAGATCAAAAGGAAGTTAGGATGGATATAGGATAAAATAAGGGTGATGTCAGAGTAAAGACAATAGGTTTTATTTTGCTAGGATCTAGGGTTTGGCTAAATGACTTCTGAGATTCCTTCCACATTGAAATCTGTGATTTAGTATTTTCAGCAACAATAAGCAAAAATAATTATCATATTTTGGGAGGATTACATTTTTAAATTCTGAGTTGTTCCCTTTCCTCTTTCCCTCCTAACTCCACATTAGAGAAATCAACCTGATATAAATATATATGTGGAATCATACAATAGATACTTCCATATATCAGTTCTTTCTTTGGGAGTGGATGACATTTTCCCTCTTAAGTCCTTCATAATTAATTTGAATGTTCATATTATTCAAAACAGGTTAGTCCTTCACAGTTACTCTTTGAACCATCTTGGGTCTGCTCATTTCACTCTCTGTTATTTCATGCAAGTCTTTCCATCCCCTCCCTCCCCAAAAACTCAACCTGTTCATCATTTCTTATAGCACAATAGTATTCTATCATAATCATATTCCATAGCTAATTCAGCCAATTGATGATATCCCCTCAAATTCCAGTTCTTTGCCACTACAAAAAGAGCTGCTATATATATATATATATATATAGAAACATAAGGGTCTTTTCTGTAATGACTGCGTATTTAAAATCAGCCGGAGTCAGGAATTCAGGTTAAGGGAAAAATCTTCAATTTTTATTGAAGTGAAGAGATGAATAAGGATTGCGATAGCAATATGGGCAAGAAAGATTGCAATAGCAATATGGGCAGCTGCGACAGGAAGCCAGCTAACAGAGGGGGATCTGAGCTGAAGAAGCTGTCATTGCAATTGCAATGCAAACAGTCTCTCCTTCCCCTTCCTTTTCCACTCCCCTGCCTCCACCCACCAAAATTGTCATTTCCTATACAACACATGAGGACTTGCACAAAGAGTGGGTGGGGGCCATTCTTTCTCCAAGCACATATATTAATAGAGTATGAACCAATTACTATTTAGCCTCATGTGCTTGGAACCTCAGTGCATCAACTCAAGCCTCAGCCCATTAAACTTTTCCTTCTTCCCTGATCACCTTGGGAAGTAGTTCTAGTAGTGGTATTGCTAAGTCAAAGGTTATGCACAGATTTTTTTTTTTTTTTTTTTTTAACTCTTTGAGCACAATTCCAGATTGCTCTCCAAAGTGTTTGGATCAGTTCATAGTTTCACCAGAAATTTATTAATGTCCCCATTTTTCCAAATCCTCTCCATCATTTGTGATCTTCTTTTTCTATCATTTTAGTCAATTTTATAGGTCTGAGGTGATATCTCAAAGTTTTAATCTGCATTTCTCTAATCAATAATACTTTAGAGCATTTTTTTCATATAGCTTTGATTTCTTCATCAGAAAACTGTCTGTTTATTAGGTGATACAGTGGATAGATCACCGGCCCTGAAATCAGGAGGACTTGAGTTCAAATCTGCACTCAGACACTTAACACTTCCTAGCTGTGTGACCCTGGGCAAGTCCCTTAACCCCAATTGCCTCAGCAAAAACAAAAACAAAAACAAAAAATCTGCCTATTTGCAGTATTGCTCAAAATGTGAATGACTGGCTTTTTCAGCAATACACAATGATCCAAGACCATCTCAAAGGACTAATGATGAAGCCTACTATTTACCTTCAGAGAAAGAACTGATATTGATTGAAGACAGACTGAAACATGATATTTTTCACATTTTTTCTTTCATTTTTTCTTTTATTTGTCTTTTTGTACAAATGTAGAAATATTTACATTATTATACATGTATGATAAAATCTGATTCTTACCCTCTCAGGTGGGGGAGACAGGAAGAAAGGAAGGGAAAGAGAAAGCATTTGAAACTTAAAACTTTAAATAAAAATGTTAAAAAATGGGAAGAAAAAAAACCCTGCCTGTTCATGTCCTTTGATCATTTATCAATTGGGGAATGACTCATATTCTTATAAATTGGTCTCAGTTCTCTATTTGAAATATAAAGTCTTTATCTGAGAACCATATATAAAATACTTTTTTCCCCCCAGTTTTCTACTTTCCTTCTAATTTTGGCTATATTGTTTTTTATTTTTACAAAGCTCTTTTAATTTGATGTAGTCAATATTCTCCATTTTATGTCTCAAACTGATCTCTGCCTTTTGTTTATTCATACATTCTTTTCTTATCCATAAATCTGATAGGTAATATATTGCTCTAATTTACTTATGAAATCATCTTTTATATCAAAATGTACTCATTTTGACCTCTTTTTTTTTTTTTTTGTATATATGGTATAAGATAGTGGTCTATATCTATTCTTTGCTAGACAAAAGATCATTTTAAAAGAGCATGAATGCAGACCCCGATCAACTGGCTGACGTCCAGTATGGAAGAATTGCCATCTATAATGACTTGACACTGAAAACCCAGTCAGGCCTGAAGAACTGAAAGCTGAGAAGGAATAGTTTTGTGCCCTGACTTGTAAGCAGGATAGTGAACAATAACGCTAAGTGATACTTTCCAACAAAGAGCATGAGCCTCCGGCTATAAGGTGTGGGCTCTGCATTTTCTGATTCACTGGAGGCAACCTTACCTTGAAATTTTCTCTGATGTCGAGGATTCCTTGGAACACTGCTTAAAGTTTCTCAATCCAGTTAGGTAAGCTTTGCATGTGCTGGGTACGTGTTACAGATATTTGGAGACATCTGAGGCCATCCAATGTTCCTTTCATATTACCTTTTAATGACTGGGGTTTTGAAGATGAGGTTACCCAGGGTCAGTTTTCACATGCTGCTTATGATTTCACCTGACCATCTGGCAGGATTGGATTCCTATCTCTTGGAAATTTGATGTGCCATTTATTTTTGTCAGACAACATTAATTACTAAGCAGTTCAGGGCTACAGGTAATTTGAAACAACAACAACAACAAAACACGGGTCCAGGAGAATATAGTTTGTGATGATAATAGTGGCAGTGGTGATGTAGAGAAAGTTAAAATTTGAAAGCTTTAACTAAACTGGGGATGAATGTGGGTACTTTTCAGGAAGTGGGTTGGCAATGTCTCCTGTCAATTTTAATTGGTGCAACCCTATTTTATAGAGGAATTAACAAAATGTGATGATGACTCACAAAGTCAGAAAAATATCTCTTACTATTATTGCATACAGTAGTGGTTGGGGGGGGGGGAGGTAAGGAAAGTAATGCAGGTTTAAGTCTGTTCTTGGACCTTTCCCATAAGGCTTGATCCATACCTTTTCTGGTGCCTATGGAAGGAAATACTACCATGTGCAAAGGAAATTGGAAAGTGGCTGTTTCTCATTGTGAAACAATCAAAGGGCAAAGGGATCAGATGCCAGAGCCTTGAATATACAGAAAGTAGGAGTAATATACAGTTCTCAAATCCAGAGGGATGACAAGCCATAGGAAGTGAATCAAATGAAAATAGTTTGAGGGCTAAGTTAACACACACAAAAAAAGGGAAGATGAGTTTTGAGTATGAGTTGATTCAAAGTCAGCAAAAGTGACAAGCATGAAGGGGAAAAACCTGTAGAATGTTTTGCTTATTTTTTTTTTTTCTGCATCAAACAAATGCTAATTATATCTTCTTAGCAGTTAGAGGAAATATGCAGAAGATCAAAATGTCCAACTACCTGTGATAATCATTTAAAAAAAATCTAACCTTTTTGTCTTCTCAGTTTTCCTTAAGCTGAGAATTTCTCAATTTCATCAGATTCATTAATTAAATTGATTGCAAAGATTTTGCAAATAGATTGAGTCCTCATTAATTCTCATTACATAGAAAGAGAAACTGAGACATAGAATGATGGGCTTAAGTCATCTAAATTAACCAAAATCAGGGAAAAGGAAACATTACAAATTCAGGTTCTTACCTTTTGTTTTGATAGGCAGGCAATAAGAATTACCATCAGGATTTGGAATGTCCACATCAGAGCACAAAGGACATAACAATCCATGATCCGTGAAATACAATATTGACTGCTAAAGATACCAATTTTCATAAGCTGAATTGGTTCACTGGATCATAGATTTCAAAAGAAAGGAATCTCTGGCACACCCCTCTCATTTTTTTAGATGAAGAGCACAGGATTATCCATAGTTATGTGCTTAGTATAGGGGGATTTTCTGTTTCTGAAAAGTCATCTACTTCCATCATGAAAGATGAGTTTGATCTTCTCCACATTAGCTGGCAGCATTACAAATGCTATTATTAATCATCAGCCATCCTACTTCAGAGTTCAATCCTGCCCCAACCCTCACTCTTCCCGTTTCCCCTCTGCATGCTGACTTTATCTTCTTGTTCCAAATTTACCAGCCATAATTTATTCCAGTGACCTTGTCAAATTAGCAGTTATGAAAAGATGGACACATGTAGGATGAAAGCAAAATGCAGACCATCAGAGGCCGATGTCAAGCTCTTTTTATCACAACATAGCTTTTGAGCGTTATTGGTTGATTTGTTTTTTAAATAAAAAAAAAAAACCTTTTAGCACTACTGCTCCCCTCTCAATTGACAAAATAATAAAAAATTACCTTGAACCCTATCATATTCCCTAGCTTAATAATGTTTGAGGGAAGAAATAGATAATTTTCTAGCCTGATACCCCTTTTCTCTGAGAAAAGGAGAGTGGCAGCCTTTAGCCCCAATCTCCTACTTCCCTTTCTGGTAGAAATGAAAGTCTCCCTTGCAGAAGGATGGAGAGAGAAGAAGTTAGAGATGTCTATTCTGTATCGCTTTGAGCCACATACAATGTTGTCACAGATGGATCTCATTGCATATGTTGGGACTCACTCTCACCTTCTCTTTGCTACATGTAGAAGATCAACAATGATATTACTGAATAAGGGGGTCTTTTTTCCATTGGGAATAGCAACTGAATTGGAAATTCATTAGACTGGGAAAGAGCATTTCTGGACCTCAATTTTCGCATTTATAGAATGAACATGTTGGCCTAGGTGTTTGCGAACATTTCTTCCAGATCTAAACTGATAAACCTTTGAACTTATGCCTTAGAATTCAGCTGAAATGAAATGACTGATAAGTCCTCTTGTCCACTCTGTAAGTGGGCAGCATTGCTAGACATAAGCTAGACATATCCATACAGTCAGTGCCTCCTTGACTTGATGAACTTTAATTAGGGATCATGCAATATATCCCTTCATTTTAAATTAAAATTTTACTGCTATCTTTTGCTTTCATATCAACATTTTCCAATATATCCCTCTCCTTCCCTCTTCCAGAAATCTATCATTTGTATTCTTATAACAAATAATGAAAAAAGAGGGAAAAAATAGAAAAACTAGCCAACATATTAAAAAAGTGGTGTTTATAAGCTGTTTCATACCATGTTGTTGCCATTGTTCAGTCATGTCTGATTCTTTATGACTTCAACTGAGTTTTTTTTTTTTTTTTTGACAAAAATGTTGGAGTAGTTTGAAATTTTCTCTCCTGTTCACTTTACAGATTTATTTTTGTCTTTACCGAGACAAAAAGGACTTGCCCAGGATCATGCAACTAGAGTTTGAGGCCAGATTCGAATTTAAGAAGATGAATCTTCCCGATTCCAGCCTGTTCTACCTCACTGCCTCTCTACACCCCTAATTTTGCTTTCTTTGCAACGAAGCAGGGAATCAGGGAGATGCCTTCTTATACCCCTTTCTTGGAGCCAAGAGTTATTATTATAATTTCACAGAATTCAATTTCTATTGTATTTTTTTCTAGGTAAGAGGCACTTTCAAGTATAAATAAAGTATTCTATATTTTATAAGGGGCAACTAAGATGATAAAGTATATCATTTGACTTAGAGTCAGGAAGACCTGAGTTTAAGTCCAATATCAGACATTTCTTAGCTGTGTGACATAGGTAAGTCACTTAACCTTGCTTGATTCAGTTCCCCATCTACAGAATAAGCTGGAGAAGGAAATGGCAAACTACTCCAGCAACTTTGCCAAGAAAACCACAAATGGAGCCACAAAGAATTAGACATGCCTGAACAACAATAACAACTTATAGAGAATCTGAGGTTGAGCAGCCATTGACAGAGCTCCAGTGCAAGTTCATTTCAAGACATTTTCCTTAACTATCTATTTGTATAAAACTACTGAAATAATTTAAAAAACCCAATCTTCTCCCAACTCCCAAAAGTTTGATGATTTTTCAGGATATAGTCATTGTTTAATTATAACTTACAAGGATGAAGTTTTGAGAACTGTATTGGTTGGCTACCATTGGACTTGCCAAAAAAACCCAGTCCTGAACTTTGAAGAATTGTTGAAGGGAGAAGTAATACCTCTTTTCTCCTTTCTTTTGTATAGGAAGTAAGAAGCCTCAGGTTAGAGGTTTTAAGAGAATAGAACTAAGACCTGGCAAAGCTTCTGCTAATCTGAGGCTGAGTCTCCATCCTTTTAAATCCTTACCTCTAATTTTCCCCTTTATGACCTTTAATTTTGTTAAAGTCTAAAAGAGAAACATCCTTATGTATTTTTTATGTCTGTTTATAGGGTTTCCTGGATCTGCTTACTTCATTGTGTATTAGTCTATCTAAGTCTTCCATGATTTTCTACTTTCATCAGTACAACAAATCCATAATGTTCATCATTTCTTATAGTCCAATACATTCTTAATATTCACATATAGTGATTTTTTTCAGTCATTTAAAAATCTCTTTTGTTTTTGTTCTCTTTGCTGCCATAAAGTGTTGCTATAAAATTATTTTTTATGCATATATGGGGCCTTCATTTTTATTGATGGTCTCCTTAGGGTAATGCCTAGAAGCAAAACTGTCTTATTTAGAGATGAGGAGTGAGATTAGGTAACTTGCCTATATATATGACAGAAAGGGTTTGAAATTCAGGTCCTATTAATCTAAGTTGCTTCTATGTAAGCAAGCTTTAATGGTTATCTTTAGAAGAAAAACTATTCAACCATGTGCTTGTGAAATTGCACTATTTGGGGCTCCTTTTCCACAAAGGATAAAGTATAAGCAACTTTCTTTCAGTGACAGTTCCAAAAACTGAAATACTCTCCACTTTCTGATAGCCCAGTTAAAAATAATTGGTTCAAACCAACATTTCTTGGCAGTAGGCAAAATTTCTATAAAGCTCTTAAGTGCAATAAAATGTAATTAAGGTGTCTAGTTGGGTTAGTCTCCTTTGATGTTTCACACTTGCATAATAAACCAAGTCATAAAACAAGGATCCAATATGAGATTTTATTCCTCTTCACAGATTAATTCTCATTAATTATCTACTTGACCCCCTCTGTTACTACCCAATGCCTTGTAATTTGCTATAATAAAAGGCAATAAAAAGGTGAACTCATCACTGGAAATGAAAATCACACACACTCAATGTTACTTTTATGGCTGGGAAAAATGAAATCTCTTGTTTGAGAATCACATGCTCACTCCCTTACAGGGCCCCCAGAAAAAGGAGTATTGGTTAAAGATAGAGTAGGTTAAAAAAAATACCTTTGAATAAAGTACTTCTATCATAACATTCGATGGGGTTTGACACCAGGTGTTACTCTGACTATAAAAGGTGACTCACTTATTGGAGTAAGATTTCATTTTTGGCACTTGAGACCAAAAGAAAATCAAAGATCTAAGTCACTCCATGGAGGGGAAGTAGGTGGGCAGGTATTTATTTTAGATTAAAAATTTAAACATATTAGTAACTTTGGGGTATATAGAAGTAGGGGGCAGCATATCATAATGACCAGAGTGGTAGCCTTGGAATCAATAAGACTGGTTCAGGAGTGTGTGGGCTAGAGGTTGAATGTGGAGGATGAATGTGCAGTAGGATACACTTTGAAGTTTGATCTGTACTTATTAACACTTTTGTAACTCTAGACAATCACCAAATCAAGCTCCATGTAGCTTTTGCCAATTTCCAAAGTATAAATGCTCTCAAGAGGCCATTCAAGCTGACTTTGACATAGTACTACCTGGATTCAAATTCTATCTCTGGTACCTACTGATTGTATGACTTTGTATAAGTCACTTGAGCCTTCTCAGATAATGTTCTAGGACTGTATGTTTCAGAGGAGTTGCTAATCAGAATCTATGGAGAAAGTTTACATACCAGGATTTCCCTATAATGAGAAAATCTCAGGGTGCAATCAATTTTTTTTTTTTTAGTTAAAGCTTTTTATTTTCAAAACATGCATGGATAATTTTTCAACATTCACCCTTGCAAAACCTTGTATTCCAATTTCCCCTTTCCCCCAACTCCTTCTCTAGATGTCAAGTAATCCAATATATGTTAAACATCGTAAAAATATATGTTAAATCTAATATATGCATACATATTTATACAATTATCTTGCTGCTCAAGAAAAATCAAAAAGGAAAAAAAAATAAAATAAGATGCAAGCAAAACAACAAAAAGAGTGAAAATGCTATGTTGTGATCCACGCTTAGTTCCTATAGTCCTCTCTCTGGATATAAATGGCTCTTTTTACCACAAGGTCATTAGAAGTGGTCTGAATCATATCTCTGTTGAAGAGAGTCACGTCCATCAGAATTGATGTATAACCTTGTTATTGCTATGTACAATGAGCTCCTGGTTCTGCTCATTTTACTTAGCATTAGTTCATGTAAGTCTCTCCAGACCTTTCTGAAATCATCCTCCTGATTGTTTCTTACAGAACAATAATATTCTGTAACATTCATTTACCACAACTTATTCAGCCATTCTCCAACTGATGGGCATCCACTCAATTTCCAGTTTCTAGCCACTACAAAGAGGGCTGCCACAAACATTTTGGCACATACAGGTCCCTTTCCCTTCTTTAGTATCTCTTTGGGATATAAGCCCAGTAGAAACACTGCTGGATCAAAAGATATGCACAGTTTGATTGCTTTTTGAGCATAGTTCCAAATTGCTCTCCAGAATGGCTGGATGTGTTCAAAATTCCACCAACAATGCATCAGTGTCCCAGTTTTCCCACATGCCCTCCAAAATTCATCATTATCTTTTCCTGTTATCGTAGCTAATCTGACAGGTGTGTAGTGGTACTTCAATTGTCTTAATTTGCATTTCTCTGGTCAATAGTGATTTAGAGCACCTTTTCATATGATTAGAAATGGTTTCAATTTCTTCATCTGAAAATTGTCTGTTCATATCCTTTGACCACTTATCAATTGGAGAATGGCTTGAATTCTTATAAAGTTGAGTCAATTCTCTATATGTTTTAGAAATTTATCAGAACCCTTGAATATAAAAATATTTTCCCAGTTTATTGCTTTCCTTCTAATCTTGTCTACATTAGTTTTGTTTGTACAAAAATGTTTAACTTAATATAATCAAAATTATCTATTTTTTGTTCAATAATGAACCCAGTTCTTTGGCCATGAATTCTTTCCTTCTCCACAGATCTGAAAGGTAAACTATCCTCTGTTCTAATTTGCTTATAATATCACTTTTTATGTCTAAATCATGAACCCATTTTGACCTAAGTAAAATGAGCAGAACCAGGAGATTATTGTACATGGTAACAACAAGATTATACATCAATTCTGATGGATGTGGCTCTTTTCAACAGTGAGATGATTCAGACCACTTCTAGGTTAGGTGTGGGTCAGGGCCTAGTTTCTGCCATACTAGTTTTCAATTTTCCCACCAGTTTTAATCAATGTTATTTTCTATCATTATCAAATTATTTTGAAATTTTCCATTTCTAACAATTGATTTGCCTAAAGTTTATCCTTAATTAATTTAAAATAAATTCTCAGTTTAAATTCTGAGGTTTGCTTGTTGAGCAGTGTGGTGTGTATGTATGTGTGTGTGTGTGTGTGTGTGTGTGTGTGTGTGTGTATAAACATAGGCAGCTTGTGTTGACTTAAATTTCATACCCTTCTCTAACCAGGACAGTTCACTTTTGCATCTCATTTTCAGGTTTTTAAGTCAAACTTCTGTGAGGTAAGTTCTCCAACTAGTGTTATCTTTTAACTTATAGATGAAGAAACTAAGGTTTTGAGAGATAAAGTGACTTGCCCATACAACTGGGACATGATGTGGTAGTTAAAGCAATGGACTCAAGAGGCAGGAAGACCTGAATTTAAATCCTCACAGAGAATCACAGATTTAAAGATGAAAAGAACAATGAATCCAGCTTTTTTGTTTTACAAATGAGGAAACTGAGGTATGCAGAAGTGATGTGACTTGAATGGAGACATTTTGGTGGAGTAGATAGATTTGGCTGGATTTGGAGTTATGAAAATCTCAATTCAAATCCAGCCTCATAAAAGTATTAGTTTGTGACTCGGGGCATGTCACTTAATCTTCCTAGTTTCCTCCTCTGTAAAATGGGGGTAATTCTCCCCTTTAAAGTCATTGTGAAGATGAAATGAGAATTGTCAAGTCAAATCAACAACCATTTATTAAATCTTAATTGTATGCCAAGTATTGTCCTAGGTGCTGGAATATCAAAACAGCAAAAATATTTCCTACCTTCAAGGAGCTTATAATCTAATGGAAGAGACAATGTCCAAATAATTGCCTATGTACAAGAATATAGACAGGATGGAACGGAAGTGGTCCTTTTGCAGAAGTCTGGATTCTAGCTAAGACTTGAAAGAAGTGAGAATAAATAGTAGAAGATGAGGACTGAGAACATTCCCTACATGGGGGATAGCCAGTGAAAGTTTGTAGAATCCAGAGATGGAGTCTTGTAGGAGGAACAAGGAGCTGGTATCGCTGCATCATAGAGTAGGAGACAATATTGTTGTTCATCTTCCATTGTCAAAGAGGACTAATGACATCATGGGGTAATAGCTTGACTTGTGTATAAATTTTATTTAAATGAGGCAGTCACACAAGGCCATCAGCCTCATTTTCTTTCACTTACTAGTGGCAAGGCAAAATTCAGAGCAACTGGCCATGTCCTGAGATGCATTGAATGATTTTTGTGTCTTTGATATCTGACCAAACTCTAAATACTCCACAACTGCCTCTAAAGTTATCTGAATAGATTGTTCTCATTTTATCATTCCATGAGGGGGAAATCTTCATATACTTAGGGTAGACTTTCCCCCCCTCTTTGATGAATTTGAAGCCTGTAGGTTATTCTCAACCTGATTTTGCTTCATTGCCAAAATTGTTTCACAGGCTTGCTGCACATGCTACAGTCACAGGTGAAACTTGGGTGAAAGTTAACACCAAAGGGGGATGAGCAGCCTTGTGAAGGGTTGGCAAGTTCTCACACCAGAGGGGCTAATCCACCCTGAATGCCCTATAAATCCCATGAGGTAATATATTGATATATTAAAGAAGGGATTAAAGGTAAGACAGGTGGGGAATAAAGATAAAAAGACTTCAAAGGTAGTTTTATTAGGATAATTTTTGGTTTGAGCTTTCACTCTCAGTAATAAGGAAAAACTCAGGAAAAAGAGAATTAAAAGTTTATTCAAAACATGTCATAGTAACAACATATTAATGGGCTGATCACTATAGATCAGGAGGATTTTCAAGATGGATTTTATTAATAACTTTTGTAAAGAGAGGAAGACAATTCATATCAGTCCAAGTCAGTAAAAGTCAATGGTTCATTACATCTCAGCTCTTCCTCAATTGCCTTTATGTCTAAAAGCTAACATATAAAAGATATCTTTATCTTCTATAGAAGATAAAGCTAACAGTGATAGTAGGCATTGCAAAAGCTACAGAGTGGATAAAGCGGCCCCCAACACTGATTTATAAATAGGACTAAGAACAATGGATCACTGAGTCAGCATAACTTAAAAAAATCTTATTTAATATTTTATTTTTCCCAATTACTTGTAAAAACAATTTTAACATTCTTTTTTTCCTTCAAATTTTGAGTTTCAACTTCTTTCCCTCCCTCTTCTCTCCTCCTCCCACATTGAGAAGACAAACAATTCAACATGGGTTATGTATGTGTAGTCATGCAAAACACATTTACACATGTCATTCTGTGAAAGAAAACACAGACAAGGTTAAAAAAAAACTAAGAAAAATAAAGAAAAAGCATCTTTGATTTGCATTCAGGATCTTCCAGTTCTTTTTCTAAAAATGGATAGCACCTTTCATCATAAATACTACAGAATTGTCTTAGATCATTTTCTTGCTGATAATAGCTGTTATTCATAGTAGATCATCATATAATACTGCTGTTACTGTGTACAATATTCTTCTGGTTCTGTTCATCTCACTTTACATCAGTTATGTAAGTCTTTCAATGTTTTTCTGAGAATGTCCACTTCGTTATTTCTTAAAACACAATAAAATTCCACTGCAGTCATATATGACAGCTTGTTCAATCATTTCCCAACTCATGGACATTCCCTCAATTTCCAGTTCTTTGTTATCACTACAAAGATGCTATCAATAGTTTTGCACACATAAGTCCTTTTCCTTTTTTTTTTTTTCCCCTTTTTTGGAACATAGACCTAGTAGTGATATTGTTTGGTCAAAAAAGTATCCATCATTTTATAACCCTTTGGGCATATTTCCAAATTGTTCTCCAGAATGATTGAATCAGTATACAATTTCCACTAACAGTAAAATAGTTTTTTTTTCATTTTCTACATCCCCTCCAACATTTATCATTTCCCTTTTCTGTCATATTAGCCAATTCAACAGGGTAAGATAGTAGCCCACAGTTGTTTTAATTTACATAGTATAACTTTCAATATTAAGAAGGGGCTAAGTTGTAAAGGACTTTAAAAAAAATCAGAATATATTATCTTGATCCTAGAGGTACACTGGAGTTTATTTAATAGAGAAGTGACCTAATCAGATCTGTGTTTTAAGCCAGTTCAGTAGAAAGGCTGGAGGTTGAACTGGAGGAAGGAGAGACTTGAAGCAGATGTAGCCACCTGGAGGTTATTAAAATAATCTAGGTATGAGGTGATAAAAGCCTGGGTAATGGTAATGTCAAAGGAGAGAAAGGAGCATATATAGGAGAGTTTTGTGAGATTAGGTAACTGAGAAAAAGGTAGTGCTTCAACAACAGTTGGGAAGCTAGGAAGGCGGAAAAGTTTGGGGAGAATGAAAATGAGTCCAGTTTTAGACATATTTACTTTAAGATGCCATCCAATTAGATATATCTAATAGGTGATTATGGGGCCACTAGGTGGCACAGTGGGTAGGGTGATAAATCTGAGTTCAAATCTGAACCCAGGTACTTACTAGCTGTGTGACCCTGACAACTCACTTAACTCCATTTGTCTCAATTTCCTCATCTGTCAAAAGAGCTGGAGAAGGAAATGGCAAGCCAGTCCAGTATTTTTGGCAAGAAAAACCCCACTGAGGTCAAGAAGAGGGGGGTATGACTGAAATGACTGAACAACAATAAGCAGTTGGTGATATAAAACTGGTAATGGACAGGTGACCTTGGAGTGAGGAAATCTGTTAATATATTATCTTATTTGAGTATTACAACACTTTGTGAAGTAGATAATGCAAATATTATCACCCCCATTTTATGGACGAGAAAACAAGTTTGGAAATGGAAGTGATTTGCCCATAATCATACAGTATTAAGTACCAGAAGAAATATTTGAACTCAGGTCTTTCCTCACATTAGATTTCATGCCCTGACATATTTCTTTTGTGTGGTACTTTATTTGAAACTATTTGTCATATTTTATCAATATTGATGATGCAAATTGTGTGAAAATATCAAATTTTTGAATTTGAGAACATCAAAGCTTTGAAGTAGAATACTAGGGAGGGCCTTGAAATTTGGTACAGAATTCAGCTGCCAAATGGAATGGACCAGAGCAGAATTTTGTTAGTTTTTTGTTTTTTGTTTTTTTTTTTTTTTCCCCCCCATGGGCAGCTGATTGCAGGATACTGTGGCCTATTCAACCAGAGTTAGGAAGTTTGAGTAGCTCTGAGTGTTTCAAGGTCTGTGGCCTCGGCAGAAACTTACTTGATCCAACCAGTGATGGAAGGATTGCCTCCTTTAGGAGGAGACAACCTTTGTCTTATAAATATCAGGCAATAAATCCTCAGACTAGCAATCTCCCAGGTGTGGTTGGTTGCTTTTTTGATGACAAAGCCATTTCTCAAAGAACCGAGTCTGGTCTCTTGGTAATTTTTTACCTGTTTAACCTATTCTCCCACTGCACAAGACTTGATTCAAAAATGTTTTAAAAGATTGAGGAGATGAGAAATTGGGGAAAAAATCATGGGATAAAGAAGACACTGCAAGGTATTCGTGATAGATCAGTTTTTTGTAGCCATGTCTCAGGACAGCCCTTCAGGAGTTAGTGGGGATAGAAGAGAAGCAATGTGGTATGGTAAAAAGAATCCTAATACTGTAATCACTGAATCTGGGTGACTTTAAACCAGTAATTCAATCTTCCTGTGACTCAGTTTCCTCACCTGCACAATGAGAGATTTTGCACTGGGTGGCTTTTGAATTCCCTATTAAATTTATAATCTAGGAATGGTGAAGGTGGCTGCATTTATTGAAGTCATTGTCCTGATTTTTCTCAAATCAACCAAAGACGTCTTGCACCAGAATCAGCTCTTTCATAGGGAGCTGAGCTTATTTCCAGTATTTTCTCGGGAAGAATACAAACTCATCCTTGTAGAGTTGCCTATGATACAAGTACTCTGTCAGTCATAAAAATTAGCAATGGAACAAATTTATGAGGTCATCCTTCCTCTCCTCTGCCTGTGGAGAGCAGCTCTTCACAAAATGGTCTCCAGTGAATCTTGCCTTGTTAAGTTTTGAACAGGAGTGAAAAGAACATTTCGGGACCTTTTCAGATCACAGATGTGCTCCCATTCAGGACTGCCTACTTTTGTGTCCTTGAAATTAATAAGTGGTCTGGCTTAACTCAATTACATTTTTCATACTAATTGAATTTGGTATCAGCCATGAGCAAAATAAGCGACTGGGAAATATGGGGAGGGAGGCTCTGGCTACCCATCTTTTGTCTGTGACTGTCAAGAGGAACACAGGACACACATGTTCTGAAAAATAAATCCATCTTTCAGCATTTTGGACAGTCTAGGCAGGCGGGTGTGTGTAAATGGAAGTCTGGGCCCCTAGGGCACACTCATATGTGACAGACCCTTCCAACAGCCGACACCCTGTCTGAGAGACTGGCAGCTTGACAGGAATCATATTATCAAAAGGATAAACTGTTCTTAAAACCATTTCTCCAATGTATTAGATGGACAGGAACAGACTTTCCTTCAACTCCTAGCATACAGATCCCTGTTCATTCACTAAATAAAAAACTGTGGAGCAAAAAGGGAATTAATGGGAACAGAGGCATGAGGAGGATGGTTTGGGTCCTGCACTGCTCCAAATCCCATTCACAGAATCTGATGTGTGGGGAGAAGGAGGGGGGAGCAGGGAAGTAGGAATGTGTAGTATGGATGGGATGGAGCGAGAAAACCAGGGTTTCTGCTCTAGCTGGAAGACAGAATTCTCTCCGTGCTCCCATCTTACTCATCTCTCCTCACCCCTCAACACCCCCCACCCAAATTACAAATATGATTCAATCCAAGAAGCAGACAATTTGGAGGCCAATGTTCTTTAAGCAGCAGGGGGAAGATATGTTGA
Organism: Antechinus flavipes; assembly: GCF_016432865.1. Taxonomy (NCBI): domain Eukaryota; kingdom Metazoa; phylum Chordata; class Mammalia; order Dasyuromorphia; family Dasyuridae; genus Antechinus; species Antechinus flavipes. The sequence goes on along the minus strand of NC_067398.1, from coordinate 152,893,052 downwards.
AGTGAGATCAGCACCCATAGGGATCAAAACCATTTCTTTCCTGCAGATGACCCCCAGGAAGAATCTGAACAGAATGTTCTTGGTTTCCTTAACCACATTTACTTTTCATATAAAATATCGTATTTCCAGTGGATGCTCCTTTTCTTTGCATTCTGTGACAGAAGATTTCTTTCCTTTTTAAAAAAAAATAATTTAGTTATTTAATACACATTGCTTTATGAATCATGTTGGGAAAGAAAAATCAAAACAAAAGGGAAAAACCATGGGAAGAAAAAAGAAAACAGAAAAAAAGAAGTGAATAAATATGTGTTGATTAACATTCAAAGTCCGTAGTTCTTTTTCTGGATACAGATGGCATTTTTTTGGTCCAAAATCTCTGTTGATATTGTTTTGGATCATTGAACCACTGATAAGAACTGAGTCTTTCATAGTTGATCATTGCACATTCTTACTGTTATTATGTACATTGATTCTGCTTGTTTTGTGGAGCATCAGTTTGTGGAAATCTTTCTAGGCCTTTCGAAAATTAGCTTTTTTATTGACAGAAGATTTATGATGAACAATACCCTCTCTCTCTCTCTCTCTTTGTTCTGGGCATTTTCTCTGGCTGTCCCTCATACCTGAAATGTTCTGCCTCCTCACTCTTCCTGCTGACTTCTCCTGACTTCCTTCAAGTCTCATCTTCTGTAGAAAGCCTGTCCCAACCCCTCTTAATTGTGGTGTTAATTAGTTCCTACTTATCCTTTATATAGTGTATCCATATCCATATATAAAAATGTGTACACATATTTTGAGAGAGTTCTGTCCTATATATATATATTATATATATATGTATGTATATGTATTTATATATACACACACACATATATAGAATAAATGTAGGGTATTTATCCTATATATTATAATAAACATAATATATAGGATATGTTACATGATATATATAGGAGATATGTGTGTGTATACATATACATACATATACATATATACAGATATATATAGATAGATAGATAGTTTATCCTATACATAACTTGCTTCATATATATCTGTTCATATATTGTTTCCCCTATCATATTGTGCACTCCTTGGGGACAGGAACTATCTTTTACTTCTTTTTTGTATCCTTAGGGCAAAGCATAGTGCCTGAACTATAATAGGAGCTTCGTATTTATTGATTAATTGATGGATTTATCTAAACAAGGACCAACACAAGTCAACCTTGATCCAAGGCCTTCTTAAATATCTTAAGTGGAAACTTTACCAGTGATAGTCTCCTGGTACATCTTGCCAGTGGGCCATGCTCGGGCTTATAAGGAACTCAAGACCTTTTGGAAAATGTGATAGCTGAGGTGAATTTTGATGAGAACAGGGATTCTAAATTGAGAGTAGAGGCGAGGAACAGGATACATTCAGGGCATATTGGTCAGCCAGTGTCAAGGCACACACACAGACAGTGGAGTGCCAGGAATTAGACACAGCAAGAAGACCAGTTTTACTGGACTCTGGGCAACAATGTCCTGGTAAATGTTTTACTGGCTCTCTAGGGGAAAAGGTACACATGATGTACTTTTAAGCTTAATCTGCATCTTTAATATTGTCTTTCATCACTTTAAGTCTAGACAATCAATAAAACTAAGTCAAATCCTGATTTATGGCATTTGCCATTTTATAAGAGGCAAATATTCACACAGTATTTAACAGTCAGCTCACCTGAGCCAATTTGGCTCCAATACATCCCTGACTATGGGTTTTATAAAAGGAAATAGCACATAAGGTAGACAAAGATTAGCTTGGGCCACATTGTGAGACATCAAATGCTAAACTGAGGTCATCAATATATGATCCTAGAGATCACTGGAAGTTATTGGAGTTTAAGGGAGAAAAGTAGTCTGATGATTTAGGAAAATTATTTTAGTAATTGTGGGCAGTTTGGATTGGAGTGGAATCAACCTCAAAGCAGAAAGATCAGTCCAGAAATTATTGCCAAAGTAAAGGTGAGCAGTAATAAGGTACCAAACCCACACTGATGGTTGTGTGAGTGGAAAAAAAAGGGATGAATGTGAGAATCATCATGGAAGTAGGGATGACAACAACTGATTAAATATAATGGGTTTATAATGACTGAAGAAGGACAGCTAGTACCATAGTGGATAGAACACTGGCCCTGGAATCAGGAGGACATGAGTTCAAATGCAGCTTCAAATATTTAACATTCACTAGCTGTGTGATTTTAGGCAAGTCACTTAACCTCAAGTGCCTTGCTCCTCTCCTTTCTCTCCCCCTCCCCCCCAAAAAGAGTTACTGAGGTAATTAGACTGATAATGAACTTGCCAACTTGGATGATTGAAGGACCTGGAAGGTTGATGATCCCCACTGCCAAAATAAATAATTCAGAAGTATCAGTTTTGAAGGAATGATAAATTCCACTTTGCACATACTGAGTTCAAGATACAGGCCAATGGAGGACATCCACTTTGAAGAGCATTAGCAAGTCTTCGCTTAAAAATAAACATACGTTTGTCTCTGGGAGAGATGAGGGATAGGAATATTAGGGGTCACTAGAGGGAAGAAGAAGAGGAAGTTTCTCTTTTTTCTGGGAAATACATGTTTTCTAGGGTTCCATATTCACTGTCAGTGAGGATCCAGCCTTCTTCTAGGCTTTAGGGTTTACATGGGAACAAACTTAATCAAACCTGAAGAAATCAACAACTCTCATTTTAGGATACTAGTATGACAAGGGTATTTCCATTCCAATGGGGATCTGGTGAAACCAGTTTCTTTATGGATTTGATGAACACCTTGGAGACTTTTCGGATATATTTGGTTGGGCAAAACTTCATACATATTTTATCAAGAGACACATAAATCATAAATTGTATTTATTTTTCTCAGTAGTATTTTGTTTTTCTAATTACATGTAAAGATAGTTCTCCACATGCATTTTTGTAAGATTTTTGAGTTCCAAATTTTTACTCCCTTCTTCCTTTAACTCATCCCTGCCCAAGGCAAACAATATGATATAGGTTATACATATATAATCCTTCAGGGAAAAAACATGAGAAAGAAAAAAGCAAACCAAAAAAGGTGAAAATAGTATTCTTTGTTTCTCATTCAATCTCCATAATTCTCTTTTTGGAAGGAGAGTTTCTCTCCTTCCTTTCTCTCCAGGATCACAAAGGTAATAGAGGGACTGAGGCAGATAGCATTTTCTATTCTAAGTCTACTGGAATTGTCTTGGATTACGGTAATGCTGAGAAGAGCTAAGTCTATCATAGTTGATCATCACATAATCTTGCTCTTATTGTGTATAATATTCTAATTCTGCTCAGTCTGTCAGTTCATGTATTTCCATTTTTTTCTAAAATCAGCTTGTTCATCATTCCTTATAGAACAATAAAATATAAAGAAAAAAGGAACTATAAATTCCCATTTTTTTGACATTTAACTCATAAATGTTTGTTAATGTACAATAAAAGTCTAATAATTCTTATTTGAACTTCCTCAAGCACTGTGGTCCCAAACCTGAAACTATCTTGGAAGAGAAATTTTAATCCATGAAATCTTAGTGCACCCCACTTTGACATAATTTGTTTGCTCCTCCCTCCTCCTATTCCTTATGTAGAAACTAGTTGCCGAATGGTGTATATACTCAATACAATTTTTTTTCAAGGCTCATACTATCTAAGTTGAATATAAGAAACTCAGAACCTACAAGATAGTAAAGTAAACCAGCTTTGTTGAGAAGATACAATGACAAAATGAAGGACAATCAGAGAAGGGAGAAATAGGTAAGGTCTGCTTGGATATCTCCAAGCCAATAAAATTCTATCAAGTTTTTAAATGACTTGAAGTGGACCTGAGGATTGGTACTGATTCATAATAGTGTTGGGGTGATGGGTGGGGGAACACTCCTGGAGAATTGATGGCTTATTGATATTCAAATTGCCCACAATAAAGGTTCTTGGGTCTTTTACTTCTGTCTTTTTTGGACAGCATAATTAAGGAGTGTTAAAGCTCTTTGGGCCTTGTGCATGGTAGAGTAAATGGACAATTTGGATCATTACAAGAAGATTGGCTCTAGGAAAAAAGAATATGTGAAATGTGTTGGGTCATTTAATTAAAACAATGAGCCCACATGATTTTGTTTCATACTCACTTTATTAAGCATAACAAACTTAATTAAAGGCATATTATGATTCAGGCCCTGTGCTATGCACAATAAATTTTTATCAACTGTGGATATAAATACAATGAAAGAAACAATTCCTATATCTCAAAGTGTTTCTGTTGTTGGAAGAAAACAAGGACAAGTGGATACACACACACACACACACACACCACACACACATACATGTGTATTTGTATATGTGTATTCACACACACAACATACATACATATATATATACACTATATATATATGTGCATCTGTAAATATGTAAAGAGTAAATATAACAAGAATAAAAATTTTTAAAGTTATTAATTATATATTGAGAGGGTAAATATAAATGCAATGCTTCTCTATAATTTCTACCCAGTGTTTTTAGTTCTGTTGATTGGAACCCAAGAAGCTATAAATCTAATCTCTCTTTTATATGACAACTCTCCAAATATACAGAAAAGGGACAAATCCAAATTATACCTCATCCAAAAGGAAGATATTAGATCCAAGTGGCAATAGAATGGTACTGGATATCAAGAACATGACCAATGTGGGAATTTTTTTTACTTGATCGTGCATGTTTATTATAAAGATTTTCTCTTACTTTTATGGGGAGCCTAGGGGTCAGGAGATGGTAAAGGGAGAAATAAATGCTTGCTCATTGAAAATGAAGAAACACAAAATAGCATTCATGATAGAATCTTTTATAATCTTAATTATTTTGTAAAAATTATTTGTAAGCATGGGGAAATCCATAATTAAACATTATGATAGAGAACTATCTTGGTAAATATAAGATGACTGAGAAAGAAAAATGAGCTTTTTATAAGAACTTGCTACAGTCTACTTGTAAAAACATAGGTACTAGATAAATGTTTGTTATTATTATTTATTAGGGCCCTTTGACAACACCTCATATCTAACAGCACATAATGTTTGTGCTGGGTTGGAGAGTTGGAGGAGGTTGGAGGAGAAAGAATTGGGGGAGTTAGCAAACTAAGGAAGAACTCACCAAAACAATAGTTTCTGGTAGGTTCTCAGGTGATATTCTCTCTCTCTCTCTCTCTCTCTCTCTCTCTCTCTCTCTCTCTCTCTCTCTCTCTCTCTCTCTCTCTCTCTCTTTCTCTCTCTCTCTCTCTCTCTCTCTCTCTTCTCTCTCTCTCTTTCTCTCTCTCTTTCTCTCTCTCTCTCTCTCCCTCCCCCCCTAAGAAAAACTAAAAAGAGGAGGAAAAGATTATCAAAACATAATAAATCACTTTCAAGCCCTCTGTCTTATATAAATCCCTCTAAGATGTCAGAAGGATAACTTTTTCTTCTGTCCCATTATAATGCGAACAATTCATCATTGTATAGTTGTTCCTTGATATTGGTCAAATTTATCTACTCTACAATGCTTCTTGTAACTTTTTTGTTTGCATTTCAAAGTTTCTACTTGGTTCTGCTCTTTTCATTAGGAATGCTTGGAAAAACTCTTTTATAAAGTTCCATTTTATTTCCCCATGTAAGATCATACTCCCTTACTATTCAGGTGAAGAAGTCTGAAAGCATCATTAATTGCCCACCATCTTTTAGGGACCCTTCTTTTAAACCTGGTACAGAGTTACTAAGTTCCAGTGGAGAGGGAAATACCTCAAAAACATAATCTTTCCTATTTTCTGTCTCAGATTTGTGATATTGTTTGTGGTCCCTCAACTCAGATATTACCTCCTATAGGAAGTGGAGGTGAAGCTAAGAATTTTTTTCTTCCTTAAATTTACCATTAAAATTAGATTTCTCTTTTTTACTTATCTTATGGTTTCTTGTACCATGACTTCACATATGTGTAGCTCCCCCATAAGAAAATGAGCTCATTGAGGGCAAGGTTGGCTATGTGAATAAATAAATATTTATTAAGTAAGTAAATTAGCACTCTGTGATCATTATTTTCTCAGTACTTAACGTAACACTTTGCATAGAGTCAGTGTTTAATAAACATTTCTTGAATTAATGAACTAACTTCATAATTGCTCCTCAAGCAGGACAATCTTATCAAAATTGAAAGTATTTACTTGTGTTCTTTTTGTGTTTTATCTTCCTGGTTCTTCTAATTCATTGTAAACATATTTAATGATTGAAAACTTAATATAAAGGAAGCATCTTTCTTCCTTAATGAAATATGGAAGTCAAACAGCCAGTGGTCAGGATTAGAGTGTCATTTATGAATTATGATTATTTATAAACATTTTCTCTGATAGACTATAAGCTCCTTGAAGGCAGGGAATGTTTGCTGTTTTTCTTTGTATTTTGCATTATGCTTCATACAGAGTGGTGCTTTAAAAATACTTGCTGACTGAATACCACCCTGGGTTTTGTCATTTTAGCTGTCCAAGGAATTAAAAAAATATTCTGGATGATGTGGGGGCATGTGTATAAGAGAAGTATTTTCCTCCAGTAACTATTCAGTGGAGTTAGTGAGACAAGACCTGCTAACCTAAACGAGTTAAATAAATAACAGATAGAATGCATTAGGAAATAGGAAGAGTTGTGATTGAAACCTGTCTCTAAAACTAGCTGGAAGGCATGAATATGTAGGTCACTTACCTTCAGTTAACTTCTCAGGCTATTTTCTATCTATAACTAATAAGAAAGTTACTGATCTCTGTTAAGTAGAGGGAATTTCCACAGTGAGAATCCCCTACATCAAATAAATTGCAGCTCTATCCCTCTCCCAACATGGTTCGGTGCCAGCATTCTGTCCAAACAATAAACGAGAGAAGAGGTTAGAGAAGGGACAGAGATTCAATCTAACAGTGAGCTCTGCTGGTACCGTTCCTACAATATGGCATGTATTAGAATAGTGATGTATCAAACATGAATCTGAATGCAAGGAATATAAACCCCATTCTCCAGTTCAGGTGTCATGAGGCAATATGTTGGAAACAGGCAGAATCTATGGGTTCATAAGGAAAGAAAAAAAAAAAAAGAGCAGCAGTAGGAGGAGGTAAGATTATTTCTCATCAACATGCATATCACTGACCCTATGGAGTTAAAAGAAAACAAACAAACAAAGGCTTAAAAACAACACTTTTTTAATTCCAGAAGAGAAAAAAGTGTTAAAAGCTACTTAAACTCAAATTTTAAAAGGCAACTTTCCCCCATCTCATCACACACACACATTCCCACACACTTTGAGTTACTCCAAACTTCTCTCTGAAGCAAAAAACCCACCTTTTCAAGGTTGTGTATCAACTACAAGAAGCTGAAGATGGAAGGATTAAAAAAATTGTCCCAACCTTCAGAGAGCCTACAACCTATGGGGATGACACAGTAGATAGAGTGCTGGGCCTGGAGTCAGGAAAATCTGAAACCAAAAATAGCCTCAGACATGATTTACTAGTTGTGTGACTCTAGGCATGTTATCTAACCTGTTTGCCTCGGTTTCCATATCTGTAAATGGAGATAATAACCTACTTCTCAGAGTTGTTGAAAAGATAAATTGACATGATATTTGCAAAATGCTTTGAAAACCTTAAGTATTATGTAAATAATGCTAACATAGTACTTAACAACTACCATAGAAATATTATTAATTAACTTAGTACTTAAAAGTATTACATAAATGCTAAAAGAAGGAAAGAGGAGGAAAGAGAGACAGAAAGAGTCACACAAAGAGACAGAGATAGACAGAGATGCAGAGAGAGAGGATTCATTTCAGATTTTGCAGTCATGACCCCAGAAACATCTCCATCCTGGAAAATCATTTCAGCCCTGGAATTCATACTTCAGAAGTACCTTCCACCCCTCAGGTCCCTTCTCTTTGGATGACAACTCCCAGAACTTCTATTTAAAGAGGCATCTCTTTAAACAGCTTTTCTTTTTTTTTACCAGGTTGTATTCCAGACTTCTCTATTATGCTCCCACTCTATTCCCACTCCCACCCCAGGTACCTTTCCCGGACATTCTTCTCAGCTTCCTTTTATGTATTATCCCTCCCTTTTTGTCAACCAACAAACAGGTTCCTTCTATGTGCTAGGTATTGTCCTAAGTGCTAGGGACTAGAGGAGCTTCCAAACTAAAGGGAGAAACAATAAGTATACAAGTAAGTACAAACAAGCTATATGCAGGATCAATAAGAAGTAATTATAGACTCTGGGCACTAGAATTCAGAGAGGCTGGGAAAGGCTTCCTGTAGAACAAAGCTTTTTTTTCTGTAGAAAAAGCCCTTTTTGTCAGAACTTTTCTTTCTTTCTTTCTTTCTTTCTTTCTTTCTTTCTTTCTTTCTTTCTTTCTTTCTTTCTTTCTTTCTTTCTTTCTTTCTTTCTTTCTTTCTCTTTCTCTTTCTTTCTCTCTTTCTTTCTTTTCTCAAAACCCCAGGTATAGAACATAGGTATACAAAACATTTATTGATAATAAATCATAATTTTTGCAAGCTCCACATTCAGTTACATGACCTCATATGGGTTTACAAACCACACTTTAAGAAGCTTTACTGTAGAAGATGAGAATTCCAGACAAAAAGGAAGCTAGGGAAGCCAGTAAACAGAGATATGAATGAAGAACATTCTAGATATGGAGGACAACAAGAAAAAATGCTTAAAATAAAGAGAGAGATAGACTGTCTTGTCTGAGGAACAGTCAGGAAGCCAATGTCCCTGGATCCAAAACTATATGCTTTAGAGGAATGTGTAAAAAGAAGGCAAAACTAGGCTATGAAGGGCTTTGAATGACAAAAAGAAGGGATTATATTTGATCCTGGTAGCAACAAAGAGTCACTAGAATTTATTGAGTAGAGAGATGACATGGTTAGACCTGAGTTTTACAAAAATCACTTTGATGATTAAATGGAGGATGGATAGAGAGATAATCAGGAGTCAATGTTGTCCTGAAAACCTAGAGAGAAGGTTGTGAAGAATATCACAGAGAAAAAAGTGATCAAATAGTCTCAAAAGCTGCATTCAGAGAAGTCAGGAGAATTATTTTTCTTTTATGTGCAACTCTTTGTTTATGCGGGGTTTACTTGGCAAATATACAGGAGTTATTTACCATTTCTTACTCCAGCTCATTTTACAGATAAGGAAACTGAGGCAAACTGTATTAAGTGACTTGCATAGGGTCACACAACCAAGAAGTATCTGTGGCAGATTTGAACTCTTATCCACTGCCCCATCTAGCTACCATTTGATTTGTCAATTTAGGAATTCATGGCAACTTTAGAAAGAGTAGCTTCAGTAGAATAATGAGATTGGAAGCTTGCAGGTTGGTAGAACAGTGGATAGGGTGCTTAGTGTGAATGGCAAACACATAAATATCACTTAGATATTCCATGAAGTTGCCTATTTTAAAGGTTGATTTTTAAAGATAATTCTCTCAGTGAAATGCTAATTGAGCAAAATGTAGAGGAAATAATGTTCATACAAATGAATACAACTACTATACATTGCAAATGTCAAATAAAATATGTCTATTTGTGTCAATTAAGGCAGCTAGGTGGTGTGGTAGGGCACTTATCTTCCTGAATTCAAATCAGTTCTCAGACACCTGGGCAATTCACTTAACCTTGTCGATCTCAGTTTCCCTATTTGTCAAATGAGAGATAGAAGGAAATGGCAAATCACTCCAGTATCTGCCAAGAAAATCCCAAATACAATCATGAATAGTTAAAAATGACTGAAAAACAAAGAGTAAGGAAAGCATAAGGTCAAGGAAAGAGTAAGAGGAGCTAAAGTAGAGATAACTATTATAGATTACCTTTTTGAGGATTTTAGTCACAAAAAGGCACAAGAGAAATTAGGTGATAGTGAAAAGGATCAAGTGAGGATTTTTTTTTTTTTGAGGATGAATAAGACATGACCATATTTATAGGCAGTGTGGAAGAAACCAATAAACACAGAAAGACTGAAAATAAAGAATGGCATGCACAAGACAGAAGGTGCAATCTGTTAGAGGACACAGGCTGGAACAGCATTGTTAGTACAGATAGAATGTAAGCTCCTTAAGGGTTGGCACTATTTTTTTTGCTTATATTTTTATTACCAGTGTTTAGTACAGTGCCTGGCACATAGAAAACACTTAATAGTTGCTTACTTAGAAAGACAGAGAGCATGGGGTTTATGAAAATAATAGGAAGTAATCCCCAAACGAAAAAGAGATTGTAGAAAGTTTTACATTTATATTATATCATGGAGATAATGGGGAGCCCCTGGAGATATGTCTACTTTTCCAGTGTTTCTGTATAGCAGTAAATTATGGAGTATCACAGTTTCTAAAGAACTCAAGTTTCTGTTCACCCAAAGGACAATAAAAAGATGCATGATGGGGAACAAGAGTACAGCCAATTGCAAAAGAAAAGTTGGGTACTTGAAATGCTGTTAAAGATAATATCACCAAAACATACAAAAACAATAAAGAAGGTAAGCTCGTTATGTTGCCAGAATGCCGGATAACAGATGGATGCCTCCAAGTTCTTTCACTAGAACCAAATAATATCAAGAGACCCAAAGGAAAGCCTGCAACATGTTAGGCAGATCCCCTGTGAGGGCGTTACACAGGGGTATGGACAGGACTTGCTGGGGTACACATATCGATGAAATCAGGGATCCATCAGATTATCGTGGTCTCCACAAAGGATTTCTTCTTCTTTCTGATCCTCCTCTCCAAATTACCAAGGCTCCGGGGATCACTTTCCCCCAATAACTCCTTTGTTGCTGTTTATAAAGAAAATTTTTTATGAATTAAATGTGTGGTCAGAGTCTAATGGGGCAATCCTGCCAGGTGAACTGAAGGGAGTTAGACTTAGGCAAAGTGTAACAGCAGGGCGGGCCAAGGCTGGACTATGGCACCTCTGACTCCATCATCTGAGGCTCTGCCCTGATCCATTCGGTGACAAGGTCCCAAGAACTTCTGCTGTGGTTTTCATTCGACCCAGAGAGGAGGCCAAGAAGGGCTATTTGCCCTCCTTAGAGAACAAGAAAGGAACAATTAATCAGCTGCTGATGTGGAGTGATGGTGGAAGGGGAAAGGGAGGGACGGGGAGAAGGTAGCACTTCTGGTGTTCTTTTTTAGAAACTGGCTGCTTTCTCTCACCAGGTGGGCCAGTGGGGAACACAGGGAGAAACAACTGGTTAGACTGAGAATCGATTAAATGTTCAGAAACTCTCTGTCTGTCTGTCTGTCTGTCTCTCCTTCCCTCCTTCCCACCCTGCCTGCCTCCCTCACTCCCCACCCCTTCTCTTTTCCTGCATCTCGCAGCAGTGAGCTTCTTTAGACATCAGGTAAGCTGCGGGCTTCCTTGTGAAGGGAGTGTGCTGACGTCCTCCTCTCTCCCGGTGTCCTTATGCTAAAAGAAACAATAATTGCTTACTTCTTTCCGCAGACTTTCCTATGCTTCAAAGGCATGTCAGTGGGATTCAGGCCCGGGAGATGAAGTGAAACATAGAATTTTGTAGCAGTCGGCTTTGACAGGGATGTTTCAAAGTGCTATTAGAACTCTCCTTCTAAAAGAGAAGCCTGAATAGCCAGGCAACAAACATATGACAACCACCCTATTCTAAATAGAGGATGTGGAAAATGAAGCTATAATTTTTGGGAAGAATCATGTTATATGTCCCATGTGAATTAAATAAAATTAAAAACATTAAAGAGAAGTGGATTAGAGTATATTACCAGAAAGGAGTGATTAGAAAAGAAGATGGATCAGTCTTATATCAAAAGCAAGAGATAGACAATCTATAGATACTCATAAAATATCAAGAAATGTATTACAAGGCCCCAAGCAGATAGAAGTCAGGACAAGAATCACACAGACTGACCAGGAATGAATAGGTTGTCAACTATACTACTGGAGATTACTTACCCCCTCCCACCTCCCCCACATTGATGAGAATGAAAATTTGTTAAAGTAGAACATTATTTTTTAAATCAGATACCTTGAAAATGTTTTCAGATCCAAAATCCTACCTAAAGAATAAAAACTTTAAAAAGTAAATGCCTAGTCTGTTTCAACTCCTTCTCCCTGCCCATGTTAGCTAACTTAAAAAGATTAAAAGATATTTTCATTCATTTTAATTTTATTTCTTCATCCCAATTTTCCATCTGCCTAGATGTTATGGACTACTCTATATAAGCATACTGGCATATTTCCTGCTGCTTTCTGAATATCTCCTTCCTTTTCCTTTCTACCTTTAATTTTTTAATTTTAAACTTAAATATGAAATAAGAAAAGAAAAAAAATTGCCATGCACACAGCAGAACATGAGAGGATTCAAAATATAAAGCAATACATTTCCATTTTAAGAAAGCCTATATAATAAATACTACAAAGTGCTCAGAGATGTAAAATTTTTCTATGCTTTCTTGTAAGTTTTCTTTTGTCCTTGTTGTGCATTTTACTTTTTTTTTCCTCTTCCTCTCCCTACTTCAAGGTTATAATTAAGCATAGAGATATATGCATATATACAGATATTTATAATCCTACACCTACACATACACACATATACATACCTACATTCATATACATATATGTAAGGTTGTACTGCGCTTATTTTCACTTGTCTATTTCTCTGAAAATGGATAGCATCTTCCTTCATAAATCTGTCTTTCTTTATTTTTCTTAATCCACTAGCTTGTAATTTCCTTCATTACACCAAAATTCCAACCATATACTGCTTAGTTATTTTAAATACTTGAAAACAATTTTGAGTAATATAGCTGGCATATGGTAGTTTCTCTGTTTTCTCTTTTGATTAAATCTATTTTAACTTTACACCTTTTTTCTGAGATTGTTTATTGATTATTGCCTCTGCTTAGTTTACATAACAAATTCTACTCCTGATCTTTAATTTATGTTTATGTGTAGCTCTCATTTTTATAACATTTCCCAAAAGTAACATATTGCTAAGTTCAAATTTTTAATCTTCTCTCTGATTCCATTTTATGGGTGAATTCATCCATTTCACATTCTAAGTTATAATTACTTGTTGTTAATTTTTCTCCTTCCTATTTTCTCACTATTCTTCACACCCCACTTCTATCCCTCTTGCTACTCTTCTTTTATTCTACCTGCTACTTTGCCCGCCTATTACTTAACTTCTGCCCCTGACCAAAAATCCTTCCTTTATTGTCTCCTCCACCCTATCCCCTTGCCCTCTTGTTTCTTTCTGAATTTAGAAGACATTTATACACATATACACATGCACTCATAGACATATACATATTGTTCCCTCTTTAACAAATTTCAGATGAGAATAAGATTTCAGCACTACTTGCCTCCCTTTTTCTTCTTTTGTAACTGTATTCCCTTTTTTTGCCTCTTATTTATGAGATACTTATTTCTTTTCATCTCTTCCTGTATTCATATACACTTTATTATATATATAGTATACACATACATATATATGTATATATACATATACATATATTAGAAACACCCCATCATACTCAATTCAGCCCAAGCCATTCTTTCAAACCACCCAAATAAAAATGATAGTCATAATGTTTTCTATATAAAAAGTAACTGATTGACCTTATTGAGTCCTTTATAATATTTATAATTATAATATGTCTTACATATTTATATTTTCTTAGGTGTTACCTATCAACTTTTCTCTTATGTTTTGCTGTGTTTTTTTAAAAATACAAGTATCTGAAAGTCTTTCAGTTTTTTAAATGTTCATTAAAAAAAAATCAGCATTATGTTTAACTTTTCTGGGTAACTTACCCTTGGTTATAACTCCAGCTTTTTTGCTCTGTAAAATATAGTATTCCAAGACCTAGTCATTCAGGGTAATAACTGCTGGGTCCTGTGTAGTCCTTATTGAAGCTATATGATGTTTATGTTTTTTTCTTGTTGCTTACAATATTTTCTCCTTAATCTGAGAGCTTTGAAACTTGGCTATGATATTCTGTAAGTTTTCCTCTTGAGATCTCTTTCAGGTTATGATCATAATTAATCATCTCACACTCTTGTTGTTGCTGTGTACAATTTTTTTTTGTTTCTATTTACTTTACCTATCATCAATTCATATAAGTCCAGGTTTTTCCAAAATCAGTCTGCTCCAGTATGACTATTCTTATATTATTTCTTCTAAGAAATCTTTTTGTGTTTGGAATCCATTTGACCTTTCTCATTGAAAAAGGAGTACTTTTTAACCTTCATTATCTTCCTCTGTTTATGAATCCTGATCTTTTTTATCTCCATAGTAGCTATCTATGATTGGGTTCTTTCTCTTTTGTTTGCTCATTTCCATTTATGCATATATGCATGTAAGTGTTAATTAACTAATTAATTTTAGCAGCTATTGGTGTGATCGAGTTTTAGTCCCAAAATATGAGGAATTATGCCCCAAGCCTCTGGACTTTCTTACTGTTATTTTCTGAGGTCTGTCCCAGCACTCAACCTGTTCTCTCTACTTCTTTGCCATGACTAGAGCCCTATGCTGTCCCACAAATGATCAATCTCCTTTTGGTCCCTCTGGTAATTGCAAACTACAGCAGTTCTCTCTCTCGAGAAACTGAAACCAGGAACTCTGCTCACCTGCAAGTGCCCACAGCTAGCCAGGTCCCTGCTCCTCTGTACCTGCACTCACCAGGTATGTGGTAGCTCCACCTCCTCCCAAACAGCAGCCCAACCCAGGATATGCCAGTTGTGCTTGGCATCCCTTGACAGTGTAAGGTCCTTTAGTCTTCCACTGAGCTACCAACCCTCACACTATCCTTGAGATGAAAATTTCTAAAACTGAAGCTGCTTCCCAACCTTAGCTGTCCCCAAGGCTTATTGTTTGTTGATTCTAGATAGTTGGCTTAGAGATGTTTGCACTTAATCAGGCTGAGTTCTTTGGCTCTGCAGGTCAGGTCTTTCCTGTGGTCTTCTTAGGTTGGTTTAGGAGAATAACTGATTTATCCTGGCATTTGTTTATTTCTGCTGTTCTAGATTTCCTCTGAGGCAATGTTCTGTCTTTTTCTGTTGAAGAAAATTAGAGAGCTAAAAGTTTTTGACTTACTCTACTATCTTTCCAGAGTATTCCCCTTTCCATTTTTTATTCTTGCTAAGAGACCAATAATCAAATGAACACTAACATTACTACCAGAGGAGCTATGAAAATCTACCGCTCTCTCATTGACAGTATAGGCCCAAATTCCCTTTTTTGGCCAATAGCTGATAGACAAACATACAAATAGAGATAGAAGGATAGATAGATATAGATAAATGAGAGAGATAAATTGACAGGGACAGAAAAGGATATGTGGATAGATAGTCAGGAAAGGAGACAGAGAAAGAGAAGAGAGAGAGAGAGAGAGAGAGAGAGAGAGAGAGAGAGAGAGAGAGAGAGAGAGAGGAGAGAAGAAAGAGAAGAGAGAAGAGAGAAGCTTATTCAATTACAAACTCTTTGAAGAAAAGGATTCTCTTTTGTATTTGTATTTACACTAGTCATAATGGAGAAGTCTTTATACAAGCCTAGTGAGAAATGAAAAGATGTTTAGAGATGGCTTTCTTTGAATGGAGTTTTTGAGAGAAGTTATTCAATGAGAAGGGGTCTCAGGGGGTAGGAGGAATTTCTGAGATGTGAATTTCTGAATTATATTAGTTTGCTGAAGGAATTTTCTGGGAGTTGCATCTGTAAAAAGAGAAACTCTCAAGGAATGTAAGAAGCACAAGGGATCTGATATACAATTTGCATACATTAGAAAACCATGCAATTTCATCACCTTACTTTATATATTATTGTAAAATGTGTGAAATAAGTAAAATAAAAAGTAATTATTTTTCCATTTGAATGAGTAATTAATGCAAGATGAGGATTTCCCCCCTCTTCCTAGACAAGGTAATTTCTTTTTGGACTCTCACAGTTCTACTCTATTGTACTAATAAAATGAAATCATTTTTCATATAACAGGAAGTATCTAATATGTAAGAGAAACTTTCTTCACTATACAGGTTGCAAGTTAATTATAATAATGAAGACTGTATGTATATCTGGAAATCTTTTCAGTATAATTTAACCACTATCTATCCAGGGATGCCAGTATTTTGAAAATAGCTTCACATGTTAGGAGCTGAATAAATGCTTGTTGATGGACTGAAAAAAAAAAAAGAAAATAGTTTTAAATCTTTAAATCTCCAAATGATGAATACATTTTGCTGGAATGACCAGGGGTTGTGCCTGTCTAGATATAGATAGAGAGATTTCTTATATCTCTAAGAAGATATAAGGGAACCTCTTTTGTTGGAGTCATACTTAATAAAGATGCCCAGAAGTAGCCTGATTACCTGAGATTTGGTGACATTGATAACACTGACTTTATTCTTATTCCTAAGATGTCACAAAATTTCATAACAGTACACTCCATCTTATTTGCATATGTCTTTTGAAAGAAATGATTGCCATGATTTTATATATATATAGTGAAAGAAATGCCTGAATACTTCACAAAGCTATTCTTTTTTCTTTTATTAAAGCTTTTTTAAAATTTATTTTTTAAAATTAATTAATTTATTTATTATAGCTTCTTATTTACAAGATATATGCAGGATAATTTTTTAACACTGACTCTTGCAAAACCTTCTGTTCCAAATTTCTCCCTCTTTCCACTCATCCCCTCCCCTAGATGGCTGGTAGTCTAATACAGGTTAAATATGTTAAAATATATGTTAAATCCAATATATATACATAATATATACAGTTACCTTGCTGCACAAGAAAAATCAGATCAAGAAGGAAAAAAAAAAACCTCAGAAAGAAAACAAAATACAAGCAAACAACAACAGAAAGAGTGAAAATGCTGTATTGTATCCACACTTAGTTCCCACAGTCCTCTCTCTGGGTATAAATGGCTCTCTTCATTACTGAACAAGTGGAACTGGTTTGAATCATCTCATTGTTGAAGAGAGCCACATCCATCAGAATTGATCATCGTATAATCTTGTTGCCATGTATAATGATATCTTGATTCTGCTCACTTCACTCAGCATCAGTTCGTGTAAGTCTCTCCAGGCCTTTCTGAAATCATCCTGTTGGTCATTTCTTACAGAACAATAATATTTCATTACATTCATATACCACAATTTATTCAGCCATTCTCCAATTGATGGGCAGCCACTCAGTTTCCAGTTTCTGGCCACTACAAACAGGGCTGCCATAAACGTCCTTGCACATAATAGGTCCCTTTCCCTCCTTTAAGATCTCTTTGGGATATAAGCCCAGTAGAAACACTGCTGGATCAAAGGGTATGCACAGTTTGATAACTTTTTGAGTATAGTTCCAAACTGCTCTCCAGAATGGTTGCATCCCTTTACAATTCTACCAATAATGTATCAGTGTCCCAGTTTTCCCACATCCCCTGCAACATTCGTTATTATCTTTTCCTGTCATCTTAGCCAGTCTGACAGGTGTGTAGTGGTATCTCAGAGTAGTCCTAATTTGCATTTCTCTGATCAATAGTGATTTGGAACACTCTTTCATATGGCTAGAAATGGTTTCAATTTCTTTGTCTGAAAATTATTCATATCCTCTAATCACTTATCAATTGAAGAATGGCTCACAAAGCTATTCTTAAAAGAACAAAGATAGTATTATCAATAAAAATGACAGGTGCAATTCAAAGTTGGCCGATACATAATCAACTAAGAAAATTGTATTTGGCAAAAATAAAGCAGAAATATCTAAATTATGAAATAATTTTGAAAAGATCAAACAAAAAGAAACAGACATATTCTGGCTATGAGATCCTAGGCAAACCTAAATGCAGTTAGCAAAAGTACCCACCTACTAGGAACAAATGAAATATTAAGATCAAATGAAATAATCTTTATAAAGTACTTAGCATAGTGCCTGGCACATAGGAGACATTTAATAAATGCTTGTCCTTTATCTTCTCTTCCTCTTATTGCCTCAAAAGCAAGCCAGAATCATTGTTTCACGATGCAGCAGTTCATTCTACTTTCCTCTACTTTCACAGGCAATTTTCTCCTTTAGGCCACAAACTGATAGATAGACAGACAGAAAGATAGTTATTTGAATAAGACAATCAATTCACAATATATACTATCTTCACTTTTTCCCCAAAATAAAACTTCCCATTTAACAAGAATCTCAGCTAAACTCAGCAGAACATACTTTCACAATCACACCAGTGACTGAAAGATACGTAGGGGATATAGGCAATTACTAAAATTCAGGGATGATTTGTTGTTTTATGATTATTAAGGAAGTGATGGAGAAATTGTTAGTAATGCATATTAATTTAAAAAAAATGTGTCATGCATACTCCCCCACCTCGCCCTCTCCCAGGGAGTTGGTTGTTAAAATTACCAGCACAGCCTTGACTTATGGTCTAGAATATTTCAAAAATCTAAGTTTATTTGTTATCTAACTTATCTTGTTATCTAAGTTTATTTGCTAGATAGATAATTCACATTGGAAAAAACAAATGGACAAAGAATGCATATTACTTAGTGTAAACATTCATATTAACATGGATCTAGATCTGGAAGATACTTAAAAGACCATCTAGAACAACCTTTCATTTTATAGTTAAGAAAACAGATCCAGGAAATATGAGTATCTTGATTAAGGACAAAAGGCAAAAAGAGAAAGAACACAGTTCTTTCCTTCCATAAATTTGTACTTTTAAGAGAAAGTACATCTATGTAAATATATAAGAAACAAATACAAATTATTAGATAATTTGGAAGGGGAAGACTATAGAACCTGATAAAGGCAGAGGGTATCTAGCATCATATCAAGGCAAAGAGAATTATAAAATATATTAAAAGATATTTATTCTTAATCACATACAGTAATATAAAAATGATGGCTGAAAAGGTATTGCTGATTGAAGTTCTAGGCAGATAGGCTCTGATTTAAAAGTTATCATCATTATTGATCATAACTAAGGAACTACAAAAAACTACAAATAGCTCCAGAAAAAATTCAGACATGCTCCTTTTCAATATTTAGGATATGAAGTATACCCTAAGGTGCTTACAGTACAAAAATGTCCTTAAGAATAGAGAAGCTAAACACCTTAAATGATTTTTAGAGATTGATAGGAGATAGACAATGGATGCATCCAGTGTTAGGCTTGACTACCTATCAATTGCAACCATCATATGACATTTTAAGGGGAGACAGTGCTTTAAACTCACCATGTTAGCTTACCAAAAAAGCTCAAGAGGCTTTGAGAGAAGTTGAACTGGTTTTATACAATGTGGTTGAAAGAGTCACTCAAAAACCCTTATAAATATCAATTTTGCTACACAAGAGGCACCCACAGCAGTCCTTCATCAAGGAGATAGTGTGATAGAGTGAGTGAGCTTCCCAGCACAATCAGAACAAAGCCTTACTCCTTGCCCAGTGCTAATGACTAGATTTTTATTAAAGACCATTAAGTGAGCAGTACAATTATCTAGAATAAGACCTGACAAGGTATACACTTTTTATACTAATGCACAAATTAATGTATGCTGTGAAACCATCCTAGAGTGGCAAATTTTATTGGCCACAGCTCCAAATTTTACACACAGGTCTCCATTAAAGACAACCAGACTATTACATAATTGGCAATGGATTCTTGAAGAAAAAGTTTCTAAAATTCCTCTTAAAGGACCAACTGTCTTTACAGATGCATCCAAACATAATGTTTGTGCTGTATACTCTTGTGACTTAACTATAAAGAGAGTAGTAAGTACTCCTTTTCAGTCCACTCAGCAGAATGAATTGTATGCAATCATTCTAGCGCTTACTTATTATCCAGGAGATATAATATCTGATTTGGCCTATTCAGTAGTTGTGGTACAAAGAATTGCCACAGCCCAGATAAAATTTGTAGCCTCTAATATATATCAGCTCTTTTTAAGGAACTTCAAGAGCAAGTGAGAAAGCATCCAGGTAAGATTTATATCTTGCATGTCCACTCTCATAGTGGACTTCCAGGTCCTATTTTTGATGGAAATTCAAAGGCAGATAGCCTTTTAACTATGTTAGCCAGTATGCCTTTATTTCAAGAAGCCCAAGAATCTCATTTTAAATATCATCAGGCTGCTCGAGCTTTATGTTTACAATTTGGAATAACAAGAGAGGAAGCAAGGAGCATAGTAAAAGCTTGTACAGCCTGCCTTCCTTTCCATGCTCCTACACTGCCTCCAGGGAAGAACCCTCGTGGTTTGAGACTCAATGAAATTTGGCAAATGGACATGACCCATTATAAATCTTTTGGTTGTCTGTCTTTTATCCATGTTGTGATAGACACCTTTTCAGGCTCCATTCTTGCAATACCAGCAGCAAAAGAGACAGCCTGAGTAGTCACTGAATTCCTTATCCAAGCATTTGCAATTATGAGTGTGCCAGAAGTAATAAAAACAGACAATGGTCCTATATGTACTTCTAAACATTTTGCACACTTCTGTGCAGGGAATAAGATTTTACACACCACTGGCATACCCTTTAATCCTCGAAGACAGGCAATAGTAGAGAGGAGAAACAGAGACATTAAGATGCTCCTCCAAAAACAAAAGAAAGGGGCCACAGGTAACCTTAGAGAACTTCTAAATCTAGCTCTTTATACTATTAACTTCTTGATTTTTGACAAAGATGCACTGGCTCCGGCAGACAGGTTTTATAACCCACCGGAAGGGCAGTGTCCAGTACGAGCAGCTCCACTATCTTTAGACAATTGCCAGGTAATGTGGAGAGACCCAGAAAATGGTGAATGGAAGGGACCAGATAGGTTAACTGCTTGGGGGAGAGGGTTTGCTTCTCCACAGATGGAGAAGGATTCAGATGAGTGCCCATGAGCCATATTCGCCTTGTCCATTGGAGAGAGATGGAGCAGACCCTTGAAATGAAGAAGACCCAAGAAACATTGGGTTTTTCCATCACTGACTATGCCCACCACTGAAAGAGCGTGGCAGTTATAGCATTTGAATCATGGACAGCAAAAATTGTTGGACTTGAAAACCCTCAGGAATCATTGGATTTTTTGAGAAACGCTAAGACTATTGCAGGACTTCAAAATCTGCTGGAATCATTGGATTCCCTAACACATAAAAAGACTGTTGCAGGATTTCAAAAACTTGCAGGGATCATTATATTCCCTGACACGTGAAGCAATGGACAATAGATTGGTTTTGGACTATGTCTTGGCTGCTGAAGAAGGCATATGTGTGACTGTTGTTTAGCCTCCTTCTAGGACTTCTGGAAATCTTTTACAACACCATTTTGATTTATATGGTTTGTTATACCACTACTTGCATGTACAATTCATGTTTGTTACACCACATTGAGCCTGCACTGGTTGTGGGGAAACTCACCATTAATAGCCTGTGCATTATTGCTATGTGCTTGTGTAATATCTCCCCTGCTGATGGGTTTGTTTCTAATAAAACCCTTTAGCCCAGAAATCTGCTAGCAGTCCCCACTTCCCTTTAGTGCTTTTCATCTCTTTTCCTGAGAAGTTTGGGGGCAGAGGGACATGATCATCTCGTTTTTAGTGCTTTCATCTCCCTTCCTGGGAAATTGGGGGGGGGTGATAACCTCC
Source organism: Antechinus flavipes (assembly GCF_016432865.1). NCBI lineage: Eukaryota > Metazoa > Chordata > Mammalia > Dasyuromorphia > Dasyuridae > Antechinus > Antechinus flavipes. The sequence goes on along the minus strand of NC_067398.1, from coordinate 152,871,385 downwards.
TTTTCGGTATTTTCACCTCCTTTTCTGAGAAGTCAGGGATGGCATGACCACCTGTGTTCTAAAACAAAAGAAAGCGGGAGATGTAAAGGATTGAAACTCTGAGTTGATGCCTTGAGGTCAGACAACTGAGCACTTAAGGCTAATTACCGATTGGACAATACTCTATTAGCATATGCTTGGAAAAAATGGCCCTTCCCAATATTCTGTGCTGGTTCAATCTTTTGGTGTATACAGAGAATTGTGGGAAGGATTAGGGGGTGGAATAAGACAAACCAGGGTCACTTGGCCAGTGGAGGTGGAAATGGAAGGCCGTGGAGATCCTGTGTCCATTTCCTTCACTTCTGCCCTTAAAGACCAAGAATAAAGACCAAGGACTTTTGCTTATCCTGATTCCAGCTGATTCTAAGGTATCCAAGGTGCTAATTCGATATTGATAAATCCCATCTAGCAAAGGCTGTAGAGGTCATTCTGTAGTCCTGTTACTTATTGACATATTTATTAATGTCAGTTAATAGAATATAAAGGAAAACAAAACAAAACAAAACAAAAACCCAAAAAAAACAAACAAACAAAAAATAATATAAAGGATGTGATCATTAAAATGGATGGGAATAGTTAACATTCAGGAAAATGAGAATTGAATTCAGTCAACCATTTGGAGAGGAAGGATTTAAATAAGACAGAATTTAAGAATATAAATAGATTCAGGAACAATATAGACTGTCTAAAGAAAAGCAGACTGTTTAAATACAAAATGAGATAGAGGGGCATTGAGTAATATTGCCCACAAAAGATGTATTTTTTTTAATAAAGCTTTTTATTTACAAAACATATACATGGGTAATTTTTCAACATTGATCTCAGCAAAATCTTATAAGATTTTATATATATATATATAAAATTATCTTGCTGCATGAGAAAAATCAGATTAAGAAGGTAAAAAAAAAAGCTGGGAAAGAAAACAAAATGCAAGCAAACAACAACAGAAAGAGTTATATTGTAATCCACACTCAGTTCCCTTAGTCCTCTTTCTGGATGTACATGATTCTCTTCACCACAAGATCATTGGAACTGGCATCAATCATCTCATTGTTAGAAAGGGTTCCATTCATCAGAATTGATCATCATATAATATTGATGTTGCCCTGTACAATGTTATCCTGGTTCTGCTCATTTCACTTAGCATCAGTTCATGTAACTCTTTCCAGGCTTCTCTGAAGCCATCCTGCTGATCGTTTCTTATTTTTATAACAATGATATTCCATAACATTCCATAAATCCACAATTTATTCAGCCATTCTCCAATTGATGGGCATCCACTCAGTTTCCAGTTTCTAGCCACTACAAAAAGGGCTGCCACAAACATTTTGGCACATGTGGGTCCCTTTTTCCTCCTTTAAGATCTCTTTGGGAGATAAGCCCAATAGAAACATTGCTGCAAAAAAGGGTGTGCACAGTTTAATAATTTTTTTGAGCATAGTTCCAAACTGCTCTCCAGAATAGTTGTATCCCTTCACAGTTCCATCAACAATGCATCAGTGTCCCAGTTTTTCCATATCCCCTCCAACATTCAGCATTATCTTTTCCCTATCATCCTAGCCGATCTGAGAGGTATGTAGTGGTATCTCAGAGTTGTCTTGATTTTCATTTCTCTGGTCAATAGTGATTTAGAGCACCTTTTCATATGATTAGAAATGGTTTCGATTTCTTCATCTGAAAATTGTCTGTTCATATCCTTTGATTATTTATCAATTGGAGAATGGCTTGAATTCTTACAAACTTAAGTGAATTCTCTATTTTAGAAACAAGGCCTTTATCAGAACCCTTAAATGTAAAAATGTTTTTTCAATTTATTGTTTCTCTTCTAATCGTGTCTGAATTAATTTTGTTTGTACAAAAATGGTTAACTTAATATAATCAAAATTATCTATTTGGTATTCAATAAAGAGTTCCAGTTTTGGGGGGGTTTTTTGGCCACAAATTCTATCCTCCACAGATCTGAGAGGTAAACTATCCTATGTTCTTCTAATTTGCTTATAATATTATTCTTTATGTCTGAATCATGGACCCATTTTGACCTTATTTTGGTATATGGTGTTAGGGTCAATGCCTACTTTCTGCCTACTAGTTTCCAATTTTCCCAGTAATTTTTGTCAAATAGTGAGTTCTTATCTCAAAAACTGGGGTCTTTGGATTTGTCAAACATTAGATTGCTGTAGTTATTGACTATTTTGCCTTGTGAACCTAATCTATTCCACAAATTGATTACTTTCTGTCTTAGCCAGTACTAAATGGTTTTGATGACTGCTACTTTATAATACAATTTTTGGTCTGGCATAGGTAGGCCATCTTCATTGGTAATTTTCATTAATTCCCTTGAAATTCTTGACTTTTGTTCTTCCAGATGAACTATTATTATTTTTTCTAAATCCTTACACTAAATAAGTAGATTAATTTAGGTAGTATTATCATTTTATAATATTCACTTGGCCTACAAAAGATGTATGGTTTAAAGTATAATTGATTTCAGACATGAAAAAGTCCTGAAAGTTCATCTAATGTGATTTTTTTAAAAGAGAAATTGGAAATTGAGGCATCTAAGATCACTAAACTAGTTAATAAGTCAAGCAAAGATTAGAATCCAGGTCCCTTTAGCCCTATTTTGGTGTCTTTTCTACTGCATCTTATTGTTTTATGAAAGCTTGGTCTTTTGGAATTGTGGAGCCAAATGAACATGATATTTTATATAGAGCATATAGGAAATGGAATAACTCTTCTGTTCTCATCACTAGTTTTGCAGGAGTGAGCTTTGAGCTGATCATCATTATAGACTGGTCAGAATAATTAGGGAAACGGAGTCAGGACAATAAAAGAGAACTATGGCACAACATTCCACATTCTCTCTCTTCTGCATATTAAAATCATTGAATTACCTTCCTCTAGAAGGTCTTAGAATTATAATTTTTGACCTACCTTAAAGCAAATAAACCAAAATAAAACTAGAAAAATGCAAGGACTTATAGCAAGGACAAGTCTCTCCCAGATAATCCCAGAGTTATTAGCATTAAAAACAGCATTCCTCATTTTTGGAGGCACACAGACCTTCCTGTTGCAGAAATAGCAGGTCCTCTGCCATTGGGGAGCATCTCAGCCAGAGAATCCAGTTTAAAATGGACAGTTCGCTGTGAGTTAAATCTGTGGTCATTTGTGCATTTAACTCAGCCTCTGCTGAGTAGCAGTGCTCAAGATAGTCCTGCTGCCCATCCTAAGAGGGCACCCCAAGTCTATCCGGGACTCCAAAGGGGGGAAAAGGGGGGTTTGGAGTAGCTCCACCTATCCCCTCTCGATAGAACAAGAGCTCTACTAGGAAACAGATTTCTGAGCAAATTATGCAATTAGACCAAGGCAGGAACCCTGAACTACAGAGGCCTGATATCAAAATGATAAAATACTAATTAAGGAACTGGGGTCACAGGAGTGGAGAAACAGATCAGAGGGACTGCTAGTCCCAGGACAGGTGTCTGATTTCTGGTTGTTTCTAAAAAATAATCCCCAAAGCTGAGTCTGCCAGGGCAATTCCAGCAGAATAAGGGATTTCAAAGTTAAAACATAACCAGCAAATCATAGTCCAGTAAATTTTAAGCAAGGAGTAAAAACGAAAAGGATTGTCTAAAATAATTTCCAATTCAATCTGAACTAATGAAATAGGGGCCAGGGCAGAAGTGCCTAAGAAAAATGCATTAATTTTTCCCAGTTTTCTGACCAGTTTCAACCAGTTTCCTTCTTCCCTTTTTTTCTTTTTTCATGGAAAAGAATTATCAAATGACTATTCCACATATAAATCCCAAGAGTGAATCAAAATTCCTATACATAACAGACTAGTACAGTAAGTTTCCTAAAAATCCCACAAACATATAGCAATAGTTACAATTTTAACAAATCCATCCCAAATTTTAAACACACAGTAATAGATGACCCAGTCAGAGTTCCTAAATTCCCTATATCAGTCCATCAGGGCCAAGGGATGAAAACTGCTTCAGGCTGGGCATGGCAGGAGACTCTCAGTCCATGCAGAGGATACATGGGGTGTGTCCTGGCGTGCTGGCAATCAAAGCTGTTCTAGGTCCCAGAAGCAAGTCAATACCTGTAATTTGACCCAAAATCTAGAACAAAAATCACAAATATAACAAATTAAAGTTAGAATAGACTGATACAAAACGTGAAGAGGCCAGCAGCTTCCCAATAGATAAAACAGCAGTTAGACTTTTGTCCTTTCATTATTTAGGAATCTTAAAAAACCTAAATATCCACAGACACAAATATTCAGTAACAGATAGATGACCAAGGTAAATACTCATTTGCCAAGTATTTAGGATATAATGATCGCATATAACCAGGTTGGAAATAGCAAGGTATGACATAATTGAATTGCATTAACAGTTTCTTATTGACCATTGCTCTAATCATAGAAATCAGTCACAAGAGGAAAAAATTTAGGGACACAACCATAACATAAGCAGTTAAAACTTAATTTTCAGCAAAACAGGATAAAATAGCTTTAATTCATTTTTATTCCTGTTAATTGTTCCACTAATTGTGGAGCCTTAAAACTTCCTAATAGCATTAACAATAAGCCCAAGAAATTTTACTTCTAATAACAAATTCTATTAACCAAGTTTCAGACATATCCTAAACAGGTATTTACCATAACTTTATATTTATGACAGTAAGAATTTGTCTCAGTAAGTTCACTTCTTTCATATCTAAGTAGATGTTCCCATAAGTGAACATTATACATACATATCAGTTTGCTTTTAAAAATACCCAATACATAGATAAATATCCCAAATTACATATTGTCCATAACAGAAACATTTTCAAAAGGACAAAAAAAAATTATTTTCAGAGGCTCTTTAAATGATCTCAGGATGACCCAACACATCAATTAAACTTATATGGAATACCCAATTCTATAGAAAAGAATCTGAAAGATTCTTAAAAAATATCAATTAAACAGTAGAAGCAATTAATATTTGAACCAGCAAGGAGATGCAGTTTGTTAAAAATAAACCACCATCTTAATGGGGGGAGGGGGATTAGATTGTCCCTTTTCCATGTGGTTGCCCTTCCCTCATTCCACCATGCTTCCCGACCCCAACTTTTCTCAGCTAACCTTTTAGGGTGCCATTTCCCCCAGGATCCAATCTGCCAGCTAAAAACAGGCCCCAACCTCATGGAGTATCTCCTTTCCCATGGCAAATGGCAAATTCACTAGGGATTTATGCCTTTTTGTTCCCCATTTCTGGAAAGCTATTTTCCTCTCTTCTTCCTTCTCTCACACTATCTCTTCCTGTCCCATCTCTATCTCTCTCCTCCCAGTGTTTATTGCTCAAACTTTCTCTGACATGCTTTAAACACTCCCAAACCAATACTACATGCTCCATTTAAACTATTAATTGCTTTTTCAAATCAATTTTTCTTGTCCCTTGTCTTTAAATCACTTTTTAAAAAACTTTAAAAACCATATTTCATAAAACTTAAACATATACCTAACAGAGCATAGTTTACAAATTACCCAATACTTCTAGAAAACAACATACCATCTAAGAAGGGAGATACAAACATGACCTCCTAAGGTAAGCTACTGGCATTTTGTTTGAATAACCTATATTTTAACTTAAAATCCAATCAAATACAGCTTTAAATTCCCAGTGATATAAAGCTGCTTTTCCTATCATATTTCAAATAATGCATTTCTCTCTGGCCCCACATGGCCATTATTCCCAATGGACTTTTCCTAAACCCCAAGTTTGACCAGAGTTGAAGCCTTTAGAAAAGTCAGACTTTTTTTTTTTTTTTTTTACCTAGTTAGAGGCAAGTTAACAGAACTTTACCCCAACATGTTCTTAAGATCTTACATTCAAGAAAACCAAATCTAGCCTGCATAGGCAACAGTAAAATTATTTCCCACAATTTAAAACTGCCCCAAAGAATATTCAGAACAAATCTGGCATGCAAAGGCAACAGTAAAATTATTTCCCACAAATTTAAAATCATCTTAAAATTTCTAATCAGATGTTTCTCCAGAGTTGAAAGCAATTAGCATAAACTCCTTTTGTTCTCCAAAGGCCTTATCTAGGGTAGCTCCATCCAAGCCATGCCTAAATTTAAACTACCCAAGTGCTAGTTTTTAAAAGTTTAAGATCACAGGCAAATTTCATACTAAGTACAATTGCAACATTGAAACAGCCAATTCCTAAATTTCTTAATTTAGCAGAGCTCTGAACTAACAGGACAGACAAACAAGTCACACACAGATATTGACTGAGCAGTTACAACATAAAACAAAATATTTAACACACAGACCAGGAGCTATCTGGAAAGAATAGCCCTGAGGGAAGATGTCAGCTCCAGAGTCTTCTCTCCCAGTTTGGTGCATTTCTCTGCCTTCACAGAGAATGCCCAGATAAAAACCAGTAGTACCAAAAAGCACTCAGGGACCCACAGGGAACTCAGAACCAGATAGTGCCACATAGCATCCTACTGGCACTTCCCAGAAGTGTATAGCTCATCAGCCCAACTTTTTCTGGGGACCAGATTTGCTAGCAACCAGACCAGACAGAAAATTTACCCTGCCGGGATTTCAGACCAGATTCTCCCTTGGCCAAATGGAGTGTCCACTGTCAGACATCAGGCACAGTTGTGGCTGGAAACTGCCCTTTCCCAGAGGCTCAGGAAAAAAAATCCAGGGGGCCAGCCTCTCCAGGCCAAGAATTCAGATCCCCAGCCGCCCTGAGACCCAAGGTGGAGAACCAGAGGTCTCTAATCTCTAATCCTGCTCATTTTCTAACATCTCGGTGGGAAGCCTCCAAAATGTAATGCTGGAGAAACTGAGGCAAGATAGATTAGAGAATATTTAATAATTTATTTAATGGAGAGATTTACTGGGACCAAATGGATCCATGGTTTGGTCCCAGGACTGAATGAGACTATCGTCTCCAAGAATCCAGTAAACAATGTGAGTTCTCAATACCTATATACACATGGCTCAGATTTGGGGGGTAGATTGAGGCAGGGGCAGAGTCAGGGTGCTGAGAGTGGGAATGGACTCTGACAATCTGGTTCTGACAGGACATGGGAGATGGGATGACCTAATTATCTGACATTCCAGTAGCTTGGGATGGGGAGAGGCCTTCTGATATTCTAAAACATAAGATCTTTATCCTTATCAAATATTCTGATAAAGAGGAAGGGGAGGTTTTGCAGCTGAGCTTTGAGCTGATTATTATAAACTGAAGCAGAGAAGCTGAGTCAGGACTGGATCAGGATAATTAGGGAAACTGATTCAGGACAATAAAAGAGAACTATGGCATAACACTGTCTCTCTGCCTCTGTGTCTCTCTGTGTCTCTCTCTCTCTCTCACACACACTTCCTTTTCCTCTATTGTATTCAGAAATGGGAAGGAAACAATCACAATGATTTTGTTTTTGCTCCCCCAATTTGAGCTGATACTGATCACTACCTTCATTTCCTTAGTACCTCCGTTGTTCCATGAATACTCTGCTAATGATAACTACCTGATTTGTAACAGGGAGTTAAAAATAAAAAGGTAGAGGACAATGGTATGGCTTTCAGTATTTGGTAATGAGGACATCTCAGCACTTTGCTTGAGGTACTTTGGCATTGAGTTACAGTTTATCCTCACAGATATGCATCTGGAGAGAACAAAGCTCTCTCTCTCTCTCTCTCTCTCTCTCTTCTCTCTCTCTCTCTCTCTCTCTCTCTCTGGCTCTCTCTTTCTCTGTCTCATGCCTCTCTGTCTGTCTGTCTGTCTGTCTTCCTTCCTTCCCTCTTCCTTCTTCTCTGCTTCCTCCTCCTTCTCCTTCCTTCCTTCCTTTCTCTCCTCTAGAGAATTTATTGTCTAGAGCAGGGGTTCTTAACCCCTTTAATAGTCTGGTGAAGCCTATGATAGTTTACTAGAATGTTTTTCCTCCTAAAAGATTTATAATATGAGAAAAAGCTAAATTTAGGTTATACTCCCCCATTCAAGTTCACAGACCTCCTGAACATCTTTATTCATAGTTGCAAGTTAAGATTTGCTATTTCAGAGAGTGTCCCCTATACTTCCATTAATTCTGTATGCTGAATATAATATAATCTGAATGTTTTCGATATGATATTAGATTAAATTAAATTAAATTCAGGAGGCATTAAAGTCCTACATTATTTTACTTTATTTTATTAAGATCCTACAATTCTAGGCACTGAAGGAGATGTAGATTAGGACATTGACATTATCCTTGGACAACTTTAATTGCCTATATATTTCTATATTTCTGCCTTAGTCAGTCAATTTCTTATCCCTTACTCTGTCTTCTCTTATGGGATTCCTGTTTCTCCTCCAGCCCAATTCAAATGCTATTCCTCCCTATACTTGAAGACTGGCATATGTTCAGAAATAAGATTAGAAGAGAATAAGATTAATATGGATAAAAACAAGGAATTAAATTTGGTTAAAATATAAATTGGCCAGAGGAAATAACACTAGAAAGGGATATTGGGACCTAATTGAGGACATTGAATGACAGGTCAAGGGCTTTAGATTTTATTCTGCAGGTAAACAGTAGGATTTTGAGCATGAAAATAATGGGATCAAAACCTTTCCTTTGAAGATAAATTTGACACTTTTATGAAGGATGGAGCAGAGAGGCCAGAAAGTCATTATGAGTTATGAGGGTCTGAACTAGGGCATTGGCAGTAGGAGTGGGAAGAAAGGAACAGAAGCAAAGAAGTACAAATTGTGCGGGAACCAATAGGGCAATGGAAATAGGGAGCAAATTATGGCCTCTATATTTTTTTCCAGCAGGAGGTGCCAGTACTAGGAGAGAGACCATGGTTTCATAAAGAATTATGCCCCCTCAGTTAATGTCCCAAGGTGTCATTTCAAAGGGTGGAGCCCATGTCATTTAAATTGGCAACAAGGGCCCAGAAGAAGGAGGTGAACACATCTGGTTTTTGCATCTGGAGCTTGCCAACGGGCCTGCTTGCTTCATTACCATTCCAAAAAGGCTTTCAGGTGGCTCTAATAGGAAATTCTTCCACCAAGTTCGTCTCTAGTTTGGGCTAGTATTTCAACAGGTTATTTTTTTCTAGAATTACCTTCAACATTTGGATTTGGAGGAATTTTCACAAGGTCTGAAGATTGTCTATTACAAATTTATAGTAATAAGATTACCCCTCTATCCAGGTTACAATTAATTGACAATAGATTAGCAACAGCTGATTATAACTTCCTTTGGGCACACCCTCAGAACTCTGGGAATAGTTATCAGGTAAGCCAACTTGCCAGGCCCTAGAATAAATGTAAATCTGGTTTTACTTATGTGAAGTAATTACCTGGAAATTATGGGCCAGGAGAGGGCCTGATGATGATTAATAGCGGTCTCAACCCCAAAGAGTACGCATTTGATCCATGACAAATGGAGCAGGCAGGATGAGTTGGGTTTTTTTTTTTTTTTTATTAGATGGGATAAAAGCCATTTAGTAGATGTGGAGAATGGAGCACATAGATCTTATTCCAAGGTTAGTTGGAAGCATTTTTAACAATGCAAATCATATTAGTTACAGATGATAATTATGGATCATTTACTCATGGAATTTAATGCCCTGAGAACAATAGAGAGTTCAAGAAGGGCAGTCAGATGCAGGCTGTGACAAAATATGAATTTCAATTCTCTTCTAGACAGAGATTGTGCTAGTCTAGAAATAAACTAGAATAAAAGTCCTGGTTTTTCTGATCTGGTCTTCCTTGTGATGAACTGTTTGTACTTGACAATTCCACTTCTTGTGCTCTAACTGTTCTTATTTAAGGGCATAGAAGGCATAGAAATATGCCCCAAACTTCCATTTCCAATGAAGCTTCACTAACTGGTACTTTCCTGACAATTACATCACATCGAAAGTGGGTTACCAATCAAATGCACCTTATTATGAACACACACACCCCTCTCTTTAAAAAACCTGGTCCTCTTCTGTGTCACTGAACTGTCCAGATAGATAGAGTTGATTGCAGGAGAAGAGTGGTTGGTATAATGAGTGATAGGCAAGGGCAGCCTCTCAAAGTAATCAGTCAATCAACCATTAATCAATCAGTCAATATGTATTTTTAAGACTTCTGTTAGGTGCTAATGATTCAAAGAAAAAAAAAAAAGACAGATCTTGCCCTCAAGGAAAATACTTTCTATCAAGAGAGACATCATAAATATATATGTGTATATATGTTTATATACACATATACACGTTCATATATGCATATATAATATTTAGATATACAAATATCTACATATATGCACATAGATATGTGTATCTATGTGTATATGTATATGTGTATATATGTACATTCATGTATATATATATATATATTATACATATTTTACACACGCAGAGAAAATAATAGATAAAAAGTGATTTCAGGGTGAAAGCACTAGAAGCTGGTAGCATCAGGAAAGGCCTTATATAGAAGAAAATAGTTCTTAGGCTGATCTTTGAAAGAAAGGTTTGGGAAGCTAAGAGTTAGAAGTGTTGAATGAGTATGTTCCAGAAATGGTGAACAATCATGTAAGGTACAGAGATGGAAAATAGAGTGCTATGTAAAAGAACTGTAAGAAGGTCATTTTGACTGAAATGAAGAATTTGTGAAAAAAGTGATGTGTATAATAAGTTTGGAAAAGCAGCCTGGGTCAAAGGTTATAAAACACCTTAATTAAGATACAAAGAAAGGAGGTACCAGAGAACCATTTGGTGTTTATTAAATAGGGGAGTGACAATGTGACTGTGGACTCTCTTTTTGATTCAGCATACAAGACTGCCTCTACATCATGATTGTAACTGGATCACTTCTATCTTGATCTCTTTAGGGTATAATCATCTCTCTTCCCCTTCTTCTATACTCCTGTGTCCTTGGATATCGCTACTAATCCCAATAGCATTTGCTTTTGAGTTAAATTGGCCAGTTTTATTGTTTTATAATCCTTCTGCAGAGTCTCTTTAATTTTTGCAATAGATCACTTCAAATATCTATGTTATTTTACACACATGTGTACAGGCTCTCTAGAGCAGATTGAATGTTGAGCATTGAGTAAAAAATAATGATGATCACCTTAACTAATGGTCATGGGATGCCACTGAATTCCATGGTCAGGGATGCCAAATGTTAATAAACCCAATGAAGTCTCCTGTAGATTTCTGGAAAAAAATTGGAAAACAAACTGCTTTAATTTAGGAGAAAATGTAATTCAGTGGAAAAAACTTTGATCTTAAAATCTTGACTTCAAATCCCAGTTTTGTTCCTTTGCTGCCTCTGTAACTTGGGGCAAGGCACTTTATTTCTCTAAAATTTGGGTTCCTCATCTAAAATGAGGAGGGTAGATTATTTAATCTCTGAGACTCTTCCAGCTCTAGAAAGACACCCAAAGCTTGCTTTGCCCACAGCTCAGGCCCCCTGCTCTACAAATCAGCAGCTTCATCAATATCATTGAGAGAAGCAATGTGAGGCTGGAAATTTTACTGTGTAGTTTTAAGAAGTCAAACAAGGTATTTGATTTTGGAGCTTAGTCCTTGAGGTAAATAGAAACAGTATTTTCCCTGGTTTCCTGGCTGCCTTCAAGACTCAGCTAAAATTTCACCTTCCACAGGATTTTCCCCGTACCTCCCTGATCATTCAAGTGCCCTCCCTTTGAGACTACTGTCAAAACGATACTATCTATCTTACTAAATATATAGTTATTTGCATCTTTTCTCTCCTGTTAGACTGTCAGCTCCTCTAGAACAAAGGGATGATATTTTTGCTTTTTTTCTATCCCCCCAAACTTAATATAATCCATTGGCACATAATAAATAAGACTTTAATAAATGCTTGTTGATTGGTTGATTTCTAAAGTTAGGGAGATTGACCAGCTTATGTCTTGGGATTCCATCTAACTTTCAAAATTGAGATGGTGACTTAAGACTGGGAAACTCTAGGCTTCTGTGTTTCTTTTGTATTTTGTCTTGTGTGACCTTCATATCTCGGTTTTGATGATTGTAATGTTTTTTCTTAACTCATGTGTTAATGATAGTCTCTTTAATTATCCTACCCCAGAATGTGCTATGTAGTTATGCCTAAAATTTCAGACAAGGATGACTCAATATAAGGGTAATCTGTAAAAGAAATCAGATTGCCATTTCCTTCAGGTTGTACCATTATTCCATGGGTAGCATGGAAGCAACCAAAACAATTTGAGATTACTCACCAAGATGCTATTTCCCTCAAAAGCTATAGAACAAGAGCATTTTGTTTTTTATTGTAAGGTCAATTTGACTTGATAAACAAAGTGAAAGGTCTTTTCTATGCATTGACTCTTTTCATTCATGTGTTGCCTTGCTCAAGATCTCTGGGTCAGTCTGGTCCTATTGCCATTTCTGGAATGAAAAAAAGTGTCATCAGAAATATCTGATGTTGACATTAACAGAGACTTCTTGTTGCTTGTTATGACCAATAACAATCCTGTTTTTCTGTTATCAACAGTACCTTCTGCTCATTAGCATCGTTCATGATTCTAATCAAAAGATCATAGCATCATATAACTAGAGTTGGAAAAGGACTTTGAGCCTCATTTCATTTTACAGATTAGGAAACTGAGGTCTATAGAGATGAAATAATTTGTTCAAAGGGAAACCACATAGTGTGCTGGATAGAGCAACAATCAGAATCAGAAGGATCTTAGGTCAAATATGACCTCAGACACTCACTAGTAATATGGCTCTGAGCAAATCACTTAATCCCATTTGCCTAAAAAAACAAAAACCAAAAAACAAACAAACCAAAAAAACTGTCCAAGTTCACATATAATTAAGCAGCAAACCTGGGGTTTGAACCCAAGTACTTGGATACCAAAGGTCTTTCCTTTGTTTGTTTGAAATGTCAAGTGCAGTGTGGAAGACAAAAGCAACTCAGGCTGATTGTAATACTTATAGCACATGGTTATATACCCAAGTAAACATTTAGTCCTCAACTCTAACTGCTTCATCTCAACCATTGTGTGCTTTTAAATTGGAAACCCTACTTTTTGACTCTCCATCATAGAGACAGAAAGAATTGAGTTCAAATCTGGCTTCCAACTCTTACTAGCTGTGTGACCCTGGGCAAGGGACTTAATCCTGTTTGTTTCAGTTTCCTCATCTAGGAAATGAGCTAGAGAAGGAAATGGCAAACCACTCAACTATCTTTGCCAAGAAAACTCCAAATAGAATTATTGAAAGATGTGAACAGTGATTCAACAACAACAATGGCAGCCAGATTTTAACATAAAGTAGAGAAGAGGTCATATGTTATTGCTATTGAAAATGGATATTCTATTAACTCAAGTTGAGCTCCCAAAAGCATTCTCCTTCAACTCTTGTACAAATCAATATTTTGAATCCATGATTTCCATTCCTTTTCACCCTAGACTTTTATACATGATGTGGGTCCCAAATGAAATCATAGGCTGTACCCCAACATATTTGGTGCTCTCACTAAGGCCTGCCTTCTTTTCTATTCATATACCTGTTGATCAGATTTTTTTTATGCTGCCATTTGTAACATACTACAGACTATTTATACTCACAAGGTGTCTCTTCAATGCCCCTTAGAATACTCATAATGTTAATTTCTTAGAGACTGTGTTATTCCATGACCAGCAGTCACACAACATCATTGAAATAATGTCAGTATTTTAAAAGATGGGACTTTGTTTCAGGCAAAAAGCACTTTGTTTCAACTTCAAAGCTTCTGTGAACTTAATTTAAAATATATACTTATAATCATGACTACTTCAGCATAGATGATTTCCTTTGAAATCCTTTTTTATTTTATTTATTAAAAAAAAACAACAACAACATTATTCTGAGAAGGGATTCATAGGCTTTACCACATTGCCAAAGAGATTCTCGGTACCAAAAAAGCCCTGAACACCTGCTCAATCTGTTGGCAGAGCTGTGAATTGGTTGAGCCATTCTGGAAAGCAATTTGGAACTCTGCCCCCAAAATTAGTTAATTGTGCAAAACCTTTTGACTCAGCAATACTACTGCTAGGCTGATACCCTTAAGAAATTAAAGAAAGAGGGAAAGGATTCATATATAGAGAAAAATATTTTTAGGATTTCATTTTGTGGTAGCAAAAAATTAGAAAGTAAAGGGTATCCATCAACTAGAGAAGAACTAAAGAAGCTATGATATACAAATGTAGTAGAATACTATTGGGCTATAATTAATGATAAAGGGAATGGTTAAAAAAAAAAACAAAACCTGAGAAGTAATAAGAACTAGGAGAACAATTTATACAATAATAACTATAGTGTAAAGATAAACAACTTTGAAAGACATAGGAACTTTGGTCAGTGCAATTATCAACTAGTATTTCAGAGGACAGAAGATGAATTATGCTACCCACATCCTGACACAGAGGTAAGCAATGGACTAAGTATGCAGATGGAGACATTTAGTTTTTGGACATGAGCAATGTGGGAATCAGTTGTGCTTGATTATGCATATTTTATGAAGACTTTGCTTTTTTTCCCACTGGGAGAAAGAATAAAATATATTTTTGTTAATTAAAATTTAAATTAAATAAAAAAACATACTTGCCCACATTAAAAAAAAAAAAAGCCATCCTACATCCTGCTCTCTTCTGTCTATTCAATTTTGGGCCTACTTCATCATCCATTTATCTGTTCAAGAAAATTCCATCCTATATATTTTGCCAGGGAGAAATCACTATGCATTGAAAAGGTCTCTCCGTCAAGTGTTTTCAATTTTATTCATCAAGCATTTATTAATGGTATTAAGTCCCTTAAGGCTTTCACTAGGTACTAAATGCAAGAGATATAAAAATAACTGTCTGTCTTCAGCCAGCTTACATTCCACTGACCTACAAATTCCATACTAGTCAGGTCAGGTTGGAACAAGGTCCTCTAGAAAATTTAACTTCTCCCCCTTATCAGACCCCTCTCTCATCAGTTTCCCCTTTCATTCCTTCAGTTGCTATGGGGAGCTGAGCCCCATTTTTTCTTGATTATCCTAAAAGAGAGAAAGGACTGAAAAAGGAGTTCTCATCAGTGAAGTATCTCAGATGCTAGCTTCTAAAAGCAGCTGATTTCAATTTTTCCCTTGGCCTTTTCACACATATCCTTTTGCAAACTTAATTCATTTCTTTTTAGCTCTGGAAAAAATGTTCCGGCTGGAATGAGAAGTCAAGAATGTGGGAATTCATACATTGCATGCATGTGTGGTTTGCTGGTGTGTGCCATTTGTACACATCACTGACTGGGGAAGTTAAATCATTTTTGGATACAAATCGTAGTAATAGCATCCAAAACACCATGGACCCGAGGCCTTTGAAGTAAAGTTCTGTACAACCTGTTCTTGCAGCATTTCTTGCCACCTGCAAGGAGAGGAAGTACCAGGGGATAGGGGAATATGTGCCTACTTTCAACATTTGAGCCCCTCGCTGACATTCTTTCATCTCACCTGAAAGAAGAGACTTCTAATTTTTTCTTTGTTTTCCTTCTATCTAGTGATGACATGGGGATATGAATATTTTATCATTCTCACATTTGCTTTCAGCAACACTATGAAGGGAGGATTTAATAAGCAGAAGAACAAAGAAAAGTTTACTCTTATCAGCAGTTATAATTAGGAGGGGAGGGGGTGGTGCTGTCATATAAGCAGGGCCTCCATTCTTACAAGCTTAGGGCTGCAAGCCCTGTTTCCCGCTGACTCCCAGTGACCTTTAACAAATTGCCCAATCTCCCTGTGCCTCTGATAAAATGAGGGTAACGGCCACAATAATACCAACCTGGGTCAGGCAAGGCTGTTTGGAGGCCCATCTCATTAAGACAGAGGAAAAAGCTCTTTGCAAATATAAACTGCATCATCATAACTAGCTAGAAGCAGCCCCCATTCCCTACTTCCCGGAGGTTAATGGATTTGCCGATGCTATTTTAACAGTGCTTCCTGCTGGGTTTTATAATGTGCTAAGAAGTAAAAATCCACATGACCAGAGAATTTTAAAAAGCATACCAACCCCTCAACACGTATATATCAAGGGTGTCAGGTTTTAACCACTGATAAGAATTTCACAAACTAACAACTGGCTGGAGGACTGTTGGCAATGCCTGTGAGATTCAGGGGCTCAATTTGCTGCTTTCAGGTTCTCTGGTTGAGTGAGAGTTCTTTCCCCAGTTTTCAGGTTCAGTAGGGACTTGTGAAGGAGCCTGGGAGTTTCCAAACTGACCTTGCTGAACATTGTGACCTTGACTGTTAATCATACCCCACCCAGATATGCAACCCTCATCCTACGTCCCTGCCACCCCACCCTGGGCCAGTTCTTGTGGTTAGGAGAAAAAGAACAGAGGTAAAGCCCCAGAAAAATGATCCCTCAAAGGCAGGCTTGGACAGCCCTAGCCAAACAGACTGGGCAAATTCCCATAATTCCAGGCTACTTTGGCAAAATTTCTAGGGTCTATGGCTCCTTCCTTTCACTGATTCTCTGGGAGAAAAACTAAAAATGTGGAGGTGTCCCACAGACCACCAGACATGTCGTAGTTGACCTGTGAGCTAGTTTTGCCACAATTCCAAGTCACATTCATTCAACAAGCATTTATTTAGTATCTGCACTGTGCAGTTGCTTAAAGAAAGAAGGAACTATTCAAATTCGTTTGTCTCACACGTAGAAGACTCGAGGATTTGGCTGCTGCTGGTTGAGAAGCTCCCCCCCGGGCAACACCTGGGTAGCTGGGCTTTCAGCACAGGGAGGAAGTGGTTTCTCTTGAAGTATTACATACAGTACACTGTTAGTTGACACTCACAGCATGCCAGCCTCTCAACTTCCTTCTCTAACATCCCACCACCATAATAAAAACTATTTTAAAAAATCACCACCTCTGTGGCAGACCTAAGCCACGAACAGCCTGTGTTTACTGAAGGTGGGATCTTTTCTGTGAGACAGTCTGAACTGTGCACGAGGGAGCCATTTGTCAAGATCCAGTGACCACTGCTTGCCTGGGTCCTTTGACCTCTGATACAGGTGCACTTGAGATAATAGGGCAGGCTCAGAGGGCACTGTCAAGGATGCAGCTGTTGCTGAGATTCATTATTGCCAAACCCTTTGGTGAACTCTGTATCAAATAGCTTGCAGAAGTGATGTCCACAACTAGAAATAGGGGCCCACTAAACCATCCATAAAGATCTCTGCAGGCTAGATATTGACTTAGTTTTAAAGTAATGTTATCTGTGTTTTATTGTATTTTTATTATTTTTGTTAAATATTTCCCAGTTCCATTTTAATCTGGTACAGACTGCACTCAGTCTGGTTGTGAGTTGCATGCCGTTCCACATGGGTGACTTTCTGCCTTATGATGGGATACAGGTGAGATTTATCCTAAGGCTAATAAAGGAGAGCAGAGCCTGAACACACAAAAGTGGCCATTCAGGTAATGAGATTCCCAAGAGCTGTATCCTGCTTTTGTGCAACTTTGCCATGAAGAGATCTTAAATAATTGTAACTTATCTCTGATACATTGACAATATGACTGACTCTAGGAAAGGTGTCAGTCAGCCTCTATGGCAACTCTTTTAATTAGCAGAGAAGTTACCGATTGAATTGGAAAAAGGGAGTTTCCTACCTGGAAATCTTCTATAATGATGATAGCACAGGTCTAGTCCATTTCCCTATCATCACTCTCACCATTCCTCATTTGTATAATACTTTAAGGTAGACTAATTAAGACACATCAATGCTATTTTTGTTGTTATTCACGCATTCAGTCATGTTCAATTTTTTGTGACCCTTTTTGAAATTTTCTTGGCAGAAGTACTGGAATGATTTGCCATTTCCTTTTCTAGCTCATTTTACAAATGAAGAAACTGAGGGAAACAAATTGAAATGTCTTGCCCAGGGGTCACACAGTTAGTAAGTGTCTGAAGTTAGATATGAATTCAGGGAGATTCATCTTCCTGGCTCCAGATCCAGCACTGCCCAGCAACAACAGTGGCAATAATACACTTTCCTTCCCAAATCCTGAAATCTAAGTAGTACAACTACTCCCAGGTAAGCTGTTTAGAAGCCTGACTTTCTCTCACTGCCTTGGTTTTTACTATTAACACCTTGGGGACAAAGCAATATGAATAGTCTAGATTCGTAGAGCTCACCTTTATGCTTTTCAGAGAGAGGAGATTTGCTGCTGGGCAGTGGGTGGGCATATCCTGGGTTATCTTCTCTCTGGGAATGACAGTATCTCAGAAAAAAAAAGAACAAATTTCTTCCTGTTTCTGCATAAAAAGAGCCTTTGAAAATGTAGCAGAGAAATGAACAGATACTACCCAAAGACCCTTGGGAAGAATGGCACAGATGGACTGTATTTTCCTCTAAGCAACATATCAATGGAAGTGAATTTTGTTAAGAATAATAAAACCGAGCAGAATAGGGCTGTTTGATCAAGAAATGAATTGGAGATGTAGTCTGATTGTTAACACGTGAACAGCTGCAGTGATGGGAAGATTATCAGCCCATAATTTTGCCGGAAAGGAAAAATCTTGGATTCATCACTTCCTATTTATGGTTTGGAGCCCATTGAGGCAGTTAGGTATCACAGTGGATTGAGTTCAGGGCCTGGAATCAGGAAGAATTTGTCTTCCAGAGTTCAAATCTGTCCTCAGACCTTAGTAGCTGTGTAACCCTGGGCAAATCACTTTACCCTGTTTGCCTCCATTTCCTCAGCTCTAAAAATGATTCCTGTGATTCAGACTCACAGAACTAGACTGAATCTTCTGTTCCCTGTTCCATACCCATCCGCTTCAAATGTACCTCTTCTGTGTCCATATCCTGGTCTGCTCTCCCCTTCTATTACGCCCTAGTGATCACGCTCGGTCCCCGCAGTTCTCTCTCTGGATGCAGATGGCTCTCTCCATCACAAGACCATTAGAACTGGACTGAATCACCTCTCATTCAAAAGAGCCACATCCATCAGAATTGATTATCATATAATCTTCTTGTTTTGTACAATGTTCTGCTGGTTCTGATCATTTCACTTAGCATCAATTCATGTAAGTCTCCTCAAACCTTTCTTTTTTCTTTTCTTTTTTTTTTTTTTGCTGAGGCAATTGGGGCTAAGTGACTTGCCCAGGGTCACACAGCTAGACAGTGTCTGAGATCAGATTTGAACTCGGGTCCTCCTGACTTCAGGGCTGGTGCTCTATCCACTGCGCCACATAGCTGCCCCCCTCAAACCTTTCTTAAATCATTCTGCTGCTCATTTCTTTCTTTCTTTATTTTTTTTAAATTTTTATTTAATAATTACTTTATATTGACAGAATCCATGCCAGGGTAATTTTTTAATTTTTACAACATTATCCTTTACACTCATTTCTGTTCCAATTTTTTCCCCTCCCTCCCTCCACCCCCTCCCCTAGATGGCAAGCAGTCCTTTATATGTTGGATATGTTGCAGTATATCCTAGATACAATATATGTTTGCAGAACCGAACAGTTCTCTTGTTGCATAGGGAGAATTGGATTCAGAAGGTATAAATAACCCGGGAAGAAAAACAAAAATGCAGATAGTTCACATTCGTTTCCCAGTGTTCTTTCTTTGGGTGTAGCTGCTTTTGTCCGTCATTTATCAATTGAAACTCAGTTAGGTCTCTTTGTCAAAGAAATCCACTTCCATCAAACTATGTCCTCATACAATATCGTTGTCGAAGTGTATAATGATCTCCTGGTTCTGCTCATTTCACTTAGCATCAGTTCATGTAAGTCTCGCCAGTCCTCTCTGTATTCATCCTGCTGGTCATTTCTTACAGAACAATAATATTCCATAACATTCATATACCACAATTTACCCAGCCATTCTCCAATTGATGGGCATCCATTCATTTTCCAGTTTCTAGCCACTACAAATAGGGCTGCTACAAACATTTTGGCACATACAGGTCCCTTTCCCTTCTTTAGTATTTCTTTGGGATATAAGCCCAATAGAAACACTGCTGGATCAAAGGGTATGCACAATTTGATAATTTTTTGGGCATAATTCCAGATTGCTCTCCAGAATGGTTGGATTCGTTCACAACTCCACCAACAATGCATTAGTGTCCCAGTTTTCCCGCATCCCCTCCAACATTCATCATTATTTTTTCCTGTCATCTTAGCCAATCTGACAGGTGTGTAGTGGTATCTCAGAGTTGTCTTAATTTGCATTTCTCTGATCAATAATGATTTGGAACACTTTCATATGAGTGGTAAATAGTTTCAATTTCATCCTCTGAAAATTGTCTGTTCATATCCTTTGACCATTTATCAATTGGAGAATGGCTTGATTTCTTATAAATTGAGTCAGTTCTCTATATATTTTGGAAATGAGGCCTTTATCAGAACCTTTAACTGTGAAGATGTTTTCCCAGTTTGTTGCTTCCCTTCTAATCTTGTTTGCATTAGTTTTGTTTGTACAAAGGCTTTTTAATTTGATGTAATCAAAATTTTCTATTTTGTGATCAGTAATGGTCTCTAGTTCATCTTTGGTCACAAATTTCTTTCTCCTCCACAAGTCTGAGAGATAAACTATTCTATGTTCCTCTAATTTATTTATAATCTCATTCTTTATGCCTAGGTCATGGACCCATTTTGATCTTATCTTGGTATATGGTGTTAAGTGTGGGTCCATGCCTAATTTCTGCCATACTAATTTCCAATTATCCCAGCAGTTTTTATCAAATAATGAATTCTTTTCCCAGAAGTTCGGGGCTTTGGGTTTGTCAAACACTAGATTGCTATAGTTGACTATTCTGTCTTGTGAACCTAACCTTTTCCACTGATCCACTAATCTATTTCTTAGCCAATACCAAATGGTTTTGGTGACTGCTGCTTTATAATATAATTTTAGATCAGGTACAGCTAGGCCACCTTCATTTGATTTTTTTTTCATTAATTCCCTTGAGATTCTCGACTTTTTATTGTTCCATATGAATTTTGTTGTTATTTTTTCTAGATCATTAAAATATTTTCTTGGAAGTCTGATTGGTATAGCACTAAATAAATAGATTAGTTTAGGGAGTATTGTCATCTTTATTATGTTCGCTCGGCCGATCCAAGAGCACTTAATATTTTTTCCAATTATTTAAGTCTGACTTTATTTGTGTGGAGACTTTTTTATAATTTTGCTCATATAATTCCTGACTTTCCTTTGGTAGATAGATTCCCAAATATTTTATGGTATCAACAGTTATTCTTTTTTTTTTTTTTTTTTTTTTTTTTAATTTTTTATTTAATAATTACATTATATTGACACTCATTTCTGTTCCGATTTTTTTTCCCCTCCCTCCCTCCACCCCCTCCCCTAGATGGCAAGCAGTCCTTTATATGTTGGATATGTTGCAGTATATCCTAGATACAATATATGTTTGCAGAACCGAACAGTTCTCTTGTTGCGTAGGGAGAATTGGATTCAGAAGGTATAAATAATCCGGGAAGAAAAACAAAAATGCAGATAGTTCACATTCGTTTCCCAGTGTTCTTTCTTTGGGTGTAGCTGCTTTTGTCCATCATTTATCAATTGAAACTCAGGTCTCTTTGTCAAAGAAATCCACTTCCATCAGAATATGTCCTCATACAATATCGTTGTCGAAGTGTATAATGATCTCCTGGTTCTGCTCATTTCACTTAGCATCAGTTCATGT
Source organism: Antechinus flavipes (assembly GCF_016432865.1). Taxonomy (NCBI): domain Eukaryota; kingdom Metazoa; phylum Chordata; class Mammalia; order Dasyuromorphia; family Dasyuridae; genus Antechinus; species Antechinus flavipes. Next base: position 152,849,637 of record NC_067398.1, on the reverse strand, counting down.
AGGTCTCTCCAAGCCTCTCTGTATTCATCCTGCTGGTCATTTCTTACAGAACAATAATATTCCATAACATTCATATACCACAATTTACCCAGCCATTCTCCAATTGATGGGCATCCATTCATTTTCCAGTTTCTAGCCACTACAAACAGGGCTGCTACAAACATTTTGGCACATACAGGTCCCTTTCCCTTCTTTAGTATTTCTTTGGGATATAAGCCCAATAGAAACACTGCTGGATCAAAGGATATGCACATTTTGATAATTTTTTGGGCATAATTCCAGATTGCTCTCCAGAATGGTTGGATTCGTTCACAACTCAACAGTTATTCTGAATGGAATTTCTCTTTGTATCTCTTGCTGTTGGGTTTTGTTGGTGATGTATAAAAATGCTGAGGATTTATGGGGATTTATTTTATAGCCAGCTACTTTGCTAAAATTATGAATTATTTCTAATAGCTTTTTAGTAGAATCTCTGGGGTTCTCTAGGTATACTATCATATCATCTGCAAAGAGTGATAGTTTGGTTTCCTCATTGCCTACTCTAATTCCTTTAATATCTTTCTCGACTCATTGCTGAGGCTAGTGTTTCTAATACAATATTAAATAATAATGGTGATAGTGGGCAACCTTGCTTCACTCCAGATCTTACTGGGAAAAGTTCCAGTTTTTCCCCATTGCATATGATGCTTACTGATGGTTTTAAATATATGCTCCTGACTATTTTAAGGAAAAGTCCATTTATTCCTATGCTCTCAAGTGTTTTTATTAGGAATGGATGTTGGATTTTATCAAATGCTTTTTCTGCATGCTCATTTCTTTATAAGAGAACAATAATATTCCATGACATTCATATACCGTCATTTATTCAGCCATTCTCCAACTGATGGGCATCCACTCGATTTCCAGTTCCTTGCCATTATAAAAAGAGCTGCTTACAACCATTTTTTGCATATGTGGGCCTTTTTCATGATCTCTTTGGGATACGGGCCCAGTCTTTCCACTCATTTCTCAGCCCAATGCTATCTGTTTTTCAAAACTTATCACCACTATCTTAATTGGCTTTCTCTAGTATTATCATTGATCTCCTAAATGCTAAATCCAATGCTTTTTTCTCAGTTCGCATCCTTGATTTCTCCCTTCTCCTTGGCATTCTCTCTCTCTCTCTCTCTCTCTCTCTCTCTCTCTCTCTCTCTTTTTCTCTCTTTTAAATTAAGTGTTCTCTTTCTTGGTTTTTTACCTATATGACTGAGGTTTGTGGGCTGTTGAGGGTGGACTAGTATCACTGGTGTGAAGGCTTGCCAAGTTCTTTCCAGAACTATCTGCCTTTAGTATCTATCTGTTACTCATCTTTCATGTGGTTCTCAGAAGCTCTAGTATGGGCCGTAGCTACACCTTGTACAACAATTTTGGGAGACAGACTGAACCACATAGTATCATGATAAAGGACAGGCTTCTAACCTGACTTGGTGACTTAGGAGAATATCTAGTCCAAGCATGTGAAGATTCCTTCCAGCAGAAAGGGCAGATGAGAACAATTTGTTCTATTGACCATAAAGTTGGCTGAAGCAGATATTACTGAGGTAGAGCTTGGTCAGACATTCACTGCATTCTGGGCCATCACCAGACTTCTTGACTTTTGTCCAGCCCCTGGATTTTGATGTCTCAGAAAGAGAAAATGCAGGTAATGTCAGTCCCTGCTCAGAGGTCTCAGTGGCTCCTGATTATCTCTACGTTTGTTTGGCATTGAAAACTCTACAACCAAGTTCCAGCATGCCTGTCCAGGCTGTTGAAACATTACTTCTCCTCATGAATTCTATAATACATTCCAATGAATATGTGTAGGACTTAAAACAATAAACCAAGTGATTTATATTTTATTCAAGAGGCATAATAATTCATAGAATTGGTTGAAGAATCATTGGTAAGATCCATATTTAAGGAAACTGTCAGCACTATGCATGGAGTGGAATGGTGTGGGGGGGAAATATGAATCAGAGACTAATTAGAATGCTATTGTAATAATCTATGTGAGAGATGATGACATCCTGAATCAAGGTGGTAGCTGTATAAATGGAGAAAAGTAAAATTCAAAAGATGTAAAAAGATAAAAATGGCAGAATTTGGTACCTTTGGATATGTGGAGTAAGAAAAAGTGAGGAATCTAGAATGATATTGAAATTATGATATGGAAGACTGAAAAGATGAAGGAACCTTTGAGAGAAATAGGGAAGTTTGGAAGAGGGGAGGATTTGGGAAGTAAGAGTATGAGTTAAGTTTTAGACATATTGAGTTTTAGATATCTATGGGACATTCAGTTTGAAATATTGAATAGACAACTGGTTGCTATTGTTATCCTTAGTTTTTAAAGAAGATCAATGGCATTATAAGGTGATATCTTGACTTTCACATAAATTGGGGTTTAAGTGGGGCAGATTTGCACAATGTTATCAGCTTTATTCTCTCTTAAAATCATTAAAGTACAGTGAAAAGTCAAGACAACTGGGGATGCAGTAGATGATTTTGGCATCTTCAATGTTTGCTCGTGCTCTAAGCACTCCACAGTGCCTGCTTCAGCCACCTTTGTGGCCATTAGAACCAAAATTAGAACCATCAAAACCATCTGCCCATTTTGCTAGGTGATTGCTAGGTGATGGGAGTCTGAAGCTTTGGGGAAAGACTGGGACAAGATACAGAAATCTGAGGGGTCATCTCTGTTGAGGTAATATTGAAATCCATGAGAAGTAAAGGATAGAGTATAGAAGAGTAAAGAAGGAGAAAAGAAGAAAGGTCACAACTTTATATGTATATATCAAGTAAGATATGTGCATTTACATATGCATGTATATGTATGTATATGTATATATTTTTATATATCTATATAATATGAGAGATGATTCAGGACACTGAATTGTCCAAAAAAAAAAAAGAAGAAAAGAAATAATATCCAGAAGAGGATGACCAACAGGGTCATATGCAACAGATAAATTAAGATGGACTAAAGACTGAAAAAAAAAAAAGGTTAGCAGATTTTGTAATTATGAGATCATTAGTAACTTGGAGAGAACATTTTTAGTTGAGGGAAAAGGGCCAAAACCATGTTGCAGAGTTGCGTGAATAAGAAACTTTGCATTTTAGAGATGAGCTCTTAATCATCACCATCATCAACTCATTTGATCTCTAAAATCCTTTCCAACTTTGACATTATCTGAAATATCAAATAAATCCAGGACGCTCTTGTAATCCAATGATTGTTATTGTTATTTTTTTCAGTCTTATCCAACTCTGTGACCCTATTTGGGATTTTCTTGGAGTGGTTTGCCATTTCCTTCTCCACCTCATTTTACAGATGAGGAAAGTGAGATAGACAAACAATTTGTTCAGCTAATAAGTGTCTCAGAACAGATTTGAACTCAGGTCCTCCAAGTCCTGTATGCTATCTACTAAATCACATAGCTACCCCATGATGAGAATTACCTAAATCATAAAACTGGAAGATAGTTGAAAGATTATCTCTTATAATTCATTCATTTTCCGAGATGAGACTGCTGGAGGCAAGAAAAGATCCATGGTTTGTCCATTGTCACATCGGTGGTAAGGGCTAGGATCTGGTGATGGCTCCACATCCCAACATCTTTTACATCTTACCACATGGATTTAAAGATAGGTCAATTCATTATTTCCATGGAATAATAGACAAAACAGAGGACCTTATACCCCTTACTGCTACACAATTCAATTGAGGAAGTGTTCTTGTAGCAACTCCTATATCCCCTCCCCACCCAACTGTGCTAAGTTCTAGTCATATTTAGAGACCAGGGAGTTTCCATTCTGCTGTTATCCTCTCCCACTCCCCACAACACATTTTGTGGGTTCCATTAAGAAGAAAAGCCAATTCTGATGGGTGTTTCAAAAAATGTTGCCACCAGAAAGGCAAGAAAAGCATAAATGAATGGGGCACCTTATCTCAACTAACAGAATATTTCCTCTTAGTGGAAATGAACTGTTCTGCCAAGAGAACCTAAGGGAGAGATTGTGAGGTTTCACATATTATGTAAGTGAGTTTATTTTGGGAGCTTAGGGTATTGTGTGCTGCTGCTGCTGCCTCTGTCTCTGACCACATCTGTTCTATTTCCATAATGACCACTTCATTCCTGAGAGGAGCAAGGAATGTGGCCTCTATTAATCCTGAGTGAGAAGCCATTAAGCAAGTAGGAGGTTCTAAATCAGCAAAAAGGCAGAATCTTGGTAGATTGACTCTGACCAAAAGTAAATTGATCTTGAAAAGGTAGTAAGTACATGCCCAGTTAAGGCAATCAGTTGGATTTGCATTCTCTCTCAAAAAGGGCAGTGATTATGGCATCTTGAGGGAACTTGCTACTAGTCATCTTTATCCTTAAATCCAAGAAAACAAGATTCCTTTAATTTAGTCTTCATTTAGCTAATGGGGATATTGATGGAACTTTACTTCATGAACTCTTAATGCAAATGTTGTTTCAAACTTGAATCTCTAAAAGATTTTTTCTCCTTTTTCTTCTTTTTTTTTTGGGGGGGGGTGGGGTAGGGTGGGGATGAAGAGCATATTTCAGATACTTCACAGGCTTTTCTAGTCTGATTGGATAAGCCAGATTCTGAAAAATCACAATTTTGCCCCACAATAAAACCTTTAAATCCCTCCCTCTTAACTACCCCTCCATCTCACCTACTTTCTTGGATATGGTCTAAATAAACTCATTCAGTGAAATACAGTGATTCAAGAGTACTAGCCAGGAAGACCTAAGTTTAAGTCCCCAACCCTGACACATCCTGGCTGTGTGATGCTAGGCAAATAATGTAACCTCATCAAGGAGTTTCTTATACCAAGGAAATCACAGATAGTCATCCTTTACGTTGGTATTTTTTGATATATTCATTTTTAATGGATTTTTTTTCTCTTCTTGGAAAAAAAAATTTTTTTTTTTTGGTTATAAAGTTCTCTGGTTCTAAGGAAGGAGAAGGATACAGGGGGAAATGGAGTTTATGTAAAAAAAAAAACTCACCTAAGTATATTTATAAAAAAAATTATTAAAAAAAAGTCTCTTGGACTTTAGAAAAGCACATAGTATTTAAATTATGTCCATGAGCCATGCAAAGTGGGTATACAGCTGCTAAGGTGATCTGCCTTCAATGCATTCTTCAAAATAGTGTTGTGGTAAAAGGCCAGGTAAGACTTCAGGAATTCTGTAATTCATCCCTGATGGTCTGGGGCTCCTTTTCTTTTAACTTTTGTTTAATATTAAACAAAATGTGTAGCCCTGGCAATTAAACCTCTCAGACAGGCATTAGTAGTACATAATGTGCTGTATTCTATGCCATGAGTCTGTTTTGTTCTGGAATCAGGATACCAACTTCATCAAAGAAAGAATTTGAAAATCAATGACATGATCTGTTTTGGCTAAAGATTTGTCTGAAGAGTTACTTATTTGATCCATCACATCTGAGTTTAATTTTCCCAGTTATCCGAAAAAACAAAAAACAAAAAACCTCTCTCCTGATGGAGACCTTATTTGACAATGGGAAAAAAGTTGCAAAAGGTACATGGGCATTTTTCTTTGTCAGTTCCGAGACATATAGTTTAGGAGCTGGAGCAGGCAGGTAACTATATCAAGTGATTTGGGGATGGATTATTAGAGCAGACAGAGTTCTGAACTAAATCAGCCTGGACTAGAGCATTGTTGATAGGGTAGCAGGTTCTTTCCTCATTATTTTTCCAATTTTAAGGCCTTTTTGAACTCAGTGATTTTTTTTTTTTACCATCACTGAGACATGTCTGACTATTCACATCATTTCCTCTGGTCTCATTTTTCTTTTCTTTTTGACTCAGCATTTCTCTACATAAATGGGTCACTTGGTCTCATTTATCAACTGGATGGGGTCCTTCTAAGAGCGATACCAACCCTATCTAAAAGTGGCTTTTGTTACAAAGAGCCTAAAAATTTACAATATGGTTGAGTACATAAATACAAAGTGAGCAGATATGTAAGAGCAAAAATTATCTATTTTTTCCTTTTATTTCATTATTTTTTTGAGGGCAGAAGATAGAAGAGATGAGAATAGGAGGAGATAGAATGAGGTAGAAGCAAGAAAGGGGAAATTTTGAACTTAAATCATCAAGCACCTAGAGTGACTTGAATAAGGGGCATTTTGCCAAGGTTCTGATGCTAGAGAAAGGAATTTTGTATACAAAGAAACAAAAAGATCTTGCTGCTATTGAGCTCTGGGGCCCACAGAACCAGCAGGAAAGTCTTGTGATTACTGACTGGCAGATACCTTAGTCACTTTCCAAACTTTATTTCTGACAATAAAAACTTGTCTAATTTATGAGCTAGTCCAGTGAAATACAAAACATCTGGCTATTAATAGCTAGTCCAGCACCTAGAACTGCTGCCTCCACCTGGCCTGGGTGTGCATCATGTTATGCTCTTTATCTGGACAGAATTCCATTGCAAAAAATGTGTAAGGACCTCCCCACTATGAGATAAATATAATAGCATGAGGAATGTTTTCTTCCAAACAAAGAAACTGCAGATCTAGGAAATTTTCCTTCCTCCTACTGCTGTTTCATCTCTCATTTGGTACTTTTGAAAAAATCTGACCCTAACTACCTCTTATGTAATAATGTGATAATTATCATTGCTATTAAGTATTTCTACAGAATCTTTGAATATCATTTCTATGTGCTAGACAATTGCCTTTCTTAGTTATTTTTTATAACCACACAATAATATAGACTGCTATAATTTTTTTTTCCACTTTGACCTTTCCTTTTACATTTTAAGAAGATGAAAGAAAAAGAAAGACGGAGACAGAAACAAACAGACACAGAGGGATAGAGAGAATGGGAAGGAAAGAGGGAGGGAGAGACAGAGACAGAAACAAAGACAACCAGAGACAGAAACACACACACACACACACACACACACACACACACACACACAAAGAGAGAGAAACTAGGAGTTACACAATATGTTCCCTATAAATCTGATGTGTGAATTGCTTGATCTTCATTCTGTAATTCACATATTAATTGCTGAGGGTTTTGTAGCCAATTCAAATTCCCTTGATACTAGTGCTAAGCCATAACAAGTGATACTGGCTTGGTTCAGTAGCTATAGACTTAAAATACATTCCTAAAGCATTGTTTTATCACTTCTGGCAAGCCTTGTCTTAGGAAGATGCTTGAATGATACCAAAAGATATATGCCGTCCAGATGTAGACATTTGACCATTGCTATAGGAATAATGAATAATAATGAGCCTGAGGTTCTACAACTAAGTAATTCATATACTCATAGAATGGTAGAACTGGAGAGGAATTTGAAGATTGTGAAAGCCTATGAAACCCTTCTCAGCAAAAATATTTTCTTTAAAATTCATAATTGAAGGAAATGCTAAATTCTAGTTGAAGGTTTTCATGTGCATATATATCCATGCTAGACTTTTAGAGGCAGCTAAATAAAGTTGTCCTCGCATAATTCAGTATTAGAAAATGTATAAAAATATTAGGAACTGGACTTGAAATTTTATTGGTATAAAGAACCAATAAAAATGAACCATGCTGGGCAATGCACCTAAAAGATGAGGAAACTCCATTTACTTCTGAAACATATTTAAAGCGGTATCTAAAATACTATAATTTAAGTGATTTACCCACTATCACCTGCTAATCTATATCAGGGACCGAATTTAAGCTTGTTCCCTCTCTCTATCTACTATATCACATGTCTTTTCACTATACAAACAGTTGTACAGTTAGTATTTAATAATAGCTATCATTTATATCATATTTTAAGATTTGCAAAGGACTTTACAAATACTATCTCATTTAATCTTCACAACAACTCTGGGAGAAAAGCGCTTCATTTTACAAATGAAAAAACAGAGGCAGACTGAAGCTAAGTGACTTGTACAGGATATGTCAGCCAGTAAGTGTCCGAAGGTGAATTTGAACTCAGGTCTCCTTGACTTCAGATAGAGAAATGTGCTACTTGCATTCCTGAATCCATCACTGATGCTGCCAATGGTGATGTTTTAATGTTATTACTGACTATAGGAAAGGCAGAAGGTAGCTAAGAACTGGAGAAAAACAGATAACAGACTCAATTTTTATTAACATTGACTAAGGTCAACAGCTACACATTTATTATTGTTCAGTTAATTTTCAGTCATGTCTGACTTTTTATGACTTCATGTAGGGTTTTCTTGACAAGGATACTGAAGTGGTTTGCCATTTCCTTCTCCAACTCATTTTACAGATGAGGAAACTGAGACAAATAGAATTAAATGACTTGCCCAGAGTTTCACAGCTGGTAATTGTCTGAGGCCTATTTGTATTCAGGTCTTCTTGACTCCAGACTTCCTGTTATATCAACTATGCTACATAGTAGCCCTAACCACATATACATAGTATTAAAAAAAAAAAAGTTTGATATTTCTTTATCTCCTGAATGTTTGCAGAATACTTTGGTGTCCCTTCTCCTCATCCAACAAAGGTACCAAGTCTGTCATTTACAAAAGTTTAGGATCCAAAGGGAGCTCTGTAGCTGATGCTCACACACACACTCCCCTTTTGTGTAGCAATAAACAAAAAAGACTGGCATTTTTGTTCCTTTTTAAAAAGTCTTCAGTGAATGCTGATATGATTTCTTCTTACACAGAGAGCAATCTAATAGTAGAAGCTTAGCCTGGCCATTTGAAAAATTGCTTCTTTTATCTTTTAAGACAAAAGGAAACAAAAGCATATAATTTAAATTAAGCCTTCAAGAAAGGAGGTGATGGAATAAAAACGCTATTCATTCATTCATCTATTTAGCAAGCATTTATTAAGCACCCACCAAGTCCAAGGAAATAAAACTATCCAAAGCACTCTTAAAGGAACTAAATAACAAAGTTAAGGAAGCCCTTCAATCATTCCAAAATGCTTTGAGAGAGAAAACTCAACACTGGCTTTTCTAGAACAGAAATGTCAGAGAATAAGGGAACAATCTTTATGCCTTATTCCAGTTCATTCTTGGCTTCTAAGGCAAAGTGTTATCTCACCCAATAAAAGCATATCTCATTTGCTAAGAGTACCCAGAAATAGTTCAGTGGATAGAGCACTGGGCATAGAATCATGAAGTCTTAAATTCAAATATAGCCTTAGACACTTACTAACTATACAGTTCTCAATTTCCTCATCTTTAAATGGAGATAATAGGACTTTCCTCACAGGGTTATTGTGAAGATCATATGAGTAATATGTGTAGAGTACTTTACATAATGCCTGGCACATAGCATGTCCTTAACAAATTTATTTATTTTACATTTTATTCTATTGTATTACACAAGAGGATTCACTATGTTGTCCCAAAGTAGACTTTTGGGTCTTTGTATAGAATATCTTTTAGAAAGGTTATACTCTGCACCAGATAATCAAACTTCAACTTCAGTATTTCTTGGGGTTGACCATTTTCAAAAATCTGCAATGGGAAAAATAGGAACATTACAAACATTTATTTAACACATACTTTGTGCCAAACACTGTGCTAAGTGCTGAGCACACAAAAATGAGCAAAAACACAATCCCTACACTTGAGAGGCTCACGTTTTTAAAGGGAGATAAACAGGCAAACAACTTCATATAAACAAGATATATATATATATATATATATAGGGTAAGTTTGATATTCCTGAAAGTGGAAAACACTACCAGTGGGAGCAATGGAAAAGACTCCTGAAGGAGATAAGGTGTGAGTAGAGTCTTAAAAGAAGCCAGGGAAAGATGAGGAGAGAGAGAATTTCAGACATAGTGGAAGGAGGGAAGGTGCAATGGGTAAGTTCCCAGTTGAGAGAATCTGACAAATGTGTCCATGAGTGGATAGATATTTATCACCACAGACTGAGATGGAGGATGCCCCAATGGTGCTCACTCAGTGGTGTTGATATTTCAAGGTTGCCCATCCTGTGACAATGCTGCTAACTTCCTTTGAGGAGGGTCATTGACAAAGTATACCACAGGTTAAGCCAGCAAACTTGGATACCTCAATCTGCATGATTGTTCTTTCCTAAGAGCAGGGATTAAGAATCAAGTTCTTCATAAGATTTTGCAAAGGTAAATGTTGAAAACTATCTTTTCATGTATTTGGAAAAAATAAAAAGCTATCATGATAAAGGGGGAAAAAGGAAAAAAAATCAAGTTCATTTTGCATCTGGCTGGAAAAACTACAAAATCATCTACCTCCCCATATGTGTATATGAAGTATGTATTCATGTGGTCTTTTTTTGACAAGCTAAAATTCCTCAGGACCACACTCCACTAAGGCAAGTCTCATTGAAAGTCCATCAATGAATTTCTTCTAGCTAAGTAGATTTCCCTCCCCCCTTTTTAATATTTATATTGATATCTTTTGGTATATACCACCTAGTTTTCTCCTGTATTCTTCTTTGTTCTTCCTTCCAAAGAACAATCCTTTATACAGGGGTCCTCAAACTTTTTAAATAGGGGGCCAGTTCACTGTCCCTCAGACTGTTGGAGGGCCAGACTATAATAAAAACAAAAACTTTGTTTTGTGGGCCTTTAAATAAAGAAACTTCATAGCCCTGGGTGAGGGGGATAACCGTCCTCAGCTGCTACATCTGGCCTGGACCCCTGTTATAACAAAGAACTTTTTAAAAAGAAAATGAGAAAAAAAGAGGAAAACCCAGTAAAACTGAGAAATAAATGGAAATTAATTTGACAATATATGCATTATTTCACATCCATTGACTCTTCCTTCTCCAACACCACTTTTATGAAGAAGTTGGAGAGGTAACTTCTCATTTTTCTTCTTTGGGGCTGTCTTTGGTCTTTGTGCAACATTCATTTTCTGCTTTCTTTTTTTTTTTTTCCATTTACATCATTTTAGTCTTGTCTATGTTGTTTTCTTGCCTCTGCTTACATCACTCTGCATCAATTTGTAGGAGTCTTTCATATTTCTCTGTATTCCCCATATTTAAAGTTTCCTAAGGCTAGCAGTTTCTCCTTATTTATAAGGGCATCCTTTATATCATTCTCACCAGTTACTAGCTCATTTGGGGGGAAGACACTGGGAGCACTTCTTAGTATAACAATACTTCATTTTCGAGGCAGCAATCATGGTAAAGTTGATATGGGTTAACAAATAGGGCTTTTTTCTTTAGTGTCAATAATCACCTTCTTTTCAAGGCATGAACTTTTAAGAGTAGTTCTTCAGTGATAACAACTGATCAGTGACAAAACTTATGGATAGGTGCCTACAATGGATTCTTCATCCATAGCCTCTAAAGAGGGTGTGAGCATCTCCCAGGGATCTTTTTCAAAGATAGTATGAGTTAAAATGTAGACTTCTCCTTTAGAGAGAGACAGAGAGCAGTTTCCCCTCCCCCCTTTTTTTTGCCTTTCTTTGTATCCCTACCTCTCAGCATAGTGCTTGGTACCTAGTAAGTTTGTAATAAGCACTTGTTGACCAATTGAATTGTCCATTCTCATGATCCCTGGGATCATACTCATAGGAGACTGTTTTAATCCCTGTAGAACATTTCTCAAGAATAATAAAAAAAAATCTTTCTTCCTTGGACTTATGATAAATTATTCTTCCTGTATTAAAGGTAACCATAAGAACAGATCAAACTGTAATAAAAAATTCTCTCTGATAAATAATAAAAATCATCTTACTTGCTTTACATTTTAAGCAGAAAAAGATGAGTTACTGTGAACCAAAGAAAGCTTTGGATCTGCTGGGGTAACAGCCAATTGTTCTGTGGACAACATGTTTGGTGTCCTCTAATCTATTAGAAATACAATCAAAGCCCAGTGCTTCAGATTTTTCATAAGAAGACAATTTCTATTTTTAAAAATAAACACAAATAAATAGATGATTCTAAATTCTGATTGTTACTTTCTATTAGGCTAAAAATGGTTAGAACATTTTCCCAAACAAATGGTTCTAAGATAGATGGGCAGAAAGACATGTAGACACATAAATATATACTCACAAACATAGGCTGGTTTCTTTTGGTCCACCCCCTACCCCAAGACCCCTTTTCCTCGATATTCTTTGTTAAACTTCCCTTAATGTAATATGCACTAATTGAATGAGACAGAGGGATAGAGGCAGAGACACAGACAGACACATACACACACGTAAGGGGGAGAGAGACAGATAGACAGAGACAGAGAGACAAACAACAGAGACAGAAGGACAAGCGGCAGAGAAAGACAGCTACATATAGAGAGAGACACACACAGAAAGTCAGAGGTAGAGACAGAAAGACACATATAATGGGACCCCAAGGTTCTATCTTGAATCTTCTTTACTTTTTCCTCTTTCCTCTTCCTTTTTCCTTCCTTTTACTGATCTCTCCTGAGTTTTAGTCCTACAATACTGTGTGTCCCCAAGGTTCTACCTTCTCTTCCTCCATCTCCTTTTCCTTCTCCTCCTTCTTTTCCTCCTTTTTTCCCCCTGAGGCAATTGGGGTTAAGTGACTTGCTCAGGGCCACACAGCTAGGAAGTATTAAGTGTCTGAGGCGGGATTTGAACTCAGGTCCTCCTGACTTCAGGACTGGTGCTCTATTCACTATGCCATCTAGCTGCCCCTACCTGGTACACTTCTTGAACTAAATGTCCATAGGCATCTCAAATTTAACATGTCACCATTAGAAGTCATTATCTTTTCCCCAAAATCCACTTCTCTAACTTTCCTATTACTGTGGAGAGCATCACCATCCTCTTAGTCATTCATACTTACAATCTCAGTCATAATCAGCTCTTCTCTTAGCCCACATACCCTCTCTGTTGTAAGTCTTATTATTTTTACTTTTGCTTCTTTTCTATCTATTCTTTCACATAGCTACCACCCTAGTGGCTTCTCATTTCCTCACTATTGCATTAGATTTCCACTTAAGTCTCCCTTTCTCAGCTTTCTCTTCATTCCAATACATTTTCTAAATGCTGACAATTATTTTCTTCAGACACAAGACTGATTATATCACCTCTCCCTCATTCAATAAACAACAGTGACTCTCTTTTATGTCTAGCATTGATTATGAAGCCTTCTGGCATGTAGAATTCTTTATAACCTGGTCCTTTCTTCACCCTTGATATAATTAAGTACTTTCCTTGTATTCTAGGCCCCAGTTTTATTGTCCCACTTGCTGTTCCTCTTATTTGATACATTCTCTTTCTCTTTTAAAAAACCTATCTCCATATCGGTCATTTTGTGAAAGAAAAAGGAGGACAAAAGCGGAAAACCACAAGAAAGAAAAAACAAACAAATAACAAAGATGAAAACTAGTATGCTTCAATCCGCATTTGGTCTCTATAGTTTTTTCTCTGAATGTGGATGGCATTTTCCATCCAACTTATTAGAATTGTCTTGGATCACTATTACTGAGAAGAGCTTCATCTATCATAGCTGATCATTGCATAATCTTACTGTTACTGTTGACACTCTTATCTTCATGCCTTTTCAAGAGTTGTTTTCCATGTCTGAAATGTCTTTACATATCTCTCTACTTCTTAAGTGCCCTGCTTTCTTTCAAACAATAGAAGAAATATTACCATCTTTAGGAAACATTTCCCAGTCTTTATTTTCCTCTTCTCTTATGTTGTCCTTTGAGAAATTATCTTTCATTTACACTTTATATAGCTTGTATAAATATATATTTGCGCATTATCTTCCCCATTAGAATGTGAGTACCTTCAAAAAAAAGATAGTTTTTGCTTTTCTTTGCATTCAAAGTACTAACCATGATGCTAAATATGTTTAATGCTAAATAAATGCTTGTTGATCCATTAACCAACTGTACATGTAACATATCAATATACATACATGCCCAATAATGTCACATTCAATTAATTGTTAATCTAGTCTGCCCAGGAAGACATAACACTAAAAAAAGTATCAAGTAGGGGGTAAATATTTATGAATGCATTATTATGTTATGACTATATTATACTATTATAATTATAACATATTATTTCTCTAATATATTATATATATGTTGGGAATATTGTAAGGTTGAGAGGTATACAGTTAATTCAATTAATCATCTTATCCCACTTAAAGTAATGAAAAGAATAACTGCTATTTTTATTAGGAGAAAATATCTGTACTTAACTGGGAAAACTGGGACACTAATGCATTGTTGGTGAAATTGTGAAATGATCTAATCATTCTGGACAGCAATTTAGAATTATGCCCAAAGGACTAGAAAACAGTGCATATTCTTTAATCCAGCAGTGCCTTTCCTTGGTCTGTAGCCCAAGGAAATCATAAAGGAGGGGAAAGGATCCACATGGGCAAAAATGTTTGTAGCAGCTCTTTATGAGGTGGCAAAAAATTGGAAAATGGGGAAATGACTGAATAAGTTATGGTATATGAAAGTAATGGGATATCACTGTTCTAAAAATGATGAACAAGCTGATTTTAGAAAGTCTGGAAAGATTTACACAAACTCATGCTGAGCTAAACAAGTAGAAGCAGGAATACATTGGACACAGTAATAGCAAAATTGTGAAAACTATGAAAGATTTGGTTCTTCTCAGTGGTTCAGTGATCCAAGGCAATCCCAATAAATTTGATTAGAAAGTGCCAAACTATGGAGATTAAATGTAAATCAACACAGGCTATGTTCACTTTTCTCTCTCTTTTTTTTTTTTCTCATAGTTTTTCCCTTTTGTTCTGATTTTTCTCTCCCAGCATGACTGATATAAAGAAATGTGTATTAAAAAGTTAACATACATATATAACCAGAAAAAATACAATTAATTTTAAAAAGACATTAAATGAATGTATGTCTAGTCCCTCTTTTGTATAAAATAGCAAGTTAGATTAAAAACAGGGCATTAAAATAAGGATTAGTTATTGAAAATTCCTGTATCAGGAGAGGCTGCCACTTTGAGTCCTTTGTATTCTGCCCAGGATACCTTATGGTTCAAATACATCTGTCTCTGTTATTTATTTTTTCTTGATCTTAGGTGAATGAGTAATAGAGATAGAATGACCTTGTCAGTTTTGAAAGGTAGAAGAGCTACCACAGGTCTAGAGATAGCTGTTCATAACAGATTCTTCTGTAACCATAGCAGTTAAGCCAGTGAGCAAGCATAGTCCTGAAAAGTGACCTGCTTGACCTAGCTTTGCAGTGATTTACCCTGAAGATGAGACACTATATGCTAAAATTAAGTGAGTGATATCTACTGGCTATGTCTTCCTTGCCCTATAGTGAAGTTAATAGAAGGAATATTTCAAAGAATCACTTTGAGCTAGACTCACTTTTTCCAGACATTTAGGTATAGAGGAGACAGTATACTCCATTTCTGTGGGGTTGGGATGAAGTATTTTTCATCATCTAGTTCTTGCTATATGTCCTCAGTAAAAATCTTTTGGGAACAATTATTTGACAATTATAAATTCTCATTGTCCTCAATTGTAAGTATTCAAAATGATATTATAACACTACTTACTGGTTATAGATTTTTGAAGAAACAATTCTTTGATGGTACAGGTTCAAAAGTGATAACATTCGAAGGTAACCCAAGAACCATAAAAGAAGATGGAGGAATATCTTCATTCTGTTTATGTGTGGGATTGGTCACATAAGTCCAGATACCTAAAAACTATTCTGGTGTATTGTGGGTAGTAGGGAAAGCTTAAGCAACTCTATTTTGTCTGCAGCTCCTCTATCTAGCTTCTGACCTTGTTTGTATTGCAGTATCCCTGAGACTCCTCTTCCTTCCATCTACAACTTTTCTACTGAAACAGCAGGGACAGTCCTATTTATTAGGGCAAAGGTACAAGAGATAGTTAATCTGAAGAACCTTTCCGGTTACTGGCTCCCAACAATTAGTGTTGTACATCCATAGAGTACCACATCATTATTCCTATCCTACAAGCCCCCAGCAATACCTTGTCCAATTAAAAGGTATCTCATATCTAGTTCATAATCTGCCTAAATTGAAAAGGATATAAACTTTGTTCTTTTTTTCTTTGAGGAGGGACTCCCTTGCTGGCAAAGTCAACAAACCCTCATTGGTCCCTCAAATTTTGACATGGAATTCTGGTTCTGATTGTGGTTCTGATTTGTTCCAAAATTGACAATTTCACCTATAGTAAATGATGGTAGTGCTGGGATTCCCAGCTGATGTAATTCAGGAATGAAATGGATTCCTCTACTCAGAATTTCTCTTACCAGTCAGTGCTGAGAACCCTGTGCATATTTGCACTTGGGTCTTGAAGACTGATCATGTTATCCTACTCCACAAATGACAACCCTCCCCACTTCCACCCCGAACTTGATCATTTGAGTAGTTTGGTTTTGTTTTGTTCTGCTTTAGAAACTGGTTTCTCTGAATGAACTAAAAAGACTTTACCAAGGTATGTCTATCTTGTCTTTTTTCCATTTATATGCATAATGTCCAGTATGTTGTTAACATTGCATTTTGTGTCTTGGTAAATTTAACCAATTTTTTCCTTGTCTAGACAAAGAAAGGGAATATAAAAAATGAAAAATTTTCTGTGGCGTTTTCAAGGCCTTCAAAAAAGAGAGTTTGTATCTTTCCACCTTTCTAACTCTGATCAAGTTGAGGAGGCAGAAAAGACACAGATAAGAGAAAAATAATCTTTTTCTTAATCTGCAGAAGTTTATGGAACTATAAACTGGAGACTAAATTTGTGACTGAAATATAATTTATCTGCTACAAGTTTCCAAATAGTGTTTTGAAACTTTATACAAATGTTGAAATATCTATACAATTTATTTTAAGGAAAAATAAGAATAAGATGTTATCAGTGTTACATAGAAACATCATTTAGACCTTTTCATCACTCTTTTCCTGGAGAGTGACAGATGTGGTATTTTAGTGCAAAGGAAGAAGGTAATTTCATTTACTAAAGAAAAAAAGGAACTGAAATTACCTTGAAAATAATATCAGTGAAGTTTTAAAGTGAAAGGGAAAAATGGGTTTGCAGTTTAAAGTTTGAATTTATATAGTGGTTAAGAACTATCAAAAATTCTTTTTTTTTGAGACTGAAAAGAGAAAATTTTCTTTCTGTTGTATATTCTGCTGTGAATGACATAAGAGAATATAATTGCTTAGGTAAACTATAAGCAATGTCACTTAAAAAAATTGGAACAAAGTATTTATGCATTTACAAGTTAAAACACACACACAGAGTAATATCATTACAGTTAATTAGTGGTGTATATTTAAAACTTATGCTCAATTGTAAAAGAAAAATTCAGTTGAGTGAAGATAATAAGATAAATAATCTGAGATATGACTATGAAATAAAGATTAGAGGAATTAAGTAGAAAAAAGTAAGAGAAGTATTGAATCAGAATATGAAAAGAGAGCAAGAAAGCTGTTTTGAAGGGATTTAGTCAAAGTTCATGGAAAGGATATAAAAAGAGAAACAATTTAAGCAAGTTGGGGTAAGAGAAGAATGGATAGAAAGTTAAAGAAAATTGGAGTGTGCACTGATTGTGAACAGAAGATTTGGAATTTAGTTCCAAATAAACCCTTTATGGGCTTGAAATTTGGGGAAAGGGAAGTTTGAGATAGGCTTTTTGATATAATTGAAATAAGAATAATATGAGAAACTTCATGAGGTTATTCTTTATGATTTGTAAACTAGAGTAATAAATTTGCAGTATGAGATGATATACTAAAATTCTGTCCTTGAAGCACAATTAGGAGGGGATATTTTAATCATTATATAAAGAATACAAAATTCTCATGGACCCTAAAAGAGAGAGTGGACAATAAAAGACTCACTTTAAATCTTTGCCAATAGACAAATAAAGAGTAGCAGAGCCTAAAATGTGAAGTGCTAGCAGTAAATGGCTTTTGGGAAAACTCAGATTCTGTACAATATTATTTGTAAAAATAGATCCAGATGTGATTGAATTTATACTAATCTCATTTTAAGAGAGTTGTGTTCTTAGGATAATTGTGATGGTTTACCCTTTATAAGTAAATCGTGCCTTAATGTAAAAGACACAATATTTGCAATTTAGGAAATATGTTTAGGAACTACAAAAATAAATTTTCTTAAAGGTACAATTGGATAAATATTACTGTATATTGGTCTTGAATACAATCAACATAGAATTCCAGAAGTGATAAAAGTAGCTTTCTATGTAAGGTAATTTGGAGATACATTCACCTGAACCTGTTGTCATTTGACTGGCAATAAATTTTGTTTTGTATTTTAAATACAAAGCATTGTGTATGTTATTATTGGGTTTCTAAATTTTTTTTTGCTTTGTGAATTTTTTGAAACCATTATCTAAGAAATGTTAAGAAAATGATGCAATAGTATCATCGGAACATTCATTTCCTTTTGATTTGGATATTGTGAAATTATTGATTTTTATTAGAGGCTGTTGTAAATATTAAAACCTATCAAGTACTTAATTGGATGCATTTTAAAAGAAAAGGATAATAAGTCCTTAGTGCCTAGAAAAAAGAAATAAAAAGATGACTCCTTATTTATAAACTTGATAGATTTCTTGGTATCATCTCCTTGGGCAAAATCATGAAATCTTATTGGCCCTATGAAAGAACTTGGTAAATGTTGTAAAATTCTAAAATACTGAATTGGTTTACTGAGAAACTGGGATCCTATCTTTCATAATACACATCCCTTACTAAAGGAAAGGTTAGAGGAGGACTTATAAATTTTCTTATGGTAAAGAAAAAAATTGTGATTTATAATTATGAAAATTTTGCAGTTGTGCCTGGAATAGTATATATTCAAATTACATCTTAAGTCAACTTAGTCTCAATAGACTCCAGTCTTAAAGATTTAGTTTTGCCTTAGGGATGAATATCAAATACCTCAAAAGGTGGATATCTGTTAGTCTACAGACTTACAATAAGTTACTAGTATTTCTCTAAATTTTGAGTGAACTATTATCTATTCATTCTCTATATGGTATTCAAGAATGGGATTATTTTCTTAATTTCTAATGACTAATTTTTATACCAAGATGAGTTTAAACTTGAGAAGAAAACCTAGGAAAAGAATGTTAAATGATTTTTTTTTGAAAGACCTGGTAATTTTTTTGTTAACTGTTATTGCAACAAAATGAGAGCAATGATAACTGTATTTACCCCCAAGCTATAAGTGAAACTTGCTATTTGAGGTAAAATCTTTTTGTATTGTAATTTCATATTATTCTGAGTTTTGAATGAAGGTTCAAATGTCTTAATTATAATTAAATCAGTGTTCCACCATTTGAGGGAATTGACACAAGCTACTCAAAGGAAGTGTGACCTGATAACGATACAGATGGATATCTATGTCATGGAAAGTTGAGAGAGAATGACCTTATAGGTGGGACTTCTTGACTCAGTTTTTTCATTGTGGTATTTCCATTGTGAACAGGATTGTTTCCCACCTGGTGAATCCTAAGACTGGCTATAATTCGTTGTGAATAATGTGAAAACTTTGTTGCATGATTGGCTTTTCCAAAAAGTTAACTACAATTCTTAACTGAAATAAAACAGATCCAAGAATGCTTTGTTCTGTTATACCTATGTTACATCATCCTGTGCCTTTAGACTTAAGTCTGAAGGACCAATTTTGATGCTGTTACAATCATGTCTCCCCTTTTCATATCAAATCCCTCCAACTGTTGCAGGTAAAGCTGTAATTATTTAAATTAATGAATCTTCTTGTAATACTCTGGCACTTTTTAATTTCTATAATAGAATGCAAGTATAAGGTGCTTGGTTGTGTAACCTTTTTTTTTTTTATATGCTTCCCTATAATTCTGTTACTTATAAGGTTAGCTTCATAAAGTCTGAATTGGTTTCTTTTAAAAAAAATAATTGCTGAAAGTCTAATCTGATTAGATTTTGATGAATTTTGCTAAATTATCATAAGCCTTATCACTAGTAGCTTTTAGCAGCATTATCTAGAGAATCTCTACAAGTGACTTTGGACCTAGAGATGTTTAATACCACCACAATCCTGCCCTTATATATCTACATACCTCTCCTGAAGATAATAAGCACAAAGGACACAACATGCCTAAAGTTACAACTATATTGAATTTCATTATTCACTCTATAGTTATTTTGTTTTTTTTAAATTAGTTCCATGAATGCTACTGAGCTATTACCTATTCCATAAGTAGTTTATAATATCTGCTTTGACAGAAATTGATTTGTGAATTGTTAAAAAAAATGGTGAAATTGTTTATAGTTTCAAAGTGGGGGGAATTGTAGATAGGAGAGAAAGTTAAATCAATTCTATTTTGTTTACAATTCCTCTATCTTGACCCTAGATATGTTTATATTGCAACCCTCCTGTCTATGACCTTACTGCTGAAGCAACAAGGACAATCCTATCTATTAGGGCAGAATTACAAGAAATCGCTAACTTGAAGAAGAATCAACAAAAAACATGTTCAATCAAAAGATAATGCATTCTCTATTACCTATATATTCTATCTAATTCTAAACTACCTTATACTTTATTCACCTCCTGCCTAAATTGAAAATTATATAAATTTTGTCCTTTTGTTCCTTCAGGAAGTTTCCATTTGTGCAAGTGGGATTCCTTTGCTGATGAACTTGATAAATTCGTTAGTTCCTGAATTTTTGGCTTTAGATTTTGATTTTGGTTTTATCTCTTATTCTATTTGTTTAGTGCCAACTATTTTACCCATACTAAATACGATTGTTTGGCCCAGAAAACCAATATAGAACCATTCAAAAGTAATTATAATTCTAATTCACTTTGAAAATGAATTATTATGTAATTATGTAAGTTGTTTATACTTGTGATACCTACAAAAAGTCAAAAAGCCCTTTAGGCAGCGTAATATAATACAAGTATAAGATTTGTATTGAGAAGCCCTGAGTTTGAATCCTGTTCTGTAGCATATCTGTGTGACCATTTTCTTATTCATAAAATAAGGGAGTTAAAAGTCCTTCCAAGTCTGAATCTATTTTTAAAACTACTGATAAAATACTTTAAATTTTTATTCATGGATTAACTTTTGCCCTTCAACCACTACCATCCTAGGACTCCTACATGATATCCCTCCAATTTTCTGCCCTCCAATTTCTCCTGCCCATGAAATCACAGGATTTGCAGAGTTGAAAGGGACCTTAGACATCATCAAATTCAACTTTTTAATATTGTAGATGAGGAAACTGAGATCAACAGAGTTGAAACAACTTGGTTCCACTTAGTGGCAAATCCAGGATTAGATTCCAGGTATACTGATTTCCATTTCTTTTCATTGTTCTACTCTGACCTACAAATCCCCTCTGTAACTATAACTCTTTTCTTCTCACCTTCTCACTTCAATGCCTACAGAAAAATTTCATTTATTTTGCCTAGTATTTAAGCCCCTTGATCTTATGGCCAAGTCAACTTTATACTCCAATCAATCCAATAATATTAAACACAAATAAGAATGGATCATTGTAGACTGCATATTGTCTTAGAAAACTCCAAATTAACATTATCCATTTTGTACTATATTTTTAACTTTTATTAAATAACTTTCCATTTACATTTTAATCTCATTCAGACAGCACTAGAGAGTTCTATGGGCTATTTGTGGCCCACACAACTATAACACTTATGATCTAGACTTCTTGACATTCTCCAAATAAATATTGGACTGGCTTTTTTTCCCTTGAGTTTGTAAATATTCCGTTTTCATTGACTAACGTATTTTTTGTCTCCCTATTATATCTTTTAAATCCCTCTGTAGTTCAAAGCTTAATTGTTACTTTTTCTATGGTGCTTTGCTGAATCCTCCTTTGATATGCACTTTTAGGTATCTTGTTCATAGGAAGGCCTCTAGCATGTTAGGTAAATACTTTTTAGAAAATTCTTATAGGATCATGGAAAAAAAATACATTAGATAGAATGGATGAATTGTGATCTTTACTTATGGAGGCAAGATAAGGAAACAAGCATTTATTAAATATTTGCTACGTGTTTAGACAATGAACTAAGTGCTGGGGATATAAATACAAGCAAAAGAAAGACAGTCCTAGACTCTTACATTTTAAAGGGGCAAGAAAGCAGATAAAACTCTCATTTAAAATTCTCCAAAATAAAGTCCTCCTTTTCTAGATTTATGTCCTGTTATACAAAACCACAAAATTACCAAGTTTAAAACTTGAAAAAAAATCAGAAGTCATCTAGTCCTATCCATATTTGAATAAGAATTATCTCTATAAGGTATCCAATAAATTGCTTTTTGATCTTCTCTTCAAGGTCTCCAGTGAAAGGAAACTCATTGCCTCTAGAGGCAGATCCATCAATTTGGGGATAGTTCTAATTGGTATGAAAGTTTTCCTTATATTGAGTAATTTCTTTTCTTTGCTTCTTCCTTTGTTCCCACTCCTGCTTTCTATGGTCTACCAGGGCACATCTATTCCCTCTTCCATGTTTCAGTCTTTTGAATGCTCAGAGACAGCCATCATACCAACTTCCTGCACCCAAATTTTTCATTGGCCAAGCTAAACATTCTAAAAGCCTTCAAGCAACCCTCATATGCTTTTAATTTTTATCCTTTCCTCAATGTGATCACCTTCCTATAAAATATTCTCCATCCTTTCCCATGTATCTTCTAAAATGTGACATTGAGAATCAAACAAAATATTTAGATGTGATTTGACCAGGGAAGAGTAAAATGATATTATTACCTGTGAATTCTAGACAGTTTGCTTCAATACAGCTCAGTTTGTATTATTATGGTTATTGTTTTTTGCCTGCCACATTATTCTATTGACTTATACTGAGTTTGTACCCAATATTTACACACCCTGTGTCCCAACCAAATTGGTCTGTTAAATATTCCCTAAAGTTACTATTCCATCTTTTGTATTTCAGCCTTTGAACACTCCATTTCTCACTCTTGTAACACACACTTTCTACACTTCCATCTTTTAGAATCCTTAATTTCTTTCAAAGCTTAGCTCAAGTGTCATATTCTATAAGAAGTCTTCTGATATGTCTATCTCAGGTTTTAGTCTCTTCCTCTCCCCTTTTTCTTCACTCTTCCTCCTCTGCCTCCTCTTCCTCCTTTTTCTTTCTCTTTCTTCCATCTTGCCTCTTTCTATCTTTTTCCCTTCTTAAAATATTATACATCTTATATTTATTCATATTATATATTCTCCTATTCCTTCAGCAAAATTTAAACTTATTGAGGACAAGGAATATTTTGTTTTTCTTTTGTCTCTTTAGAACCTTGTATGGTTAGAACCCTGTGTCTAATAGGCATCTTAATTAAATTGAAAGCTGGCATGGAGTGATTTTAAGTAGGAAACAACACGCATAGAAAGGAAATAAAGACTGCTCTGAGAAAACCAATGCAAAAGCAGTCTAATTCATTAAAAAAAAACTGAGGAAAAAATTTTCTTCTAACACTGAAATGCCCACAAGATCTTCCTCCTACTTTAACTGTTTGCAAACAACTTTTTGGATCACTGCTTCAAGAGTTCAGTTATGGTGGGTAAGGAGAATGAGATTCTCAATGAAAAAAAGGTTTAATCTCAATTTGCAGCATCTTTCTCATGGAGCTCTTGCAGTACTGGATTCACTTCTCACTTGAATTCTGAATATGTTCATAGAACAAATTTTCCCCCTATGAGAACCTGATTTGTTCTCACTACTTTAGGCTCTATCTCTAGTCTACAATTCTTGGTTAAGGAATAAATTCAAATTTTGTTATAACACCTCCACTACCACCCCCCCTTTTTTTAAACCATTAGTCCTATTAGACTATGAACTAGGCTTTCTAAATACTTGGTCTCCTCCTCCATCATCAAATGGAATTGCCCCTAGCAAGAAGAAAAAGTGAGGATGATGACTTGTGCAACCCTGTCTCATTTAAATCCAATTCATGTACAAGTTAAGACATCACTTCATGAAATAATATGAAAGGCAAACAACAAATGGTTAGGGGAGCTTGATAATGCAGGATAATTAAGTATAATCTAATGGATATCATTTTTCATGAAAAGAGGCATTATGATTGATCCAACCATTCTGGAGAGCAATTTGGAATTATGCCCAAAGAGTTATAAAACTCTGCATACTCTTTGATCCAGAAATGTCACTAGTATAAAAAAAAACAGGACCTATTTGTGCAAAAATATTTATAGCAGATCTTTTGTGGTTGCCAAGAATTGGAAATCAAAGGGAATCAATTAGATAATGACTAAACAAGTTGTGGTATATGATTATGATGAAATATAATTATGTTATGCAAATGACAAGCAGGATGATTTTAGAAAAAATTAGAAAAACTTTTATCAACTGATGCTAAGTGAAATGAACAGAATCAGGAGAAAATTATATATAGTAACAGCAATATTGTGTGATGAAGAATGTGAATGACTTAGAAATATAATAATCAAAACTTAAAAAAATTGTTTCAATATATAAAACTGAGGAAAAATACATCCATAGATATTTATTCATTTTTTGAAAGAAGTATGATGTAGGGAATAGTAAGGTGGCTTTAATATCAAGACGACACTGATTGAAGTCTGAACTCTAGCCTTAAGCCTGGACAAAGGACGGATACTAGATTATTGCTGTTATTTTTGTTGTTTTAGGTTTGATTTGATAGTTGTTGGTTTGTTTTGTTGTTTGTTTCTTTTTTGTCTTTCTTTATATCCTCAATGTTGAGCACGGTGCTTGCACATGGTAAATGCTATATAAATGCTAGCTGATAGCCTCTCAGTGTTCCTGGAAGATTGTTAATAATAGTAGATAACATTTAGATAGTCCTTTAAATATATCATCTCATTTGATCACCACAACAGCCTTAGGAGATAGAAGCTAATGTTATACCCATTTTATAGATGAAAGGCTAAGTAACTTGCCCAGAAGCAACACACTGGAAAGCATATGGCAGAATTTAAATGTATGTTTTCCTGTATAGAAGGTCAGCAATTTGTGCTATATCAATTTGTTTCTTCTCTGATGAGGAATTTCTTATATTCATGAAATCACAATTGTAGATCAAAAAATATTTTTTTTCTAGGAAGACTAATCCTATTCTGGTCAAGTGTTCAAATGTGTATTTGCTTTTGCCAGAAAGTCTTAGTTTATTCATACTCAGGATTTGATTTTTATCCTAAGAAAAAAATTGAAATAAAAATCACATTGGTTGAGGTAGTTGGTTGTCAAGGTTATTGAGGTATCCTTGGAACTGGTATCTGGATCTTTACCTTCTTTCTGTCTGTTTCCTATCTGGTCATCTCCTGTGATTTTTTTTTTAATTTTAGACCCTATATTTAGAACCAGAAAGCTTACATTGAAATTTTACCTATGACACTTAGTAGCTGTGTGACCATGAGGAGATCACACAACTGCCATTCTGAACATGAATAGTCTCATATCTGGGCAGCTAGGTGAATAGCATACTGGGTCTGGAGTCAAGATATTATCATCATTCTGAGTTAAAAATGACCTCAGTATGTGACCCTGGAGAAATCTCTTAACTCTGTTTGATTCAGTTTCCTGATCTGTAAAATGAGCTGGGGTAGAAAACAGCAAACCATTAAAGTAACTTTGCCAAGAAAACCCCAGATGGGGTCAAAAAGATTGGACATGACTGAAACACCTGAATGACAACAAAAATCCTCATGAATAAGAAAAAATGAAAACAAGAATTCTATGCAGTAACTCACAATGTTTTTGTCAGGAAAGTCATTCAAAATTTGAAAAAATTGTCAGTGGAGGAGAGTTCTTCTTCCACTTGAAACAGGAGCACTGTTTCCTAGAAGCTAGAACTTGATTTGATGCTGCTGAGGTGGCCTGTGCTATCAATTACCTGCATTCTCTTAGCATCATTTACAGGGACTAGAAATCAGAAAACATTCTTTTGATTTGTCAGTGCCATGTTGTGTTGGAACCAGAAGAATCCACATACAATTTCTGTGGCACTCCAGAGTATTTGCTTCCTGAATATTTAGAAAACAACCTTATACTTGGCCCTTTTCAACACTGAAGTGATTCAAGGCAATATTAATAGGCTTTTGGTAGAAAAAGCCATCTGCATCCAAAGAAAGAACTATAGAGACTGAATATGGATCAAAGTATAGTAGCCTTTTTTGTGGTTGTTATTTAATTTCTTCTATTTTTTTCCCTTTTGATCTGATATTTCTTGTACAGCATGATGAATATGGAAATATATTTAGAAGAATTGTACATGTTTAACCTACATGGGGGGACAGAGAGGAGGAAAAAAGAAAGATGTGGAATACAAGGTTTTTCAAAATTGAATATTGAAAACTATCTTTGCATATATTTGGAGAAATGAAAAGCATTAAAAAAGAAATAAAACAATCTTATGACTGAAAAATAAACTGGTTGTGTTTGGGGCTATTCTTTATGAGATGCACTATGGCTTTCCACCTGTCTATAGTTGAGATGTTTCTGAAATGAATGAGAACATCCTACAAAATACTCTCTTGTTTCAGGGAGGCAAGGTAGTGGCAGACCGGAACCTCTTACATGTCCTTCTCCACAGGTGCCATAGTAAACTTTCATGAGATAAAGATCATGTGTGCTTTAGCTCAGCAAAGTTGGATAACATAGCACAAGTGACTCACTCTTCTTTTCAACCCCATTGTGATGGGGCCTACTGACTTAATAAGACACTTGAATCCAGAGTTCACTAAGAAGCAATTTCTAATTCTATTGGACATATACTAAATTTAGCAGCTCTGGGACTCCAAAGTGCATTTTTAGATTTTTCTTTGGTACTTGGGCATGAAAATTTTTAAGACTGCTAATAAGCCAGACATCAGCTCTAGAGAAGTGCTCATGTTATTTGTCTTTTAAGTCAAGTTATACTATTCTAAAGTGGAAGGTGTGATAAGTATAATTGTACAAAGCCCAATTTTTTAAGCTGACTATATAATTCTTTTAGTTACTGCATCAGAATTATATTCATTTAATGGAATACAATTGAAGAAAGGAAAGAACAAAGAAAAAGAAGGAAGAAAAAGAACAAAAAAAGGAGCAAAGAGTAAGATGTGGTATATGGTCTACAAAGGATTGACCCTACTTTAGTTGTGTTGACAGCATAGTTGTGATTGAGCACCTATATGATCTATAGTCTGTTTTAGAAATTTATCATTGTCTATTCCACTAATGGTGGTCAGGTACTAAAAGACTGATCCATAAGGCATTAATTTAATAAACTAGAAGACCAATTATTAATATATAATGGGAGGTTTATTTGACCTCAGCACCAGTAATGGTTATTTTTACAGAGCACCTTCAATTCAGAGAATCTAGAAATAATTTAAAATTATGATTGCTAAATCACAATATTTTGATACAATGTGATTGAACATATACCCCAAAGAGATTAATGACAGAAGTATAGCAGTTGTCTTTGTAGGAGCAAATTGGAAATGAGATGGATATCTATTTATTGTGGAGTAGCTGAACACATTATGATATATGGATATAGCAGAATATTGCATTGAAGAAACAATGAATATGAAGAATTTAGAAAAACTCAGAAAGATTTGTAAGAACCAATATGATCAAAATAAGTAGAACCAAGAAATACTATACACAATGACATGACACTGTGAATGAAAACAACCCTAAAAAACATCCAGGCTGAGAACAATGACAATATTAATTGTGACTCCAGAGGTCTGTTAATGAACTATATCTCTTTTCTCTCAGCCAAAATATGGAGGAAATTAGCATGGAATGAGGGATTATCCACAAAGCCAATATGTCAGTAGTTTTGCTTAACTATAATGATATAACAATAGTTAACATTTATATGGTGCTTCAAAATTTGTAAACCACTTATATACATTATCTCATGTGAGTCCCGTTATCTTCAATTTATCGGTGAAGAAACTGAGACATCATGAATTTAAGAGACTGTTCAAAGTCACATAGCTAAGAATATTTCAGACAGGATTTGAATCCAGATTTCTTAATACCAAGTCCAGTACAAAACTTATTATGCCCCTTTACTTTGTTATAAAGGAGGGTATTATTTGATAGCAATTTTTAAAAAGCATTAATAAAACATTAAAAAGAGAAAACCGGGAAATAGTATGTAAATGTGTGCTGTTCTTATTGTGTTATAAATGCAAAGTCCTGTCCCCACTGAAACAGGATGTGATAAATACAGAGATGAAAAAGTCAAGTAGATTCATAAATAAGGATAGGTTATCAAATATTATTAATTATAAAATATTCAAATTAAATTTATGTTATCTATAAATTTACATATAAAGATATTGTTTGCTAGTCCAAAGAGAGACACTATGGCTGAGTAGATAGAGCGATTTGATCTTTGGCAAGTCAGGAGGATTTAGATTCAAGTCTCTCCTTTGCTACAAATTAACTGTGTGACCCTGGGCAAGATATATGTTTACTGTGCCACAGACAAATTTTTAAAAGTATGAGTTGTAGAGGGAGTTAATATATATATAATAAGTAGAGGGAGTTCTTCAGTGAGAGGTCCCTTGCAATTTCATGTTCACAGCACCATTTTTTTTTTTTTTTTGGCCAGCCACTAGATTCTCCAAACCAGCCCACAAAAGGAGATGCCCAAGAACAATTGTCTTAGCTCTGTATTCCTTGAGACTAGGTGACTTCATCTTCATTCCCATTGTTTTTTTTTTTTTTTAATTTTTCCTGCTTCTGGGCTTACCAGGCTTACCCCCTTTTTATATCTTACTATGTGAATTGTAATCAAATCAACATTACCATTGATTGTGCAAAGGACAGGTCAATAAACCAACCAATTGTTTTGGTCATGTTCCCAGATTTGTTTGTTGTAAGTTAAGTATTATTATTACCTCCACTTTACAGTTGAGATAACAGAGGCAAACAGAAATTAAGTAAATTATCATAGTCACATAGCTGAAGATGGATTTGAATTCAGCTCTAAGTATTCCATTTACTGATCTACCTAATTGCCTCTACAGGAAAGGAAAATGGAGTATCTTTGAATCCATTTTTAGTTAGCATGATGTTGTGGAAAAGACTTAGAATTTACAATAATAGAATAATAGGAAGTGTCATTTTTTATGGCTTGAAGCTATTGACTGCCTTTTGTGGATCTTGGATTTTTTTCTACTATTAAAAAAAAGATGTTTGGTCTAGTATCATGGAATTGTGGAAAGACACTGATTTAAAGTAAGAAGACATAAGTTTAAATCTAGATTCTTCCACATGTGTGGCCTTAAACAAATCACATTTCTCTGGGTTTCAGTTTCCTCATTTGTAAAAATTAAGGGATTGAATTAGATACTTTTTTGAAGGACTCTTTTCCCTGTAAATCTATGAATTAGATGATCTTTGGGAATCCTCTCCTGCTCTAAATCCCTTACCTTCTCTGGGATTTGTGCCCTATTGTTACTGTCTGCTTTCTAGTTTCTTAGCCACATTTATAATTTTCATGTTAACAATTTCTTTAACTTGTTTCTGACTTCCTAATTCACCTTGACCTTGATTTATTTATGCTCTGTCAATCTGGTTACTGACCATCCCTCCTCTTCACGCCTGCTCCTCCAATATTTCTGATTTTTCTAGTTCTGATTCCTCATGCCATCCTTATGGCCCTTGTCCTGATCCTGGCTTATAATTAACCCTGCACATTAAATGGTCCCTTACAAACCCTGAACGTCTATCATAGTTCTCCAAACACCTATGTTGCAGCTGGAGAATGACTTGAGTCCAGTGTCTCTTTCTGAAGCCCAGTTAATGCTTTATTTCCAAGGCCTGACAAATAGCTTTAGAATAGACAGCTCAGAAGAGCCTCAACAAGTTTTGCATGATAACAACAAAAACAACAACAATAACAAACAGACATTATATAGTGTTTAGAGCCAAGGGCCTTACAATTATTATCTCATTTGATCCACACAGCAACCCTAGAGGTAGATGCTATTATTCCCATTTGAACGAAACAAAAACAATCTGAATTACACATTTTAAGGGCAGAACTTGGTTTTCCTGTTTTTGTTTTTATTCATTCATTCATTTATTTTATTTTATTTTAGCTTTCATCAAAAATCCAGGGAAATTCAAAACAATAGGCAATGGAGAAGAAAAAGAAGAAACTTTTTTTTTTTTTTTTAGCTTGTGGAGAAGTTCAGTTCTCTTTACTTGTATTGTACTTATATGTGAGCCTTCTATATGTCTTGGTACCAGGTTTCACAAACTATTCTACACACTTGGAACACATCTCAAGTCTGTAGCACTCATCTGAATAAATTTTGAGTAAGGTTTTTTCATCAGTAAGCTTAATTTGGGTAATCCTGATTACCCAGTTTGTCTATAAAAAGGATTCTAGTTCGTCAGGGTGACCTCATTTATTTTTTGCTTGTTTGCTTTTCTGCAAAGATACTAGAGTAACTTGTCATTTGTTTCTCTAATTCATTTTACAGATGAGGAAACTGAAACAAAAAGGGGAAAATGAGTCATCCAAAAAAAATATCAGAAGCCAGATTTGAATTTAGGTCCTCCAGGACTCCATGACTAATATCCACTGAGCCATCTAAACTGCCTTTTCCACAAACTACCAGATGATAGATTTCATACTACAAATATATACTTCAAAGTATTCCTGAGTATTAAAAACTCCTGTTGTGGAACTGGAATATTAACCCAAATAAAACTTTTTTTCCCTAACTGCCTAGTAAATTGATCCATAAACATTTAAGGACAATATTTTAAATATATTTCTCCATATTGAATGAATGTCCATACTCAGATTTAGTCAAAGTGTCAGATTTAGGCAAAAAAAAAATCCTTCAAAATACATAGTAGAAGGAGGAAGAGGAAGAAGAGGAGGAGCAGCAGCAGTAGAAGTAGGAGAAAGAAGAGGAGGAAAAAGAAGAAGAAAAGAAGAAGGAAAAGCAGCAGCAGCAGCTAGCATTTATATAGTAGAAGAAATCAAAATCTTATTGAAAACAGAATGAAGTACTTATCTCTGTCATTCTGTCTGCTACTGGAGTTATTCCAAAGATAGTTTCCAGTGAACTTATAGAAGATGAATCGAAATTCAGATGAAAAAGCAGACATTTTATCCATCCAAGCAATAATCTGAAAAACAGTACAAAATATAAACAATGTTTATCCATCCCAGGAAAATTTCTATCTGAACTCCATCTAACTGAGATGAAAAGAACAATACAAAGCTACAATACTTTCTCCTTATTTCTAATTGAGGTCTGGGGTCCTGTGTAAGGTGCTAAAATGCTTTTGAACATCATTGTTCATGAGGATTCAATTAGGAGCAATGATGGGAAATTACAAAGATTTCAGTAGATTTTCAGAAACTTCCTAACAATTAAAGCTATACTAAAGTAGTATGTAAGATCCCTCTAGAAAAACTATGTTCTCCCTCATTGGAGGTCTTCAAAATGGAACTAAAAGAAATTGAGGATATTATAGAGGGAATTCTCAGGAAGCTACAGGTTGAATTAGATATCTTTGAGGTCTCATACAAGTCTGAGAATCTGGTTTGTACAGTATTCAGTTTTGTGAAGTGTGTCAG
The DNA here is from genome assembly GCF_016432865.1 of Antechinus flavipes. Classification (NCBI taxonomy): domain Eukaryota; kingdom Metazoa; phylum Chordata; class Mammalia; order Dasyuromorphia; family Dasyuridae; genus Antechinus; species Antechinus flavipes. Next base: position 152,818,070 of record NC_067398.1, on the reverse strand, counting down.
AAAGAGAAGGGAGCTGGGGAAAAAGAAGATCAAAATGTGTTTGAAGCAGTGTTTGTTGAGAAACAGCCATGTTATTCTGGAATGAATTATGGAGTTCATTAGCTCTGTGGATCTGGATTCCAGGTGAAAATCTCTGCTTATACGAGGCTATTTCTACAAGCTATCTGGCTATGATCAAGTCACATTTCCTCTCTGGGCCTAAGGAGCCTTTCATTTGTAGCATCCTCACTTCTGCCTTCTAGAATCCGTAATCACTGTCTAAGCACAACTGAGTTACCATCTTATTCACAAGGATTTTTGTTAATACTCTCACTGGCCCAAATATCTTTTAATTTACTCTTTAATAATTAATAATAATAATGATAGCATTTATGCAGCATTTTAAACTTTGCAAGTATCCTCATTTTAGGTTTACAAATATTCTTATTTTATCTTCACAACAATCCTCAGATGTAGCTGTATCCATATTCCCATTTTATGGATGATGAAATTGAGGTAGACAAGAGTTAAGTGACTTACCAAACAGTTGGACAACTAATAAATATCTGAGGAAGAATTTGAACTCAGGTATTTTTGATTCCAGATCCAGGATGCCATCCACTACACCACCTTTCTATCTTTGTCTATCTGTTATTGAGAATATTATTGCATATGTATACATCTTTTGTCCCCTCTTTCCCGAGACATATGTATCCATATATATGACATATATGCATATTTACAGAAAATGAATTGAAATTTGTTCCTTTTATTCAGAAATGTATACATACATAATAATGGGAAAGAAAGGAGAAAAAGAATGAAGGAGGAGGAAGAAGAAAAGCAGGAGCAGCAGGAAGAGGAAGGAGAAGGAGAATAATAAGAAGAAGGAGGGAGCAGAAGGAGGAGGGAAAAGAGGAGGGGTAATAGGAAAGAGAAGGAGAGGGAGAGACAGAGACAGAGACAGAGACAGAGAGAGACAGAGAGAGACAGAGAGAGAGACAGAGAGAGACAGAGAGAGACAGAGACAGAGACAGAGACAGAGAGAGAGAGGGACAGAGACAAATGGACAGAAAGAGAATGCAGTGAATGAAGTGCTATAACTATTGTACTGGATTCAAAAACTTGCATTCAAATCCTGCCACAGGTATTTACAGATACATAAGTTAAATTCACTCAGAGATATACATATTATATATTGCTATACATGTATATACCTATACATATTAAGAGAGATCTGTATACTTATACATTATGCACATATATGTGTATATATATTTATTTTATTACTAAAATTTTATTATTAAAACATTAATTTTATCATGTATATATATATACATGATAAAATTAATGTTTTCACATTCTTTGTCCCAGTAGAATTTCATTCTTGTCTTAATATCTTCAGCATTTAGCTATTACCTGGCACAAAGTAGATATTTCATAAAGATTTGTTGAAGTGACTGAATTCTGGTGCACAGAATGTGCATCAATATCTAAAGATCCTGTCAGTGAGTCTGGGGCATCTGTAACAACAGCCTGTCAAATGTATGAGCTTTAGCCTGGTCCTCAAGCACAGAAACCCGGTGCTGGCTGGAGCAAAGTGGCTACTTGTGTAACACTGTTATGTTTGTGGTGGAAACAAAAGAGTGCTATTCTCTCCATTGCTGACCCATCCAGACAACACCAGGGATGGGGACTTCTCTTTTATCGATTTGCTTTTTCTAGGGGCCTCCTGTCTAATCTCATTTTCACATCCCAGGCAGTCCCAAACAAAACCCTAGGAAATAATTGTTTCTTTGGCAGGAGGCGAGCTGAAAGGTCTAGTGGAGTTTACTCATTTCCAGTTTTTCAGACACTGGGATCTTCCTTTCCTCCCCCTTCTCTGTTCCAACAGAATCTAAGTATTCCTTAAACATTTGTGACCATTACTAGGGAGGAAGTTTGCATGGACACATGCATTGTCATGTTGCAAAGGGGAAGGACTCATTTCTTCCACATTCTGGCCCTTTTTGTGTCCCCACAGTACCTGGCTCACAGTATGTGGCAACAGCAAGCCCACGGAAAACTGGAAGCTTGAAGACACAAGGGAACAGAAGGCACGGGAACAGCAATACCCTGAGCCCTCCCAAACTTATGCACACAAATAATTGCCCTCCGACCAGCCAGTAGAAGTTTCCCTTCAAAATGCTCCATTTAGCTACTCCAAAGAATCAGACTGGAAACATTGGTGTCCCACTGACACCCAACAAGCCTGGGCATAACAAATTGCCTCATTTTGTGGGTCTGTCTTCATTGACTTTTCATCCTCCCTGGATGTGGGAGGAAAACACCCCTTTTCTGTCAGCGGGTTGATTTATTTGGCCTCCCTTCTCTGTACAAATGGGGCCATCTTAGTTTGAGACAGGATCAGGAGAGTATGTCATAGTCTTCAGCTCCCTCTCAAATCTAGGAGAGTATTCTGTTTGCCTGTGCCCAGGAAAGCCAGGCAAAATATACCTTCCCAGTAATGATTCTGATTTTCTATAGGTATGATATTTCTGTCACCTAGGGGAGAATAGCACAAGAACAATACTACACACACACAGTAGACAGTGTCCTATCTTGAATCACCAAGACACTATTAGGCTTTATTTCTATTGTCGTGGAGAACTATGGCCAAAGATGTATGCAGAAATCCTGGCACATCCTGGGAAAAGTTTGACCACTGGCTGTCACTAAGACAGGAGTTCTTAGAATTCCAATGCCTCCATAAATTTCAGGGGGTCCATGGACTTGGATAGAAAAATTATATATTTCATTATAACCAGTTCTCTCTATAATCCTATTTATTTTATGCATTTAAAAAAGTATTTTGAGAAGGGATCCATTTACTTTGGCACCAGAATGCCAAAAGTGGCACAAAAATGATGAAGATCCTCTGCTTGACAGGGGAAGGGTAATGCCTCTGTGTCCACCTAGCTTTGTTGTCTCCCTCATTATATTGTGAGTTCTTTGAGGGCAGGGACTTCTTTTTGTATCGCCAGCATGGCACATGGTAAACACAGAGTTTAATTAATGCCTAATGATTAATAGCCAATGCCCTATGTCATCTCTTTCTTTTCCTATCTAATATTTTCTCCATGTACCTCATGCAAGGTTTCTTGATTCTCTTTCAAGGTTGGTACATGTTTGGATCTTACTGCCCCCGACCTCAAGGTCTTCCCCTTCCCTTTCCCCACCACCTTTTTTTTTTTTTTCTGTTTCCCATCCTAGTTTTTCTCCACGCACTGAGAAGCAAGGCTTCTCGGTTCTCTATCAGTGGCACACATTTTGATTATTTTTTTCCCCTTTTCCTGTCTCTGCCCATTCTGTTTGTGTGTGCTATGATTACTGTTGTTTCATCAAAGCCTTCCTGCCAAGCTGATCCTGCCTCCCACTGAGCACAACTGCTTCTCTTCCTTCTTCTTTCCCACATGGCTCAGTGGTCTGGAGGAACCCTGGAAATAGAAGGGAATTTCCCCCTCTGATGCATCATCCCCATCCCACCAGCAAGCTGGGTCTCCTCTTCAGTCTCATAATGACACAGCACTGCTACTGTCTCCTAGGGTGATTCAAAAAGCCCTAATTATTTGATCTAGCTCTACTCCTGCTCTAATTCAATTTGAAACTCCATTACATAACTGTTCTTGGTCTCTCGTCGACCTTGATGTCAACGGGCGGTCAAGCTGTACCAGCTTGGAGAAGGGAGGAGGGCTCTCTGCTTGGCTCCTGTGATCCTTCTCACTTCAAGGCCAAGGTTCTGAGATGGAATGTGGCAGAGAAGGGCCAAACCATACCAGAAAATTCTTGGGCAGGGCGGAGAACAGGGAAAACTGATTTCTTGTCAGGCGGATGCTGTTGACATGCATTGAAATTGCGTGTTGCCTGGATGGTGACAATTACTCCTCCCTAAACCATGGCATGAACACAAATTCTCCATTTCCCGGCAAACTGTGGCAGAGGGGTGGTCCTCCTGAGCGAATCGTGAGTTCGGCTGGTCTCTCTGGGCAGGAGTTCTCTCAAGGGCAGGCTCTCAGTACATTTCCAGGGCTTCCTGGTTTCCTTCAGCTCAAAACATTGACAAGAATAGCTGTCCTTCTTGTGCTTTGATACTCATTCTTCTGGTCCCAATAAAAAAAAAATCCAGTTTGCAAGAATGAAAGCAAACAAAAACAAAATCTAAAACTGAGCAAAATAGAATTCAGGAAAATCCTCTGGGCAAATAGTGGAGAGAGTGTTTGTGGCAATGGAGAGGACACTTCAGAACTGGTGGAGAGGGAATTCATCTATCAGCTAAATGATTAGACTAGATGTTCATCAAGCAATCTTCTATCTCTCAGATTCCATGAATTCTCTTTGGTGTAAGTGACTCTGATCTCTCACATAGGAACTAATAACAACATTTTTTAAGTGATAAAGTATTTTATTTTACCAATATAAGAAACAAAACATTTTACCCAAAACTCCAGTGATTCTCCATTGGTTCTGAAAGCTGGAAAGATTTTATTTTACATTCTTTCAAGAAGGGGCACTTTGGCTAGTAGGCAAGTTTTTGACACTGTGAAGGCAGTCTTTTATTTCCTACCCAGAGGTGCAAGTCCCTCCTTTTTTCCTCCCCAGTAATTGGGTGTTACAGAATTACAGAATGTGAATCTCCATCCCTCATTACTTGAGCCAGTCCCTGCCTGCCCCCAAGGAGCTTACATTCTTTTCAGGGAAGATAACTAGAATAGGGGAAGGGGGTAAAGTCCAGAGAGCTCCTGGTCAAATCTAAAACTGCCAGCCAAGATTACATTCTTTGATGTCAGTCCCAGCCTCCCATTTCTTAGATTTCAATTTTCCAATTTGTTTCATTTCTCCAACTCAATTTTCAAAACTCTATGGAAACTAAATCCCCATCCAATTCTCACACCTACAACTGTTAACATCTATCATCATCCTTAGTACTTCAGTACATTTAGTATCTGAATAATACTCAGTGAATAGAGTGCCAGACCCTAGAGTCAAGAAAAGTTGGGTTCAAATGTGATCTCAGACACTTACTAACTGGGTAATCCTGAACAAGCCACTCCACTCTGACTTAGTTTTCTCAACTGTAAAATGAGCTGGAGGAGGAAATGGCAGACCCCTCCAGTATCCATGCCAAAAAAACTCCAAATGGGGTCATAAGGAGTTGGACAAAAATAAAATGACTGAACAACAATAGCACAGTATCAACCCAAGAAAAATTAGTTCTCTGGGTGATTCTTGTGGAATTTGATATGCCTTCAGTATGTAAGTGTTGTAGTTTACCTGAAGGACCAAGGTGATCATACCTGAAGGAAACAGAGTCTTTAAGTCTCACATAACAGTCAGTCTTCTATTTATATACTTACACTTTAGGTTAGAAGGTGGATCTTCAATAAATTGTCCTATTCAAACTTGCTAATTAAGTAGCTTTGAATAGAACACTCTCTTCCTTTCTTCTCTAAGACACTATTTGAGATGTTTTGTATTCCAGTGCACTTAACTAAAATTCTCTTAAAAAAGAAAAAGCTTTACTCATATCAAGATTATGTGTCATTCTTTGTGGCAAGGTAGAAGAATGTAGACCTAGACTCAGTAATATTAAGGGTGGGGGAAGACCTACTTTTGCTTTAATAACTGGAAAAATCATTTAAATTCTTAAAATGAGACTCAGTATGGTAAAATGAGTAAAACTGGCCACAAGCAATGAATACTTGAGTTCCTCTTTCTATACATTCATGCCATGTGACTTGGATAAATTGAAAAATACTTCAATAACCTAGGTACCTCTCTAAGACTATAGATATCAGAGAAAGTTCAACAGTTTTTAGTGGAGGGAATTTCTTCACTGAGAGTTTCTGACCCCATAAAGGGATCAATACTCTTTCTCTCTCTTATTAAAATGAAGATATGCTTTTGTTGGAGAGATTTGGGAAGACCATTTAGTTCCAAGAGACAAAAAAAGAAAAAAAAGACAGGAAAAGTCAGAAAAACAATAGAATGAATCAAAAGAAAGAAGAGATGATTAATCTGAGATAAAAGAGAAAGAGGACCCAGGACCATCTAGTTTGAGCTGATACTATATTAGGAGCTTTTCTATTGAGGCTTTGGGTAGCTTTTGGGTACCAAAATCTCTGGAACAATGAAACTCTTATTAGAATATACGTTAAAAAGTGGGTGTCAAAGTGAACAATGTAGTAAAATTAGAGATAGAAGTCCTAAATTTAAATGCCACATTGGATACTTATTGTTAGTTTTTGTTGTGTCATGTCAATTAAGCTTTATGAGCTTCTGTTTCCTCATATGTAAAGTAGAGATAATAAAAGCCCCTATATCATATATCATAGGGTAGTTATAAACATCAAAAGAAGTAATAAGTATAAAATGCTTTGTGAACCTCAGGGATTTATACATACATATGCATTCACATATATAACAAATATATATATCCACACAAATATACAATTAATATTATTGTTATTATCATTGGATAAGCCTTATTAGTGAAGCTCCTTCTAGCTCTAAATTGTATCATTCTAAAATACAAAAATTACTGGAAAAGGTAAAGAAAAACATTTAAACTTTTCAAAAATGAAACTCTCACAAGTGTCTCACAAGTGTATGTATTTTCTGCATATTGGTGTGTGTGAGTGTGTGTGTGTGTGTGTGTGTGTAAAATGATTTAAGCCCATAAACTACCTATTCATCAATTAGTCATAGCTAGTGGATTGCTTACTTTAATGAACCATTGTGTTAATAATTGGGCATTCTTAGGACATAAAAACTTACACTGATAATTCAGTTTGTCTCCTATCTCAGCTGTCTGTATACTGTAACAATCCATGACCTGTGTAATTCTTATCAGTGCCTCTCTATGAATCCCTCATATGCTTTGTTTTTTAAAAATTATTTTAAATAGTATTGTATTTTTTCCAATTACATGTAAAGATAGTTTTCCACTTTAACTTTTATAAGATTTTGAGCCCTATGTCTTTTCTCTCCTTCCCTTTCCTTCCTTTTCTCAAGACAGAAATATGATATAGATTGTACATGTACAATCATATTAAATATATTTCCACATTAATCATGGTGTGAAAGAAAAATCAAAACAGAAGGGAAAAATCATGAGAAAGAAAAAAAGTGAAAATGCTATACTATGATCTACATTTAGAAACCATAGTTCTTTCTTTGAATATGGATAGCATTTCCCATCATGGGTATTTTGGAATTGTCTTTTATTATTAAATTACTAAGTCTATTACAGTTGATCATTCCACAATCTTGTTGTTACTGTGTATGTTTTCCTGGTTCTGTTCAATTTATCCAACATCAATTCATGTAAGTCTTTCCAAATTTTTCTACAATCCATTTGCTCATCATTTCTTATAGTACAATAGTAATCCATTACATTCATATACTACAACTTGTTCAGCCATTTCTCAATTGATAAGCATCCCCTCAAATTCTAATTCTTTGCCATCCTAAAAAGAGTTGTGATTAAAAAAAAAAAAACTTTTGTAGATGTGGGTCTTTTTTTCTTTTTTATGTTCTCTTTGGGATGCAGATTTAGTATGGTATTGCTGAATCAAAAAGTATATGTACATTTTAATTGCTTTTTGGGCATAGTTCCAAATTGCTTCCAGAATGGTTGGATCAGTTTACAACTCTACCAACAATGCATTAGTGTCCCAATTTACCCACATCCTCTCCATATTTATCATTTTCTTTTTCTGTCATATTAGTCAGTCTGATAGGTGTGAAGTGATATCTCAGAGTTTTTTGATTTGCATTTCTCCAACCAATAGTGATTTAAACCATATTTTTTAATATGCCTGTGAATAGCTTTATTTTTTCCATCTGAAAACTGCCTATTCATATTCTTTCATCATTTATCCAATTGGGGAATAACTTTTATTATTATAAATTTGATTCAAATGTCTATATATTTTAGAAATGAGGCTTTTATTAGAAACACTGGCAGTAAAAATTGTTTCCCAAATTTCTGCCTTCCTTTTAATCTTAATTGCATTGACTTTGTGCAAAAGCTTTTTAATTTAATGTAATCAAAATTATCCATTTTGCCTTTCATAATGTTTTCTATATCTTGTTTGGTCTTCATAGACCAAACTATTTTTCACTTTCCTAATTTGGTTATTACCCTTTATGTTTAAATCAGTTACCTATTTTGACCTTATCTTGACACTATGGTATGAGATGTTGGTCTATGCCCAGTTTCTGCCATATTATTTTCCAGTTTTTCCAACAGTTTTTGTAAAATAGTGACTTTTTATCCCCAAAGGGAAAGTGTTGGGCTTTATCAAACAATAGGTTATTATAGTCATTGACTTCTGTGTCTTGTGTACCTTAACTATTCCACTGATCCACCACTCTATTTCTTAGTCAGTACGAAATAGTTTTGATGATTGCTTCTTTATGATATAGTTTTAGATCTGGTATAGCTAGGCTACCTTTCTTTGCATCTTTTCCCATTAATTTCCTTGATATTCTTGACCTTTTGTTATTCTAGAAATTTTAAAATTAAAATTTTAATTAATTTAATTTTAAAATTAAAATAAAAAATAAATTCTAAATTTAGCTCTATAAAATAAATTTTTGGTTGTTTGGTATGACACTGAATAAATAAATTAATTTAGTAGAATTATCTCTGTCTACCCCTGAACAATTGATATTTTCTCAATTGTTTAGATCTGATTTTATTTGTGTGAAGTTTCTTTGTGTTTTATAATTGTGTTCATATAGTTTTTAGGTTTGTCTTGGTGGGTAGACTCCTAAATATTTTATATTGTCTACAATAATTTTAAAGGGAATTTCTCTTTTTCTCTTGCTGCTGGACTTTGTTAGTAATATAAAGAAATGCCAATGGTTTATGTCAGTTTATTTTGTATCCTTTGTTAATGTTGTTAATTATTTCAAGTAGCTTTTTAATTGATTCTTTAGGATTCTCTAAGTATACCATCATTTCATCTGCAAAGATTTTAATATCCTTATTTAACCTGTGATCTTATTGGAAAAACTTCTAGGTAAACTACATTAAATAAAATGCTTGCTGATGCTTCTGGACAGATACTATTTGTCATTTTAAGAAAAACTCCATTTATCCCCATACTTTCTAATGCTTTTAGAAAGAATGGATGATGTATTTTGTCAAAAGCTTGTTTTGAATTTATTGAGATAGTCATGTGATTTCTGTTAGTTTTCCATTATGCTAATAGTTTTCCTAATACTGAACTACCCTGCATATTTGGTTTAAATCTCATGTGGTTACAGTGTATTATCTTCGTGATACATTACTGTAATCTTTTTGCTAATATTTTATTGAAAATTTTTGCTTCAATATTGATTAGGAAAATAGGTCTATAATTTTCTTACTCTGTTTTGGCTCTTCCTATTTTAGCTAACAGCATCATATTGGTGTCATAAAAAGAATTTTTTTGTTCACCCATTTCCTCAAATAGGTTATGTTGTATTGGAAATAATTGTTTTTTAAATGTTTGATAGAATCCACTTGCAAATCCATATGGTCCTGGAGATTTTTTCTTAAAGAGTTCTTTTTTTTTTCTTTTTAATAGTATTTTATTTTTTCAAATACATGCAGACATAGTTTTCAACATTCATCTTTGCAAAACCTCATATTCCAAATTTTTCTCCATATCCCCTCCAACATTTGTCATCTTTTCCTCTCATCTTAGCCAATCTGAAAGGTGTGTGGTCATACCTCAGAGTTGTCTTAATTTGCATTTCTCTGATAAATAATGATTTAGAGCACCTTTTTATATGACTACAAATGGTTTTAATTTCTTCATCTGAAAATTGCCTATTCATATCCTTTGACCATTTATCAATTGGAGAAAGGCTTGAATTTTTATAAATTTGAGTTAATTATCTATATATTTTAGGAATGATGCCTTTATCAAAACCTTCGAATATAAATTTTTCCCCCAGTTTATTGCTTCCCTCCTAATTTTGTCTGCATTGATTTTGTTTGTACAATTTTTTTTTGACTCAATATAATCAAAATTATTAAATCAAATGAAAATCCATTTTGCATTCAATAATGTGCTGAAGTTCTTTGGCCATTTCTTCCACAGATCTGAGAGGTATCCTTTGTTTTTCTAATTTGCTTATAATATCACTCTTTATTTCTAAATCATGAATCCATTTCGATTCTCTCTTAATCCACAGGATGTTAGGTATGGGTCAATGTTTAGTTTCTGCCATACTAGTTTCCCATTTTCTGAGCAATTTTTGTCAAATAGTGAGTTCTTATCGCCAAAGCTGGATTCTTTGAGTTTAGCTTAACCTATTCCACTGATTGACTACTCTATTTCTTAGACATTTATAATGCTTTATAATGTTATTTATAACTTTATAATGCTGCTTTATAATGTAGTTTTAGGTCTGGTACAGCTAGGCCACCTCCATTTGCATTTTATTTAATTAATTCCTTAGGTAGTTCTTTAATGCTGTCCACTTTCTTTCTTTCTTTCTTTCTTTTTTTTTTTTCTAAAATGGGGTTATTTAAATATTTTATTTCCTCTTCAATTAATCTGGACAAATTTTATATTTTTGTAAATAATCATACATTTACCTTAGATTTTTAGATTTATTGGCATACAGTTGGGCAAAATTGTTTTTAATTTGTGTTTTAATTTCATCTTCATTAGTAGTAAATTCACCCTTTAATTTTTTGACATTGGATATTTGTTTTTCTTTTTTAAAAAAAAAATCTAACTAACCAAAATTTTATCTATTTTGTTGTTTTTTTTCTCATGAACTAGCACTTTATTTATTAGTTCAATATTTTTCTTATTTTCAATTTTATTAATATCTCCTTGGATTTTCAGAATTTCTAATTTGGTATTTAATCAGGGATTTTTAACATGTTCTTTTTAAGTTCATATACAGTTAATTGATCTTGGCTGTATGGTTTGCCTTTTCTTTCTCCAGTTTATTTTAAATTTGAGGAAACTAAGGGAAACAGGGTTAAGTGACTTGCCCAGGATCATATAGCTAACAAGTTCTTGAGATTGGATTTGAACTCAGGCCCAGTGTTCTATCCACTGAGTCACCTAGCTGCCATAAACCCATACGTATGGCATATACCTGTACACATACACATATGTGCGTGTATATATGGAAATGTAATCAAAATATATATACACACAAAATATGTATGTGTATGTTGTGTGTATATCACGAATTTATACATGCATAAACATACATATGCATGTGTGGGCATGTAGGTGGGGCAATGGTTAGAATTCTGTGCCTGAAGTCAGAGTCATCATTATGAGTTCGAATCTGGCCCTGGATACTTATTAGCTGTGTGATTGTGCACAAATCACTTCTTTTTGCCTCGATTTCTCCACCTGTAAATGAGCTAGAGAAGAAAATAGCAAGCCACTACAGTATTTCTTGCAAGAAAATCACAAATGGAGTTATGATTAGACAACAAGTTTAGATACCAGGAGATATATTTTGAATTTTGACAATTCCTAAATGTTGTGATTGGTGGAGGAAATAACCACCTTGGTGAAGTCACAATTCTTTCAAAAGCATAAATAACTCAGCAAAAGAAATATTGGATTTAGTGCCAGAAGATTTGGGTTCAAATCCTGGTGTAGTTATTACTTGTGTGATTTTGGGCAGGTTAGTTTACCGTTCTAGTCTTCATTTTCTCCATTTCTTTCTTTTTTTCTTTCTTTCTTTTAAAATTTAAAATTTTTTTCCCATTTTTTTCATTTTCTCCAATTCTAAAGTTATAGAGCTGGATTCCATAACTAAGATAAATTTTTGACGTTCTTTACTATATAATGTCTTCTTCCCAACTTCCTCTCTGCTTCTCTGATTGCTCTAGTTTCTCCAACTCTTATAATTTTAGCCTGTGTCAATTTACTCTCTATTTTGCATTCACATAGTACTTAAGTGTATAAGCATTTATTAAGTACATAGTTTGCCAGACATTGTATTGCACCATACTAATGAGCAACAGATATGTTTTAACACTTGAAAATACTCATTTTCATGCTTAATTAGAAATTGTCTTTCACTACTGTCAGATGTAAAAGTCATAGTTCTCTGACATGACTGCATACTTCTGAAATGGAAGGACTGACCTTGTCATTCACAAACATCAATTTTTATATTCCCCACAGTATTTACTCGGTTACCAGGCAAATAGTAAGGTCTCCAATAAATATTTCCTGGATTTAGTCAACATTCAGATCTTATCAACAGACTATTTAGATGTAAATGTAGCCTAAAAATCAATGCAATGTCTTTTCTAAAGAAAAGCTACCTACCCCAGATGAATTAACTTGATGAGATTTTTTTTTTTTTTTACAAGACCCATTGTTTAAGTTGCCAGCATATTTGATACTAACAACCACATTACAATTTGCCTGTAAATGAGTCCAGATGTCTTTGTGCTCGGATTCTGGGGAGGTTGTAAGAAATATCAAAGCTTTGAAATCTCCAGTAAGGGTCTTTTCCATTTTTGTGGATTTCCCCAAGGTCCCTTCCCCCTCAAAGCTCACTCATTGCTGTGTCTTTGCTTTGCCTAACCATTTAACATCCACTTTCATCCCCATAAATGATCCTTGTATTCTTAACTACAAAGGATATTCTATGGCCACTAATCGTCCTTTTTATTTATGAAAATGTCAGGTGTCTCAGCATGTTGTGTGATCAGAACAGCTCGATGTCTTTGCTTAGGCTCCTCATGCATAGTCATTGAATGGGTGCTTTAAAAAGAGCCTTAGTCCGTGTCTCCACAGTCAGATCTTTCTTAATTGTCCAGTTCTCCAAATCAGTCCCTTCTGAACGCATTCTCCTTATTGCTGAGACAAAAAACAAAAACAAAAACAAAAACAAACCCTGTGCTTCAACATCATACTGGGCATAAGAATATAAGCAGATGGGATATAATGAATTTTCTCAATTTTATCTTGGCAGTAGAAATATTTTTTCTGGACTCCACCTTTTAAAAATAAAGATAATAATAAAAAATGTCTTCTAGCAACACCAAAATCCTGTTTTTCATTAGTTAATTCTTATAGTTTGCAAATCATTTTTCTGGGGCAGAATGGGAGTGACTTTCTATTATTATTATTATTATTATTATTATGATAGTCTGAAATTGAAATTGCAACCAGGAATACCTTTTCTTCCTATCTCCCATTGCCTTAGAAGCACAATCCTCCCTTATTACTACCCTCTTTGAACCATCTTCAAAGTCTTTTATTTGGAATTTTCTTAAGTCCTCCTCCCTTTTTTCCCCCCTGTCAACTATTGTTGTTGTTTGTCCTTAGAGGATCATGACATTAGGGAGGTGATACCATAACATGCAAGTGAATTGAACTTAAATACAAGAGGGCTGTGCAAGGTCGCCTACCTTACTTTGTGTATCCAGTGACCAGGTACAGTTAAGGATGATCCCTGGATGAAGAGGGAGACCTTGAACTTTTAAAGAAGGGCTTTAACAAGGCTCAGTTTGACTGAGATCACAACCATCAATGATAGCAAATAATAAAAAGCAAGAGAAAAGGTGATCTATTACTAGCAACAGTCTACCTTACAATGAATCATCACAGACTAGAATCACCTTTGACTATTTTGCATCAAGTGTCATAGAGATCAGAAACCATGACAAAAGACATTTAATATGCTTGGCCTCCTTGTCAATTCTTTTGGGTCTATTTTTCTTGAAAAAAAAAAAAGAGTTTGAGTATGAGATAGAACTCAAGTTAATTTACTAAAAGTAGTAGACTATAGTTTCTTAATTTTCTGGATTTTAAATTCAGGTCTATTATCCCCTGATAATAAATTAAAAAAAAATCCTCTAGATTTGTTTCAGTCCATTTATATATCTCTATCTATCTATCTATACACACACATAGCTATATATGTATATACATATATATATTTGTTTGTTTGTCAATTAATTAATTATTAATTATTTTTCGGGGGGGAGGGGGCGCAATCTGGCTTATGTGACTTGTCCAGTCATACAATTAGTATTCTGAGGTCACATTTGAACTCAGATTCTCCTGACTTCAGACCCAGGGTTTTATCACCTTAGTTGCCCCTATTTTGTTTTGTTTTAAGTATATATTACCTCATGAGATATAAGTTGTGGCCCAATAGCTGATGTCAGAATGTAGAAGATTTGAGTTTAAGTCTTGTTTCTGACACACATTGCTGTGACTGGGCAAATCATTCAACTCTCAGTACTAGACAACTGTAAGCAACAGGATGGAGAGAAGGTGCCTCCCTGTATTGAGAGAGGGAGTTACCTTGCTCAAGAGTTCCTTTATATTAATGAAGTCACAGATCCAGTGCCCATCCCTGTTTTTCAGTGTCGATTTGATTGTCCTGGAAGAATACAAGAACTTTAAAAACATTAAAAGTATTATATATAAACAAAATTCTACATAAAAAATTTTTGTGTATGTTGATTAGAGGTGGTAATAAAGGTTCGTTCAGTGGCTAAAGTGGCAGAAGATGTTGATTACTAGAAAATGTGAGCAATTCTTTCATCTGAAAGCCATAAAATTGAGAAGAAACTGAAACAAATCACCATGCCCAGAAGTCTGGAATGGTCATTATATTTCATGTTTTTGTCTTTCTCTGTAGTATCATTACTTTGGGATTGTTTTTTTACATCCACCTTGGTTAATATAAATAATAAAAATCATAATGATATATGAGTTTTTTATTAAATATAAACTCTAATCAATAAGAAACCCTACTATTTACTAATCTTTAAAACAAGATATAATTATATTTTAATACAATTCTTAAGTCTATATATCTCATATCTAATACATCTACAATATTGGATAACAGCTTATATTAATTTATATAAATTATTTCCAAATATTCTCAACTCAATATCAACATATACTTATGTGTGTTGATAACAGTGCAATGATATTTTAACATGTATCATTGTTACTTTCCTGAATTTATTGCAAAAAATTCACTTTTTTAGTCAGTAAGGTCACAATTTAGGAATGTGAGGCACAAATTTATTTCAATATGAAGTATAGATTTACATTTTAAATTTACTTTTTGACAACCAAAGGTGAAATGATATACATATACATTTTGCCAAAAGTAGTTTACTTTATTTATTTTTAATTTCTATTTATTTATTTATGCTGAGGCAATTGGGGTTAAGTGACTTGCCTAGGGTCACATAGCTAGGAAGTGTTAAGTGTTTGAGTTCAGATTTGAACTCAGGTCCTCCTGACTTCAGGGCTAGTGCTCTGTCCACTGTATCATCTTACTGCCCCCCAAAATAGTTTACTTTAAAATATTTCTAACTGCATTATCTCTTACTTTTCAAGTAAACAGAGTCTCATATCAAAATTTTTAAACATTTTAAAATTTGACATTCTTGTCAAAAACAAAAAGTATTTACATTTTGTGAGTTAATTTTAAATATGCCATATTAAATATGCCATATATGTCATAATATTAAATATGCCATAAAATCATTGTTATGATTTTAGTAACTTCATATTATCTTTAAATTCTCTGTCTTTTTTTAAACTGCTATTATGATTTTTGGAAATTTGCAATTTTCAAGTTTGAATTTTGAGTGTTTACTGCAATGTGAAATATAATAATGTGACCTATATTTTTTGAAAGTTTGGCCATTAAAATTCAGTTTAAGTTTTTAACTTGTATATGTTCTTTTAAAAACATACACATACATGTAATAATGTGACCTATATTTTTTGAAAGTTTGACCATTAAAATTCAGTTTAAGTTTTTAACTTGTATATGTTCTTTTAAAAACATACACATATATGTATACATACATACATATAAGCATACACTTTTTTTTGTACATCAATACAAATGCATTGTAAAAAAAATGTCATTTATTTAAGGTCTCCTCTCTTCTTTTCTTATCCTCCTATTTTGTCCCTTGCTTCCC
Organism: Antechinus flavipes; assembly: GCF_016432865.1. Taxonomy (NCBI): domain Eukaryota; kingdom Metazoa; phylum Chordata; class Mammalia; order Dasyuromorphia; family Dasyuridae; genus Antechinus; species Antechinus flavipes. Next base: position 152,802,100 of record NC_067398.1, on the reverse strand, counting down.
TGCCTTCTTTTGTTCTTTATTTTTAGAAATGGTCCCAAACTATTATTTGGGCTTTGCTATAATCTAGGAAGTTGAAGAAGAATAAAGAGAAGCAGATAAGAGGAAAGAGTCTGAGAGAGAGGTGGAGGTGGGTGATAAGTTGGTAATTATAGATTAAAAAAAAAAAGAAAAACAAAAAACTACTGCTTGTGAGACTACCAATTTATCATTTGGACTAGAACTTGTTTTCAGGGGATAGCAGGGCCATTGTAGGAAAAGAGAAAGATGGATTTTTTAGTAAATCCCGAAAAGTAGTGCAGAAATAAAGTCTCTCCATTGGTGCAGTGATTCCTGTTGATTGTTTTGTCCCATGCCAGGACATCTTTCATTATTTTTTTTAATTTTAAATTTAAATTTAAATTTTTGGTTATATATGTATTTTAACTTTTAATATACATATTTCTTTATAAATCACATTGGGATAGAGAAATCAAAGTAAAAGAAGAAAACCCTGGGCATCTCTCATTATCTTAAGGATGTGTGTGAAAGTCACAGAAAATGGTTTAATTTAGTTCATTTAAATTTAAAAAGATTTCACCCAACCAATGTTTTCACAATTAAAAAAAAATAGAGATCACACAGCTCTGTGGTGGCAAAGAACTAGAAACTGCAGGGATGCCTATCAATTAATTGGTGTATGGCTGAACAAATTGTGATGTATGATTGTGATGGAATACTACCATGCAATAAGAAATGATGATCTCAATAATATTAGAAAAACATGGAAAGACTTGCACAAAACAACAAAGAGCAAAAAGAACCACTGCACACATATATTGTATCTAGGATATACTGCAACATATCTAACATATATAGGACTGCTTGCCATCTAGGGGAGAGGGTGAAGGGAGGGAGGGGAAAAATCGGAACAGAAACGAGTGCAAGGGATAATGTTGTAAAAAAAAAAAATTACCCTGGCATGGATTCTGCCAATATAAAGTTATTATTAAATAAAATAAAATGACTAGAACCATTATGTACAAGAACAATAATGTTGTTTTATGAACAACTTTGAGTGAATAAGTTATTTTGATTATTATAAATGCCCAAATCAAATATGAAGGACATATGAACAAAAGATGTTATCTGTATCCAGAGGGGGGGAAAACTTTTAAATAGAAGTATACATAAAACAATTTTGCATACATTATATATATATATGTGTGTGTGTGTGTATTTATGTGTATAAATACATATGCATAACACAAAGTGTGCATTGTGTATATGTATATGTGTGTATATATATATACATACACATGTACACACCCTTACTTGTATCTTAATATATCTAAATCTAATTCACACTATTTGTATCTAATGGTAGCCATCTCCAGGGCAAGGGGTGAGAGAAGAAATAGAATAAATTTATATGATAATTTTGTTGTATATTTGAAAGAAAAAAGCTAGTTGTACATAGTAGATTTGTAGTTTCATTTATTATCATCTTTTAATGGAAATGCTTGCTTTATTAAAATTAAAAATAGAAATAACTTGTCAAATATTTACCCACTGCCCCTGCCTAAAAATACTTTACTTATACATACAGACACTAGTGGACTCTGTGGGATCATTTTTTAAATTTAAATCATTAGAATACAAAATCAAAAAGTTGGACTTGGAAGATGGTCAAACATCATTTATTCTGCCCATCCAGCCTTCCTTTATTTTTCAGCATGGAGAAATTAAGTGACTGTTCAAGATTACACATGTTATATCAAATTAATTCAAATTTTTTACTGTTCTTCAAAGGTATCTTAAATTGGGAACTGAGAGAGAGAGGGCTAGAAGAGGCAGAAGGAGAAACATATTCTCATTAATAACCACAATATTCAATTCCAAATACAATTCAATTCAATTATTTATTAAGTATTCACTCTGTGACCATGCCATGTTGTGTTGGTTTCCCAATTCTCTATGGGTTTTATTTCTTTCATATGTTAAAAAGAAGGGGAGTATAACAGATGGTCTCTTTCACCTTGAAAATCCTTTGCATTAGGGAATAATTCAAGACAAAACCAATCAGTGTCAAAGGTTTGTTCCAAACAATACAAAAATGAGAAAAACAAAAACAAAAATGAAAACAAAACCGAACAAAAACACTCTAACAGTTCAAAAAATTGAAAGAATAATATGAACCCAAATTATACTAGAAAGTTTTACACAGAAGCAGGATTTTCATTTGTGACTTGAAGTCTAGATAGGATTTGCTTAGGTGGAGAAAGAAGATATGAGAAGCCTACTTTATACCTTGTTGTTATTTTGTAAGCCTGAGTTATACATGAAAATATATTACTAGAAGCCTGGCAGAGCAATTGCTAAGGGAATAAGACAAGTGTTTATTTTGTAAATTGTATCAAGGCTTTTAAATTAATCAATATGTGTCTAGCAGTTAGATAAGTGATGAAAGGGGCTCTTCCTTGAAAGGGAGAAAGGTTCATTTTTGATTGGAAAAAGACATTCATTGATATTTCACCTGTGGATAAGTTATCAATTAATAGCATATTTGTAACTCTACTTGTTTTTTGGCTTTTTGGCTTTTGTCACATTTCCTGAAAGAGTAGTGGAACTCTGAAGAGAAAATTTCCAAAGACTTCTAAAAGGCTAAAGTCTTCAAAAATTGACATCTAAAAATACATAATACACGTTGCAGTACCTCAAATTCTAGTCTTAGGTAGCTGGATTGCTATTTTTGTTACTCATGACCCTTTACCCTGAATTAATTATAAGAAAATATAAAGGCTCTCTCATACTATATAAGCATTTAAGGTAAAGTTGGAAGTAATATGGTTTATCCTTCATTATTGAAACCCATCTTACAAAACCATTAGGAAACATGGCCATACCCTTTATAAGGAGATAGTAAAAAATCTCTTACTCACAATCTCACCATGCTTAGTTCTTCCATTCCTTACTTCCTTAGTCCCTACAATGGGCAGATGAGAATAATTTGTTTCATTAACTATGAAAGTGGATGAAACCAGTGCTTAGAGCTTGGTCTGAAATCAAAGATGCCAAGGTCATCATCCACCACATTCCAGGCCATCATCAGTCATTTGACTTTTGTCTTGCCACTGAACTTCAATAACTCTAGCAGAGAGAGTGAGGCTGATGGCTTTGAAGATCTGCTTCACTTTAATCCAATTCACACACAAGGTAAGACATCACTCAGTGATATCATTAGTTCTCCTTGAAAAATAACAAGTATTGATGGAATTGATATTCTTGCTATCCAAGGGATCCTCAAAATTTCTCTCTAGTATCACAACTTGAAAGTGACAATTCAGTGCTGCTGTTTTCCTTATAGTTCAACCCTCAGAGCCATATATTGCAACTGGAAAAACCAGCTTTGACCATATGGACCTCTTTGCTTTTTAGTATGTTATCCAGATTTTCCATAGCTTTCCTTTCACGGAGCAAGTGTCTTTTAATTTTATGGCTGCAGTCATCATCTGCACTGTCTTTGAGCCTAAGAATATATATAATCTGACACTGCTTCAATTTTTTCTTTCTTTATTTGCCAGCAAATGATGAGGACCAGTTATTAAGATCTTCACTTTTTTGATGTTAACCTTCAAGCCAGTTTTTACATTTTCTTCTTTTTTCCTCACCAAAGGCTTCTTAATTCCTCTTCATTTTCTGCCATCAGTCATATCATTTACATATCTGAGATTGTTCATATCTCTCCCAGCAATCTAATTTCTTATTTTTCACCCATCCAACCTGTCATTTCTCATGCAGGTTTTCATTAATGCCTTTTCCTTCCTTTTCTCCATTACTCTGTAATATCTTATATGTACTTATTCTCTATTATTTTCAAATAGTTTTTTTTTTTACTTTTCTAAATACATGCAAAGATAGCCTTCAACATTTACCTCTGCAAATACTTGTGGTCCAATTTTTTCCCCCTTTCTCCCTCAGATTGCAAGCAATCTGATATAAGTTAAAAATGTGTAATTCTTCTAAACATATTTCCATATTCATCAAGTTGTGCAAGAAAAACAGATCAAAAGGGGAAAAACATGAGACAGAAAAAAAAAAAACCAAGCAAGACAACAACAATAAGAACAAAAATCGAAAATACTATGGTTTTTTGTTTTTTATTTTTAAATTTAAATTTTTTTTTAAATTTTAAAGCATTGACAATTGACAAACCTTTTGTTCCACTTTTTCCCCTCCTTCCCCCCATTCCCTCCCCGCGATGGCAGGTTGACCAATACATGTTAAATATGTTAAAGTATAAATTAAATACAATATAAGTATACATGTCTCAACAGTTGAAAATACTATGCTTTGATACACATTCAGTTTCCATAGTTCTCTCTCTGGATGTGGATGGCTCCTTTCATAGTTTATTGGAATTGCTTTGATCATCTAACTATTGGAAAAAATAAAATCCATCAGATTGATCTTTACATAATCTTGTTGTTGCTGTATAATGTTCTGCTTACATCACATATGTACTTATTCTCTAACCCATTAAAATGTGAGCTGCTTAAAGGAAAGGGCTGTTTTTACATTTCTTTGTATCTCTAGTGCTTAACAGCATAATTCCTGGCACATATTAAGTTGATAAAAAATGCTTGTTGACAGACTGCTTAATTTTTGTCCTTGTCTCCCTTGCACTATTACAATACAGTATTGTTAATTTATTAATTTTTTAGAATTATATTACAATGTTCTATTCATTCTTAGTCTTTGGGTCTGATAGTTCAATCAATTTTGAATCCACCTATCATCTTTTCCACATCTCTCCTTCTTGTCTGAAAGGATATCCATGAAAGACAGCCAAATGCCTTGCTGAAATGTAGATATGTCTTGTCTAGGCTATTACCCTGATTTACCAGTTTAGAAACTCTGCGATAAAAAGAGGTGAGATTTGTCTAGGGTGACATATTCACAGTCAGACCTTGCTGAATTTTAGTGCTCACTCTCTCTTTTCCTAAATATTTATATACCATTCCTGTCATAAAATGGTCTAGAGTTTTTCCAAGAATTAAATTCAATCCCTCCCTTTAGGGGTGGGAATGGGGCAGAATCTGATTTTTTTTTCACAATTTGGTTATTAAATAAAACACTTTCTTTTCTCCAATTCTATGTAATATTTTTATTCTTTTTTGGGCATTTTCAAAGATCAAAGACAGTGGTCTAGAATTCATACCCATCTATTCTTGCATCAAGAAAAGGAGTATAATGGAGGTCAGCAGAGAAATGCATGATTTGAAGTGACTAAGTCAATCATATAGCAAAACAGAGGAATAATTGGTGTCCATGTGATACATTGGTGCTGATACAATAGCAAAAAAAAAAAAATCTAAAAGTCCTTTAGGAAGTTCACTGAACAGACTCCTGGAAGAAGGTTTATAGTAATCTATGGACGAGAGCTGAGTAGAATGAAAGTGAGGATGGATACTGACTAATCTGTACCATTAGAGGATATTCCAAGGAATGAAATAAGTGTCTTGGAACTTGTTTGGGTTTACTGACGAGAACTCATCAATGCCAACTCTCACAATATTTCCTCCCTTAGTTTAGGTTTTAATTCCTTGTAAGCATTGTTGCTTTATTTTTAAAAATTAAAAATATAATTAGTATAGCACATAAAGATTTTTAGAGATCTTTATATCTCTGTTTTCTCATTTGATCTTCTCAACAACTCTGTGAGAGAGCTTATTATTATCCAAATTTTACAGATGAAGAAACTGAGGCAAGGAGGAACAAAGCAATTCATCCAGGTACATCCAGCTATTAAATATCTTAGGCAGAATCTGAATTCAGATATTTGTGACTCCAGATTCAGCACCCTTGCCACTCAGCTTCTTCAGTTGTTCTTTTCCTCCCACTCATTCTTCTTGGTAGAGGAAATAAAGCTCTGTAGTTCCCACTTCCTTCTTTAGTGGCTTATCATCATTCTATGTAGCTCAGAGAGTTATTTTTGCTGTTTTCATTGTCTTCTTGTCTTTATCAAAAATAATCACAACAAAAGTCCTCCATTCTATCCTCAGTATTCATAAAATGTTAGAATTGAAAGAGACCAAAGAGAGAGAGTCACATCCATCCAGCTCATTTTACAGATGATGAAAGTGAGATGATCTTCCAGTTCCAGAGTTATGTTCCCATGAACCCAAGAGGGGGCTTTGTTTAAGGCCATGCAATAAGTTAGTGACAGATCTAGTATTAGAATCCAGGTTTTCAATTTCAATGCTCTTTCCTTAATGCCACAGTTTTCTCTCAAGGCAAAAGCAGTCTGATGAAGTTTTTATGGAATTATTTTTGTTTTCAATGTAAAAAACCAAAATGTACAGTATTATAAAGGAAGCCAATCATATTAAATATAGTTATCAAAATGTTTTTCTTTAAAAAGTTCACAGGTTCAGAATCCTTACAGCTTCAGTCTTCCTGGTTGTCCACATTTTTGTTGTACTTTGTCTGGAGCATATTGTTAAATCTCTAGATTTCCACCACTGGATAAAATACCTCTAATTGACTGCAAATTGATTTTCCTCATTCCAAATACTGCACTCCACAGAATGGAGCCACATAGTTTTTATTCCTTTACAATGAAAAACACTTGAAAAAAATATATCACCTGACTTTGTCCAGTTCCTAATTGACTAGAGCACTAAGTGCTCTATTGTTTGGTTGTTGTTGTTATTGTTTTTTTTTTTTTTTTTAAATTACTTTGGCCAAATTGTTTATTCCAAGGCTTCTAGTTTATTATTTATTCTTTTATTTAGACCTCAGAAAATCAGGGGCTAGTTATCCTTCCTTGGTTACTGTTATTAATTGGTTGGTTACTAAGCTCAACATTGGTCATATAATTTGGTCATTTTTTTCACTTTTTTAAAAAAAATAAATTTTTTCATCTAGTTTTATGAAGGACTATTTTAAAGAAGCTTCTCATTTTAAGACAACTTTCTCTAATTACTGGCCCCCAATTGAGAAGACTTAACACACTTTTATTCTTCATAAAATGAAATATGTTTAGCCATAATTATTCTGAAAATGTTCTCAAACACTTTTCTTTGTCCTAATGTAGTTGTTCTTTTAATACACGAAAATCTCCAAAGATCTCAATGAATATTATGGAAGAAAAAAGAGCATGAATCCTGGTTCTGCCATTTATGAGCTGTGGACAATTCACCTCGGCTCACTGGGTCTCAGTTTCCTCTTTTGTAAAATGACTAAGGTTCCTTCTAGGTCTAAATCAGTGTTCCTATATACCCTTGAGGTCTGACCATGTCACTATAAAACTCAATAAACATTAGTGGTTTCAACATCAAATATACCCCGCCCCACTAAAGTTAAAACCCTTTATAATCTGACCCTTCTTATCTTTCTGTTCTTCTGACACTTTGCTTGCTTCCCCATATTCTGAAATCCAGTTACACTGGCTTCTTTGCTGTTTCTCACACATAATATTCCTTCTCTAGATTCCATTCCATTTATTGATCCTCCCTCCCTCTTTCCCTCTCTCACTCCTCCCCTTCCTCCCTGTCCATTCTTCCTCTTTTCCTTCCTTCTCCTCCATTCTCCCTCCATCCTCTCTCCTTCTTTCTTTCCTTCTTCCATCCATCCATTCTGCCTTCCTCTTCTTTCTCTCCTTCTTCCTTCCTTCCTTCTTCCTTCCTTCTTCCTCCCTTCCTCCTCCCTTCCTCCCTCCCCTTCCTTCCTTCCTTCCTTCCTTCCTTCCTTCCTTCCTTCCTTCCTTCCTTCCTTCCTTCCTTCCTTCCTTCCTTCCTTCCTTCCTCCCTCCTTCCTTCCTTCCTTCCTTCCTTCCTTCCTTCCTTCCTTCCTTCCTTCCTTCCTTCCTTCCTTCCTTCCTTCCTTTCCCTTCTTTCCTTCCTTCCTTCTTTCCTTCCTTCCTTTCCCTTCTTTCCTTCTTTCTTTCTTTCTTTCTTTCTTTCTTTCTTTCTTTCTTTCTTTCTTTCTTTCTTTCTTTCTTTCTTTCTTTCTCTTTCTCTCTCTCTCCTTCCTTCCTTCCTTCCTTCCTTCCTTCCTTCCTTCCTTCCTTCCTTCCTTCCTTCCTTCCTTCCTTCCTTCCTTCCTTCCTTCCTTCTTCCTTCTTTCCTTCTTCCTTTATTTCTTTCTTTCCTTCCTCCCTTCATTTCTTCCTTCTTTCCTTCCAGATGGCACTGAAGGGAGAAAGTGAGACCAGTGACTAATATAGTTTTCTTTCACTTAAATACAATTCACTTCTAAATCATGTCATCACCTTTTCTGTTGGTATAGTCCTCTTTGAGAATGAAGGACAAAAAAATAACCCTAGGCTTGTAATGTTCTTATTCTTCACTGGTTTTTCTAGTTTCTTTCAAGACTCAAATCGAATCCTTCTTTCTCTAAGAGACTTTTCCTAGTTAAACTTGTTACTACTTTGTTACTACTCTTGTTCTGAGTTTTTCTTTCATTTGCACTACATTAATTTCATATATGTGTAGTTGCTTGAATGTTCTCCCTCCTTCTATAAAACTCTTTACTTTAAAAGTCTTGATTTTCTATTGAGTTGAGCAATTAAGTACTGAGCCTGGAATCAAGGACCCAGCTTCAGACACCTAGTAGGTATAACCTGAGTACGTAACTTAACTTCCATTTGTTTCAGTTTCTTCATCGATTAAATGAGAAAGATAATAGTACCTATCTCCCAGGATCAAATGAGATAATTGTAATGCATTTTAGCTCAGTACATACTAAATGTTACATAAATGTTAGCTGTAATAATTATTATCATGATAATTAATGAATTATGAATCTACTTGTTTTCTTTTAAGAACATAATCTATAAAGATTTTAAACTGCCACTAAGTAATTGGTAGTATCTTGGCAATAATCATATAATCCTAATAGGTTTCCAATGGACAAGTTTAATAAAAAGAAATAGATATATAGTATACAGAAAAATAACAGCCATTTTTTTTAAAAGAACACATTATATGAAGTGTACTTTTTATCATTTATTCCTCATAACTATTTCAAGTGTAAATTGTTGCTGCTCAGTCATGTTTAACTATTTATGATCCCATTTGGGCATTTTCTTGGCAGATACTAGCAGGATTTACCATCTTTTTTTCTCCAGTTCACTTTCCACATGAGAAAACTGAAGCAAATAGGGTTAAGTAATTTGCCCAGAATTGCACAGCTTGTAAATTTCTGAGACCATATTTGAACTTAGTAAAATGAGTCTTCCTGACTCCAGGTCTGGCACTCTATTCAGTATATCACCTAGCTGCCCCCAGGTATTTATAAGAATAATAAATATTATTATTTTTCACAATTTACAGATGAAAAAATTGAATTGGAGAGAGGCTAAATAACTTGTCTAAGATCCCATAATTAAATATTGGTAGAATGAAGATTTGAATAGCTCATAAGATCATAGGTTTTGGAGATAAAAGGATTAGTTCAATCTTTTAATTGTAAACTGAGAGCTCAAGTATCTTCTTCAAAATTGCCTAGTCAGTTAGCAGATGAGCATTAAGAACAGATTTCAAATTCCTTCTGCTTTAAACCCAGGGTTTGCTACCTTACATCTCAGTTACCTACTGTAGTTACTACCTTCATAGAATAGAACATGAAAAAGATAGCACTAGCACATTTTATCTTAGAGCATTTTGTGTCAACTCAAAGTGACTATAAATTGAGTAACTTAAAAACTAATCATCTCATAAGACTTGACATCCTTAAAAGTTATTCACTTCAAAACAAAATGTATTATTTCACTTTTCAATATTCAAATTTTAGATAACATGGATGAACCTATTCTAGTCTATTTTTCTACTGCTTCACAAATAAACAAACAAATAAATATATAAATAAATAATAAATTAGTGGCAAAATGAAATTATAGAGAACATGTTTAATAATGTAAGAGAACAAATTGTTTTCAAGCACTTTAGAAGAAATATATATCAATATTTGATTGATTTACAATTAGCATGATAATGAATCATCCTTAACTATTCTTTTAAAATCTTCCAAGAGACTTTTAAATATTATTATGTAAGCTTTTTAAAAAACTTACTTTAGACTCTTTAAACTAAACAAATAATTTTGTTTATAATATCTGTGATACAGACTTTCTGATAATTCAATCTACCCCAGATTTCCCCTCTCCAATCCTCATGCCTCAAATACTACATATTATTGAAGATCTAAAGACACTCTTCCCATTGTCATCCTTCTAGTATCAACATAGCAGAATGTAGAATCCAGTCAAAATAGCAGGATATAGAACTTTGAATCATTTGAGATGTTGGAATTGGTAAAAGAACTAGGTAAATTTATGAGTCCAGGACAATTATTTTGGATTTGAAGTGACTATAATTTTTAAAAAAATCAGAGATAAATTAATAAACTAAGAAGGCTGAAGCCCAAAATAGGCAATTAGCAAGTCTATGGAAATGTTAATATGTCAAAGATCAGGGAACCAAGATAACAGAGAACATAGGAAGATAAAATCAGCTACCATAGAACAACAGAAAATAATCCATAGAAATAAAAGTAACAGCAGTAAAAATAGCAGAATTAGATTCTTACTAGATTGAGGACTTTAAAAATACCAAGAATTAGTAAATCCTACTGCATCTAACTTAAAGCTCTCCATCTTTCAATATGATTATTGGTTGGTTGGATGGTTAGTTGTCCTTCATTCTCATAGAGGATAGAAATGGCATTACTGTATTAGAATCATTACAGTGTGTCTCTGTGGCTGGTCTGGCCTGATAGGAATGTGAGAATTTTCTGGGGAATACTGTCTTTCATTTGCTCTCTATAAAAGCCCTGTGAGATAAGCAGGATACATCATTGTCTCCATATATGAATAAAGTATATGTTAGAGTCAGAATCCAGAAGATTAGATTGAACAACAACACTATAATAAGATTTAAAAGATATTTATATCTTTTCAATTATTAAGCATTTATTTTTTTCTTCATTTCATTCTCCTCCACAATGGGAAAAAATGGAAAACAAAATCTTTGTAATACATATCATCAGGCAAAGCAAATTCCATATTGGCCATGTCAAAAATAATGTGTGTCTCATTCTGCTTATTGATCTTTTGATTCTCAGTCAGGAGATCGGTAGAATTTTTCATCATCAGCCCCTCTGAAATTATAATTAATCTGAGTTCCTAAGCCTTTTAAAACTGTTCTTATAATGTTGCTATTATAGTATAAATTTTCCTGATTTCTGCTCACTTCACTTTACCTTTAATCATGCAAATCTTTTCATGTTTTCTTCAGACTCTTTCTTCATTTCTTATGGTATAACTGTTCTATTACCTACCCAAAGCATAATTTGATCTGCCATTCACCTCTTGGTGGGCACTAATTTATTTTTAATTGTTTTGTCATCAGAGAAAGAAACTGTATAAATATGTTTGTTTCTACTTTTTAAAAAATCGCCTTTGTAGGGAGTGGCAGGCAACTAGATGAGAACCTCAGTTCAAATCCAACTTCAAACACTTAACACTTCCTAATTATGTGACCTGGGCAAGTCACTTAACTCCAAATGCTTCTCGAAAAAAAAAAAAAAGAAGAAGAAAGAAAACAAAAATCTTTTTTTGGAATCGTTTTCTCTTCTAAGTCTAGTAATGTTATTGAAGAATCTAGGGATATACATACATAGCTTTGAAACTCTGGGGACATATTCCAAGTTGCTTAACAGTATGGCTACCCTGATTCACAGCACTATCAATGTGTTTGTTTTGGTGCAGCTCTTCCGATTTCAGTCATTTTTCTTTTCAATCAATGTTGTCAATATGATGGGTGAAAGGTTTTAACTCAATTTGTTCTAATTTGTATTTCTGAAATTAATAGTGATGGGGCATTTTTTGATATGTCAATTGATTACTTAGGTTTTTTTCTATTGAGAAGTGAGTTATTCATATTCTTTGTACATTTCTTTTAATGAGGGGATTGAAGTAATTTTTATATTTTTGATTCAATTCTTTATTAATCCCATTATTAAACCTATATCAAAGAAACTTGCTGCAAAGATTTCTCTTTAATTAACTTTTTGCTTCTAAATTTAATTAGATTGTTTTTGTTTATATAAAATGTATGTATATAACCAAAAATTGTTCACTTCTTTCTGTGATCATCTTTTGCTATTGTTTAGTTGTTTTTCAGCTGTGTCTAATTATTCATGATCCCATTTGGGGTTTTCTTGGCAAAGATACTGAAGTGGTTTATCATTTTTTCCAGATGAGGAAATTGAGGCAAACAGCATTAAATGACTTTTCTAGGATTATCCATCTGATAAGTATCTGAGTTCAGATTTTAATTCAGAAAGATGTTTGTGCATCCAAACCCAGCACACTGTACATTATCTTATATTTATTAAATGGGTAATTTCAGGCATTTATAAAGGATGTGATGATAAGTAAGAGACAGCATGTTTTCATCAAATACAGGATATGTCTGACGAATTTCTTTCTTTCTTTTTTTTTTTTTTTTGACAGGGTTACTAGACTCAGAGATCAAGGTGATGATGAAGATATAATACCAATATTGATACGCAAAGAAAAGCATTTGACATAATCTCCTAAACTGAGATTTGGGATCCAAAGAGATCATGGGCAGCTAGAATAATGTATTAAATTTAATAGGGACAAAATTAATAGGGACAGCTAAGTAGAATAGTTGATAGAGACTTGACTTGGAGTCAGGAACACCTGAGTTTACATCCAGACTCATACACATACTAGCTCTGTGACCCTGGACAAGTCATGTAACCTCTGTCTGCCTCTGTTTTATTCTCTGCAAAATACATATCATACAAATACCTCCCTCCTAGAGTTTTTGTGAGGATAAAATAAGATGTACTTTGCACAGTACTTAGCACTTAGTAGCTGCTTAACAAGTACTTATTATGTTTGTATCTCTCTAAGATGAGTATAAAGTTAGAACTTGTTGTTTTTGTTGTTTTAAATCTACCTCACAAATACAGCACAAGATAAGCTAGACAAGAGTTCATGTGAAAAAAACAATAACTGAGGGTTTTGGTGAACTGAAAATTCACTATGAGCTAACAGTATGGCATGGTAACTGAAAAAAAAAACGAACACAATCATAGTCTGTTTAAAAGAAGGCAGTCTCCAGAATGAGAACATCTGGCCTACTCTGATCACATCTGGCATATTGTGCTCAGATCCTGGCACCACATGTTAGCAGGGACTTTCTAAGCCCAACCACAGAAGCCAGAAAGCAGAGTAAATGTGTTTGAGGAAGACCATGCCTTATAAAATAACCATTTAAGTAATCTAGGGAGGTGTCACTTGGAAAAGAGAAGATTTATAGATAGCATGAGAATTGTCGACCCTTTGAAGGGTTAGGATGTGAAAGATATATTCATCTTGCCTTCTTGGCTCCAGGAAGCAGAACATTGAATTCTGAACAAAAGTTTAAAGTAATATAAAAGGATATTCGAACTGATGTAAAGGAAAATTCCTAGAAAGTAATGGGTACTAGAATAGAATGGGCTTCTTCAAGAAATAGTAGATTGTCATCACCGGTGAGCCTTCAACTAACCTGAAGATGACCACTTGTTAGGGCAGTTGTGTGGGAATACCTAATCAGGTACACCTTGGATTGCTAGATGACTGAAGAGGCTTTTGACTTTACTCAAGATGTTTCTTGGGTTAAGTATCCACTCTTTAAAATTCTATGACTGATGTTTACATTAGATTGTAAACTCTGTTGGATTGCAGACTTCTTGAGGGTTGCCACTGTTAGCCCCCTACTCAATAAACTCTTGTAGCTCCCTATGACCATTATGATAAAATATAAACTCTTGTTTTACATCCAAATATCTTCCCAACTAGCTTTAACTTACCTCTTCAGTTTCCTTTGTTTTGGAAATACACATACAATTATATATACATAACCAATGTTAGCAAAAGATTATTTTAGGGGGAGAGATGACATTACAAACTTAATATATGTTCAAATGAACATAATTTTTATTATTTATGTGTAAATAAACTAATTTGAATGTATTAAATGTCTAAACAGCTTTTGAACACTCCTTCCTCTCCCACAGGATTCTTTGTCCCATCCTTTCACTTTTCTTCTTCAATGATATATTGTATTCTTGCTTTTCTTTCCCATTTTGCATTATTTCACAAAGTTCTCTCCTAATTTCTCTGTATTATTTCTATTGTCAATCTTAATTAAATTATAGTATTCCATTACACGAATGTATCACAACTTATCTAACTATATTATATTATTAGACATTTAGTTTGCTTCTAATTCTTTGCAATTACAAACAATGCTGCTATAAATAATCCTTGAAGAGATAGTACTTTTTTGTTTGCTTGTTTTGGAAAATACTTTCAGGGAATATCCCCACTGATTTAATTTATGATTAAGGACTCTCCTTCCTTCAATTCATTTAAAAACAAGTTTCAGAGTGATTGGTGCATTTAACTCTTCTTTTTTGAATATCTTTTTTCAAAAAATAAGTGATTTCATCAAAGTTGGTTTTCTCTTCACTAACATAGTATCTTTCTATATCTTGGCAGATGATTTCATAAGTCTGTGGTTAAAAAAATATCATTGCCCAATGGTCAAACTTCTAATCCTAAGCTTCCCTGTATCTAGCTAGATTGAGCCTTGGACAACACAGTTAGGAAGTTGCCTTCTTAGCTGTCTTTGGCAATGTCATCATGCCATGAACACTGAATTATTTTCTAATTATGTAAACTGCATATGCTAACTAATACTTCCTGCATTCAACTCTATCTTGAACAATAAGTCCTGAAAAGACTAAGTAGCAACAAGCATGAAGATAAGTTGAAAAAAATAGGTTTCTATTGTTAATAGGAAAGGATATCTTTGATCCAAACCTGAGCCATTCCTTGAAAGGGGGAAGAAAATCTTTCTACTAGCCCTTTGATATGACACAGATCTTAAAATGTAAAAAAGTATGATTTTGTCTCCAACTCTTATGATTTATAGTCTCTGCTACTGGATTAAAAAATACACAGGCCTTAAAATTCCTCTCTCTCTCTCTCTCTCTCTCTCTCTCTCTGTCTTTGTTTTTTGTCTGTTTCTTTCTGTGTGCGTCTCTCACTCTCTGTGTCTCTATGTCTCTCTGGGTGTCTCATTCTCTCTGTCTGTCCATCTGTCTCTGTGTCTCTTTATTTCTCTGTCTCTGTTTCTCTCTGTCTGTCTCTGTCTTTCTCATTCTCTCTAACTTTCTGTCTCTCCCTCTGTCTCTGTCTCTCTCTGACTCTCTGTCTCTGTGCTCTGTCTCTGTCTCTGTCTCATCTAAGGTAAAAACTATGATTTTACAAAAGTTTAGGGTAGCTCATTTAAGAAATAGAGAAAATGACAGGTTTCTGTCCTCAGTAAGGTAGGATTACTTTTCCATTCACTTCTGGTCCTAGAGACAGAGAGCTTTCTAAGAATGGTGGCCTGTGCAACACTAATGCACTTTTAGTGGAGTTGTGAAATGATCCAACCATTCTGGAGAGTAATTTGGAACTGTGTCCAAAGGGCTATAAGATTGTGCATACCCTTTGATCCAGCAGTGTTACTACTGGGCTTGTATCCCAACGAGATCTTAAAGGAGGGAAAGGGACCCACATGTGCAAAAATATGACAGCCCTTTTTGTAGTGGCCAGAAACTGGAAACTGAGTGGATGCCCATCAACTGGGGAATGGTTGAATAAGTTGTGGTATGTGAAAGTAATGAAATATCATTATTCTATAGGAAATGATGAGCAAGCTGATTTCAGACAGACTTAAATGAACTGATGCTGAGTCAAGTGAATAGAGCCAAAAGAACAATGAACACAGTAACAGCCAGATAATCAGCTGTGTTGGACTTGGCTCTTCGAAGCAATGCAATAATTCAATAGCATTCCAATAGACTTGGGATGGAAAATGCCACCCATATACAGAGAAAGAATTATGGAGACTGAATGCAGATCAAAACATTGCATTTTCACCTTTTTTTTTCCTGTTTTTTGGCTTTTTTACTTTTTGGTCTGATTTTTTTTTTCACAACATGACAAATCAGGAAATATGATTAAAAATATTATACATCTTGGGCAGCTAGGTGGCACAGTGGATAGAGCACCAGCCCTGAAGTCAGGAGGACCTGAGTTCAAATCTGGTCTCAGACACTTAACAGGTCCTGGCTGTGTATCCCTGGGCAAGTCACTTAGCCCCAATTGCCTCAGCATAAAAAAAAAAAAAAAAGAAAGAAAGAAAGAAAGAAAAAAAAATACATCTTTAACCTATATCAGATTGCTTACCCTCTTGGGGAGAGGAGGGTAAGGAGAAAAAATTTGGAACACGAAGTCTTACAAAAATGAATTTTGAAAGCTATCTTTATGTGTATTTAGAATTATAAAATATCATTGAGAAAAAATTAAAAAGAGAATAAAAACTATATGAAGCAGAAGTATTAGCAATAATGCAAAAAATGAGACTATCAATGTTTACTTTTGAAAGCACTCACTGTAGTAATAATGATTTGTCCTTAAAGGTGCTTGTATGGCTTACAAAATACTTTACTATAAAGCACTATGAAGTAAATAAGGCAAGAATTATTATTCCAGTTTTATACTTCAGAAAATGGAGGCACAGAACATATAAGTGAATTGCCCAAGTCACATGGCTAGCAAGTGGTTTAGAGGATCTGAATCAGTAGTTCTTGATATATGATCTGGGAAACATGGGGATCTCAAAGACCCCCTTCAGGGATTTCATAAGATCAGAATTATTTTCAGAGTAATACTTACTATTATGAAGTTATTTTAATTTCTACTATAGTAAATATAGATACATTCTATCCACATACACAAAATCCATTTGGGTTCCTCAATACTTTTTTAGATTATAAAGGGGTACTGAAACAGAAAAAAAATTCAGAATAATGCTGTATACTATATTTCTTCTTTCTCTTCACTAACATTTGGTCTTATTTTTTGGTACATATTCTATCCTTCCAGCTAGACTGTAAACTCCTTGAACTAATGGATAGTGTTTAATGCCTCTTTCAATAACTCTCTGTAACTAGCACGGTTTAAAGTACCATCTACTCATAGAATTTCAGATGGAGAACTCTAGAGACACTTTAAGTAAGGGGCTAAAATTCTCCTCATGGAAGCACCTGTTTCTCCATCCCTCGTGTATCAATCTTCCTATTCTCATCAGTTCACCTGATCTATCACCCTTTCCTATGATGTTCATCTCCTCACCCATTATCAAGTGATGAGATAATTAACTGGTCTTGTGCAACTGTATATTTGGGATATAGGACACACCTACCTCCCAATTATTTGGCCTCAAATGAAAAAAAAGTTTTGACTCTATAAAGATACATCTCAACTTCTTTATTTTTATATGAGTACTGCAATTCAGGGTAGCTAGGTGATGTATTGGATAGAGTGGCCTGGAATTAAAAAGCCTAATCTTCCAGAGTTCAAATCTGCCCCATAACACTTACTAGCTGTGTGATATTGGGCAAGTCAATTAACCTTGTTTGACTCAGTTTCTCATCTGTAAAATGAGCTAGAAACGGAAGTAGCAAACTCACTCCATTTTTCTGTTATGAAGAGTCAGACATAACAGAAGCAATTGAAAATTAAGGCCCAGTAGATAGTAATTTGCCTGCTAGTTAAAAGAAAATTGATGTCTGAATCTTAAGATTTCTCAATCCCTTTATTTCTACAAAGTTACAAAATACTGGTACAGAAAAGTGACAGCTGACTCTCTCTTCAATTAAATTTTACATAAGCTCTTGCAAATTTATTGATCACAGTCTCTCTTTGCAACTGGGAATATTCTTTCTTGTCCTCTTTTTATTTTTTTTTTACAGCCTTTCCTTAATAATAGCTATCTACCAGCTAAAAATCAAGAAAATATAAAATGCCTGAAGTGGACAAGTAACAGTAGGGATATGGGAACTTACATCTTAGATTAATTTCTCTCTAAAAGCTATTTATATTCCAGGATGAAAGTGTTCCACCCCTTCTCCTTTTCACTAAGAGCATATTACTCTTGTATTTCAATATCTCTGGTGGTCAGTCCCCTGCTTTTGGCATTCCAGGTCCTCCTTACATGTGACTCCATCCTCCTTCACAGGCCCCCTGTCCCATTATGCTCCCTATTCTTGTCCTGCCTTCTCCCATCTCCATATCTTTGTATATATTATTTCCCCATTCTCATAAAGGACTTCTAGTTTCCTAAACCTGTCTCTGAATTTGTTTTTATTCATATCTTTCCCATTATTCAAGGCTGAAAGCAGTTTTTTCCCAAAGCTTTTTGTGACATCCTCTCCTCCTGCCTCAGCCAAAAGTGATCTAATTTGGTGCTTCCACAAGGCTCCAAATAAATGGCTGTCCTCCAGAGGCCAGACCATCATGTACTTCAGTGTAGTCCCAGAGAAGAACAGAAACACCCCACTAAGCCTTAGCACATGCTAGTCATCAGTACTAGAACCATAGATCAGCATTAGGTAAGTTGTCAGACCCCTAGAGAGAAGTCAAACAAGAGAAAGAATAGAATGGGGGGAAACACATATCATGATATGATCATAACTGTGAATGAGAATGGCATGAACTCTCTCATAAAATGAAAATGGATAACAGAATGGATCAAAAACCAGAATCCTACACTCCTTACAAGAAACTCATTTTGAAACAGACACACAAAAACATAAAGGTAAGGGAGTGGAGAAGAATCTATTGTGGTTCAGCTGCAGAAAAAAAAGTAGAAGCAGAAATCAAAGTAAAAACAAAAATAGACCTAAGGTATCATAGACATAAAAGCAATATATAATACTAAACATATATTCACTGGGATCCAAATTCTTAGAGGAAATGTGCAGTGAGTTACAGGAAGAAATGGTTAACCAAACTATACTAAAGGGTACCTCAACTATCTCCTCTCAGAATTCAATAAGTAGAATCAAAAAACAAATAAGAAATAAACTAAAGAAGTAAATAGAATATTTAAAATATTAGATATTAAAGAGCTTTGGAGAAAACTAAATGGGAACAGGAAGAAATATACCCTTTTCTCAGCACTTACACAAAAACAGACTATGAAATAGGACATAAAACCTCAAAATTACATGTAAAAAGGCAGAAATATTAACTTTTTTGATCATAATGCAAAAAATAATTTTCAACAAAGGGCAGTGGAAAGAGATTAAAGATCAATTGGAAACTAAATAATTTTGTTGAACAGAATGACAATAATGAGACAGTACTTCAAAATTTATGGGATGCAACCAAAGTAATATTTAGGGAAGATTTAATTTATCTAAAATCTTATATCAACAATATGAGGAAAAAAACAGATAAACGAATGGGGAATGCAACTAAAATCAAAAACTTAGAAAAAGTACAAATTAAAAATCCCCAATTGGAAATTTTGAAAATCAAAGGTGAGATTAGTAAGATTGAAAGTAAAAACAAAAAACAAAAAACTATTGAGCTAATAAATAAATCTAGGAGCTGGTTTTATGAGGAAACAAACAAACAAACCCAACAAGATAGATAAGCCACTGGTAAATTTAGTTTAAAAAAAAGATAGAAGAAAAACTAAATACCAAGTATCAAAACTAAAAAGGGTTAAAACACCATCAGTAAAGAAGAAATTAAAGCAATCATTAGGAAATAATTTGCCCAATTATATGTCAATAAAGTTGACAATGTGGGTGAAATAAACAAAAATTTACATCTATATATGTATATGTAACTTAAATGAACAAATCAGAAAATAGAAAATCTAAATAACTGCATCTTAGAAAAATGAAGTTGAACAAGCTATTAATGAACTTCCTAGGAAAAATACTCAGGGCCAAATGGGTTTGCTAGTGAATTCTACCAAATCTTCAAATAACAATGAATTCTAATACTATAGAAACTATTTGGGAAAATAGACAGAGAAGGAATCCTACCAAATTCCTTTATGACACAAATTCAGAGCTGATATCTGAACAAGGAAGAGCAAAAACAGAAAGAAAATGGTAGACTAATTTCTTTAATGAATATTTTTCCCTTTAAAATATTTTTAACACATATTTTATGAATCATGTTGGGAGAGAAAAATCAGAGAAAAGGGGAAAACCCTGGGAGAGATTTAAAAAAGCAAAAAAAAAAAAAAAGTGAACATAGCATGTGTTGATTTACATTCAGTCTCCTTAGTTCTTTTTTTGGGTGCAGATGGCATTTTCTGTCCAAAGTCTATTGGGATTGCTTTGAATCACTGAACCATTGAGAAAAACCAAGTTTTGTTTTGTTTTTTATAATTGACCATTTTTAATGAATACAGCTGCAAATTTTTAAAATAAAAAAATTAGAAAAGAAATGACAGCAATTTAGCACAAGAATAACACACTGTGACTAGGTAGGATTTATACCAGCAAGGCAGAAATGGTTCAATATTAGAAAAACCATCCACATGACTGACTATATCAATAACAAAACCAACAGAAATCAAATGATTGTCTCAATAGATGCTGAAAAAGCTTTTGACAAATATAACCCTCATTCCTAATAAAAATACTAGGCAGTATAGGAATAAAGAAAGAATTTCTCAAAATGATAAGCAGTATTTCTCTAAAATCATTAGCAAGCATTATCTGTAATGAGGATAAGCTAGAACCCTTCTCAAAAAGATTAGGATTAAATCAAGGATGTTCATTATTGCTAGTATGATTCAATATAGTACCAGAAATGTTAGTTATAGAATAAGAGAAGAAAAAAAAATCAAAGGAATTATAATGGGCAATGAGGAAACACAATTATGATTCTTTTTTTTTTTTTTTGTATTTCCAAGGAATTTTTATTTTTTTAAATTTTTTTATTTATTTTTTAAATAATTATAACTTTTTATTGACAGAACCCATGCCTGGGTAATTTTTTTATAACATTATCCCTTGCACTCACTTCTGTTCTGACTTTTCCCCTCCCTCCCTCCACCCCCTCCCCCAGATGGCAAGCAGTCCTGTACATGTTAAATATGTCACAGTATATCCTAGATACAATATATGTTTGCAGAACCAAACAGTTCTCTTGTTGCACAGGGAGAATTGGATTCAGAAGGTATAAATAACCCGGGAAGAAAAACAAAAATGCAAATAGTTCACATTCATTTCCCAGTGTTCTTTCTTTGGGTGTAGCTGCTTCTGTCCATCATTTATCAATTGAAACTGAGTTAGATCTTCTCTTTGTCAAAGAAATCTACTTCCTTCAGAATACATCCTCATACAGCATCGTTGTTGATGTGTATAATGATCTCCTGGTTCTGCTCATTTCACTTAGCATCAGTTCATGTAAGTCTCTCCAAACCTCTCTGTATTCATCCTGCTGGTCATTTCTTACAAAACAATAATATTCCATAATATTCATATACCACAATTTACCCAACCATTCTCCAATTGATGGGCATCCATTCATTTTCCAGTTTCTAGCCACTACAAACAGGGCTGCCACAAATATTTTGACACATACAGGTCCATTTCCCTTCTTTAGGATCTCTTTGGGATATAAGCCCAGTAGTAGCACTGCTGGATCAAAGGGTATGCACAATTTGATAACTTTTTGGGCATAATTCCAGATTGCTCTCCAGAATGGTTGGATTCGTTCACAACTCCACCAACAATGCATCAGTATCCCAGTTTTCCCGCATCCCCTCCAACATTCATCATTATTTTTTTCTGTCATCTTAGCCAATCTGACAGGTGTGTAGTGTTATCTCAGAGTTGTTTTAATTTGCATTTCTCTGATCAATAGTGATTTGGAACACTCATATGAAATAGTTTCAATTTCATCATCTGAAAATTGTCTGTTCATATCCTTTGGCCATTTATCAATTGGAGAATGGCCCGATTTCTTATAAATTAGAGTCAATTCTCTATATATTTTGGAAATGAGGCCTTTATCAGAACCTTTAACTGCAAAAATGTTTTCCCAGTTTCACAACTATCATTCTTGGCAGATGATATGATGAATCCTACAACATCAACTAAAATTTTACTTAAAATCATCAACAACTTTAATAAAGTTGTAAGATAAAAGATAAACCCACGTAAGTCATCAGCATTTCTTCATATAATCAACAAAGTCCAACAGCAAGAGATAGAAAGAAAAATTCCATTTAATACAATTGTAAACAGTATAAAATACTTAAAAGTACATCTACCGAGACAATTCTAGGAATTATATGAACACAATTATAATACAACTTTTACACAAATAAAATAAGATTTAAACAATAAGTAAAAATATCAGTTTCTCATGGGTAGGCTGAACCAATATAATAAAATTGACAATTCTGCCCAAACTAATTTACTTCTTCCATGCCATAACAATCAAATCACCAAAAAAACTATCTGATAGAGGCAGAAAATAATAATAAAATTCACCTGAAGGAGCAAAAGATCAAGAATATAAAGAGAATTCATGAAAAAAAAAAAACAATGTCAAATCTCCAACTATATTATATTATAGGAATGATCAGAACTATCCAGTATTGGATAAAAAATAGACTGGTGAATCTGGAATAATAAACTGGTGAATCTGGAATAAACTTAGTGCATAAGATACAGTAGAGAATGACCACAGTTACCTCATATTTATTAAACTCAAAGACTCCAGTTTTTGAGATAAGAACTCACTATTTGACAAAATTTGCCAGGAAACTGGAAAACAATAAGATACAAGCTAGTTATAGACCAACATTGCACACTATGTACCAAGATAAGATCAAAATGGGTACATGCTTTAATCATCAATGGAGACACCATAAGCATATGAAAAGAACAAGAAATAATCTACCTGTCAGAACTATGAGAAGAAGTAAATTAACAAGAGATAGAGCATTACAAAATGGGAAATAGTTTTGATTACAGTAAATTAAATAGCTTTTATACAAATAAAAGCAATGCAGCCAAGATTAGAAGATTAGAAGAAAAGCTAAAAACTAGGAAACGATATTTAAAGCAAGTCTCTCTGATAAAGGTCTCATTTCTCAAATATATAGAGAACTGAATGAAATTTTAAAAATACAAGTCATTCCTCAATTGATAAATGGTTAACAGATATGAAGAGGCAGTTTTCAGATGAAGAAATCAAAACTATCTGTATACATGTGGAGAAGTGTGATGATCAGCTATGAATGAATGACTCAGCTCTTCTCAACAACACAATGATCCAAGACAAAGTACAAGGGCTTCATAAAGAAAAATGCTATATATAATCAGATAATAAACTGATGGACTCTGAATGCATATTTTTCACTTTATTCCTTCTTATGTTTTTTCCCCTTTTGATCTGTTTCTTCTTTTCACAACTACAACTAAAATGGAAATTTGTTTTACATGATAGCATATATATAAAAATAAATTATATCCAACTGCCTACTATCTTCAGAAGAGAGGAGGGAGGAAGGGGGGAAACTTTGGAATTCAAGATCTTATAAAAATGAATGTGAAAAATTTTCTTGGCTTGTAATTGGGGAAAAATGCTTTTTAAAAAGTGATCTGTTTTCCCTTCTATCCTTAGAGAATATTTTCTAGACTTCTCTTTTGCATTTACATCACTCTCTTATCTACACAGTTATTTGTGTGCAAGCCTTATCTCCCCTCCTCTTGCCCCCACATTAAAATATAAACAGGATCTGTCTTCTATCTACTTTTGTAACTCTAGAACCTATCATTGTGCCCTGTTTATAAAAGGCACTTGATTAATATTTACTTAATTAAATGGAAACATCTCCAAATATTGACTG
Source organism: Antechinus flavipes (assembly GCF_016432865.1). Classification (NCBI taxonomy): domain Eukaryota; kingdom Metazoa; phylum Chordata; class Mammalia; order Dasyuromorphia; family Dasyuridae; genus Antechinus; species Antechinus flavipes. Next base: position 152,778,311 of record NC_067398.1, on the reverse strand, counting down.
TCAAAAATTAAACTACCTAACTGCACTTGTAACAGCTGTCTCTGAATCTCCTAAAAAAATGCAGAACCCGGGTGTGCTGTTAAATGTTTACCAAGTTCTCTGATGGAAAATGTATGTAGGACATACTTATAAGTTTAATCTTCATGACTAAAATTGTCTTAAGTCTGGACAACAACAACAAAAAGCCAATAACACAAACACTGATTTATAGCATTTGATGATTTCTGAGATTTAAATACATTCATAATCAGTTCTGCAAAGAAAGTTTGAACCAGCCCTGCATCTATCCCTCTTTATTCCTCTCCTTAATTAGGTTGTAACTTACAGCCTTAGAGAGCTGGCCAAGGCACCGAGACTTGGCAAAGTTAAGTAACTTGTCTATGAACATATGACTAATCTGGCAAAATTTCAAACTGGTCTCCCGACTCTATGGCCAATCCTCTATCCACTTCACCATTTAGGCAACTGAGTTTCAGAGAAGTTATATGTTTGCTTACATTCACACAGCTAATACATTGTAGAGCGATAACTAAAACCTCAAACTGCTCAGAGGGAAGAGTAGTAATTATGAGAGAAATGACAGTTTGTCAGAATGACATAGTGGATAGAATGTGAGATCTGGAGTCAGAAAGACTCATCTTCGTGGGCTCAGATCTGGTCTCAGACACTTACTAGCTGGGTGATCTTGGGTGTCATCTGACCCTGTTTGCCTCAGTTTCCTCATCAGACAAAATGGCAAACTACTCTAGCATCTTTGCCAAGGAAAGTTCAAATGGGGTCACAACGAATTAGATACTATTGAAATGACTAAACAACAATCAGTTCAATGTACATGATATGATTTATTTTCCTTTTAGTCCCTTATCAAAGTGTCAGTAATCCTATACTCCTTTTAATCTGGATCTGTGATTTTACCTGGACCCAAGAATTTACCAAGAGAAATTGGTGCTAACTCTAAAATTTATTGTTTTAGAGAGTTTCTTGGAGAGGACACTGAGAAGTTGAGTGACCTGCACAAGGTCATAAAATCAATGTATATTAAATTTGAAACCAAGTCTTCCTGACTCTAAGGTCAACTTTCTGTCTACCCACCATGCAATGTTGCCTTTCCCTAGGCTCCAGTACACTTAACTTTACAGTTATTGCCCAGAAGACTACCTCATACTACCTCATAAGAGAGGGACAGAGAGAGAGAGAGAGAAAGAGAGAGAGAGAGAGAGAGAGAGAGAGAGAGAGAGAGAGAGAGAGAGAGAGAGAGAGAGAGAAGGGAGTGGGGGGGGAGGGACAGAGAGAAGGAGAGGAAGTGGGAGAGGAAGGGAGAAGGATAGGGAAAGGAAGAGGAAGAAGAGGAGAGAGAAAGACAGAGACACAGAGAGACAGACACACAGAGAGAGACAGAGAGAGACAGAGACACTGCCAGACAAAAAGAGACACATACAGAGAAATAGACATATACAGAGAGAAACAGAGAGAAAAAGAGAAAGAGACAGACACACACAGACAGACAAAGAAGGAGGAAAAGAGATGCAGCAAGTACAGTTGAATGGATTGTTGATAGTGATTGACAAAGAACTGTAGTGTAGATGAGGGAAACAAAGAGCCATTTGTATGCATTGGGAGCATATGACCAGCTGCCCTAGTGTGGATAAAACTGTTCTATTTGTTAATCTGCTTTATTGGATTTTCTTCAAGAAGGTCCTTCAACCTGGTTCTCTTTTTTTTCTTTTTCAAAGTCATAATTGAAAAGTAGAACAAGGAAGGAAGTCCCCTAGACAATAACACCTCTTGTAGCCAATTTCTTTTTCTAGAGCTTTGGGCCAGCTATTTCAAAAAAACATTAACCAATCTTTTAAAACAACATCTTTCATAGCTTCACATTTGCTTGGTTTTTGCCATCGTTTGGGCGATGGCAAGCAAAGTTATCCTCTAATTTTTCTGTATATTTCAAAGAACCATAGGATGAGATGATAGAAAGAGCATCCACTTTATTAGGTATCAATAAGGCTGGTTTCCATTCTATTTTCTACCTTCAATTAGCCATGTTAATAAGAAGCAAATAATTTTATTTCTCTGAACTGCAACAATTCATTTATAAAAGAGAAAATATTTTTCCTATATAATAAATAGTATATATAGAGAGAACTTTGAGGTTTACAAAATATATACTTCATAACAACTCTATTGTTAATCCCATTTTGCAGATGAGGTAACTGAGATACATCGAGAATTAAGTGATTTTCCTGTGATTATAAACTAGTTAACTAGCAGATTGAAAATGTAATTCCAGATCTTTTGTTTTCCTTAAAAGTTCTCTTCCCACACCGTACTGACTTTTCTACCTGTGTAGCAAATAAAGAAAAAGAATTAAAATCATTATAAAATCATCAATATTGTACAAATAGAAGCTATGTACACATGTTGATGTTGCTCAGTCATTTGAGTTGTGCTTTAGTTTGTGATGCATTTAGAGTTTTCTTGGCAAAGATACTGAACTGGTTTGCCATTTCCTTCTCCAGCTTATTTTACAGATAAGGAAACTAAGGCAAATAGCTAACTTGCCTGGATCACACATCTAATAGTGTCTGAGATTAGATTTGAATTCATGAAGATGAACCTTCTTGAATCTAGGCCTGGTCATCTAGCTACTTAAATATATATGTATATGTATATTATATATATAACATATATATACATATACATATATATATATACACACACACACACACACATACACACACATATAAACACATAAAAACATACATGCATTTTTTTATCCTTTGGAGAAAATCATCTTTCTCTTACCCAATCCAGTATACTACTTAGATAAGCTCCTTGAAGGCAGGAACTATCTTTGCTTTTTTTTGGATCCTTATTAATTGATTGATATTATTGGTTTTTCTCTTCATTCCTGATACAAGTAAAACTTCAAACTTCCTTTTATAGTTTTTGGTCAGTAATTTCTCCAAATGTGTCTTTTGGTGTTTTAAATAATTGTATGAGAGAGAAAAATATCTAAAATTCCCCTAAATGGAGATTTCAGAGAAAAAGGTCTTTGGAAGTAAGGATTGGAGGGCATAGTTTTTTTTGCCTCACGAAGGATATAAAACTTTGGATAGTGCTAAAAGACCCTTGGGCATGAGGGAAAGATTCACCAAAAAGTTGGAATCTTCTCTTTAACAGCTATCTTAAATTCCTTCACTCTCTAAGGAGAATATAAACTTTTAGGGTAGTACAATTACAGCTGTAAATGTTCTTAGGGTTAAAAGTAGGAATAGATAGAAAGGGAATTGTATGGACTAATATTTATGGGCTATTTTGAGTTCATTGTACTGTTTTTGTATTCTTTGTGGAACAAAGTGAAAATTGTTCGGTCTCTGATATACATTGTTACCTTGAGTGCTTTCATGGGAACCGAGAACATCAATGGAGCCCTAAATGTGAGCTGTATTATGAAGGGAGCAAAATGAAACAAAAATGATTATTTTGGGGTAGGAGAGAGGGAAGCAGTTCCTTCTGCCAAGCCTGGAATTTCTGAGCTTGAAGTACTAAACCACTGATATTTTCATCACTTTAAAAAATGCTAAAATCCATATTTTCCCCCAAATAACTAATATCTTTCTCTCTTTCAGCTATCTTGAATCACTCAAAATTATGACCAGTTCAGTGTTAGATTTTCTCTGTGTATATTTGATCTAATCCAGCTGCTTTTCCTATTTATATTTTCTATAGTAACATAGTCTCATGCAGTAGGTAGGAGATGGGGATGTGAAAGTTTTAGAATGGTAGTCATTATGGGGAGAAAGAGTATGAGAGAATTTTGTTTTTTTAAAGGTTCAAATATCTTAGCCAGTGAAGGGATAGATGTCAGTGCTGGGCATCCAACACAGTCCCATGTTCCTGACTCTAAATGTAGGACTTCTTCCACTTGACCATCTTGCCTCTAAGTATTAAGATTTTTTACTCTATTCTTTTGCATAAACAAGGGCCAAGAGATCTCCTTTTCCCTTCCCAGCTCTCCATTCTCCAGCCCAGCTCCTCCTAGTCTCAAATTCACTTGAGGGAGATGCCAATCTTCTTCATCTCCAATGACAGGAACCTTCCCAAACCTCATCTTTTCCAGTCCAACACACCTCTGTGATAGTGATTACTTCTGCCAGTTGCCTTTTTGTGGCCTGCCTTCTGGGGCCTGGATTTGGGCAGATGGAGCATAGACAATTTAGGTCCTGTTATTTGAAAGTCAACGAATTGGTATCACAGAATTATTCTCACTTCTACTAGTGATTAATTTATAGGGAAGTCATGTTTCTGTCACCTTCTCGGATAGCCTCATTTCCCCTTCATAGATGTTTTTTCAAATTAATACTTGCCACAGAGGGTGAATTAAGAACAGGTGGGACCCTGAGGCAAAACAGTCTCATAGATTTGTCTCCCTCCTTCCCCCAGGACTAGCCATTGTTTACAATGAAATTTGTAATCCAAAATAGAGGTTTTAGGCCCCTCAAACCTGGAGCCCCAAGGTAATGACACTTTTTGAATATATTTCTGTTAATTTACTTCCACTAGCTAGTGAAGTGCTGTAAGATATCTGCTGTGATAGTAAAATGAGTGTTAGTAAGGGCCATATTTTAATTTATCCTTGTTTCTTCTCTAGTGCTGATCACCATCTTTTGGATATAGTTCACCTTTAATCAATAGGAGATAGGATGGTAGTAGAAAAAGGAAGGAAAGAAGAAAAAAAAGGAAGGAAGCGAAGGGAAGGAAGGGAAGAAAAGGAAGGAAAGGAAGAAAAGGGAAGGAAAGAAGGAAGGAAGGAAAGAAGGAAGAAAGAAAGGAAGGAAGGAAAATGTAAAAAGTCCTAAATTTAGATTCTGGGTATTCACAGCTTGAAAAGCTGTGAGCCAGGAAAAAGGAGGCATTCAGGACCTACATGGTCACTGGAAAAACCTCTGGCTAGAGTTGTTACATTGTCTGAACATTCTCTTCATGTCAGTATAGGTTGGAGTGATATGTGTGGGGAGGGAAGGAAGGAGGAAGAGAGTGTAGAAAGAGAGAGACAAAGACAGAGAGGAAGAAAGATGAAAAAGAGCGAGAGAGAATGAATAATTTGGGGACCTCATGAACCCTCTGGAAGTGTGACCTAGTATCTCTTTATTGTGAATGAATAGGGATTGTTGATTTGGTATAGATCCCTGAGCAATATGAGGGCACATTTTAGACTTTTATGTGTGAATCCCCAGAGATATTCAAATTACAACCCTGGGTAAACCCTTTTAGTGAATATATGGATGATTGAGAAAAATGGGATTAATACTGGTACTGATGAATCCAATTGGGGCAATTCTAGCAGGTAAGAAGGTTATGACGAAGCTCTAAAAGATGTAGACATCTGACTGCTACTCTGAGCCATGAATATCACCCTCCAAGAGGATGTCCAGTGAGGTTCAAGTGAGACTCACAGCTTGAAAAGCAACAAATCCAGTTGATAGTGAGTAGTCCTATTTCAGATATCCATGGGTGCCCACATTCAATCTTGGGATTGATGTTGACAATGAAGTGAATACAAGACATTCGTCTCTTTTCAAATGACTTGAAATTAAGTATTTATTGGCACAAGTATTATAAAGCCAAGCAATCAGTGTCGACTGGTAAAGTATTTAAATCCATGCATGTGATTTCCAGTTACTCTTTTCTTAGTTCCCATAATATGCCCACAGGGTATGTTTCATAATCCACTAGTAAATACCTGCTATCACCTGAGCAATTTTGAAGAACAATGGAAAATCCACACGTACACTGCTTCCAAAAGAATTATAATTATCTGAAATCTACATCTGCTATGATATAATCTTTTTTGGGGGATATCCAGACATTCAAACATCTGTTGACCTCTGTGCATGATTGAAGGCCAGTATTTTCTCAAGCTTAATTCTCTTCCCCCCCTTCATTGGTTTTCCATATTTTGTGAAGTATAAAAGGGGGAGAGAGAACACTGCAAAAACTTGAAGCAGAAGAAAAGTAAAAAAGATGCAAGGAATTATTAGGAGATTCCTTTGGAATGACTTTTCTAATCTGGGGCTATCCCAAGTTACCTCATAGTGTTGAGGTCTAGATTTGAGGTACCTAAATGAAATTAGGGTTTAGTTGAGGTCTAGAGCCAGATTTGGGGTACAGGAAGTCAAACAGAGTTCCCCTGCACCCCTATGGATTCGATGCAAGGATATGGAGGTAAATGAGGTCTAGTAGCGGCACTAGTCCCCAATAAAGGCATTTATTGGCCCAAGAGCTAGATTGATATAAGAGATTTATTATTGGGTAAGCAAGGTTAAAATATAGGTGAAGGTAGAGATAAGGAGGACACTGGACAGAGGGTCCAGTGGACAGAGGATCCTCACATGGCTAGCATGTTTGGAATCTCGGCCAAGAAGGGGTCCCAGCATCTCCCTTTTCTAATAGGAGATTTAGCTCGAAGGGCTTTTGGGTATAGCCCCAAGTTAGTTCAGATCCAGGTGGGGCTGGGACAGGTCCCAATCTTCTATTGGAATTCAAAGGGACCAGGATTTGTAAGTTAAAGGGTAATTACATTAAGGGGGGGAGGGAGGATTGGGAATCAAAGATAAGAATCTTTCCCACATCAATAGGACACTCTTTTTAGGCTAAGTAGTTGATAGGAAGAGAGCAGCTCATCCAAGATCAGATTGACTTATAAATGGTGGGAAGAAAAGCTGTGTGGATAGTGCGAGACATTAGAAGTCTTGAATGAATAAAAATATAGGAATGAAGTAGGGTATGAAGCTGGGACCTGTCATAAAGAATACTTACTTAGGAAGGTTTAACATGCCATTTCTAACAATGCAGGAAAACACAGAAACTACAATAAAGGAAAGCACAAAACAAAGGAACAATCTGGGAAGAGGAACTGGTGTCCTGGATGGATGTGGGACTCAATAGGGCACTTGAAGAATGATGGGCTCTCCCAATTCAGCAAAATCTGTTGGGGTTTTTTAGGTTTCTTATCTGAGTCACCCAAACATTGGAGGAAGAGAGTGAAGAATTAGCAGCTGAGCATTGGTACTGATTCATGCCAGTGGGGCATAGGGGTAGAGAAGAAAGCAGTCTCCTGGGGAATTGGAAGCCAGTTGATATCCAAACTCTCCTTGAACCAGAAAAGAACACAATGGACCATTACTGATGGGTTTACCTTGAAGAGACGACTTAGTTTTCTTGTCAGTTTTTGAGTTTCCCTAGGACTTCGTCAATCAGAACTGGAAAACCATTTCAATTGGTGGATCTGGGTCATTACAGGGACAAAGTAAATAGATTTTGTTCATTGGTGAGATAGTAGAAGCTTGAAGAAATAGCAGTTTAGCATCTAGTTAGTGCTAGGATCTCCTTCCTTCTTGTATTGTTTGTGGTGTTGGTGAACAGAGGGGTGGGGTGTTTATATTCTTGGTCATGGTTAGTGCCATTCGAAAGTTCAAATATTCGTGTACCAGAACTGGAGATGTTCTCAGTGATGACAGCTGTGATCAGATCCAGCCTAAAGCTTCCTTTATAAGTCGTTACTGCTGATCTTAGCCCTAATTTCCTGTTTCTAGAAAAGATTGTTCAGCCCTGGAATGTCAGACAATCTGGTGGGCATGGTGCTGAGGCTAGGGAAAGCAATTCTAGCAGTGATATCTCAAACCCACATTTTACATAAAGCCCCTTTTGATCATCATCATTCAAATCCTAATATTTACTGTGTGCATATTTATGTCTCTGCTGTCTCTTCTCCCCAACTCCCCTACCTCCAAAAAAACCAAAAAAACCAAAAAAACAAAACAAAACAAAAAAAAAAAAAAACAAAAACAGGCTTTCAACTTAGAACATAAATTTCTTGAGGGCATTTTTGGTTGTTTTATTTCTCAGGACCTAGCACTGGGACTTGTACAGAGTAAGCACTTTATTATTACTTGTTGATTGATTGAATACAAGTACTGACTGTAAATCATTGATTAACAGGAATTCCCTGAGCCCATGGAGCTGTCAGCACCTCCTGTATCTCTTAGAAGGCTAAACTCTCTGGGACTCTTCATACTAGAACCCAGGATCTAATTCAGTCCCATTGTTAAGGGTGTCAGAAAGAGGGGACAAGGACATTTCTTATGAAGTATTTAAGTCTTTAAGATTCAGTGTGGGACCTTTGAAAATAATCATGTACTAGTAGCCTTTGGTTTGGGGAGATTAGGAGCACTTGCATTTTATTGGTACTGATAGAAAGAGAAGAGAGGGAAAAAGAGGTAAACCATGTTTTGAACAAAGTGAAGCATTCTAAGAAATTCACTTAAAATGGAAGATCAAAATGATAAAAATACATGAATGAGCATTTTAAAAGGAAGAAACTGAACTATCAATAGCTATATGGAATGATGCTTTGACTTTTTAGTAATTAGGAATATGCAAATTAAAACAACTTTGTGGTTCCACCTTAGACCCATCAGATAGACAAAGATGATCAAAAAGAAAAGAAAACATTAGAGAAGTTGGAAGATAAGATTATTAAGACATTATTGGCAGAGCTTGTGATTTGGTAGAGCCATCCTAGAAAGCACTGAAAGGTGCCCCTAAAATCACCAAATTGGATATACACTTTGACTCACAACTAGGCCTATATCTCAAAGAGAACAATAATAATGAAAAATACCCAAATTCAAAAAAATTTACTTTTAGAACTCTTTTTATAATGATTAAGAAAAGGAACAGCTAAGGGTCTAGAAGATAGAGTGTTGAGTCTGGAGTCAGGAATTCTCATCTTTATGAATTCAAATCTGATCTCAGAAACTTCCTAGCTGTGTGAACCTGGGCAAATCACTTAATCCTATCTGCCTCAGTTTCTTCATCTGTAAAATGAGCTGGAAAAGAAAATGGCAACTCCAGTATTTTTACCAAGAAAACTTCAAATGAATCACAGAGAGTCAGATATAACTGAAAATGATTGAAGAACAGCAACAACAGCCACAAAGAGGAACTTAAGGAGATGATCTAGTTTGGAGAATGGTTCAATATATTATGGCATAAGCATTTAATGGAATATTATTATGCCATAAGAAATGATGAAAGGGGTGATGTCATAGAAACCTGAAAATACTATTGCAGAGTTAAAAAAAAATCAGGAGAATAATTTACATAATATTCATGTTATAAAGACAAACAACTCTGAAATAATCTATGAGAAATGATAGGCTCACGATGAAAAGTGAGATGTATACTTTTGAACATAACCAATATGGAAATTTGAAAATGCTTATTTATTTCAAAGGTTTTTTTTTTTTTTTTTCCTTTTCTCTCCCATTTTCATGGAGCTTGGAGAGAGAGGACAACCAAGGATAGGGTAACCTACCAAAATAACATAATTGAAGAAAGGCCAGAAAGATTTATAGCCAAGAAGGTCAGCAAAGTTGCATTATTATACACTATTTATAAAGCAAGCTCTACATAATAGAGATTCTCTGTTTCATTATAATATTCTCCTATGTTGCAGTGTACACAGAAATGCTTATTTTATTTGGGGCTTGCTAAGTTTGGAATAAAAAAAAATCTATAAACATGAGAGACAACTCATGCAATGTCATGAAGACAGAAGATGCAGTTTCATCTTGGGGGGAAAAAAAAAACAAAACTAGTTGGCCCATTTGACTGGAAGGAAGAGTGTACAACCTGAAACAAGACTGGAAAGGTAAGTGGGGGCAGATTTTGGAGGCTTTAAAAGTTGACTGAAGGTTTGTTATTTTATATTAGGGACAACAGGGAGTCCCTATGCCCCTTGAGGAAAAGAGAGGGAATACGAAGAGTTTCTTAGAAAAACTAGAATACTGTAAGGGCAGTAGAAGAGAATACAGACATTACAAAAAGCTGGAGATATGGATTACCCTGGCACATGCCCATCCTACTGGGTTTATGATAAACACCTGCAGTGAGTGGTGGCTGACCGCATTGGCACTTCTGTCAGGATATTTACAGGAATTGGATAATAAAAAAAGAGCTTATGCATCTGGGATCCAACCAGCTTCTATGTGGGAAGGAGTGGAGTTTGTGGTGAGAGTGAGTACAATGAACAGGCAAGTTAAGGCTGGAAAAAGTGGTAAAGTTGTGGTAGAAAGGGTGTCTGGTCCTTGGTCTCCTTTTGAGTCATCTCTGTGGTGCCATTGGGTGTTCATGGTTGGTCAGGGGTCATGTTTCTTGCTGTACCAGAACCCACATACAGAGAGCACCAGGAGTGGAAGAGTAATGGATAATGAAAGATGTGGTCAGAGCCTGCCTAGATGGCACCCTCTGAGATTCTCCTGAATTCCTGCCTTTAGTGAAGGTGTGAAGAACCTATCCTATTAATCCCCACAGAAGATTACAATCCAGGCTATTTGTTGTTAATATTATTCAGTTATTTTTAGCCATGTCCAACTCTTTGCGACACCATTTGAGGTTTTCTTGGCAGAGATATGGAATGGTTTGCTAATCCTTCTTCCAGTCATTTTTCAGGTAAGAAAATTGAGACAAACAAGATTAAGGAACTTGCTCAGTCACACAACTAATGTGTCTAAGGCTTGAAATTAGGTCTTCCTGATTCTAGGTCCAGCATCCCACCCACTGCACCTAGCTATCTAAAATACAAACTAAGAACTCCCCAAGCCCAAAGTATGTTTTTCTCCAGCAGAATTTCAAATATCACTTGAAAACTGATTTTAAAAGAATAGAAGAGAAGCCAGATAGAGAAAGAACTACCAAGGCTTATACAGGGCATGGGCAAAGACAACCTTCCTGCTTCTAGTAGACCACATGTGCATGATTGTAACTGAGGGGCTTGATGCCTTCATTGTCAAGGCAATTTCCTTTTTAACCAATAAGTATGAAAAACTGGTGACAACTATGAGATCCTGAATAAGTAGGTGGGATTGGCAAAGACATTCTGAAGTACTGATGAGATTACTTCCTGAGGCAAGCATGGAAGGGCACTGATGGGGGTCGGTTCAACTTTATAGTCCCACCCTCTGTGGAGATTATGGGTAGCCCACCTTGCTGTGTCCAGTCAGAAATCCAAGTTATGTCAAATCCCAAGCTTAAATTGCCCCTATAAATCTGAACCTGGCTCATACCATTTTTGCTAAATCTCTTTTGGGTTAGCCCGCTGCAGTATTTTGCCTCATGGTGTCTTTCTCCTTAACTCTTCTCCATGCCTCACTGTTTCTTTTCTCTCATCCCTGTTCCATACCTCATAATGTTTTTCTCTTTCTTATAACTAACTAATTCTTTTAGGGTGCTAAATCTCTCTATTAATTTAGCCTACCAGTCAGTGATATACTCTCACCTCAAGAATATTTCCTTTCTCCTGTTTAATTGACTTTTTCATTCTTAATTGCTAAAACTACTTTCCTAACAACATGTCTCCCAAATCTATTTCGTATTTACCATTCTTGGTGTCTATTGTATCACTTCATTGTATCTATAACCTTTTCTCATAAATAAACCTACCTTTTGCCAAAGAGAATGGCCATTGTGAATTTTTCATATATCAACTCCAATGTTTGGTGCCAATTGCTCTCCTAAATCTCATCATTTGGTTTCTGAACCCCAAATCATTTGGATTAGAAAGTGATACCCTGAAAAGATCAATGGATGGTTAAAAGGTAGTAATCTCACTCTCAACTCTCTTTTCTTCAGATAAGATTAATTTCAATGTCATTTTAAGCCACTCCTTTTGGGAGCAAGTGGAGGAAGAGGAGGGTTAGAGAAGTGGTTTTCCCTATTCCTTTTTCTGGCTACCATGTGGTCCCGAGCACATCAGCCAAAGCAAGCATTGTGCTTGGTTTGCTGACAGCCTGAGGGAGAGGGAGGTTGGAGAGGAGAAAGCCCCTGAAAAATACTCTAACACTCTTGGAAAATACCACCACCAACAAAAGAATCAACTCAAGCTAGATCTAGTTTGTTTCTAGACATGCTGGACCTTGTTGGGATAGCAGTGGTTCCATAAATTTTGTGTTGTTGCTTATGTTCTAATTAAGATGAAGTATCAGCCTCCTAAAGAGTATAGCAGTAGTTATCGGTTGTTACTGAATACTAAGTAAAGTTATCCTTTCAACGTGATATAAATCCTGAAATCAACTTATTTCCTCCCTTTTTCATGCTTTCTTATTACCATAGTAAAGACAACCAGGATGTTCGAAGACTGCCTTAATTAGCATCTTTAAGATACCTATGTTGAGAACCCAAGATTTCCCAGACCGTCTTTATTAGTCTTTTTGAGGCAGTCTCAATCTCTCAATTTAGATCTTTGTTCCTGCTTTTATTTCTCATCCTTCTCTGAGAAATCCCCAAGATTATATTTCCCATATAAAACATGTGCTCATGATGAAAATCTTTGCTAAGTCCTTTTCAGGACTGAGTCCATTTTGAGGCTGTCTCTGTCTGTCTCTGTGTCTCTCTGTTTGTCTGTCTGTCTCTTTCTTTCCACCCCCATTTGTGTCTTCCCTTTAATGGCATTTTTTTTCTTATTATAGGTAACTTTGATTAGTCTGCTAAACTCCTCTATGGATTTAACCTGGCAGTCAATGTATTACTCAGCCCTTACAGCATATTCTTCTATATTATATATATATATTAAGGCTATATATCATATTCTTCCAAATTCCTTTCCTTAACCGTATTGCTCCTCAAGTCTATTTCATAGTTACCATTCCTGATGCCTATTTTATCTCTTCATTTTGTCTATAACCTCTTTTTCCTAAATAAATTTCCTTTTTGGAAAAGAAAATGGCCATTGTGAGTTTGTCACATGTATTTGAAACTAGGAACTACTATGCTGACCTCATCAAATGTATGCTATGAGTCTTTTGTGTCCTTTAGGTTTTCTTGTATGTGTAGAATAAGAGTTCTTCCCCATACCTCATTCTTATCATATATTGAATAGTTTTCTGATCTTTGTTTTAAGAAGACTATCTATGAATGACAATGTAAGCTTTAAATAATTGGTTCCAAAACCCTAGAGCAGAGAATGCAATGAGTCAAAGAACTTGAGGAAAAAAGTATGATCCCTCTTTGGGACATTAGGATCCCAACAGGCTGAATCTAGTCCAAACGATATGCCTGAAATCAGAGTACAGGGACTCCTTAATGGAGAAGAGAGTTGCTCTATTAGCCCCAATCTCGCTCTCTCTCCCCACCCTTTTCTCCTTCCTGGTCAAGGAACAATAGTTTCTTATTGCTAGAAAGAAACAGAGAAACAGGGATAAGGTTAGAAAGCAGAGAAACTGACAAATAAAGAGGAAAAGAAAGCATAGTAGGGGCTGAGATAAGAATAGGGGTATGACAGAATCAAAGGGGAAATGATATAAATAACACAATTAATCTGCAACTACTTAGACTGAGTTAAAAAAAAATCTTAAGTTCAGGAAACTAAAGACAAGTGTAACCTCAAAAATGTCTCTGAGGAGTTTTGCTATGTAACTACTGACAGGAAGTTTTAAAAAAGAGTCAACTTATTCAAAAACAAACATAACCATACTAATAAAACACAATGACAGTCACAATTTCAGAGTACCAATAAGGAAACGTGGAACCTACCTCTTGACAGGTAGGTGAGGGATTCAACATGTAGATTGAGATGGACATTTCTAAACATGCCAGAATAGGAATTTGTTTTGTTTGACTTTATATATTTGTTACAAATGTTTTTTCTTTCTTTCTTTCTTTCTTTTTTTTTCTTCTCAGTTGGGAAAGATGAAATCCAGGGGAGAGAAAATAAATTCTTATTAGCTAAAAACATTAAATTAAATTGAACAAAGTTAATATAGTTGCAAAAAACTCTGCTTCATATAACAAGTAGGAAAATACATTTCATTTTTCTCTCTCAAAAAGAAGGGGAAAAAAGTCTTCCTGACTATACCCTGCTAGAAATGTGAAATATTAATTGACAAGAAGATAACCTTTAAGTTGTTACGCTCTACTCACAAATCCAGAGCTGTCTGAAAAGCCAGACTCCCTGATATATTCTGTCTGTCATTGAGTATGTTATTGAATCTGTCACTTGTCCTGGACTGTCTAAAGAATATTCTGCCTGTCCCTACCTTCTTCACTGAACTCTGGTGGTGATTGAAGGATAGAGGAAGATACAATATTTGCTCTTGGTATAAGGAAGAAACAAACCCCAAAGTTGGACATTTAAAGATAATTTTTAAAGTATTAGGGACTCTAGGACTCTAGAAAAGTTTACTATTTATTGCTGTCAACCTTTTTTTCCCAGAGTTTGTTCTAAGGAAGGTTGTATCCATGAGTTTAATTCTTCTAAAAAGATAGGAATGTATACATGGGAGCATAATTAGAACTGAACTTAGGGCTTGTTTGGACAAAAGTCACAGGGAGAGAAGGACATAATTTCATAGTTGTCTTAGAAGAGTATCTTTTGGGTAGGTTGTTTTTCAGAAGTGAGAATTGATATGAATCAGTTTGAGGAGATTATCTGGCATAGCAGCAGAAATTCTGGGTTCAGTATGGCAATACTTCAAAGAACTTCCAATGTGAGAATTCTGCTAAGAACTTCTGATATGCCCACTTAAGGGATGCTTAGTTTTATGTCTTGCTGGACTGGTTCTAATTCCTAGGCCAGTCTGGTCTCCTCTGGTTAGGAAGGGAGCTTGAGCAAATTAAGGTAGTAAAGTCATTAACCATTCCCTTTTCATACTACAAATACTGTTGCTATTGTTGTTCCTTCTTCATTTTCAAAGAGGATCAAAGATATCCTGAGGTAACATCTTGACATGTGTTTGAATTGGATTTAAGTGGGGCAGTCATTAGCTTCACTCTCTCCTCCAGAGACACATGAAAATTTATAGCCTCTATATGTTACAGATATTAAAGTGCCCGTGAATTAGGAGACTCTAATAAGGGTCCCCAGCAAATTCTTCCTTCACAGTCTGGAGAAAGTCTTCCCATTTCCTATTATCTCATTACTTTGGGGAAAAAAAAAAACTTTTTTGCTCTTTCCCTTCCACATCTTCAGGAACTTGAATGATATTATTTGCTCTCTCCACTGTCCAGTAACCAAAGAAGGAATAGAGTCTGAGGGGGTGGTGATGAAACACCCCAAGGCTCAGAAAATATGTTCAGCTTTCCAAAGAATCTTTCCAGAATTTTCACATGATCAGAATGTTTGTTTAAAACTGAAGAAAGAGGTTAAGGGTCAGAGGAGCCTTTGAGTTTGAACTAGATAATGGCAGTTCATCCATTCCCTGCCTTAAAGAAAGCCCATCACTTCCTTGGTCGTGAACCCTGATGTTTTATTGTCCTGCATTCTTCTCATTTCCAAACAGAATTTTTAGAGTCTTCAAAGGGAATTTGCTGGCAGAAGAGTGAGTGGGAGAAGATGTCAGGAAAGGTGAAATCTCTCCTGCCAAAAAGCTTTCTTTTTGTACAAATGATGGCAACTGCTTCTCATTACATTTTTGCAAATTTGTCATTTCTAAATCTTAACTCAAGTATAGTTAGAGTTTTTGATGGAGTTAGAGATAGCAAAAGATAAAGCTAAAAGATAATGGAAACAAAAATAAATTCCATCTAGTCTTTGAATAACTTCATTCCCAGACCTTTCTATACCAACCATAATATCAGTTTCAATTCCAAAGCCCAGAAAAACTGAACTCTTCCATGGCCAAAACTCCCATTGTGGAGCTCCACTGTGTTGACTCGTAGTTGCCTCATTTGGCCCTCTAAACTTCATGTCACTTCCCCATCTCTCTACATAAGAATTATTATCTACTCTATCTTCTCCTTTCCAGTTCTGGAACCATAATCAAATTCTATCATTGCTCTTGAAAAGATGGCTCAGTTTATTCTCTTATGATTCCACTCATCATCCTGATTATTTTCCAAATCAAATATCCTTTCCTAGTTACCCTTCCGTTATGTGTGTTATCTCCTCCAGTTAGAATATTAGCTCTTACCTTAAGTGCAAGATAGTCTTTGCTTTTCATTCTATCTGTAGTGCTTGGTATATAGTTATATTATAATAAATGCTTTTCATTCACTCACTTATTCATTTATTGCTAAAATTGATCAGAGTGAAGATTTTCTAATTGTAAGCCATATACTTTTTCTTAAATTAATTTTGATCAATGTTCTCATAAATTGGTGGTCTGACTATTTGGGAACAGTTAATTTAGATTGATTCCTACATGAATAATGAAGAATTTTTCCCCCATCTACTGAAATAAGTTGATGATTAATTTATATGAATTTTCTCAATTGGAAGTTCCCTAAACCAATAAAATCAGAAATTTTGACCAGTGTATGTAGATGTTGCATAGTATATGTTGTATGTATTGAATATGTATGCATGCATTGTATGTGTTGTATATATCTGTGAATGTATATTATACCTTGACTATAACTGTGAAAAAAATAAGATCAGCTGACCTTAGGTCCTGAGAAAAAGTAGTAAGTGTGAAAGCCAGCATTAGCCATAGCAGAGGTATGGCTCAGACCTCACCTGCAAAGCAAGGTCTCATTTTCAACATCTAGTCCAATTTACAAAGGATTAACCAGGCCAAGAATACCAAACCAAAGATTCTGAGCCAAAAGAACTTTCCAATTGACTGATAGAGGTAGAATCTAGTAGTCGTTTACTCCTGCTCAGACTGAAACTCAAGTTGGTAACTTGCAGAGATCAGTCCAAGGGGCAGCAATCAGACTTTTCCTTGGATTAGACTATTTTGGGAGCATCAAAAGCTTGGAGGTACCCAGGCTTACTCTAAAATCCTGGAATAACATGACACTCCTTAGTCCAAGAAAGCAAAAATAGGACTAATCCAGATTTTTCCCCTGGAAGTGCTATAGAGTCTGGCCCTAATATCAAGTATGAAATTAGGAATTAGTCTATAAGAATGGACAAACAAAACTATACCCACATGATAATAAGCTATTATGATGTCAGGAATACTCAATAAATAAATATAGAAGAAATTGACTCCAAAACATCTATAAGCAAAACCTTGGAGAAAAACCTAGGTTGGGCACAAATGCTAGAATTATTGAAAGACATGAAATGAGAGTTTTAAAAATATAAATAGAATGGGAATGTTTGAGGAGAAAACTGGAAAAGGAATGAGACTTATTGAATAAAGAATTGGAAAGGGAATTAAGAGCTTGGCACAAAAGATAGAAAATATTGCACAAGCAACAAACTTCCTGAAAATTTGAATAGAACAAACAAAAGTCAATGACTACTTGAAGCTAAAAGAAATATTAAAACAAAGTCAAGGGATCGCAACACACCAGCAAGTATAAGGTATCTCACAGCAAAAACAATTAGCCTAGGAAATATAGGAGAAAAAATGTAAAGATCATTGAAATATCTAAATGTTATGACCAAAAACTATTTCCAGAAATTTAAAAACTATCCAATTCTCATAGAACTAAAGGGCAGAGTGAAAAACAGAAGGAATCTGAAAGAAACCCCTAAATGAAAATTCCTAGAAATATGATCATTAAAATCCAGACTTCCCAGGCTAAAAAAAATATTACATGCAGCTAAAAAGGAAAAAAAAAATCAAGTATCAAAGAACCACAGTTAGAATACTCATGTCTTACCAACTACAACTATAAGGGAATATAAAACATGGAGTGTGATATTCCAGAAAACAATGGATATGGTCCTGTAGACAAGAATAACTTACCCAGCAAAACTGAGTATAATGCTATAGGGTAAATGGGGAAATAATTCCATAGAAGAAAGTTATCAGAGTCCACTGGCAAGACAAAAGTCAGGATGATTGATGATGACCCAGAATGCAGTGGATGATTTGGCATCTTTGATGTTTGACCAAGCTCTAAGCTTCCCACTAAGCCTGCTTCAGACATGGCTATGGGAACAAATTGTACTAATCTGCCTGTTCCTCTGGGGAAGTCTTCACATGCTAACTCACTGGGGTTTGAAGCCTGTCAGTAAACTTCAACCTAGTTTATCTTGTCTGTCAAGATAGTTTTACTAGGGTGTGGCCACTGTGCATGCTAGAGCTTCTTGAAGCCACAGGTAAGATTTGAATGCCAGGTCGACTGTAAAGGTGGATGAGCAGCCCTGAAGAGAATATGACAAACCCTCACATCAAAGATGCTGATTCCTTGCTGAACAACTCAAATATCCTTGATCCTATATACCAACTGAAAAAAATTCATTTTTTTAAATACTTGGTTGATGTTTGAAAACTCAATTTCAAAAGAACACACACAAGTTTGTCATACTGCTAGTAATTATCACAGGCAATATTTAAACCCAAGTCTTTCAGACACTGATGCTAGCATTCTATCCAATGTACCTTTTGGGCTAGGCATAAACTGGGAACTTCAAGAAGCTATTACCACTATGCACATAGAACTTTTCCTAAACTTTAAGTTTAGGGAAGTTAATTTTTTTTAAATTAAGTCTTTTTATTTTCAAAACAAATGCATGTATAATTTTCAACATTCATCCTTGCAAATCCTTTTATTCCAAATTTTTTCCCTCTCTTTCCCCTACCTCTTCCACTAGAGGCAAGTAATCCAATATATATTGAACATATGTAATTCTTCTATACATATCGTGCTGCATAAGAAAAATCAGATCAAAAAGAAAAAAATGAGAAAGAAAAAATGCAAGCAAACAACATCAGAGAAAGTGGGAATGCTATGTTATGGTCCACACTCAGTTCCCACAGGCCTCTCTCTGAGTATAGATCACTCTCTCCATCACAAGATCATTTGGAATGGCCCAAATCATCTCATTGTTGAAAAGAGCTACATCCACCAGAATTGATCATTATATAATCTTGCTATTACTGTGTGTAATGATCTCCTGGTTCTGCTCATTTCACTTAGCATCAGTTCATATAAGTCTCTCCAAGCCTCTCTAAAATCATCCTGCTGGTCATTTCTTACAGAACAATAATATTCCATAACATTCACATACCATAACTTATTCAGCCATTCTCCATTGATGGGCATCCCTTCAGTTTCCAGTTTCTTGCCACTACAAAAGAGGCTGCCACAAACATTTTTGCACACATGGGTCCCTTTCTCTCCTTTAGGATCTCTTCAGGATATAGGCCCAATAGAAACACTGCTGAATCAAAAGGTATGCATAGTTTGATAGCTCTTTGGGCATAGTTCCAAATTTCTCTCCAGAATGATTGGATCAGTTCACAACTTCACCAACAATGTATCAGTGTCCCAGTTTTCCCACATCCCCTCCAACATTTACCATTATATTTTCCTTTCATCTTAGCCAATCTGAGAGGTGTGTAGTCGCAGGGAGATTAATTTTTAAAACAACAAATTCAAGTGGATTTGGATTGGGTTTTAAAAAATTGTCATTAATTTGCAGGTACAATTGAGAATAAAACAAAAATTAAGCATCTTTCACTTTTCAAATACTGTTTTGGATTTGTTGCCTTAGTTATTGTTTTTGTTCAGATCCATCATATCTTTGGTTTGAAACTCTCAGAAAGGGAACTCCCAGTACAAATTGGCATTTGTTCTGCAACTTGCAGTCTGAATGAGTTCCTGAGAATGATTTGCCCAACCAACCTTCCATCACTAAGCCAAAATTTTGCCATAAGAATAAATGAACTTTTTTTCATATAGTATTAACTTCTTTGCATCAATTGAATATAATTTTCCAGATGAAACATTTAACCTTCTCTAATCAAAATGATATATTTCTTTTTTAATTATAGCTTTTTATTTACAAGTTATATGCATGGATGATTTTACAGCATTGCCAATTGCCAAACCTTTTGTTCCAATTTTTCCCCTCCTTCCCTCCACCCCCTCCCCCAAATGGCAGGTTGACTAATACATGTTAAATATATTAAATGAGTATAAATTAAATACAATATAAGTATACATGTGCAAACAGTTATTTTGCAGTACAAAAAGAATTGGACTTTGAAATATTGTACAATTAGCCTGTGAAGGAAATCAAAAATGTAGGCAGACAAAAATAGAAGGATTGGGAATTCTATGCAGTGGTTCATAGTCATCTCCCAGAGCTCTTTTGCTGGGTATAGCTAGTTCAGTTCATTGCTGCTCTATTGGAACTGATTTGGTTCATCTCACTGCTGAAGAGGGCCACGTCCATCAGAATTGATCATCACATAGTATTGTTGTTGAAGTATATAATGATCTCCTGGTACTGCCCAAATGATATATTTTTTAAACGCTTCTTGAATTTTAGCTATTTGGAAATTGTGTTGATTTTTTTAGCCCCCTAGAATTCTAGCTGCTTAATCATCTTGCACTCTAGTTTAATCAGTAAGTCAACAAATATTTAATGACCTACTGTGAGTAATTTATTTTTTCAGCAAAAACACCTTTATGATTATTAATCTTTTCCAAATTCAAAAAGTAAAAGAATTTTTTCTTTTCTTTTTCTTTTCTTCTTTTTCATACATCACCAGATGTATAGATATACATGGAAACTAAAGATGCACAAGTAGTATAATCTAATGCAAATTCACTTGAACTCATAAGGCTTTCAAATTCATTCCTAATAATAATGGATTATGAAAAGTTCTGTAAGCAGTAATGATTGCTCTCTCCAATCCCCAGTGAGACAGCCGGAGTCCAGGATGGCAGGCCTTGTGTGCAGCCCCTTCTTTCTCTCCCCACACTCTTGGGTGGAGAATTGGCCCTGGAGCTGTGAAACAGGAAGAAGTGGGCTGAGTGACAGTGAGGGGGACAAGAGAAAGAGTAATGAGGTCAAGAATAATAGGAGAGTAGAGAAATAAAGGTGATGGTCTAGGAGGAGAAGAGCTTCTGACAACCTTGTATTATATTGTCAAATGCTAAACTAAGTGAAAGTTACCTTCTTTTAGACTGTGGGAAAGAGTGGGCCAGAGAGGCAGCTTTCCCACATTCTGCATGAGTGTTCCTAGTTCCCCAAATAGTTCAGACAAAAGAGAGATTGTTTAGAAAGCCAGATTCTTGTCTGAGTCCAGACAGAGCAACTCCACAAGGTGAAATGGAAAAAGTTTCCTATCTCCTTTTGCACACAGCCATTACATTTAGAGAAGCATTCTTTCAAGGGCCTTCTTCCTGTGGCACTACCAATTAAGGGAAACTTCTCCAACCACACCCCGGTGCCTCTGAATGCCTCTGTAATTCATATATGATAATGCCAGTCTGAGGAACAGCAGTGCCTAGTTAACGTGCCAGCTACTTGCTGAATAAGGCAAGCCAGCTGTTGGGGGCTGCCATCTGGGGGACTCATTGAGACGACATGAGATTCAAAGCTTAAAATGAACACCTTGTACAGGAACAAGATGTAACGTCTGCTGGGCTCCAAATCACCCAAATCTGGCAGACCCACTGAAAGGGGAGTCAGCTGCCAAGCTCCCTTCAGTCGTGGGGACGAGACTTCTATTCCCCTGGCCAAACCAGATGGTTTGGGAAGGAAGATGGCAAGACACTATGAGGCTCACGGCATCCTGTTTCCGACTGCTGAAGAGCCCACAAGGAGAGACATGATTTTGAAGGCCAATTTTGTACAGCACAGCACAAGTGCCTTGTTATAATCCTGGTTATTAGAGGCAGTTGCTCCGCTAAAAGATGAGATTTGTAACATCAGATACCCAGAGAAAACATGGCATAAGTATATGAGACTTGGCCACAAAGCCTCAATGAATCAATGTTTCCAGTTAACTTGCAATACTTGCAACAGTGTCTTTTGTAAGACTTCCAGAAGGCAGCAATCATACCACCACCATGAAGTGGAAGATTGTGGTATAAGGGGATAGAGGATTGGGTCTGGAATCAAGACGTCCTGAGTTCAAATGTTAACTCAGATCCTGACTAAATGGGTAATCCTGTCTCAAGTTATCTGTAAAAACTGGGATAATAATAGCACCTACTTCCAAGAGTTTTTTTGTGAAGCTTAGTTGCAAAGTGCTTTGCAAATCTGACAGTATTATATAAATTCTAATTATGAGTACTATTAATCTTATAAGGAGAATGTATGCAGTAGAGTGCTCTTTTAACAACTATTCAACCTGATGGCAACGTAGAAAAATTTCTTCAAATTGCTTTATTCTTGCCTAAGTTCAGAGAAAAAGAAATATAAGAGGATATTGTATCTACTCTTTAAGAAGAACACTGAGGAGATTTCCACCCTCAGTACTGACTGATTTCTGTTTACTTTTTCTCTTTTGTGGTTGTTTAGGCATATTGCAGAAGCCATAGTTGGTGGGCCATGGTTTAGCTCAGCTTCCAACTTAATCAAACCTTTTTCTAGCTTGACTGTCTGCAACTGAAGAGAGGAGCAGAGGACATGAGTTATTTAGTGACTCCTCCTCCCTTCCTCCCATCCTCAATCACTTTGACATGTGCGTTTATGCCATGAAATGTAATAGAATTCACAGCAGGTTCAGGAAAGAAATTTTGGCCGAAATGAGAAGTGATATAACATGAATAGCATCAGATGGTCAAGTCATATAACTCCATGAGGGTCATTTTCTTCATATGGTGAGACAATGATGATATCTCTTCTGCTGACCTCACAATACTTTTGAGATAACATGTAACTGTGATTTGAAAAATGCTATGTAAACTGAGCATATTTTTATTGAAATGAAGAGATAAGAGGGTTTAGAAGTAGAAAGAGGTCTTAAGCAGGGGTTCATAATCTGGAATTCATGGACAGATTTCAATGGGTCTGTGAACTTAGAAAAAAATTTATATTTTTCTTTTCACTGACCTCTAACTAAACTTTAGCATTTCCTTCAATTATTTAAAAACATAATATTGAGAAGAGATCCATAGACTTCACTAGACTGCCAAAGGGATCTTTGATACCTGCTAAAAGATAACAATATCATACTTCTATTAATATAAACCTGAAAGGAATCCCAGAAGCAATCTAATTCAACACTCTCATTTTATAGGTGAAAAAAGTGAGAATGAAGTAATAAGTCCCCTGAGTCCAGACCTAATGATCTCCTATTATTCCATACCTCCTCCTTATGAAATAGGGATAGAAAAAGGACTGAATCATATGATTTTATTTATAGGAGATTCCCAAATAAGGATTCAGTATCAGTAGCACCTTCTCATAAATTTAGAATTCTTGTGCATGACACAGAATATTTAGAGATTAAATGACTTATTCACAGTCACTAGGAACATATATGAGAGAGTACTTGAACTCAGGTCTTGCTGACTCCAAAGCCTACCCCTCCATTCTATCCTTCCATTCTTCATTGGAAAAAAAGTTCTTTTGTATGTAATATTGGCCTAATATACAGGTGGATGCTCATGAGATATGATCAAAACATTCTCACTATCCCACTTCACTATTTGAAATTCCATCATAGTTTTAATCCATTTTTTTGTCTAAGTGGCATACTTTCTTCTTTTAAAATACTTTTTGTATTTATTCCTTTTCTATCCCCACTATTGCTACTAGCCTGTTCTAAGCCATCACCACATCATATCATCATATGTCACATATATAATAACCATTTTACTACCCTTTTGGCTGATCTCTGAGCCTAGATTTGACCTCCTCCAAATTACTTTGTACATGATTGCCAAACTCATCTTCAGGCAACACTTTCTATTAATCTTACCTCATTGCTCAAGAAACTAAAAGGGCTCTTTATTGCCCACCATATTTAAGATAGACTATCAAGACTCCTCAAATCTTGAACCACTAAATCTCATTCCCCTTTTCTTCCTAATACAAATTAGTCAGACTGGCTTTCAATTTACTATTCATACGCCTTCCATTCATTGCTTACATAATGGCTTTGCTACTACTGTTTCCCTCCCTACCAACTATCTAAATCTTACTTCCCATCTCTCTTGTGGAATTTTCTTCAATAACTATCTTATATGCTTATCTCCTCTTTCTTTGTTCCCAATTGCATTAGGAGTACCATTCATCCCAGGGCTTACCTGTTCTTAATTGTTTCATTTGGTCTCCCGAGCTGTGGGGTGAATTAATTCCTTCAGGGCAAAACTAAAATGTGGGCTCAGCACACAATGAAGCCTTGACAATTATGTGACTGAGTATGAGACCGGTATTTAGTCTCTGCATGAGTACATAATTAAAATTCAAATGCTCCAGCAGAAGAAATAATCAACATCTTACTTTTTTAACCCACTGTTGTGAGTTAATTTATCAAATTAACTTCTGCTATGGTAAGTCCTTGAAAACAAGATTAGGCAAGAAAAAGAGACAGCTTGGAGGCAATGTGATACACTACAAAGAATGCTGGACTCTAGAGTAAAAGGATCTAAGAAGAAATACTGACTTGAACATTTATGATCTTGAGGAAATCACTTAACTCTAGTTCCTTCATCTATAAAATCAAAGGATTGGACCAAATGACCTTTAATGTCCCTGTTGGCTTTAAATCTGTAGTGGCCATAAATTCTCCGTGAGATGATAGCAGACACAGTGAGGAAAACACTGGCATAGGAACCTATAGAGAACATATTTAAATCTTGCCTCCTCCACTCACTACTAGGTCTCTTCTCTACCCTTCTACAAAAGGAAAATGATAATAATAGTACTTAACTGACAATGCTGTTGTGAAGAGCAGTAGAATAATGTTTTTTAAAGAGCTAGAAAAAGCCATCTCTTATTACCATGGAAAAGGGAGAATGAAAAAATATTAGGTAATTTCAACTCTTCACAATTTTGCCTTGTATCAGTCCCAATTCTATGTATCTGTTCTCTATTTTCTTATAAAATTGTAAACTCTTAGAAGGTGCAAGCTATTGTACTATAGAGAAACTACAGAGATTTTATGCTGGCCAAAATACAGTACAAAAGTCATGAATTTTGTTGCTGGTACATATACATAATAAAAATAGAAATGTAGATTTTACTTGTTTCATGTAGCTTCATTGTCATGCTCATCAAAATGGTTCTTGGTAACAAGATTCACATTAGCATCCTAGTGTCCCCACAATTTATATAGGTTTCTGAGGAAGAAATTTTTTGGAGTAGATTGAAAGACACAGAATGACAATCAGAAATATAACCAGAATTAAAAGAAATTTTCTAACCCCAAGTCAGGATGCCATCTGAAACTAAGGATCCTGAATCAGCACAAGGAAAAGAAACAGTTTTTGCCTGAAACATTTCTTTGCTTTTTGTCAACCCTGATTTGGGGCTTATAACCTGTGCTACTAAAAGTGCATCAGCTTACCTTAATCAAGGAGACATTGTAACAGTACCAGAAAATATGGAGGCAACTGGGTGGGACAGAAGATAGGGTGCAAGGACTGGAGTCAAGAAGACCTCAAACACTTAGCTGTGTGAATCTAGATAAATCATTTAACCCAGTTTGCCTCAGTTTCCTTATAAGTTAAATGAGCTGGAGAAGAAAATGGCAAACCACTCTTTGCCAAGAAAATTCCAAATGGACTTACAAAGTCATGCAGAACTGAAAAATGACTCAACAGAGTCAGATGTAGATGAAATACAATAGCAGATGTCCTTAAAGAACGAAATAAATAAAAAATATCTGAAAGAGACAGAAGAATGAAGAATAGAGATTCTATACATGATAGACATCACACAAAACACAGCAAAAAGCAGTACAATTCCATCACAAGAAGATAGCGAATAGCCCTAAATCAGTGGACATATGAATTGTCTGCGAGATACATCTTCCTTGGCTTCCTGTGATTTTAGATACATGCCCTCCATGAGTAGGGCCCTAACATAGTGATTTCCAGGGTACATATTCTCTATGTGTGTCTCCTAAACATATTAATTGCTAACACACGTGGCTTCCATAAGTAAATAGGTTGCTGTTGTGTTTCTGTTACTCATTCACTTTACATGTTACATGTTTACATGTTACCTGCCCACTTCTGTTGCTTACATGTGTGCATATAATGCATGTCCTTTGCCAGCACAGAGTCTTTTTATGGATGCTCTTTACCACTAATGGTTTGTTAAGTTACACTCCAAGTGAGCATGAGGGAGCTCTTTTTTGTACTAGTTCTTTGCCGAGTTAGTTGATTAAATTTATTTTATTTTCAATTGCTATGTCTTTTTGTCTAGCAGAAAAAAAAGAAGGAAGCATATTGGGAGGGATTCATGAACTGTTTTTTTGGGTAGGTGTTGACCTACAGAGTACATCAAACTAAGAATAGGCTCTAGGGGTCTGTGTCAGAAAGGAACTCTAGGGTGTAACTTAATATGGTATTACTGAGAGCAAATAGTGCATTTATCCTACATTTTGAAGAGAATAGAATTCTGTGCTTTAACATAAAATTCTTGTCACCATCTATCAATCACTGCTACATTCTTATTTAAAAGATAAGGGCTTAGGGGCAGATAGATGGTGCAGTGGATAGAGCACTGCCCTGAAGTCAGGGAGGATCTGAGTTCAAATCTGACCTCAGACACTTAACACTTCCTAGCTGTGTGACTCTGGGCAAATCACTTAACTCCAATTGCCTCAGCAAATTAATAAAAAAAAAAAAGAAGGGCTTCAGGATATACTCTGAATCTATAAGACTTCTCTTGTGATGGTGACATACCCAGGAAGACTAAATTCTAAGTAGTGTCTCCATGCTAGCTGTCGTGGATTAGTTACAGTGCCTTGCATTGATTTAGGTCTATTTTTCATATAAGATCCATCAAATGATACAAATCTGTAATCACATCTTCCTGGTCTAAAAGATGACTAGTTCTTTTAACAAACAAGCAGGTTTATGCATTCTGAATTAAAATGTTGACTCTTTAAGCACCTGGGATTTTGGCTAGTGGACATATTTCTTTCTTTCAACAATTATTTAAATGATCCTTTCTGATCAAGAAATCTAAGAAATGTTTAGTGTCTTTCAAAACGATGACAACCCACAAATGGAAGCACATTCAATCAAGCCAAACCAGGCAGAAATTTCTCAGCCTGTCACTGAGACGAAACAGCCCTACACACAGATCCCAGAAACATGAGTTTCCCAGTCCTTGTGGCAAAGCCTTTACACATATAAATTTAGACATCTGGAGAGAGGGAAGAGGAAGAAGAAAAAAGAGGAGGGAGAGAAAGAGAGAAAAAAGGCATCAGGAGAGAGATAGAGATAGAGATAGAGAGAGAGAGAGAGAGAGAGAGAGAGAGAGAGTCAATATAAGTCTTCCAGTCAGTCTGGATAGTAAACTGTCCTCATGCAATTTTGTAATAAAAATGAATGTTTATAATTTTGCTTCATTAAAGAAAGTCACAGGCATAGTGATTCCATTAATATTCTGGTCAACTGAATCTGAGTTCACATACTTCCTGAAGAAGTATGATCTCACACGTACTTTCCCCCATATTAGTTAGCAACTGGAGAGTTGCTTTTAACATCAGAACACAGCTTACTTCTTTATGCATTTACTTTTTATTCTCCTTTGTCCCAATTCCTGGCTCACAGAATCTGAGTAAAGCTATTCAGGCATTTTTATACATAAATATACATGTAATTAAAATATTACAGTACAACATGGCTACTTGCCCAGGAGCACTTGTTACTCAGAGATGATGGGTATGAAATCTAACTACATTAAGCCACAAGATGATCGCTTGAGAAAATGTGTTTTTCCCCCTTATAAATAGAAATAGTAATGACATTTCTGATGCCCCTCTCCAGCCCATTTCCCCTTCCTTTTCATTTTAGGTCTCTTTTTAGTCCAGGTCCTGGGAACTTACTTGGCTTTAACACTTGAGCCGGGGGCATTCCCAGTGCAAAGGGCACATGGGATTCTGACTAAATTGAGAGGTCATCCCAGGAATTCATGTTCACTTTATGGAAAGTGTGGATTGGCTCATAGAATCCAGGACCAAATTCACCCCTAATTAGATAGGGCCTAGTGGTTGGCTTGGTTGGTCTTACTGGCTCTGAACCAACTTCCTCAAGAAATTCCAGACCAAAGCAGATCCACCCAGGATACCACAGTCCAGGCCTTTGCCATTATGGCTGGATCAGAACCAAGTTAGTATCAGATAGGGGACAAGAAGAGATAGAACAAATGGGTATAATTATTCTATAGATTATGAAAAGATGGACAATATGGATGAGATTAGGAAAAATATTGTGGACTGATAAAAATTTGGTTTGTCTTCAAAGATTATAAGGACTTCTATATAAGACCACTCCACTTCTCAGTGTTTTAAATTAAACACTAAACTTGTAACAAAAAGTCTCTTTTACTCTCTACTCCTATTCCTTCCCATATAATTTATACAGCATTAATAAGTACAAAATAGATTGAGCTTAGTAATACACATTTCATCATTTTCAATGTTTGAAGATTTGTTCATTTTAAATTTTTAATCATTATGTAGAAGAAGAGAACATGACATTTTTTTGTTTCGTGGGCAAGAGAGCCCTCCCTTCTTGGGACCTCAGTTTCCTCATTTGCCAAATGATGGGGTTAGACTAAATGATTTCTAAAGTCTCTTTCAACTCTAAAATCCTATATATTTATATCTATACCTATATTTATGTGTATGACTTGATCCACAATACATTATTTTATTTAAGTATTACTCTCAATCTAATTTAGGATATGGATTAACTACAATGAAATCTTTGAAGCTCTACCTCAAAATTTCCTTTCA
Organism: Antechinus flavipes; assembly: GCF_016432865.1. Classification (NCBI taxonomy): domain Eukaryota; kingdom Metazoa; phylum Chordata; class Mammalia; order Dasyuromorphia; family Dasyuridae; genus Antechinus; species Antechinus flavipes. The sequence goes on along the minus strand of NC_067398.1, from coordinate 152,749,692 downwards.
TCAAATAAATTGTATGTTTTCTTTTTTACCATCAAAGACATTATTTTTTAAACGCCATAATCCACTCCAAACACACATGCTTATACTTACATTCCCCAAACCCCTCACCAAGCCCTGACAGCTTTCAGAGACTGTTTCTTTTCTTCCTTTACACTGTCTACAACTCAAAGTTGGGATTTCTCTGGGCTTTTGCTCATATTTATACAGCTCTATGATATTTGAAAAAATAATTTAAGCCATGAAGAAGTAATGTATGTCTTTATTATTCTTTTTTCAACCTTTTCTCCATCTGTCTCTTTTTTATCTTTGTCTCTGTGATTCTGCTATCTCTGTCTCTGTCTGTGTCTTCCCCAGAATCCCTATACTATTGATCAACATTTTATTGATTCTCTATTGGCTGTTATCCAATATTTATTAAGAGTCCAAGAAAGATTTCTTCCATCCTGATGCCCTTTCTTTGCTAAGTGTACGAGGGAACACTTGATCCAAGATTGTCCTCTTTTTAACATGGCTGAAAAAAATATTGACTTAATAAAACCCTGATGACAAAAGAAATTTCTATTGCATAAGAGATAGAGTCTAAGACTATGAATCAATACTTTTCAAAAAAATTAATAATTCCTTAAAATGTTCAAATTTGCTAATATTCAAAAAGATTCAAACAACTTGAAGTTAAAACTTTACCTCCATAAATTGTGAAAAAAATAATTAAAAAGAAAAGGACCAGGTTGTTAGTTGAGTTATAAAGAAACAAACGTATATATTCGTTACAGATGAAACAATGAACTTTTTTTTTTTTAGCAGAGAAATCAGGTAAAAGTAATTTAAAAATTAATGCTTCACTTTGCTCCAATAATTCCACTATTAGGAATATATCATGAAAGGGTTATCCAAAACAAAACACATTTGTTTAAAATTTTTTCTAGCAGTATTTTATTATTTATTTTTAAATTAAGTTTAATTTTTTTAATGAAAAAAATCTACCTTTTCTCCCTCTTACATTCTTTCCTCAAAGAAACAACTATGTATGGTTAAACAAAATAAACTTTCTACTTGTACATGTCCTAAAATATATGGTTTAATCTGTACTCTGTGTTCATAACTTCTGCCAGGAGGTAGGCAGCATGTTTCATCTTGAATCTTCTAAAATTATGGTTTTATTGATCAAAACTTTTTTATCTGAAGCAATTGGGGTTAAGTGACTTGTCCAGGGTCACACAGTTAATTGATCAGAGTTCTTAAGTCTTTTAAAGTTGTTTATCTTTATAATGTTGTTATTTTATAATTTGTTTTCTTGATTTTGATCACTTTACTGCATCAGTTCATTAAAAAAATTTTTTTCCCCCTGGGTTCTCTGGCTTATTTCTTTCATCATTTTTATAGCATTATGATATTCCTATGTATTAATATGTCAAAATGTATTTAGCTTTTTTCTCAATTGATGGCAACCCCTCAGTTTCCAGTTCTTTGTCTGCATAAAAAGAGTTGCTATAAATATTTTTGTACATATGGATCTTTTTATCTTTCTTAGATTTCTTTGGGTATAGACCTAATAGTGGTATCTCTGGGTCAAATAGTATGCATAGTTGAGTGACTTTTGAGCAGAGTTCAAATAGCTTTCCAGAATTACTTTACTTGTTAATAGTTCCATCAGTCATACATCAGTGAACACACACTTTCTCATAGATTCTCCAGCATTTGTTATTTTCCTTTTTGTCAACTTTGATGATCTGATAAATATGAAGAAGAAAATCACAGTTGATTCAATTTGTATTTCTCTAATTGTTAATGATTTGGAGTGTTTTTTTTTTAATATGACTTTCTATATAGCTTTTTTTTCCTTTAACAAATTAGTTGGTCATATTCTTGGCCATTAGTGGGTAATGGTTTTTATTCTTATACATTTGAATCAATTCCATGTTTATCTTGGAAATGAGACATTTGTTAGAGAAATTTGTTGCAAAGACTCTCCCCTCCTACTCCAGTTACTTGTTTCACTTCTACTTTGGCAAGCATTATTTATAATGGGAAAAAAAGCTAGAAACAGCCTAAATATCTCACCAAGGAGAGATTGTTAAATAAATATGTTACATCAATTTAATTGCATACTACTTTGCAATTAAGATTGACAAGTGTGAAGAATATAAAGAGATATGGAAGGACATTTATGAAATAATTCAAGTCAGAAAAGAATATCCAGAAGAATAGAGCACTTGCTAACTATGACAATATAAAAAGAAAAGTGAATTGGAATGAATGACCAAAGCATCTCAATGGATACAGGATATGAAAGAAAGTTTGTTAGGATATTTTTTTTATATTGAAATTCATGTTTCAATGCAATAGTTATCTAGCAAATTTATTTAGTTGTATTGATGACTAATATTGATACTCATGTATTTTCTAATGAATTTAAAAAAAAACATCATTCTTAAATGAAATCCATCAGCTTTGCCCAGCTACCAAAGGACTCTATGATCTTTTTTTTTTTTTTAATTATTTTTTTATTGACAGAACCCATGCCAGGGTAATTTTTTACATTATCCCTTGCACTCACTTCTGTTCTGATTTTTCCCCTCCCTCCCTCCACCCCCTCCCCCAGATGGCAAGCAGTCCTATACATGTTAAATATGTCACAGTATATCCTAGATACAATATATGTGTGCAGAACTGAACAGTTCTCTTGTTGCACAGGGAGAATTGGATTCAGAAGGCATAAATAACCCAGGAAGAAAAACAAAAATGCAAGCAGTTTATATTCATTTCCCAATGTTCTTTCTTTGGGTGTAGCTGCTTCTGTGTATCCTTGATCAATTGAAACTGAATTAGCTCTCTTTCTCGAAGAGATCCACTTCCATCAGAATACATCCTCAAACAGTATCATTGTTGAGGTATATAATGATCTGGTTCTGCTCATTTCACTTAGCATCAGTTCATGTAAGTCTCTCCAAGCCTCTCTGTATTCATCCTGCTGGTCATTTCTTACAGAGCAATAATATTCTATAACATTCATATACCACAATTTACTCAACCATTCTCCAATTGATGGGCATCCATTCATTTTTCAGCTTCTAGCCACTACAAACAGGGCTGCCACAAACATTTTGGCACATACAGGTCCCTTTCCCTTCTTTAGTATCTCTTTGGGGTATAAGCCCAGTAGAAATACTGCTGGATCCAAGGTATGCACAGTTTGATAACTTTTTGAGGGCTCTATGATCTAATGAAGACTAAGAACCCCTGCTACAGATTGTGTGTGTGTGTGTGTGTGTGTGTGTGTGTGTGTGTGTGTGACTTTCAGTGTGTGGAATTGGGGAGGGACAGTTGCTATAACCAAATATTGAGTGAGGTGGTGGTAGAAGAAGTGGAGGGAGGTTGGGCAGCAGGGAGTAAAGTAATTAGGAATTAAGTTCAGCAGATCACTGAACTAGAAAAATGATCTAACCCAGAGACTGTGAAGATCAAGGGAGCTCATGGCTTCAAGCCAAAAGCAACACTGATGTTTAGAAATGTTGGCAGGAGGAAACCCCCAGAGTCAAGGACAAAGCCTCCTGGATTGCTTCTGGGAAGGGGTCATTATTCCTAGAAAGAAGATCCGAATCAGAGAATTCAAAGGTCTGGATAGAATACTTTATGGGTTGAGTTGGGGTTACCATTTGCTTTGTCATTCTTCATTCTAGATCCTATATACTCACCACTTGATATAACATTAAAAGCCTATGCAGAAACAGCATTCCCAGCTGTCATATAAGCACATAAAACATGCCATTGTGAGCACAATCTTTTGACAAGGCCATAGAGAATGAATGCTACCCCTTCTTTTCCTTTCATTTTCTTATTAACTTTGAAGGCTGGCTCTCAACCTCATTATTCAATTGAAATTATTCTTTTTAGTTATCAGTGATGTGTTAATTGACAAATCTAATGTTTTTTTCTCAATTCAAATCCTTCTTGACCTCACTACAACCTCCAACAATGCCAATCATTTTCTAATCAATATTCTCTTCTCTCTGGATTTTTGTAGCACTGCTCTCTCCTGATTTTCTTCCTATCCATCTGGCTGCTTCCTTTTAGTCTCCTTTGATGTATTCTTCTAGATGTTATCTATTAACCATGTTTGTCCCCCAAGGCTCTATTATGGAAGCTCATCTCACTTTATTCTATTTTGTTTGGTGATTGCATCAGCTCTCATTGATTCAGTTATCACTTGTGATAACAGATCTTTTTGCCCATCCCTCTCTTATGCCTCCAGTCCTGAATCTTCAATAACTTATTAGATATCTTGAACGGTATGTCCTGAAGATTTATATTAACTCACTATGACCCAAACTGAACTCATTATCTTTCTGCTTAAACTCTTTTCTTTTCCTATTTTTTTTTTTTTTATCATTGTGAAGGGTACCACCATCCTCCTAGTCCTCCCTGTTAAAAACCAGGGTGTTAGCTTTGACTCTTCTCTCTTTTTCAATCTCCCATATCCAATCTGTAGATAAGTCCTATACTGAAATACTTTTTGAAATATCTCTTGCATATTCTCCCTTTTTTCTTCTAACAGTTTTGCTGCTCTGATGCAGGCCTTCATCACCTCATGCCTCCTTGAATCCAGCCTCAACTCTTCAGTGCATCCTACATTTAGCTAACAAGGTGATTATCTTAAATTACAGGTTTAACTATACCACTCCCTACTCAGTGAAATACATTGGATTCCTATCAACTCCAAGATCAATTAAAAAATCTTATCATTGGTCTTTAAAGTCCTTTATAATTTGAACTTCTTTCTTTACCTTTTTAGTCTTCTTATATCCTAACTCATCTTCACATATTCTACAATCCCATGACTCTAGTCTCCTTGGCTTTCCTTAAACAAAACACTCCATCTCCTGACTGTGCATTTTCGCTAGTAATTTCCCATGACTTGAATGCTTTCTCTCCTCACCTCTGCCTCCTGACTTCCTTCAAATCCTGCTAGAACTTCACTGTCAATAAGAACACTTTCCTTATGCCTCCTCTCCCCTTAATGCACTGGTTTCCTTTTACAATTTTACAATTCACTTCAATTAGATTTTGAGCTCCTTGAGGACAGAGATTTATTTTGCCTTTTTTTTGAATCTCAGAATTTAGCACCTTATGTACTTGGTACATAGTAGGCACTTAATAAATAATTGTTGATGACTTGACTTGATTTTCTGAGGCACCAGTGAACTTTGGATGGGTCATTTACTTCAAATATACTCTTCCTGACATATGGAAGAATAGCCTCAAATTTAACTTATGGATGGCATATAGAAACTCTTGTGATTGCCAACACATGCTCCTTTCTCTCCCAAAGTGTATAAATGATGATTAAAAGACATATAAAAATGAATTAAGGCTTGAGGGGATTTTAACTTTCCATTTATTTCAAAATATTACATTAGACTGGAGGAAAATTAAAATTCAGGAATGTTTGGGTCTTTCTCCTCCCCTAACCCTTAAAAAGCTTTTCCTCAGCTCAGAGATTCTTTTGCATTTTTTTTTCTTATGCTAACAACCAAAGGGAAGGGAATATTTCTACCACAACATTTTTTTCCATTTCAATTAAAAAAAAATGTTCACCAGGCCTTGGCAATATTACCCATAAGTTGAACAGATGTTTGTTTGTTTTTATTTTTACTCAGAAATCTTTAATCTTGGGTATTCAAATAATAATTTTGATTGAGCTTTACAAAAAGTTCCAGGGAAGTAAATAATTCTCTTACTTGGGGCTGGAGGGAAAGAATGATGTGGAGATATCACCAAAGCTAATAGAGAAATCTGTCATAAGGAAGAGTATGTAGTTAACTCTTTCCCTGAGTTTCCCTGATGAGTTTAGCAGCACAGATTGGAAATTAAATGACAAGGGATTAGAAGAAACATGGTGCAATGAAAAGAGCTTGGTATTGAGTTCAGAAGACCTGGGCTTTGCTGTTTGCCACTTAAGTGACAGTGAGTAAATCATTTAATTTCTACCCTTGAGTCTCCTAATCTAAAACGAGAGTGATAAATTAGCTGATCTCTAAGTTTCCTTCTAGCTTTAGGCCCATTTTCTAGTTTCATACCTCTGAAGATTCCTTAATTCATCATAATACTCCTTTTTCAATCAATCAGTTTTCAGTCATTCACCAATGTTCTATCATGTGGAAAGGCATTAGGTTCTGAAGGTATGACAACAAAAAATTGTGTTAGTCCTTGAACTAATAGTGCTACTTTATAGCAGGAGTTTACATTGTCTTGGCTGAAAGCAAATAAATAAAACCTATACCATGGCAGTAACATCTGGGGGAGTCAGGGAAGAACTTTTAAAGAAGGCAGCACTTGAACTGAACCTAAAAGGATACAAAGTGAAGGCAGAGATAAGAGAATAGTCCATGAATGGAGAAATGTCTATTCAAAGGCACTAATGTGTGGAATAGAATGCTGTGTACAGGGAAAAGCAAGTTGTCCAATTAGATTGGAGACAGAAGAAAGAAGAGGGGTTATGTTTAGGTTGAACCCAAACTATGAAGGTCTTTAAAAGCCAAAGAGGGGAATATGTATTTTATCTTAAAGGCAATGGGGAGCCATCAAAGCTTCAGTGCCACCAAATTTGTAGTTTAGGAATATCAATTTTGCAACTGTTGTTTAATCATTTTTAGTCATATATAACTTTATGTGATACCAATTAGAGTTTTCTTGGCAGAGATACTGGAGTAGTTTCTCATTTCCTTTTCCCTATCATTTTGTAGATGATAACACTGAGGCAAAAAGGGCTAAATCATTCACCCAGGATCATAAAGCTAATAAATGTCTGAGGCTAGAATTGAATTCAGGAAGATGAGTCTTTTTGACTCAAGATATGGCATTCTATCAATTGTACAAACTAGCTTACAACTTTTGTGGGGAGGTTGGGTAGGAGGGAAAATTGGAGAGAAGAGAGACTGAATTTGGGGAGTCCAGTTTGGAGGCTGCTGAAACATTCTAGGTGAAAGATGAGAAAGGGAGAGCTTGAATGGGATGATTATGATCTGAGTTGAAAGAATGGGAAGGCAAATAAATTTTGAATGGAAAATGCAATGCTCATCTAGAGAGAGAATTATGGAGACTTAATGTAAATCAAAGCATACTATTTTCACCTTTTTTCTTTTCTTTTTGTCTTTCTTGAGTTTTCTCACTTTTGTTCTGATCCAAGTTTGATTTTAATCTTTTTTTCTTTATTTTTCCTTATGATTAGAAAATAATCAGAATTGCAGAAATCAATTCTAATCTGTGATGTTTATGCAGACTATTAAAAAAAGTTACATTAAAATAAAAATTCTGATTAAATTTATAAATTAAATAAAAACAAAATTAAAACAAAACTTTGCACTATTTTTAAAAATTAGATTAAGAAAAAATAAAAATTATAGTAAATCAATAATTCGATAATTTTTTTTAAAATATAAAGATCTGGGACTTAAGAAAGGCAGTGTCCTTTAAATTCAGTTATCTGTTTTCTTCAGTTTTTAACTAATCTCTATTTCTACATGAGAAAGAAAGATATTTCTTGCAAGTGGTTAAAGAAAGTAGGATCATTGTTTAGGAGAGTTCATCAAGGCAACCTCTGCAATTTGGTAAATGTGTGAACCCCAATGGATTTTATAAACATTTTTCAGTCCTTTAGCCTAGATAAATGTCCCAGAGTATACCCATTAGCATTAATGATAGACTGGGTGTTTTATATTTGAGTCCATTCCTCTCTTTGCATTTGAAGCCTACTCTTTTTGTTTTACCTTGCTGAGGTCTATGGCCTCATATCCCAGATTCTCATGGGATATGAATTTTCATATCTTCAACCCTTCAGCCAATTGGCAGAGATGCTACTGAACTATTAGCAGACAAACAGCATTATCTTTTGGGTTAATCTGGTTAACACAAAATAAGCAGAACAGGAGCCAATAGGAAGGGAAGAAGAAGAAGATAGTCCTTGGGCTTGCAAGTCCATGGGCTTCCAGTTAAAGAAATTCTAAAATATCCATACACAGAATAATCTGGTACAGGTGAGAGGGAACAGGGTGTAGGGTTTTTCTTCATTTTTATTGTTTACATATTTTTTAAGAAAAGGGAAAAAAAAGACATTTTCAATATCCTCTTTTTTTTAGACATTACCAAAAGAATATTCTCAAGGGAGAAAAATCACAATACTGATTTGCTCTTGGGAACCAAACAATATAGAAGTGTAGTCTTGGGGAATCATGGATTTTATGGTCTTCAGAGTTTGTCTAACTAGGAAAGTACTTGAAGGATAACAAAGTAGGTATATAAAAAGCAAATTTACCCTTTGATCCAAAGATGCCACTACCAGGCTAATACTGCAAGGAAATCATTGAGAGAGAGTCCTCATATGTATTAAACAAAGTTTGGCACATGAATGTAATGAAGTATTATTACACTCTAAGAAACAATGAAGATGATAAATATAGAGAAGTAGGGAAAATTCTACACAAACTAATGTAGAATGAAGTAAACAAAATCAAGAACAACAATATACTCAATAACTATAACAGTGTAAATGGAAATAATCACACATACACTCATACTCACACACAACCAAAAGTGAATATTATAAAACAATAAAGAACAAGCCAGGCCCTAAAGAAAAGATAGGAAAAGACACATCATCCTTCCATTTTATAAAGTGGGAGATTCACAACTCTGATACATTGCATATAGTTTCAGTTTTTTTCAAAGTAATGATCAGTTATGCAGATTTTTTCTTTTTTAAAAATACTATTTGTTACACAGATGACTCTGGAGAGGGGGAAATACTGAAAGAAAATATGGTGATATAAAAATATTATCAATAACATTTTTAAAAAGAAAGGGAATGTTGCAAAATTACACAAAATAGCATGGCTCCAAAGAAGCTATCTAAGAAGATGCTTCTACCCTCGTTTTTTGAAGAGGTAGTAGCATATGGGTATGGGACATTGTTGTCAACTAAGAGAGAAAGAGAATTATTCCCTTCTACCATGATTGCTACAGGACAACCTATTTCCTTTTTGTTTATAGGAACAGACAATGGAGGCATCCTTGAACTTCTGGGAGATAGAAAGCCTCCTCTTGCCATATAACTTGTAAAATATCATCTAGGTTTTGTATGGTCAGTGAATTATTTGCCTTGTAAATCTCTGCTGGTATGGAATCAGCACTTATATGAGAGAAATGTAACAGAATTCTAAAGCTCTTCTTCAGTTGAAAGTTTGTCTAGAGAGAGATTGACTTCAATGTGAGTTATATGGTCAATGGCTTTATCATTGGTTGGTGACAGTCTGTTGAAAACTCTATGGAAGTGTTCTGCCCATCTCTTCAACATCATGTCTTTATCACTAATAAGGACAAATTAATAGTGTCCTTATCACTAACAATAATAAGGTCCACCAGGATTAAGTAGGTGAGATGCATCATAGGTCTTTGACCCATAAATAGCCTTCAGGGCATAATAAAGGTGCTTTGGATTGTTATAATTAGTATAAAGCTGAATTTCATCTGTCTTCTTACTCAGCCAAGAATATTGCATCTCATTAACCTTCCCTTGAATTTTATTTTTGGTGCAGTTAAATGCTGCTTTCTTAAAGACATGAACTATCCTTTTGGTAAACCCTGTGAAGTTCTGGTTTTTCACTTAGCAACTTTTGAATTTTCCTGTCATTTTCATCAAACTAGACTTGATGTTTACAAGTGTTCTGGCCTAAATGAGTAAATACAGTGTCGTACACCAAATCTTTGACAGCTGCCTACTCCTTTTCTGCTTCAACTCTCTGTTGGCTAGACTTTCCCTCCAAGTTAACAACAATCTGTTTATGCTTGGAGAAGAACTCTAATCTGTTAACAATGAGTCTTCTGGTAGCTGTCTTGCATAGGGACTGCTTCTTTTGTCGAATGTAAATGGTTAGCTTGGAGGGAATGAGTATGTTTGAACCAGCACTTTGTGCTATTTTCATCACCCTTACATCTTGTCTGTCTCTTCCCTTTACAATGACAATCTATTAAATGCCGGTGTTTGCTACAAGAGTAGATCCACAAAGCTTTAATGCATTTAGGTAAACAAAAGGCAGTGTTGATGATGAGAAGGTCATTAAGTGCACCATTCTTCAGTAGTAAATGGCTATTATTGCTGTTTCTAATTCCATTTTTCCCCTGGACTTCCAGCAACTACTTCAGAAAAACATGTATACAGTTCTGACCGGTAAGGTAGTCTTGTTTCACTATCAGGATGTGATAATTGTTGAGTCCTCACAACAAGAGCTGTTCATCTTTCACATATACTGTGTTTCATGTTGTCCATAATTGTGTACACATGTGCCAATGGAGTAGAGAAACATCTTCCCAAAAGTTTTTGTACATTTTGTTTTTGATATATATATTTTGATCACAAGGTAACATCCCTACCTGCTGCAGTAATCAGATCAGGGTTAGATAAGGTAAAGCAGCCAATTTTTAGGACACTTTTTTCTAGTCCATTCCTCACAACAGGAGGTGAGCAGTGTAATGTGGTTCCTTAAAAAACTTCTTGGACTCCTAGGGACTACCAAATTCCACTATTGCTTGAGACTAGTGAGATATTCTTCTGACCTGGGCTGCCTGTGAGCATGATTGTGACCATAGCTTCCAGTGTATCTGTACCTGCTACTTCATCACTTGCTTTTCATCACAGGACTTTGAAGTAGGTAAAAATGGTAAAAGGGAATGGTAAGGTCTATTGACATGTATATATTGGATTTAGTGAGGCAGAGTGGCAGGAAGCCATTGACCTCTCTCTTGAAGACTCATTGGAGTTCAGTGACAAGACAAAAGACAAAACAACTGATGGAGGCTCAGGATACATAACATAACACTGATGTCTTCAGTATCTAACCAAGTTATAAGCACTCTACAACACCTGCTTTCACCACCTAAAATACCATCTGTTCTTTGCCAGAGAAGTTTTCACATGCTTGGAATGGACAGTTCCCTAACTCACCAATGGATTCAAGGCTCATTGGTTACCCTTAACTTAGTTTAATCCATTGTTGAAATGTTTTACTTTTTGTGGTATGGCAGCTGGGCATCCTATGTTTCTTGGAGCCATAGATAAGAACTGGGTGAATCAGATGGACATCAAAGCTAAAAAGCATCCCTGAAAAAAAAGGGCTCGGAAACTTTCACACTAATGGTGTGAATCTTTCCTAAATATCCTGTGTATCCCAGTTCCAAAGAATAAATTCCAACATTTCCTTGGAGAATAAGTGACACAAACAGAATTTGAAACATATTGATTATTCAGTGTTTTTCTCATTTTAACAAATTAGAAGAAATGAAAATCAGGCAAGAAGAATAATGGGGATTAAGACATGCTTATAAACATTTAGTATATTTGACCTGGTCAATTGGAATCTCAAAAATGAATAGGACCTCAGAAATCCCTTAATCTAATTCTTGCCATTAGCCACTATTCCCTCACTAATATTATCTGACAATAATAGCTAAGGAAATAGTTATCTGTCATTGAAAGAGAACTTTCTCTTTCCTCAGGCAGTCCATTCTACTTTTGGACAACTCTAATTTTTACTATCAAAGGACTGAGGTGTAGTTCCCTGATACTTGCAGACTTGTGTGACTCCCACTGAGTAAATTACTTGATCTTTCTGGACCTTATTTTCCTGATTCCTGAAGCAAGGGAATTGACAGTGATGTTCTGGAGACAATTGGTATTGGCCTTCCAGAGTTGACTTCAGTGTGAGCATTTTCATCTGGAAAATTGGCAAATACTATAAATCAGAACTTGTTGGTTAACTGAACTTAAGAAAATTGTGAAAAAAACTTAATAATGAACTATAGTTCCTATGAACTGTAAGGTACATATGAACATATTTTCCCCTTAGAGAATCAGCACTAACATTTATCAACACACCACTGGGGCTTAGACTGTTACAAATATCTAAATTTATGTCATCATCTCTTTCTTTTAATCTTCCTCTTCCTGCTCTTCCTGCTTTTGTCTCTTTCTCTTCTTTTACTTAGGGAGAAAATTTGATTGCTATGGGCAAAAGAGGTATTACTTTTCCCTGTTGATATGTGGATCAGGAACCAAAAAAAAAAAAAAAAAAAACCCATAGCTAGAGAAGATGGGGAAAAGGGAAGATGAATATTTGGGATGATACCTAACTAAGACAAAAGGAGAGAAAAAAAGGTGATGAGAGAATTAAAATACAATGAATCAAAGGAGGTAGGGTTGATAGGAAAGAAATCCAGAAAAATTGGAGGGGAGGATTCTTGCTTCTTTGTTCATTCTCTTACATTCTCAGAGCATTCCCAAGTTCTGAAAATTGCTTAAAAAAAGTATTACTGTTCAACTACGTCATCCAGTGCAGGAAGGATTGAGAGAAAAAAACAATACTTGAAGCAAAGAGGACCATGGGTTAATTATATAGCCCTTTTATTTTTTAAAAACATACTAAGCAATACAAAGGCAGGTGTTTGTACATCTGTTTTGTGGTTTAATATTTAACTCAGTGCCTTCAACTTACTTGTTTATTGTCCATTTCTTTTATGGCCTCTGACATGTTTACACTGACCTTAGTATATTTTTTTGAGTGTTAGAGGGAGGGGCAAACTCTCAGGTACTACCTTGCATCGATTATTAAGATCCTCTAGAGTTGTAGACCCCATATATATATATATATTGTAATGATTCCTTCATTCAGCTATTATATAATCATTATTAAAAATCTTTCATAATGGGTGAGGCCTAGACAATGTGGTGTAGCAAAAAGAATGCAGAGTTTAGAATCAGAAAGATGAAAGTCCTTAGAGCAGTGATTCTTAACCTCTTTTGTCTTATGGTCAACTTTAGCAGTCTGGTGAAGTTTATGAATTCCTTAGAATAAAGTTTTTAAATGCATAAAACAAAATAGAATTATAAAAAAAGCATCATTAAAATATAGTTATCAACAATTTTAGAAAAAAAAAATACCAGTTCATAAAATTCAGTTGAAAAACCTTGGGTAGTGGTAGTGTTGGAAATGGAATCAGGAAGAATTAGGTCTAAAAAGTCTTTCTAATATTTGTAATGTGAGGCAGACCAAGTCATTAAACTTGTATATGTTTCTAACAAGTCTTGCAGGCTCATTTACTGTCATAGTAAATAGAAAGGAGTTTCTCCATGAAGAAAATCACAGTTTAATTCAGGTTTGTGAGAGGCACTTCACAAATTAAAACATGAAAAACAGTCCCGTCCTCTAGGAGTTTACATTCCACTGGGAAGGAAAACATGTAAAATACACAAGCTAATTTGAGGAAAAGGTAAGCTCTGGAAACAAGAAAAATCAAGCAAGACTAGGAAAGTCTTCCATTAGACTGATTTCTGCTCAGCATTATTATTGCCCTATGCTGAAACATTTCTGAGATCTCTAATTGAAATCCTTGGTTGTTCTACCTGGGTTAGAATTAGCTTTTGCATGACACCTAAACCAGGTAAAACTGAATGAAGTGAAATCAAAGAACAGTGAACCTCAATTGGCTAAATATATTTTTGATTGGTAATGATATTTCCCCCCCACTTACTATCTCTCTCCTTTCACCCTGTCCCTCCTTAAAAGTGTTTTGTTACTGATCACTCCCTCCCCTCTCTTTTATCACCTCCCTTCCATTTCCTTATTCCATTTCCCTCCCATTTTCCTGCAGGATAAGAGATTTCTATGTCCCTATTGAGAATGTATGTTATTTTCTATTTGAATCAATTCTGATGAGAGTAAGATTTACTTACTCCCCCTCCTCTACCTCTTCCCCTCTGTTGTAAAAACTTTTTTTGCCTCATTTTTTGTCAGATAAATTAGTACTGTTCCACTTCTCTTTTTCCCTTTCTCACAGTACATTTTTCTCTCACCCTTAATTTCATCATTTTTCAAAAAATGATATTATCCCTTCACATTCAACTCACATCTGTGCCCTCTGTCTAAATATTCTCTCTCTCTCTCTCTCTCTCTCTCTCTCTCGCTCTCGCTCTCGCTCTCGCTCTCGCTCTCTCTCTTGCTCTCGCTCTCTTGCTCTGACATTTGAACTCAGGTCCTACTGACTTCAGGGCTGGTGCTCTATTCACTGCACCACTTAGCTGCCCCTATATATACTCCTAACTTTCATAATAATGAGAATGGTCTAAGGAGTTACAAGTATCATCCTCCTATCTAGGAATGTAAATAGATAAACTTTATTAAGTCCCTTATGATATCACTTTCCTGATTACTGCCTTATGCTTCTCCAGGGTCCTGTATTGGAAAATCAAATTTTCCATTAATCTCTGTTCTTTTCATTATAAATGCTTGAAAAATCCTCTATTTCATTGAATGATTACCTTTTCCTCTGAAGGATTAGTAGTACTCAGTTTTGCTGGGTCGGTGATTCTTGTTCACAATCTTACCTCTACTGCTCTTCAGAATATCATATTTCAAGTTTCAGTGCCTTAATGTAGGTATTGGCTAAATAGATTGTAGCCAATGAATATAATGTGATGTCACTATATTGCCTATAAGAAACAATGTATATGATGAGTGCAGAAAGACATGGGAAGACATTTGAACTGATGACAAATGAAGTAAGCATAATGTGGAGACGATATTTATAATAGACATAGTAATGTAAATGAAAAGAATAAAAACATTAACACTGCATATTAATGCATTATAATGATCAAATCTGAATCTAAAGAAGAGATTCAAGAAGATGATTCCTTCCTTTCTTTGTAGAGGTTGGAAAGTAAAGTATTAAAAGTGTGGAATTCTGCATAAATTGTCGGTGGATGAGCTGATCTGTTTTGCTGAATTGTTTTCCTTATTGGGAGGGGAATTAAAGAAGGATATATTGGGGAAAAAATGAATCAAAACAAAAGGTATCAACAAAAATTTAAAAATATTTAATAGGGCAATATGTATATCCGAGGCTTTAAGTTCTTGGTTTACATTTTTTAAAAAATAACAATACATATTTTTGTTTGAAACTCTATCTTAGTTATTCAGGGCATAAGTGAAAATGGGGGGAAGAATTTACATGAGGTGGGTCTCAGTTCTTTTTGGGTGAGGCTGGGACTATAGTCAGTTTTTCTAGGATAAGTCAAGAAAAAAGCATGATATAATGGAAAGGATACCTGTCTAAGGGCATTAGATCAATGCCAATCCTGCTACCTGTGGTCTTGGATAAGTTGCTTTTAACCTCTCTGAGACTCAGTTTTCTCATCTACAAAATGAGGGTGTTTGACTAGATGATATTCAAATTTTCTTCTAGTTTTAAGCCTATGACTCCATGCGTGTAAATGAAAATAGAAAGTAAGTGAATATATACCATACCTGAAAACAATAGTTTTTAGCTACTTTTGATGTGAAATGTGTCACATATAGAAGGGAAAAGAAATAAGCACTTATTGGGCCAAGAACTATGCTAAGCATTTTATAAATAGTAGCTCATTTAATCTATTTCCATTATTAAAGTACTTGACAGTACATTAGCCAGGCAACCTCTTGAGCAGATCATGAATTTTATTATTTCTTATTATATTATTTTTCCAATTATATGCAAATACTTTTAAATAATCTTTTTTAAAATTTCAAGTCTTAAAATTTCTCCTTTCCTTTTTCTTTACTTCTCCCCCATTGAGAAATCAAGCAATTTGATATAGATTATGCATGTACAGGTATGTAAAACATATTTCATATAATAGTCTTTTTAAAAAATAGGGAAGAGAAAAAAGAAATTTAAGCATGTTTCACATATCTTGAAATTTCAAGTCAGAAGGCCTTGCTCTAAGTTCTAACATTTGGCAGTAATACAACACAGGAAAGTAATTTACCCTCTTTAGGCCTCAGTTTCCTCAACTATAAAGAAGGACTAATAATAATCACATCCTTTTCAGGGTTGTTGTGTTGAGAGTGTATTATAAACTTTAAAGAATTTACCTATGACAAATTGATATAATGGAATGTTACTGCAGTATAAGAAATGATGAATTTGAGAAATTCAGAGAAATAGGGAAGTTGTGAAATAAGTAGATCCAAAGGGGGGATATGTATTTAGCTACAATAATGTAAATAAAGAATATTCCTAAATGGAAGCCAAATTCTGAGGAGCTAAAAAGTCAAAGATGATCCCAGAAAATATACTTCCCACCTCAAGATTGGAAAGATTGAGGTTATTAAAATAGAATGTTGTATACATTGCTAATTGTGGTTATGCCATCACTATATTTTTCTTTATATTTTTCTTTAACTGTGTGTGTATATATGTTTTCCTTTTTATATAATAGAATTAAATCTGGAAGAGGTAAAGGAAGTGTTTTTTCCCCAAAGATAACGTGATTTTAAGATGAGAGTCATAAAAATATTTTTAAATCTTCAAAGCATTATATTGATTTATCATTATTATTTTCCCCATTCTTTTCACATTTATATGGTTCAAGCATACAGATGTTGGGACATAGGTGTAGAAACTATCCTTTTTCACCTGCCCTTTTATCCTAAGAACTTATTACAGGACAAGTACTCCTTACTTAGAATTCACAATGTACTGGAACAATCCTTTCAGAAAAAAGAATTCAGCATCTCTATAAGCAGAGAATAACTGAGGATCAGGAGGGAATGAAAGGCAGAATTTTAAGATAAGCCCCACAGACACAAAGAAGTAAGTAATAAAGGTAGAAACAGACAGCAATTCCAAAATCCTTTTAAGCAGCCCAGTGGATTTATGTTGACAGAAAGAGAACAGACTGACAAGTCCCTGACAGTTTGAAGCACCCTCCTTTAAACCTCTTTTAAAGTGTAAGTAAGATTCTTTCACCCAGAACAATAATATTTGTAGGGAGGAGAATATTGCATAGGATAGTCATCTTGAGAAAGGAAGATTGTCTCATCTTTAGTCTATAAATGTTAAGGAAATGACATGGCCCCTTGGAGGACCAGGACAGGCTTGTGGAAACAATGATTGCAAAGGGGAATAATAATTATATCACTCCTCTCCAAATTTCAGTACCTTGAGTCAAAGCCCTGTTTACTTAAATTTTTTCTAAGCTCTGACTCTGTACCTTAGCTTGAAATGGCAAGTGATGAAACAGGGGTAGACACACACACACACACACACACAATTTCCTTTAGTTATGGATCCAAGAGAGCTTCTGTTGCCTCCCACATATCCATACTCCACCATTTCCAATCCATTGTCCAGGTTCAGAATTGATAAAATTTTGAGGTTTTATAATTGTTAACTAAATGATTTCTAAGACTTAACACTCATTAAAAGTATATTTTGGGGCAGCTAAATGGTGCAATGGATAGAGAACCAGCCCTGAAGTCAAGAAGACCTGAGTTCAAATCTAGCCTCAGACACAACACTTTCTAGCTGTGTTTATCATGGGCAAATCATTTAATCCCAATTGCCTTACCAAAAAAAAAGTATACTTGATTTAGCCAATTCAGGCTTATTTGAAGCTCTAGACTTTTAATCAAAGATGGCTTAGGCTGGTATCTCATTCATTGTGCTAAGAACAGAAGTAATAGTAGTAAGAAAAGTATCATGGTGTCACTGAAAAACAGGATTGCCCTTGCCTTCAGCATGTGTATTTTGTCTACCCTCACCCAGTGCCAGAATCTGTATGAACTTTGTAACTCTTTGAAATCCTATTCATCTGTAAAATAAGATTAATAATACAACCTAAACCATTTCATTGCTTTTGAATGACCATACCTTTGCTCTTATGTAAGGAACTCCCTGCGAGAAAAGTCCCTCTACCAGTGCAGATCAGTAACTGCTCTGCAACTAAAAGACTTAGAAAGTTTCCTTGGAACACTAAAACATTAAATGACTTACCTAGGGTCACACAGGCAAAATATTTCAGAGACAGAGACTGACTATCCACTGTACAACACTGCCTCTCTCAGGCAACTGTTTGCTATAAATTAAAGAACTACATAAATGTAAGTGTAATTGTAACAGTAGTAGTATTATTACTCTTGGTGGTGATAGTAGTTAGTAGTAGTAGTAGCAGAAGTAGTAGTTTGTAATAATACTAGTAGTAAGAAATAGTTAAGTAGTAAATAGTAGTAGTAATAGTAATTGAAGTGTGGGACAATTTTTTTGGATTTAGGCTTTTTTTTCTGGGGGAGCACAGGCATATTAATCCTTCATTTTGTTAGCATCCTCCATCTCAACCACTCTTCCTAACTGCTTTCTTGTCACCTCAATAATAGTATTACAGAATATCTAATATTTAGATCAACCTATACCTCAATAAAAATTCCTCCTGTAAAAATATTTGCTTAAAGACTTTCCATGTGGGGAAGTAACATCTTGAGGTGACTTGTGGAATGTTATAATTTTTAAGGGTTTCTTCCTTATTTTAAGTCTAAATTTTTATCTTTGTAAATTCTTCCCATTGCTCCTTGTTTTGCTTTCTGGGTCAAAGCAAACAAATATAGTCCTTTCTCCATAAAAGGTATTTGAAGACAGCTATCATTCCTTCTTCCCTCAATTCTCCTCCCACCAGCTAAGCCTTCTCTTTTCCAACCTAAACATTCCTACTTCCTTCAAATAGTCCTAGTGGGCCAGCAGTAGCTAGCTAGTAGGTACTCTATGGGGAGAAGACATGCCATACTTAAAATCAACTCTTTAACTTTAATATGTTTTGTTTGACTTACCAACTATAATATTCTATTAATGGATTTTATAGCACAGAAGACATATTATTATAATTGCTGCACTGCTGAACCAAGTTCTGAATGTTACATTAATGAAAGTCCAGCAGTACTTGTCCACATTTGGATTTTTGCCAGCACAAACCTTCATTTCACCATAACCATGATGAGGAAAAGGCGGCTAAAAAAATACAGATGTTTGTGTATATGCACACACATGCCCACTCTTCTCCCTGCAGGGACTTTCCTTAGTTTAGGCATATTTCCAATAGGCCTGCAGGAAGGAAGGACCATTTTAAATAAATTCTTCCCCCTGCTGCTAAATCACTGCCTTAAAGCATTATTATTGTACCTGACATGGAAGTTAAGCCAGAATTGTGTAGGTTAGCTTCACACTGTCTGTTTAGGTTCTAATGATAGATAGTTACTTTTTGTCCATTATTTGTTGAAAATATGTAGCATGCATATAGAAACTATGTTAGTATTCTGTGTGTGTGTGTGTGTGTGTGTGAGATACAGGAAACCAGTCTCATTAACACATTTTATGAGACATTGTTCAAAACATTTTAACTATTCTCAGATATTCTGAATAGTAAGCACAATATGAATCACCACATTAATAAAAATAAAAATATATACATTGTCATTTGGATTAAACCAATACTTAGTGTCATTAATTTTTTAATTAATCAGATCATCTGATTTCCTTGGTGTTATGAAGTTCCAATGTGAAAATTCTCTCCAGATCAATAATTAATTTGTAGCTTAAGAGTTTTGAAGCTGAACCTGGGAGCACTATCAGGGTAAATGTCTTGCCAGTGGTCAAAATACTAGCATGTGTCAAGGGTAGGACTTATACTAGCCTCTTACTCTCCCCAAGACTTTTTCCTGATCTATTACATCAAAGCTATCAAACATTAGGCCTGTGGACCTTAATACTCCTCAATACAGTTAGAACCAAATTAAAATGTAATTAAAAAATATTTCACAAAATAAATAAAAATAGAGTAGACTATAGATACAGTAAATGGTTTTCTATGTCAATATGCAGAGCACAGGGAACCTTCTGTTTAATATAGTGACCCTGTTTCTATTTGTTTGATACTTTTGCACTACATCATGCAGTTTCTGTTATGATTTAATTATTTTATGTCCATGTATACATATACATATATGTCATATATATGTATTGTGTATATCTATATATCACTGTTCTGTTTGAATTGTAGCCTGTCTTTCCACTGCAGAATGTAGTACAAAGTATAACCTATCCTTTCAAAGAAAAGGGAAGGGGCCTAAAGAAATGAAAAAGAGAACAAGATTGGTGGGTATGGAAAGAAGATATTCCATTTAGCACTGCCTAGTTCTCCCAGAACTAGGAAAAAACTCCCAGAATTACTTTGATACTTTGGTTTTAAGACTCTTACATAAATGAAACCATCAGATTTAAAATTGCTATACCCATAATTTCTGACAGCCAGATTTTGTCCTATGCCCTAGATAGCATAAAATGTTGTTCCACAGCCTCCTGGTGGTCCCATGGAAAGAACACTGGCTTTCAAGCTAGTAAACTTGGAACTGGGCTAATATCAGCTCTTCCATTTGCTACCTGTGTTTCTTTGGTCAGTTAAGTAGCACAGTGGATAGAGAATTGAACCTGGAGTGTAGTATAGATAGTGTAGAAGTGCAATGAGGAAGATCTCAGATACTTACTTGGCTGGGTGATGGACCTTAAGCAAGTTACTTAACCCTGTTTACCTCAGTAATGATCTGAAGAAAGAAATGGCAAACCACTTCAATATCTTTGCCAAGAAAATCCCAATTGGGTTCAAAGAATCAGATACTATTGAATAATAACAACTTTGTATAAGAATTTATCATCTGCTGGGCTTACATTTGCTCATTTGTAAAATGAGGAGTTGGACTAGATGGTGATTTCTGAGATCCCTTCTACATCTAAATCAGTGATCTCTGATGGAGACCAATTCAAGGTGCTGTAAATGAGCAGAGCACCTAGAGCATACCCTTGTCTTGCAATCTTGTCTGCTATACTGCAAAGACTATTAATGAGCCAGGTATGGTGTCTGACCTGTTTAGAAATGGTGCAGCACTGGGAAATGCTAATCCCTTAGGGCAACATGTACTGATAGGGCTGGGAATGTTCTGCTGGTCTTGGGATCTGATTGGCAGACTCACTCCAGCACTTGGTGCTAATTCTTAGAATTGTTTACAGTACTCTGTGTTTCTCTGCATGAAGTGTAAAGCAGGGATCCTTGCCCCAACCTGTTTCCCTAAACTCACCTTCCCTTCCTCCATATCATTTACCCTCACCAGGGAAATCTTCAGTCATCTAGGATGAGCACCTTTTTTCTTTCTTCCAAGGTCCAAACAAGAAGTAATAGCTTCAAATCAAAGGGACTGGAAAGTATTTTGGACATTCATGAGGCTTTTTTTTTTTTTTTTTTTTTTTCCTGTAGGTAATGTTAGACTTGCGTCCTATTATAAGTTCCAGTTTCTTTTGGGTTTCTTTGTTCTTTTGTTCCTTCTAAAGAAACAGAAATATACTTTCTTATATCCCACCCTCTGAATACTTGAGAACAAAGTTGTATATTGACTAGAAAGCAAATTTTAGAGTCAGACAGACCTGAAGAAGAGAGTTCAAAGCCTTTTCTAAGGCATACTAGGCAAATCTAAATTAGACATTAAATGAGTCCCTGGTCTTGGTCTTCTCTTCTTCATGCTTTCTCAGAAATCTCATCACCTTTCTGAGTTTGAATAATCATTTCTGTGCTGATTACTTTCAGACCTACATATCTAATCCTAGTCTCTTTTCTGAGCTCCAGTTCCACATTATCAACTTCTCATAGGATATTTCTGACTCAGGCTTCTTAAATTCAACATGTTTGAAATACAATTTATCATCAACACCCCCTAAAAAACACTCACTCCTCTTTTTAATTTCCCTATTTATGTATAGGATATTGCTCTCCTTTCGCTTTCCCAAATTCCCTAACTCCAAGATATTCTTGACTCCTCATTCAACTTTATCTCTAATCTGGTGTTAATGATTTTACTTTCTCAACACCTCTTGTATCTGTCCTCTCTCCAAACACAATATGAACTCCCTAGTTTAGCCCTCATAACTCTCACCTGAACTACTACAATGACCTCTAAATGGCTTCCCTGACTTATATTTCTATCTTCTATAGACTATCCCCACACATGTGCTAACAGATATTCCTAAAGCACAGGGCTGACCATGTCAATTCCCTGCTCTTAAAGCTCTAGTGATTGACTGGAGGATCAAATACAAACCCCCATTTGGTCATTTAAAACCCTTCAAAATCTGGCTCCTGTATATCTTTCTGGGCTTATTACACATTACTGTCATTCACACACTTTTATTCCTGCCAAACCAGCTCGCTGGCTATTCCCTGTATTCTGCCTTTCATCACTTGTCTCAATATCTTTGCACAGACTGTCCCTCATGCCTGAAACACACAGTTCCTCTTCTCCTTCCCTCAACCACTTTGAATCCTTAGATTTCTTTTAAGTTCCACATCTTTAAAGATGCCTTCCCAGCTCTCCCAGCTCCTGGTGACTGCCTGAAATTATTTTGTATTTGCCAGGTCTAATATTTGTATCTACTTATATGTGTATCTGCTATTTCCTTCATTAGACTGCCAGTCTCTTGAATGTAGGAATTATTGCATTTTGTCTTTTAATTGCCAACACCTACAAGACATTTAATGAATGTTGGTTATCAATTTAATGAATTTCTGATATGTATTTATGAAGGGTGGGATGAGAGGAGAGGAGAGGGAGAGAATGAAATGTATAGAAAAAGAAAATGTCTAGAATATACTTTGTAATTTTTAGTTTTGTCTATTTTGTGTTTGTGAGGGAAGAGGGAGAGAGAGACACACACAGATAAAAGATACAAATAGAAAGGGGGAAGAGAGAGAGAGAGAAAGAGAGGAAAGAGAGAGAGAGAGAGAGAGAGAGAGAGAGAGAGAGAGAGAGAGAGAGAGAGAGAGAATTAACTAGATGTAATATAGAGATGTTCTCTGTCCTTCATTTTCAAAGAGGAGCATTGACATCACAGGGTGATGGCTTGACTTGCACATGAATTGGATTTAACTTAGGTCATCAGCTCACTCTTTCTTCCAGAGGCATCAAAATTGAATAGTAAGAAAAAAGTAAAGATGCATTAGATGACATGGATATCGTTGATATTTGACCAAGTTTTAAATGCTCCACAATTCTTCTTCATGGCTGTTGGAGTAAATTGTTCTCAACCACCCATTCTGCCGGAGGTATATCACATATTTGGGGTAAACATTGCCTTAACTCACTAACATGTTTGAGACTTGTCAGTTATCTTCAACCCAGTTTAGATGCTCTAAGTAGACAGTTTTATTGAAGGGTGACCCTTATGTATGCTGTAGCTTCTTGGAGCCACAAGTAAGATTTAGGTGAATGAGCAGCCCTGAAAAGGGCTTGGCAAGTCCTCACATTAGAGATGCTCATCCTCCATTAACACCTCATGCACTTTGGTAGATAGATATAAAGATAGATGATAAATAGATAAATGAGATAGAGAGATAAACGGGTAGCCAGATGACTGACTAAATAAATGGATGCATGAATGAACAAATGAACAAAAACTAAATGAACAAATCATTATCTATTCTTGGTTAGCTCTGCATTTTGCTAAGCTAATCCATGGTCAGTAGACAAATAATCTTTTAACAGTCCCCCAACCAAAGCCTGTAGCTGCCACTTTCAGAATGATTAGAATTAAACATTCATAGAGTTCAGTGGCTTCTCAAAGTTCTAAACCTTTTTTCCATACTTTGAATGGAATTTTTGGAGCCCTTCAGCTTAGAGAACTCAAACATTGCCTCATGATTCACCTACCAAGGCTGGTTTCTGAGCTTGTTTTCCCTCCTGCCCTCTTTAACCTTTTCTATTTTTTTTCTCTAGTTTGGGCTTTTAAACTCTGCTATGGAGTACACATTATAGAGGGTCACTTGATAGCAAAGTCCTCCTGTTTTGACTTACCATATACAAAAGCTCAAAAACAAGCCAATGTTTCCAGAGATGTTTCAGTATTCTCTGCCTTGGGGTTCAGCTTTCATCCAAGCAAACAGAACACAGCTGTTCAGTTTTATCTCAGTTCATGGTACTTGCTTAATTTAGAGAAGCATTTTCAAGTTCAGACAGACCTAGAGAGAAGAAAAGACAGTAGGGTACTTCAATAAAAACTGCAGGACAGTGAAAATATTTAAAGATGGCTAATCAACTTAGGTCACAATGAAAAGCCCCTTCTACTGCTATCCAAATAGAAGGAGGATCATTGTGAGCGGGTCTACTGATAACTTTTAGACGTCCCTGAATGTCCAGTGTCCAGGCAAACATGTCAGAATTATAGATTATTCTCAAGATTATTTCAGCTGAAGTAGAAACAAAGTCAGGTTTCTCTTCCATCTAAATTCTCTACTTATCTTGAGCTTGTAGTCAGTGAAGAGAGAAGTTCTAAGGAAGGAATAATTTTAAAATAGTATATAATTTTAGAATCTCCTTCCTTTCTTAGCATGTAAAACATTTAATTGAATAGAGATGATATTACAATAAATACGGTGAATTTACGATTATAGTTCTATATCCATATTGCTTGTAATTATCATAAGCTCCTTATTTAGAATTTAGTCTACTACATTATGAGATACAGAATCTCATCTTCTAAAGGCTTCTTCTTCTTTCTTTCTTTCTTTTTTACAATTTATGAATCAGGATAGAATAACAGATAAATTATATGTTTTTCCCCACCTCAGCATTAGTACTACCATCAGAAAAAGCTTGATTTAGTACAGTTAAGTCTTTTATAATTATTTGATAGTCTTCATACATTATATAAAAAATCATAGACTTATAGCTGGAAGGAACCTTAGAGTCATGATATCAAACTTCCTCATTTTTCATTTGAGAAAAGTGAAAATTACAAACCTTGAGCAACTTGTTTCACAGAGTCAGGATTTGAACACATTATCTCCAAACTCCACTCCACTTCTTTTTCCATTGTATCACATTAAAACAATTAGAGTGCACTAAAATTTTAAACTAAGCTACCTTAGTCTTTATACATGGGTATCATTCTTTTAAGGGAAAAAATCAGATTTGTGAACTTATAATTTTATATGACCTTATATACCCCCCAAAATTCACATAATATGCATGCTTTATATAGCTTATAGTAACTATTATGTAATCTAATATGAGGTAATACTTTTTGGTGTACTTTAAGATACGAATTACCTTTGCAGGTTCTCAGTTTGACTGACATGAATGGTGACTTTTTTTTCCCCTCAAAGATCATTATTTTATCAGTAAATCTAAAAATTTATTTAAAAGTCGTTGGATGGCTAGCTTCAAGACAAACATGTAAGAATTTAGATTATTCTCATGATCATTTCAGCTGGATTACAAACAAAGTCAGGGAAACATTTTCTTTTCCTTCTAACCTCCCTACTCATCTTTAGCCTTATCCTCTTTTATCAGCTCATGTACTGATAGTGATTAAGAGAGATAGATGATAGATAATTGACAGAGATAAAGAGATAAACAGACAGATAAATGACTACATAAATGGATTCAGGAATGAACAAAAGAACAAAAACTAAATGGATAGATTTAGATAGATTAGATTATATAAAAATTAAATTATATATTTAGATATTTTAGATAAATTATAAATTTGATTATACATTTATTTAAATTAAGATTATATATAATCTGTAAATTTATTTAGATATATTTATAAATTTATTTAGATACATTATTTATAAATTAATTTAGATTTAGAAATATTATTTATATTAGGTTAAAAATCTAAAATTCATTAAAAAAATCTAGCTTTCTGATAAATAATTCTTCTATGTGGGAAATAAAGGTGCTTTGTCAGGATGTCCTCTGTCATAACCTCCTATAGGTAATTTCTTCAGGTTGTGATTTGGGGCAGATTTTTCTTGATTTCCTTGTTTACTGATGCAGGATTTTGCAATAGTTAAAAACAGTATTAGGTTTCTTCTTTTTAAAGCTGTTTGTGTGTGTGGGTATTAACCTATTTATCAGCATTATCAGCATATTGGGTCCTAAGATATTGCTTTCTTAATAACAAAATTCATATGTAGAACTGCTCTGGTCCTAAAATTAATAAATTTAGGGAATAATCACTACATGTGTCAGACTATAACTTTTTATCCACAACTTTGCCAGCAATATGATGAATTGGACTTTATAGAAGAGTGGAGTCCTGCTGTAATTCTCCACAAAAGAACTAGCAATTTGAAGACTAACTTCTTAATGTCTAGAGACCACCAGAGATATTCTGTGACCAGTCCACAAAAAAAGCAAATGAGCTTCTAAGTTCTTAAAAGAGTAGAAAAAAAGTGTGTACTTCATTGTATGTTTACTAATGGTAAAGAAGCATTTCAGTGAAAGGATGGTATTAGTCTGATGAATGACTCTTGTATGTAGGGGATAAGAGATATTAATTTTCTTTGGTTTTAATTAATTGTGTTGACTTACCTCGGGGTTTTTAAGCTATAGATTTAGGCATGAGAATCTTCAAAATACCTTGAGGCTGAGTGATCTGTGAATGTAAATTGAATAGCATATGCAATATTCTGCATTCCTCATCCCTTAGAGTCTCTGATAAAAGGGAAAAAAAGCATGTTTTGTTATTTTTTCCTCTGGTATCTAGGTTGCTTATTACAATTAATTAAAGATTAAACTACTTATAGATTATTTTCATTTGCATTATTGTAACCATTGTGAATATTATTTTTCTGTTCTGCTTATATAACTCTATATGAGTTCATACATAAAACCATACAGATTTTATATCTATGTTCCTCATATTCACCATTTTCTTGTCCAATAAAATCCTTTTACATTATATATACAATAATTTGTTCACCTACTACACAGTCAATAGGAACCTATTTTGCTTCCTGTTTTTTGATATGAAAAAAAGTCCTACTTTGAATATTATGAGATATATTGAACCTTTTTTCCTCCTCTCTCTTAGTCCATGCTCTATATGTCTGGTAGTAGGGTGAAAGGATATTAATATTTTAGAGATTTTTTCAAATTATTTTTCAGACTGGTTGGACCAATTTACAATTCTACCAACAGTTTCTTTCCACAGCTCTAGCAATACTGGCTTTTTTTCATTTTTTGTCATCTTAGGCAGTTTGCTGGGTGTAAGGTAAAATCTCAAAGTGTTTTAATTTGCATGTCTCTTATTAATGATTCAGAACATTTTCTTTGATCTTCACCAACATGTAAACTTTTAATTTCATTCTCTTAAATTATTGCTTCAATTAGTGTTTCCTTAATTGTATCAAATATAACAGGGAGAGGAGGATACTTGTCTTACTCCATTATGTACTGGGAAAATTTCCAATGTTTTTCCAAAACAAATAACATCAGCTTGTAATCACAAGATCACTAATTTGATTATTTTCTAGACTTATAAATCGGTTTCCCAATTTATTGATTCTATTTTCTTGATTCATTTATATAAAATTTCAGGTATAAATATTTTTTGGTAGGAATTGTCTTATAGGTATACTATAAGATTAGGTATACTGTATCATTTTTACCTTTTTCTTTAAAGTAATTATTTAATTTTAAGATTTGTTCTTTGATCCTGTCTCTAATCAAATTCTTATTAGTTTCCATTGAGCACTTTATTGTTTGTTTATATTTTCTTATTGATTAAAAAATTTTGCTTTTTTTTTTTTTTCAATTTGCTTGGGATTCCATTATGCTATACCATACATCAATTTTTGTCATTCATGTTTTTAATATACCTATTCAGAAATCACGATTGATAATGAAAATACATCCCCCTAATAACTGTTTGCCTTCTCAATCTTCTAGAAAGAGCTTTGAAAGAGAAATATTAAAGTTGTCTTTTAAAATTTGTCCAATATTTTTAAACAGCATAATCTTTATGCTATTTGGTCCATACATATTTAATAATATGGAGAAACAGTATGATGTAGTACAGAGTTGTCAAATACTTAGTCCACAACACTCCCTAGTTTGGCCAAAACCAGATTAAAATGCAATTGGGAAATATTTAACAAAATACATAAAACATAGATAATATCACATTTTAAAATGAAGTCAACATGTAGGTCTTTATAATTTTAATTGACTGTAATTTGTGGTATAAAATCTCATTTATTCAAGGCTTCATTTTTTACAATTAATGGATTTGTTTAGAACATGAACCAAACTGAGTCACTCCTAACCCTTTTGGGCTCCATATTCATGGATTAGTGGCCCTTGTTTTCATTTCAGTTTGATATCACTGTCATAGTGCATAAAAAGCGTTTTGAAACAAGATTTGGGCTCCTTCTCTGTCTCTGGTTCATGCTATCTAGGATTCTAAGCAAACTATCCTTAACCTATCAATGCTCTAAGCAATTCTCTGAGACTATGAGATTCAGACAACTTGCTAACCGGCATGGTAGAAAGAATTTCCTCCTCTATAAGCTATTTATATCAATGCATTCACAGATCTAGTCCCTATCCCTATAATGTATTTTCTTTTGTTTATGATGTTTTTAAGCATAATGAAAATTCCCTGTTTTTCTCTCTTGACATTACTGATTTTCCCATTGTTCTCTGAAATTTTGATTATAAGTACTTTTTAGTTGCCTGATAAAATCATTTACATAATATTTTTGTTCCATACTTGTTTTCTGATGTGTCCTTATGTTTTAATTATTTTTTAATATGTAATGCATTGCTGTTTTTCTCTTTAAATCCATTTTATTTAATCCAGTCTCTTTCTTTTTAATCCATTAACATTTATAGTTCTAATTATGTGATTTGTGTACTTTGATTAAACTCTTTTTCATTGGGTTTTCCCATCTTTTTTTGAGTCAAAACAGTCTATGGTGTGTGCATGTGTGTGCGTGTGTACTAATAATCTATTGCTAAATTTCTCCTGCCAATTGTTAACTTCTTATCCATTCTACGTTCTGAGATTTCTTTTTACTGCTATTCTTTTTCTCTTTTTTATATTTCCTTTTATCAGTTTAGATAAAAGCACACTAAATGATTCCTTTCTTTCTCTCTATAATCTATTCTTTTAATTTCAATGGCATTGATCTGTAA
Organism: Antechinus flavipes; assembly: GCF_016432865.1. Lineage (NCBI taxonomy): Eukaryota > Metazoa > Chordata > Mammalia > Dasyuromorphia > Dasyuridae > Antechinus > Antechinus flavipes. The sequence goes on along the minus strand of NC_067398.1, from coordinate 152,720,809 downwards.
TGTCTCCTTATAAGAAATGTTTACTCCTCATATTTCCTTGATGTTTTCCCTTTCTAGGATATCCTAGAATCTCAAATCTCATTCTTAGACTTTGTGCTTAAACATTCCTTTCTTGCTATTTCTTTGGCCCTTAAAAAAAAAAAAAACAAATCAGGGAATTTGCCTTTTCATGACTTGTGGTGTTCCTCTTATCTCTGCATTTTTTTAAAATATCACTGACTGTGGCTCATCATTCAGTCACCAAATGTTCATAGAAGACTCCTTATGTGTAAAGCACAATGCTAGTGATTTAGGGAAAATAGCAGAAATGTAAAATATAACCTTTGACTTCAAGAAATAAATGATTTTGTTGAAAAAAATCAGGACAAAGATATGAATCAATGGAATGAAAAGAGAAGACAGTACAAATGCAAGTAATTTTTTTTTTCCTGAAGAATAGAAGATCCAGGCAATATATGGCAGTTTTCTCCAAGAATCTGAAGAGCTATCATATGGAAGAAAGGTGATTAATTATAATCATCTTCCTCTCCATTATTCTTATAATATAACTTATACAAAAAGTGAAGGAAAGGACAGATCACCTTCAGTTGCAGAGATGATATCCTTTAACTGTGATTCCCAAACATTCTCTCTACAGGGACAATACAGAACAGGTAGCTGAAGAGGCTGGATCTAAAGAATTGTTAGCATTCTCTTTCTTCCCAATTGTATTTATTTGTTTCTGTGTTGTATTTTTATAGAAGGATGATTGCACCTCAGAGTGTAGAGACTTTTCTCACTCTTTGTATCTTCAGCAAATTGCGTGCAACTTTGTATATAACAGGTGCTTAATAAACACTAGTCAGATTTGATTGGGAAACCTGTAAGAGATGGAAACCATCTGCTGGTTGTTGTAGCACCTGGTTATAATTGAATGGAGTGTTGTCACTCAATCCAGTAATTCTGGTTAGCAGAATAGTCCCTATATTTTCTAGTCTTTTCACTGTATTTTTAGTTACTTATGAAAACTGCTGTTCTAAGTTCTCACATCAGCCAACTGATTATGGGAGACAATAGAATAGCCATAGCCATGTTGAGCATGCATTGATTATGAACCTGACAACAATTTTTGAAGCCTTTTGGAACAGTTGAGAAGGACTGGTTAAGACATCATCAAACAGAAGTCTCTCTATAAGGACTGTTCTTTTTCTTTTCCCTCCAACATCCTCATAAATAAAGGGGCTCTTCTGATTTAATTTGGGGACTGGAATTTTGGATTAAATTCTTTCTTTGATTCCTAATAGTCACTGATACATACATACATACATATATATATATGTATATGTACATATATATATGATGTATTAACATCATATGCTGACATGTTTGGAGTGCAAAATACACTTTGCTGCAGTGTCTTGAATTTAGGTTTACAAAATGGAATCAAATAGGTCAATTGAAGTCATTCATCTTACTTATCAAATCTGTTTGACACAATCTAATGCATATATCTGATTTCAGTTCCAACTTTTTTCAGTCCAATTGAACTAGTCCAGGGAACTAGCAATCATCACCAGTGCTGACAGAATCTGGCCTTTTATGCTCAAGTATTAGTTGTAACTTCTAGTTTCAGATTGAAGCTGCTCTTTGCAAAGTCATTTGAACCCAAAGCTAACTGCTGTAATCTAGATTAAAAATTTCTCCCAGGGTAGGTAAGTGGCACAGTGGATAGAGCACCAGCTTTGAAGTCAGGAGGACCTGAGTTCAAATGTGGTCTCAGACACTTAATACTTCCTAGCTGTGTGACCCTGGGCAAGTCACTTAACCCCAATTGCCTCAGGCAAAAGAAAAAAAGAATTTCTCCCATAAATGCCTTTTCCTAGACCTTTCCTACTCAAGTCAATATTTATCAAGGGGTTTTCTCCTTTTCTATCCTTAAACTACATTCTCTATATTTCTTTAAAAAAAATTTTGGGAGATACAATTACTTTATGTTTTTCCTTATTGTTAATTTTTTTAATTAAAGATTTTTATTTTCAAAACATATGCATGGATAATTTTTCAACAATGACCTTTGCAAAACCTTGTGTTCCAAATTTTCCTCTTTTCCCCCATCTCCTCCCCAGATGACAAATAATCTAATATATGTTAAATCTAATGTATGTATATATTTATATAATTATCTTTCTGTACAAAAAAAAATCAAAAAAGGAAAAAAAAGAAAAAGAAAACAAAATGCAAGCTAACACCACCAAAAAAGAGTGAAAATGCTATGTTGTGATTCATACTTAGTTCCCACAATTCCCTTAGTTTCTGGGTGTAGATGGTGTTCTTTAGGTTTCTTAAAAAAAAAAAAGCACGAATAAAATAAAAAAAGTGTTTGTTGTTTTCAGTCATGTGTCTTTTCATGACCCCCATTTAGGAATTTTTTTTTTTGGTGAAAATACTGGAGGAGTTTTTCATTTCCTTTTCCAGCTCATTTTACAGATGAGGAAACTGAGACAAATAGAGGTAAGTGATTTGCTCAGGATCACACAAGTACTAAATGTCTGAGGTTAGATTTTGAGCTTAGGAAAATGGGTCTTTCTTCTTTCAGGAACATGAGATCCAGTATTCTATCCAGTGTACTACCTACTTGCCAATAAATTGTTTTATAAATCTTAAATTCACATATATAGCTATTATTATTAGTTGTTTTTAACAATCATAATTCTATTGATCATTTTCTCTTGACTTAAGTAATTCAACATTCAAAAGGAGTGTTGGATCATAATCTCATAGGCCCTGGAATCAGTCCCCTCATATTGCAGCTGAAAGAGCCAAAGTCAGGGAAGGTAAGCAATTAAGATCTAAGGTCCCTCTGTTATTCCTTTTCTAAATATTTTCTTTACCTCACATTCCTCTTCTTCTATTAGCAGGTTCTTCTCAATTATATCTCTCCTATTGACTGTGGCCTGTCAACCAACAGCTAATGTATCAGGAAATTAATATTCTTTTGAAAAATGATTTAGCTTTTTTGTCTTTCCCAAGTTATAAAATCAATTTTTAACATTTATTTTTAAAACTTTGAATTTCAAATTCTTTCCCTTCCTTCCTCTCATATCCTCTTCCTTCTTTGAGAAATTCAATATAGATTATACATGTGTGGTTATGTAAAACATTTCCATATTGGTCATGCTGTAAAAGAAAACAGATAAAAAAATGGGAAAAATAAAATTTTAAAAAATGCTTCAATTTATTTTCAGATCCCATCATTTCTTTCTCTGGGAATGGAGGCATTTTTCATCATAAGTCCTTCAGAGTTGTCTTGGATCACTGCATTCTAAGAATAGCAAAATCATTTACAGCTGATCATTATACAATATTGCTGTTACTTTGCACACAATATACTGCACTTTGCATCAGCTCATGTCTTTTCAGGTTTTTTTTCTGACACGATCCTGCTCCTCATTTCTCATATCACAATAGTATTCCATCATAATTACATACTACAATTCATCTAGCCATTCCCCAATTGATAGGCATTCCCTCAGTTTTCAATTTTTTTTGTCCCAGAAAAAGCTGCTGTAAATATTTTTGTACATATAGGTTCTTTTTTCACTTTTTAAAATCTCTTTTGGGCTATAGACCTAGTAGTAACAGTAGAAGTAGTAGTAGTAGTAGTAGTAGTAGTAGTAGTAGTAGTAGTAGTAGTAGTAGTGGTATTAGTAGTAGTATTGCTAGGTCAGAGAGCATACAGAGTTTTATAGTCCAAATTTCCAAACTGCTGTACAAAATGATTGAATCTGTTTACAGCTCCATCAACAATATATTAATATCCATTTTTTCCATATCTTCTCCATAATTGTCATTTTCCTTTTTTGTCCTATTAGTCTAATAGGTATGAGGTAGTATCTCAGAATTGCTTTAAGTTGTATTTCTCCAATCACTAGTAAGTTAGAGCATTTTTTTCATAAGTCCTGATTATTTCATCTGAAAACTATTCATATGTTTTTATCATTTATCAATTGGGGAATGGTTCTTATATTTATATATTTGATTCAGTTCTATCTATATTTAAGAAATGAAGCCTTTGTCTTTGTTTGAAATTTTTTTCCCCAGTTATTATTCCTAACTGTAATTTTTTCCATCTTATTCCACCACCACTCCTGTTTATTCTATTCTTTCAGGCTTTACACTCTTTCTATCTTCAAAAGTGTTTTACTTCTGACTATTCCTTCCCCAATCTGTTCTTCTTGCTATCACCCCCTTCCCTCTTTTCTTGTCCCTTTCTCCTTCTGCTTTCCTATAGAGCAAGACAGAAAAAACTTATATCCTTACCTCATATTTCTATCAATATACATGAATGAGATTCACCAATATATTCATAGATGAAAGAAAAGAAAATTATTAAGCAGATATTGAGAAAGAAAGTTATTCCCGACAAATAAGTTGTCCTTTCCAAAATGTTTGCTCAGAGTTAAATTCCTGTGATGCATATTGAGTAGGACCAGAATAAGTTCTTGTTAAATTCCCACAAAGATGATTTATGTTTTTTCATATATTCTGCATTTTTGCCAGTTTTTTTATGTTGTTGGGTTTTTCTTTCTTTCTTTCTTTCTTTCCTTCCTTCCTTCCTTCCTTCCTTCTTTCTTTCTTTCTCTTTCTTTTTTTCTTTTCTTTCTTTTTCTTTCTTTCTTCTTTCTTTCTTTTCTTCTTTCTTTTTTTCTTTTCTTTCTTTCTTTCTTTCCTTCTTTCTTCTTCCTTCCTTCCTTCTTCCTTCCTTCCTTCTTTCTTTCCTTCTTTCTTTCTTTCTTTCCTTCTTTCTTTCTCTTTCTTTCTTTTTCTTTCTTTCTTTCTTTCTTTCTTTCCTTCCTTCCTTCCTTCCTTCCTCCTTCCTTCCTTCCTTCCTTCCTTCCTTCCTTCCTTCCTTCCTCCTTCCTTCTTTCTTTCTTCTTTCTTTCTTTCTTTCTTTCTTTCTTTCTTTCTTTCTTTCTTTCTTTCTTTCTTTCTTTCTTTCTTTCTTTCTTTCTTTTTTCTTTCTTTCTTTCTTCTTTCTTTTTCTTTTCTTCTTTCTTCTTTTTTCTTTTCTTTTCTTCTTTCTTTCTTTCTTTCTTTCTTTCTTTCTTTCTTTCTTTCTTTCCTTCTTTCTTTCTTTCTTTCTTTCTTTCTTTTTCTTTTCTTTTTCTTTTTTTCTTTTCTTTTTTTTTTTTTTTACAAATATTCTCATAAATTTATTGGGAATAAAATGCTTTGTGGTCTTCAAAACACTTTATCCATGTGAATCTCTTCTTATTTAGGTATAACCTTCCTAGATTCATGAATACTTTATTCTGCTCTCTTAAAAATATGGGTAAAAATTATATTTACCAGTATTTGCTTCTAAATATGTTAGTTCCTAAAGTTTTAGTGATTTTCTCTATAATGCAATTAAATTAAGTGAATTTTTATGTCTATTAAATGCATATTCACTGTAAGAATTTCTTTAAAAAATTTCATTTTTAGAAGTAAAATATAACTAGCCTAACTTTAGGCTACATATGTTCCCATTGAATAATGATTTTTAAAGTTTCATGTGTCCTAAGGAAGAAGAAATTAAAGCGAAGCAAGAGTACTTTCATAATGTTTTTTTCTGGTCTCATTGTTTAATCATAAATTTTGATCCAAGTTAAATTGTTCTAGTGGAAACCTTATATGATAATTAATTTTAAAACTCTATTATTATTACATGGAGAGGCCCAGCACCTAAGTGGCCATACAGGGAACATGATTCTCTCCAAACTTCACTGCCTTGTTTTTATAGTTTCCTTTTGACCCTCTATTTAGACATATATTCATACCTCAAGGTAATTTCTCCTTTTCAGGAAATGATTTTTTTTCTTTTCCCTTTCTCTTCATTTCTTCTTTATCCTTTATTTTTCTCATTTTACTTAAATAATTTTTATTATTATCATTTGTTTTAATCTTACCTTCATTTCTGATCATATTCTACTTACTCAGGAAGTTATTCTTTAGGGCAGCTAGGTGGTGCAATGGATAGAGCACTGGCCCTGAAGTCAGTAGGACTTGACTTCAAATCTGATTTCAGACATGTAATACTTCCAAGCTGTGTGACACTTAACCCCAGTTGCCTCAGCCAAAAAAAAAAAAGTCATTCTTTGTAACAACAATACGAAAAAAGACAGAAGAAAATAGCAAAAAAAAAAAAAAGAATAAAATAGAAAAAAGCAACACTAACCACCTCAACTGTCTGACATTATGTTCTACATTCTATATTCATTTTTCCTTCATCTTGGAAAAGAGAGCAGGGAGGTTTTTTTTTTTTTTTCAATTCCTTTCTGGACTCAAGCTTGTCATAATAATTAATTAATTATAAAGCATTTAGTTTCATTGATTTTTTTTTCCTTTTTTTTCTCCCTTCCCTTCCCCCCCACCCCCCGCCATTGTAGACATTTAATATATTATTTTCCTGTTTTTATTCATTTTACTTTGAATCAATTCATATAAGTTCAAGTAAGAAACCACAATGGTTGCTTCCTGTTTTACTTTGGTTCTTTCTCATTTTAATCTCATTTTCCAGGGCTGGCTGCATTTCACAAATAAGCATGTACACTTTTAGGAGAATGATATGCAGACTGTTCCAGGATAAAGTCCTGGAATTCTTAGTATGGTGTACTTTTTTACTATAAGAGATGATAAAGGGAGTGATTTTAGAAGAAAAAAATGTATGACCTGTTTCAATGGATGTAAAGTGAAATGAAAAGAAAACAGGAGATTATCATGCATGGTAATAGCAATGTTGTAATGATGATCAACTGTGAAACACTTGGGAAGTGATTAGTATAATGATCCAAGACCATTCCAAAGGATCCATGATGAAAAAAGTATCATCCACTTCCATAGAAAGAAATGATAAACTGTGTATACAAATTGAAGTATTATTTTTTCTCTTTATTTTTTTGGGGGATATGATTAATATGGAAATATGTTTTGCATGATTTCACATGTATAAATAATTGATATCATTTGATTTACCTTCTCAGGTGGTGGAAGAAAAGTGGGAAGAAGGAAGAAAATTTGGAATTCAAAATTTAAAAAGAAAAGAATGTTTAAAATAAATTTTAAACATTAAATTTAAAAAGTCTCTTATAGTTTATGAAAAAATATATTTTTTGATTGTCTCTATCCCTTCTTTAGCTAAAAATCATCCCCATAGCCAAAGTTGTGCAAGGACCTTTTTCTAGTCTAGTGTCCTCTATTTTAAAAAAAATGTAACAAGATAGATAAATAGATAGTCATTTTACTAAGGAAGCATACTCAGATCCATGGTATGGAAATAAAGGGTAAAAGGTGAAAAAATTGCCAGTTTTCTCTGTTCATTATTAAGGAAGGGAATTTTCTTATTTATTTATTTATTTATTTATTAAAGCCCTTTATTTTCTTTCTTTTTTTTTTTTAAATTTTTATTTAATAATTACTTTATATTGACACTCGTTTCTGTTCCGATTTTTTTTCCCTCCCTCCCTTCACCCCCTCCCCTAGATGGCAAGCAGTCCTTTATATGTTGGATATGTTGCAGTATATCCTAGATACAATATATGTTTGCAGAACCGAACAGTTTTCTTGTTGCATAGGGAGAATTGGATTCAGAAGGTAGAAATAACCCGGGAAGAAAAACAAAAATGCAGATAGTTCACATTCGTTTCCCAGTGTTCTTTCTTTGGGTGTAGCTGCTTTTGTCCGTCATTTATCAATTGAAACTCATGTCTCTTTGTCAAAGAAATCCACTTCCATCAAAATATGTCCTCATACAATATCGTTGTCAAAGTGTATAATGATCTCCTGGTTCTGCTCATTTCACTTAGCATCAGTTCATGTAAGTCTCGCCAGTCCTCTCTGTATTCATCCTGCTGGTCATTTCTTACAGAACAATAATATTCCATAACATTCATATACCACAATTTACCCAGCCATTCTCCAATTGATGGGCATCCATTCATTTTCCAGTTTCTAGCCACTACAAACAGGGCTGCTACAAACATTTTGGCACATACAGGTCCCTTTAGGAAGGGAATTTTCCAAGGTATGAGGATAAAAGAAAAGTGGGGAGGGGAAAGAAAAAAGAGAGAAGAGAGGAGGAGATGAGAGGTGAAGGAAGTTGAAGGAGGAGGGAAAGAGAAGGAATCCCAGGAAAAAAGAAAGAAGGAGATAATTGAAGCCCTTACCATCACTCACTCTAGGACTCCATCCTGCAGCCTTGAAAAGACATGACTAATGGCCATGTCTTATGGCTACTACAAGCAAGAGGAAGCAAGCTATAAGGAAGTAGCAGTTTCGGTTCCATTCCTGGAGACATATCCAGTATATGAACCATAGTAAAGTATGCCAATGGTGCCAAATATCTCCAAGTCCCATATAGAAGTGAAGAAGAGTTCTCCACACTACCCTATAGTCAGAGTTTTGAATGTGTCAAGACATAGGATGGATGAATGGAGAAAAGATTCATAGAGTCTTCAAACTTTAATGTTGGTAGCCCTTTTTAAAAGCACTGACTTTGGAACTAGAGAACCTGGATTCAAATCTAATCTCTGAGATTTATTTCCTGTGTGACCTTGTGGCGCCCAACATGGGGCCAGAAGAGCCAGCACTGTTCAAGAGCTTTTTGTGAGTAGGATCCTCCCAGAGTTCCTTCGGTAACCTCTGGGGAAGGAAAGGGAAAAGAGGCCCAGTAGTTGAGATAATTAAATGGGCCAATACAGCAAAGGGCCAAGCCAGGAGATTGATGAGTTAAATTCCTATTTTGACTGTAGTCCTCTTCTCCATTTGAAAGTTTGCCTCCATGACATTTCACAAGATTCAACACCCACTATAGTGCTATCTGCACTCCCTAGCATGCAGAAACTTACTGACCATGCTGTGGGGGGAAAATAATCATGTTTAAAACAAAAAAATGGGGAATTGTTAAGGACCATGCCTAAGTGCACTGAAAGGGGCAGGTCAGTTCTCTGAGAGCCTCCACAGCTATGAACATCTGAAGGAGCTGCAAAGCAGCCCTTTCACAGATGTTGTTTGCGGACTGGGAAAATAAACTGGAGGCAGAGGGAAGAGGAGAGAGGTCAGACAATGCATCAGCCTCTCAGTGGGGAGGTCAGAGAATAGCAACTGCCCCCCGGGCTCCTTGAATCACCATCATCCTCTCACAAGAAGAGAAGCAAAGGTCTACCAGAGATATAGCAAAGTTACATATTGTATTCCCAACATAAGTAAAGCAAAGTTATATATTGTGTTCCCAATAACCTTGCATAAGTCATTTAACTTATGTAGATGGCAGTTTCTTCATTTGGAAAAATGAGTGGTGGTATAGTTAGGGAGTACACTGGATAGAACACCAGTCCTGAAGTAAGGAGGACCTGAGTTCAAATCTGACCTCAGACACTTAACACTTCCTACTCGTGTGACCTGGGCAAGTCATTTAACCCCAATTGCCTCAGGGCAAAAAAAAAAAAGAAAAAAAAATGAGTGGCTTTGGACAAATGACCTTTAAAGTATCTTTCTGCTTTTAATCTTTGATCATACCATTGTCTCTATTTTGCTGATAAGGAAACTCAGGCTCTGATCTATAAGACTTATATAGGGCCAGAGAACTATTTGCATGTCTGAGAATGGAGTCAAACCATATTCTTTCTGACTTTAAATCCAGCATTCCTAGCTAGAGGAAATGGCAGAAAGGATACAATTCTAGAAATCAAGTTTTATGCCATGCCACAATACCTAGAATTGTTGCTCTGTAATTATTGTGATGGCAACAATTTGGTGAGTAGTACAACCTCCCTTAGGGAAAGGAAATATGTTATATGCCCATCTGAGAATTTTGAAGCTGCCTTCATACACCTTCATTTTAATCAATTTATTTCCTGCCATTTCATTGTTGCATAAATTTAGTCTTGTTGTTAAATCATTTTGCAATCATGCATGTCTCTTTGTGACTGCAGAGACACTAGAATGTTTGCTACTTCCTTCTCTAGCTTATTTTACAGATGAGGAAACTGAAGCAAATAGAATTAGATAACTATCCCAGGGTTGCATGGCTAGTGAACATCTAATGCTAAATAAGAATTCAGGAAAATGAGTATTTCTGATTCTAGACACAGCACTCAATCCTCCGTGCCACCTACCTGTCCCATAGGCTTTGTAAATGCCTAAAAAGTGATCCATATTTTACTACACTTTACTACACTTTGAATAATTTTGAAAACAAAGAGTATTTTCAAGGAATATGAACTGGCTAGGCTTGCAAACACAAATTACTTAATAATTCTTCTGGAAAATATTAAAGTGGGTTGCAAACATTAAGGAAAGAGGCCATAGTAATTTGGAAATAATATGTTCCTTAAGAATAGGGTTAGCAGATTTCCAGAACTTCAGAGCTGGAAGGAACCACCAATGTCAACAATTCAAATAATTGCTGAACAGGAGTCATCATTTACAACATACTTGATCAGATTCTTGCTAAAGAGGATGAAAGGCTGGAAATTCACCACCTTTCAAAGATGCTCATTCTATTTGGGGCAGCTCTTAAGTCTAGGAAGTTTTTGGTTTTTTTAAATGGGACTAAAATTTGCATTTTACATCATTTGTTACCTTTTGAGTCTGACCATTCAATGAGTTCTGAATCCATTTAATCCATACATACCTTTCCATTTTGCTTATGAAGATGTCTTGTGAAACTACTATCCAATTAGGCATAGGGAGAGTTGCCTTGTGTTTTTATTTAGTGACAACTTTCTCTGCCTCTGCAGGTTATTATCTTCTCAATAATTTGTAGTCTCAGAGACTTGCCTAAAGCAGTGGTGTCAATCTAGTGGAAAAAAGTGGATAATGTACTGTATATAAGGATTAGTGGGGGGATCATATTGAATTAGAAAACTATATATGATCATTACACATATTTTACTGCATTTTCCCACTATATTTTAATCTGACTTTGGGGCATATGTGTTTGATAGTACTGAGAGATTAAGCAATTTCTTCATGATCACTGCTAAGAGATTTCAGAAGTGACATTTGAACATAGGTCTTCCTGGCACCAATAATAGTTTTTCTATGCAATAATCATTGTTGCCATTCAGTTAAATGATTAAAATTTATTAACCATGTAAAAATGGGGTACATTTAGATTTTCATTAATTTGTTCTAAGTGAACCCATATTGGCTTGTGACACTAACATATTATTATAAATGTCGACAAAACTCCCTTTAATAATATGCAAAGTTTGGGCTTAATTGATTGACTTTATTGACTGGCCAATCATACCAGTCCACTTAATCTTGATATCTTTATAAGAAAAGAAAATCTTTTTTTTTTTTTTTTTAAGATCATTCAGACAGGAAGGGGAGAAAAAGTAGCAAAGTAGAGGAAGCGTCTAGCCAAGATAAAGCCCAATTCCCCTCAAACAACTTTAAAAATATTGCCTTAAACCTAACTCTGGAGTAGCCTAGCTAACAAAAGGTCAGGATGCTACATTTGGCCAGCCCAAGACAACTTAGAAGATTGGAAGGAGAGGTCTATTACATGGGAGTGAAGGTTGGCCCACAGCCTGTGTGGATCCAATACTAGGGGTAGGATGAGATGGGTAACAGAAGCAGCAGTAGCTTCAGAAGCTCTAAAGCCAAGAACTATAAGTGGACATGGCAACTGGACAGAAAGAGATTATAAGGGATCCCTGTTATAGCACTGGATTCAGGACTAAATGCTGTATGGCAACTTCATTGTCTATACCCACTGTCCATTCTTCAAGGGTGGAGCTCTTTTTTAGTTAAAAAGGAGCCAGGGCCCTGAAAGCAAAATTGATTATAATCCCAAGGGATCAGAGGCCCTTCCTGAATAAGAATTAGAGCGTAGAGAAGGAAAACAGTTACTACACCTCTATCCAGAGCACATTATTTTAGAAGCACTGAAAACTTCAAAATACTCAGAATTATTTATGAAAACAACAGTGCACAACAGTCTGAAGTTTGGGATAGTGTCTCTTTCCCCGAATCCCACCACATAGACCAACATAAAGTTCAAATCAAGAAATTAATTGGAAATATGAGCACAAAACAAAAAAATTATTATAAAGAGCTATTATGATGACAAGTAATATGAAAACACAAACTCAGAATAAGACAATATGAAAAACAGCTACAGAGTCTCAAAAATGTAAATTGTACTTAAGCCTAATTAGAATTCCTAGAAGAGCTATTTTTTTTCAAAATCAAATAAGAGTGATAGAAGAAAATTTAGGTCAAAAATGAAATTGGGAGGAAAATTATGAAAAGACAATTAACAGCTTGTAAAAGAGTCACAAAAATACTGAAAAAAATAGCACCTCAATCAGCAGAATGGCCAAATAGAAAAAAGAGGTATAAAGGCTCACTGGAGAAAAATAATTCTATAATAAAAAGAACTGGGTAGGTAGAATTTAACAACTCCATGAATCATCAAAAAAAAAATGAAAAGAATGAAGAAAAGAAGAAAATATAAAATATCTCACTGGAAAAACAACTGACTTGTAAAGTAGATCAAGGAGAGATAATTTAAGAATTATTATACTACTTGAAAATGAAAGAAAAAGTTTAGACAACATTTAGGAAAACTGCCCAGGTACCCTAAAATTAAGAGTAAAATAGAATTCCCCCATCACCATCTAAAAAGTGATTGTCAAATGAAAAGTCTCAGGAATATTTGTAGCCAAATTCCAGAGTTCCAAGGTCAAAGAGAAAATACTTCAAATAGTCAGAAAGAAACCATTTACATATAAGGGAGCCATAGTCAGGATCACAAAAGATTTAGTAGCTACCACATTAAAGAAGTGGAGGACTTGAAATTTGATATTCCAAAAAGTAAAAGAACTAGGATTACAGTTAAGAATCATCTACATCATAAAACTGAGTATAATCCATTAGGGGGAAGAAATGGATATTTAATGAAATAGAAGACTTTCCAACATTCATGAAAAAAAAATACCAAAGCTGAAAAACAATGACATTCAAGTACTAGATTTAAGAGAAAAATGAAAAAAAAAGATAGACATGAAAAAAGAAATTATAAGGGACTCATGGTTAAACTTTTTGCATCCCTATATTGAAAGGCGATGTATCTAATCCCTAAGAATTGTATCATTACTAGGGCAATGAGAAGAATTCTATAGAGACAGAGGGTTAAGGAATTATGTTGGGATGGTATGAAAAAAGTAGATGGAAGGAGGAAGAATGAGAAGGAAAGAGGTACTCAAGCAAGAGTTTTTACAATGGAAGAAAATATGGTATATGGAGAAATGAGCAGTTCTTGAACCCCATATTTAAATTGTTTCAATGAAGAAAGAAATCTATCTTTGCAGATATTATGATAGTATACTTAGAAAATCTTAAAGAATCAATTAAAAAAACTACTTGTAACAATTCACAACTTCCAGCAAAGTTGGAAATCATCAGTATTTGTATATACTACCAACAAAATCCATCAGGAACAGGTAGAAAGAGAAATTCCATTTAAATTAACTGCAGACAATACAAAATACAAAACATCTATCTATCAAAACAAACCCAGGAACTATATGTGCACAATTACAAAATACTTTTCACATAAATAAAGATATACCTAATTAGAGAAATTAATTGGTCATGGATAGGTCAAACAAATATAATAAAAATAACAATTCTACCTAAGCTAATTTATTTAAGTTCCATGCCAACCAAACTATCAAAGATCTTATAGATCTACGAAAATAAGAAAATTCATCTGGAAAGACAAAACGTCAAGAATATAAAGGAAATCATTAAAAACATTTGTTAACAAGGTAACTTAGTAGAGCCAGATTTCAAACTACATTACAAAGTGGTAATCATGAAAATAATCTGGTACTAGTTAAGAAATATTTGATGAATCAGTGGAATAGATTAGACACACAGTATACAGTAGTAAACTACCACAGTACTCAAAGTCCAAACTTTTGAAGTGAGAATTCACCATTTGACAAAAATTGTTAGGAAAACTGGAAAGCAGTTTGGTAGAAACTAGGCATAGACTAACATTTCAGGGTTAATAAATACCAAGATAATGTCAAAATAGATAAATGATTTAGACATCAAAGGTGATAGCATAAGTTAAATGGGGTGTGTGTGGGAAAATGTATGTTTTAGATGTATGGATAAAGGAAATTGTAGAAATAAAACCCAGTGTAATCAAAATTAGAAGGTAAACAGGAAACTAGGAAATTTTTTATAGTAAGTTTCTCTCAAAAGGCTTCATTTCTCAAAGAAACTGAGCCAGATTTATATAAATGTGAGCCATTCCCCTCTTGGTAAATGGCAAAAGGATGACAACAGACAGTTTTAGAAGAAGCAATCAAAATTATCAACAGTCACATAAAAATGCTCTCAATCACTAGAAATTGGAGAAATGCAGATCAAAATAAATCTAAGATATCACCATCCATCATATAAGCTAATATGCTTAAAAAGGAAAATGATGAATGTTGGAGTTATTAATTAGTTCAACTCTACTGGACAACAAATTGGGCCTACACCCCAAAAAAGGGGAAAGGATTTATTTGTACAGAAATGTTTATAACATCTCTCTCTTTTTTTTTTTTTGTGCTGGCAAAGAATTAGAAACTAAGGGGATATAAATTAATTGGGAAATGGATTATATTTTGTTGTAAAAGTGATGAAAAAATCTGAAAAATTATATGAACCAATGCAAAAATTAATTAAGCAGAATTAAACAGAACCAGAAGAATACAGTAATAACAATATTTTAAGGAACATCAATTGTGAAAGGCTTAGCCACTTTGGTTAAGTCAGTGATCCAAAACAATTTTTAAAGACCTGTTTTGTAACATACTATCTGTATGCAGAGAGAGAATGGATAAGCTCTGAATGAAGAATGAAGTGTACTTTTTTTACTTAGTTTTTTTTTTTTTTTTTTTTTTTTAGTGTGTATATGTGTTTTTTTTGTAACATGGCTAATATGGAAATGTTTTGCATCACTTCACATGCATAATTGAAATCATATTGTTTGCCTTCTCAAGGAGTGGAGGAAGGGTGCTAGAGAGGGACAAGGAGAGAATTTGGAACTCAAAATTTTAAAACATAAATGTAATTTTTTTACATGTAACTGCAAAATATATAATTAAATAAATAAATGTGCATTTAAAAAATTGTAATAAATCAAACAGACATTATATTAGATGTAAAAAGACTTGAAAGTCATTCGATGGTATGTACTGAAAATCCATAAGAAATGTGTTGAAATTGGCTAATGAGAATCCTTACTGATCTCTATCCGGTCTACATTTTTCCTTTGAGGCTTGCTTGTACTTATTTTCAAGTTACCTTCTTCTTCCTTGTTTCTGATTTGAGCTTAGCTATCACTATAATGGCTAGTTATTGTCAGGTTCTTTTCCACAACTCAGTCTGGCTTGTTTGCAAGTTTCCAGTGCTTCCAAAGTATTTGATCTGGGAAAAGGTCTATTCTTTGACCTCATGGTCTCAGCTATCCACATTCCTGATCCAACTTTGGGTTTGCTGGCTTTTGTATAGTTGAATTTTTGTAGAATGTTGCAGGATCAATTACTATTAGCCTACTAATAGATTCTATAGGTTTAGAGAGACAGTACTGATGTCTCATCCTTAGAATTGGTTTTCCCTCCCCGAGTTTTTCCACTATAGGCTTATGTGCTGGACTAAAGCAAAAAACGGAGTCTCTGCTCTGATCCTTGTCACACAGTTACAAAGCTAAAATCCTATTGGGTTTAGTTCTCAGCTAAAGCTCCACATTTGGTTGTGAGTTCTCCTCCCCGCCTTGGATCTATAATCCAGAATTGGATAATAAATAAAAAATTTACAAGTGGCACCCATTACTGCTCCCAATGCTAGTTTAGATTTCATTGCAGTCTTTCTGCCTTGGTACTTCTTGCTTTGATTCTGTATCTTAGGTCTTTTTTCATTTCTAAGAATTGGAACATCCCTAGTCCTTTCATCATACTGTGCTCCTGGCCAGTTATGACTCCCATGTTCACACACCTCTCTGTCTGTCTTTTTAAGCTACCCTTTGATGGAAAAAATGGCTCATTTAGAACTTTTCTTTATTTTCTTGATCAGAATTTGGTTTGTCACATTTTCTAGATTGTTAACGGTAAAATGTATTGAGAAAACTAAACAAAAATGTTTCCTCTTGACTCCCCTATATTCATCTCTTTATCTATTCTCTAAACTTGGATCTATTTTCCTTTAGACTGTGTTTTCAATTTTTAGGACTAATATTTTGTATCTATTATTCTCACTATACCACTTTAGTAAATAATCCATGCTAAAAGCTAAATAAATCTGGCTGACATCAATATTAACAGCACATGAGTGGGAGCTTATGTGCTATGGTATTATTGTCACACTTCTACCACCACATCTCAGACTTACTCCTGATTGCCTTGAGAGAAAATGTAACATCTGTCTTTTGAAATACAAATAGTGCCAATGGGATGTTTGAGGGGTAGGAAAGTAGTTCCTGAGGATATCTGCTGAAAATGCACTCTATAATTTTTCTGTATCTCAAAGTCAATTTCAACATCCTAAAGTTTGAAGAATCTACCCCTGTTTTTAGACTTGCAGCACACTTTCTATTTTTCAGGATTTTCAAGACTTAGAAATAACACTTGGCAATCACAAACTTTTGGGATGTAATTCATGAGGATCTAGAAACTTAAACAACTTCTAGAGGGCAAGTAATTCTTTTCCCATGTCTTTGTTCAATTTGAGTTTCAGCAATTGGTTTCACATGTTTTTGTTCCACTTTTCCCATTTAGAAGATCGTTCTTCTTTCCGGAGGAAACAAGCACAATAGAAGTTAGACATCTTTGCCTTCTTTCTTTCACTCATTATGATCTTGTCTATGGCCAAGTAGCATCCTGTGTCTTTCCTCTTGCTTCTGACATACATATTTTAAAAGAGCCTTTTGTTGTTGATGATGTTGTTTTAGCATTCAATCCATGCTTTAACTTTTGCCGGGTTTTATCATTCCTGATGTTGTTTTTAAGAGGGCCTTACCATTCTTTTCCATTCATTCTTGATTACATTTCCTTGTTCCTATTTTATATGGATATGACATTCATGTCTTTTGAAAATTAAAGTTGGTCAATGAGTTAGTTCCCCATATAGCCACTCATACCAGTTTCTTCAGAAAGTGATGAGATTTCTTCTTTTTTCATCAGAACTATTTATGTTTTTATCAGAATTATGTTCAAGAGATCATCATATCTGACTGCAGCTATAGAATTGGAAGCTCTTTTAGCTTCCCTATATATCAAACTCCTCAAAATGTTAAGGCTAGCATCCAGGTAAGATTTTGCCAAATTTTCTTCTTCTATTAAAAGCTCTAAGATGGAATAATCACTTCATCCTAATGATCACTTCATTCTAAATGTTCATGCTTTCTATTTCAATAACCTTTTTTTTCCCCTTTTTGGACAGAATGAGTTTCAGGATAATAATTCACTCATCACTCCTTCTTCCTTTTAAAATTTAAAATGATCATCATGGTAAACCAAGATTTTCTAATTACTCTGTTTTTGTTTTTTCTATCACAGAGAGATTTTTTACTATTGTCTTAAGTGGTAGATTTCTACTCTCCCTATTCTAGCCTATCTCTGTCATCTTTATAATATGCTTTCAGAATTTGAGTTCCTCTTTCAAACCTTTTTCAATCACCTTCTTTTTACTTCATGTGCCTTTATTCTTTCTCTTGTATTTTTGTTTTTAATTCTTTCCACTTAAAATTCATTGTCTTACAACAATCCCCCACACTATTTTATGGAATTGGGTTTTTAAAAAAAAGAATATCTAATTGGTTTGTATGTGTGTGTGTGTGTGTATGTTGTATTTTTTTTTCCCTGAGGCAATTGAGGTTAAGTGATTTGCTCAGGGTCACACAGGACGTGAAGTGTTATGTGTCTGAGGCTAGATTTGAATTCAGGTCTTCCTGACTTCAGGGCTGGTGCTCTATCTATGCCACTTAGCTGCTCCAAGACCATCTAGTTTTATAAAAATAAAGAATAGAAATATAGAAGGATCCAGGACGATCTTAGTATAGCATGATCTCAATCATCGTAAATTGTAACATTCTCTCTCCCTCTGCTCAGAGAGCTCTATTAACTATACTTACCACAAATTTCCATTTTTGACATATATCCCTTTTTTCATTCAAAAGGAACATTCCTTGAGGCAATCATCAGGTTCTAATCATTTAATTTATGTGGCTATGACTGTCATGTCAGACTTTTGGAATACCCTTTCACTATCTGGCATTTGGTTTATCTGCTTTATTTACATTTTATAAGACAATATTAAAAAATAAAAGACAATAAAAGACAATTGAGTTGGACACGTTGCAAACCATCTCCCTTCCTTTATCCTCTAATAACTGTTCCACAAAAGTACATAGGAATTAGATACAGCAGCTTCTTCTTCTACCCATTAGTCTGAATAATTCAGATCTGACTATGCCTGTAAGTGTTAGTTGTATTGTTAATTCTATGTGTATCTAGATTGGATGGATTCCTCAGCATGGCATGATCTACTATATAACCTATAGTTGTTAATCTAGCCTAATACTTGACTCTGATAATCTACAAACTCTGAGCTATTTCTAAATTAGGATGATTCAGTGGAATGTACTATTGGGTAGATGATTTTGCAGTTTGGAGGGAGGGAGACACCAAAGACTCCACATAGAAGATAGATTATCTCTCACCCCTTCCCTCAGAACTGTTTCCAAAGCTTAAATCTTAAAGGATAGTTTAAAAGGATAACAGAGTTGACATCATATCTAAGTACATCTCTATCTCCCTGCCTCATACTACTAGGTTTGGTATGGAGAAGAAATCCACAATATTGGAGTCAAGATGAACTACTTATATTAGAGTCAACAAAACAAAACAACATCTCTTCACCCAACTCCCCAAATTCTAGTACCACAGAAGTGGAATATCAGTTCTACAATGTTCTACCAAATTCTAGGCATTCAGATCAAAGGATGACTCTAGCTCTAATACAAATGTACAACCTGTCTATCAGTCTTCCATTTCTTCCTTATTACCATCAGAACATCCTTTAGGAATTGTGTCCCAGTGTAAGGAGTTCAACACAAAAACTAAGATTCTCAGAGTTCTCTGAAGGAACTTCAAGCAATTATGGATTCAAAGAGGCAAGAACTAAAAGGGACCTTATATGTTATCTCCTTTTAATACTCTTATTTTACAGATGAGGAAACTGAGACCCAGGGAGAAGAGACTTACACAATGTTACACAGTTATGGAACTATAACCAAGGCCTCATTTTGTTTAATTTAGTATTTTATTTTTCCCTAGTTACATGTAAAAACAATTTTAACATTATTTAAAAATTTTTGAGTTCAAAATTCTCTACATTCCTCCCTCCCCACCTATTCCTTCATTGAGAAGTCAAAAAATTCAATATAGGTTGTATAAGTGTAGTCATGCAAGGCATTTCCATAATAGTTATGTTTAAAAGAAAGCATAAACTTTCTCCCAGAAAAAAATCTCAAAAAAAGTTTAAAAAGTCTGCTTCAATCTGTATTCAGACTTCACAAGTTCTTTATCTGGATATGGATAGCATTTTATAAGTCCTTCAGGATTGTCTTGGTTCATTGTATTGCTGAGAATAGCAAACTCTTTTATTGCTGATCATCTTACAATATTACAATATTTACTTTGTAAACAGAACATTTCATTTTGCATAAGTTCATGGAAATCTTTTTAGGTTTCTCTGAGACCATCTTGCTCATTGTTTCTTATATCACCATCATAATCACATACCTTAATTTGGTCATTGCCCAAAATGATGGGCATTTCCTCAATTTCTATTTTTTGCCCCTAGTAAAGAACAGACACAGATAGTTTTAAAGGTCCTTTTCTTTTTGTTTTTTATTTCTCTTGGGATACAAACCTAGTAGTGGTGTTGCTAGATCAAAGGGCATGCACTTTTGAAACAGTCTACAGTTCTTTATGCAATATCACACTGAATAGTTTGGAGGTCTCTGTAGTGTAGTGGAAAGGAGGCTGGACTAGGAGTCTGGAAACTTGCATTAGGGTCCCAGCTTTTTAGTAGTTATGTGTGTCCCCAAGCAAGTCACAAGTTGATTGGATCTCACTCTCCTAAACTGCAAAATGAAGAGTTGGGTTATATAATCTTTTGGTAATCTCATCAGTAATCATCTCTAAATCAAATCCATAGAATGATACTGAAAAAGTCATGGTTCTACTCATCAGTCCTATCCCTGACCAGACCGAAACTTCTGTCCTTCGCCATCCCTTGCAGAAACTAGCTTATCTTTGTGTTTGATGACCAGCAACAAGTCTGTAACCTAGTGGGTGTTTAAGGAATGCTCATTGATAGATAGATTGATTCATTTACACAATAAGCACTTTTAATGACAGGAAATTCATCTTGAAATGATTTTCTCTTTCTATTTTGCTAATACTACAACCTGCATAATTCATTTCGATATATGGTCTTTATTCTTACTCTTGAACTAGACAGTTGTACATTATCTGTACATTTTCTAGGTTATTTGATTCAAATAATACTTGAACAATAACTTCTACAATACCCCTAAAACAATGCTCATCTGGTAGCTCCTCAGAAAATTCCAGTGATGGGGCACTCACTACCTCCTAAGTTGGTCATTCCCCTTTTTGGATAATTCTAATTGTAAGTAAGAAATTTTTTCTTACATTAAATTACTTGTGCTTCTAGACAACTTCCCTCCATTGTAGTAAGTAAAATAAATCTGACATCTCTTCTAATAGTCCTTTAGATACTCAATGATCTAAATCCTTCTTCAGGGAATCATATCAGTGCATTATTTTTGGAAAAAAGTGTACCAATGAGCCTCCAATCGTTATCCCCAAGACATTCCCAAATCCAAAAAATCTCTGATTCTTCTCCTAATAGGATATAAATTCCTAGAGAGTATGGATTATTTCATTTTTATCTCTGTTTCCCTATCTGGCCCAGTGTCTGACTCACAAAAAAGAGAGATAATAAATACTTTTCTTTTGGCATCCCACTTGACTTTCTTGGCAACTCAGTAACAAATTTCTCAGGCTATAATATGTTCTTATTTTGTATTTATTGTATTTCTTTGGTATTGTATAAATTGTTTCATACTTTCTTCATTCTATATATGTTATCTCCCCCAATATATGCTTACATATTTATTCTGTAGTTATCTTATATTCATCTGTATATGTCCCCTATTCAAGTATAGTTTTTTCCATTTAAGGATGGAAAATGTTTTCTTTTTCTCTTTCCATTCGCAGTATCTTTCCATAGTAAATGCTTAACAAATAGTTAGGAATTAATAGTAACATTATCTATAAGAATTCATTCTCCCTTAAAAACCTAAACATAAGTTTTGTTTTTATTTTTTTTTTATAGCATGCTTTTGCTGAGGTACTTCTGAACCATATTATAAGAAAATATAACAATAGTTAACACATATAGTGCTTACTATGTGTCAGAGATTGTACTAAGAACTTTATAAATATTCTCTCATTTTTATCCTTTCAACAAAGTGTGTTATTTCCATTTTACAAATAAGGACATGGAGCAAACAGTTTAAGTGACTTGTTCAGAGTCACACACAGCTATTAAGCATCTGAGACTAGATTTGAACTCAGATTTAGACTCCAGGCCCAGTGCTCTATTCACTGTTCCATCAAGCTGAAATCTCTATTTGCTGTATATAATGTTGTATGTAAAACTTAGACCAGAGTAAGAATTTAATAAATGTTTGCAGATAGACCAAGTGACCAGACATCATGGAATAGCTACTAATGATCCAGCCTGCCTGGATCTGAGTTTTAAAATGATAAGAAATATCTAGGGATTAGGAAGTTGTTCATCTAATGTAGCAAACTGAAATGTTCTCAAAGTTCTTTTCCTGTCATCAGTCAAGTTAAAATAAAGCCTCAAGTTCTCCCTGAGCTATTTTCTTAAGACGTTCAGCTGACAAGTCCCCCCATATTCACTATACATTTATTAAGCACCAACTATGCGCCCAACCCTGCTCTTGGCATTGTCTGTTCTAAAGGCCCTTATTGCTGATTCTTGGAACCTGGCCTAGGTTTGCATTAATCAATCCCCCATTGAAATTTTCTTGGTACAATTATCTTTAGAACTCACACACAATAATCCCCAGCTAATAACCCACAACCTGAAGAAACATGTTTGCCATCTGCTCTGGCTCCCTGCTTTCTCTCTCTCTTTTTTTTCGATTATCTCTGGGAAAATGTGAATGCTGCTTCTTGGTTTATGCTTGTCATTCAGCTTATAATTGTCATGGAATGACAGCATCTAAACAAAAATGACTGGGGGGCATTGTTTTCTCTCCACCAAACATATTGTCTAATGTGCTAACCACATGTATAACTGATTTGTCAAAATTAGTCACTTCAGGTAACAGGCCTTGTGTAACAGAGTTTTTAATAAGCTTATGTCTCTTGCTCATGCCTTTCAGTGAGCAGCTCAGTCAGCCCTAGGTTTCTCTGTATATTTGATTTATCCATTTCCAGATGGTTCTCTGTCTGCCAACTTTTATTTTGCCCCATGATTCTTCTCCCCATGCTGATTCTTCCATTAAATTGACCCTAGGAACTCTGACAAAGAGACTGATATTCTCAAGGGCTAGACACATTCTGTCTGGCATAACATATTCCCTGTCTTTGTCCCCAAATCAAGCTGTATTTTGTATGGACTCCACAACACAATCAAATGATTTAAAAAAAAACAGTTTATTTTTTATCCTTTTAGAAAATGTTCCTCATGTTACAAAAAACATTGGGATTCTTTTTAGATTCCTAGACTAACATTTTTACATTCTTGTTAGATTTTAAGCTTTTTCTATATCTATACTATCTCCTGGGAGATCATGGAGATGGAGCAATTCTGTCTTTGTTAACCTTAAGGTCATGAAAACAGAAGAATCTTCCTCACACTTTTGGTGAGTCACACTTCGATGATTTCCATCTCATCTTACTGCATTTTGTAAAGCTTTCTACCTGCTTCCCTGGCACAGAATGTTCTCTGACTTTGGAGATAGTCAAAAAAGTACCAAGTTTCCAACCTATATCTACTTTTCTTTATTACTTTTCTCCGTGACTTCCATTCATCTTTTATCATAGCTCTTTGGTCCACTCACTTGCTAGTTCCTTTTCCCAAACAACCTTGTTTTTTAACTGTGTTGTGTTTATTTTTGTATTTATTACCCTTGCATTATATATATATATAATATATATATATATATATATATATATATATATAATATATATATATAAAGTGGCTTGTTCCATGTCATACATAGCTATTAAGCATCTGAGACTAGATCTGAACTCAGATGTTTTAATCTCCAGGCTATATATCTATATCTATATCTATATCTATATCTATATCTATATCTATATCTATATCTATATATATCGTATACACTTGTTGTCTGACTCCAGGATATATATATGTGTGTGTGTATATATGTATATGTATATATAGATACACACTTCTTATCTGCTCTAACAGAATGTAAGCTTCTTATGAGTAGTGATAGTTTCATTTGTTACATTTGTATCTCTAATGTCTGGAATATAGTAGATACTTACAACATTTTTGCTAATGAATTCTGTCCAAATACATTATCTTCTTAGCTGAGAAATGTCCCAGATAGCTCTCCAAAGGCAATTAAAAGAATTCAGATCGCCAAGAAGTTGAATTATTTCCACACCAACTCAAATTGTGTTGCTTCTGAAATAGGAGGAAGAAAATTTTATTTTTGATTGAGACTCCTTACCCCATTTATTTAGGTTCTCATAGCTTTCTATACACATTTTGTTGTTGTATTTTTTGTTGGGTTCCTAGTTAAATTCCTAAGCTTTTATCAACTTATGTCATTCATTTGGAGTTAAGTAAATATGAATGGCAAGCTCTTAAAACATTACTGCAACTTGTCCATTATGGGATAAAATGATAGATATGTGCTATAATAATAGCATATCAATTAAATGAGTGAACTGGGGAAAGAAAGATTATAATTAAAAGTTTTTAAGAAATCCTTTTTCTTGTAAGGTTACTAAAAACATTATCAACATTGAAAACAATAGAAGTGTTTCTTCTCCCAGCATCAAGACAGAGGGTAGAGTGGATTATGGGGCAGAATGTCATATATATTTTCATATATACTCAGTCTCAGTAGTTTTAGACTTTTTTTTAAACAAGGATAGATTCAATTCCAAGTTTGGAGAGAAGAAAATAGTATAAGGAGTAATGTTTTAAAAATATTTTTAATTTAATAGTTAGAATCAATTTATTAAAAGAGATGACTGATTAGGCATCTGCAACAGTGACTTCCACATGTACACCTGGTTCAATGCTGATAGAAATGATCTGTTCAATGATCTCAGAAGGACTGGGCAAATCAATAGGCATTTGTAGATTCTCATCTAGAACCGATCTCAAATCTTTGAACTTTCAGTGCAGGAAGTTTTTCTAGTTGTGATTCGAAGTGTCTTAGTGGGCATTTGAACAGGTCCCTTCACTTTCTTTTTTTTTTTAATATTTTATTTTATTTTTTTTAATTTAATAATAACTTTATATTGACAGAATCCATGCCAGGGTAATTTTTTTTTACAACATTATCCCTTGCACTTGTTTCTGTTCTGATTTTTCCCCTCTCTCCCTTCACCCCCTCCCCTAGATGGCAAGCAGTCCTATATATGTTAGATATGTTGCAGTATATCCTAGATACAATATATGTTTGCAGAACCGAACAGTTCTCTTGTTGCACAGGGAGAATTGGATTCAGAAGGTATAAATAACCCGGGAAGAAAAACAAAAATGCAGATAGTTCACATTCATTTCCCAGTGTTCTTTCTTTGGGTGTAGCTCCTTCTATCCATTATTTATCAATTGAAACACAGTTAGGTCAAAAGAGACCTAACTTCTTTCTTATTTATTTTGTGGTTTGGTTTATCTGATTCTGAGAGTGCAAGGTTGAGATCTCCCACTATTATAGTTTTGCTGTCTATTTCTTCTTACAGCTCTGTTAATTTCTCTTTTAAGAATTTAGATGCTACACCACTTGGTGCATATATGTTTAATATTGATATTGCTTCATTATCCATGCTACCCTTTAGCAAGATATAGTGCCCTTCCTTATCTCTTTTAATTAGATCAATCTTTGCTTTAGCTTGATCTGAGATCAGGATGGCTACCCCTGATTTTTTGAGTTCACCTGAAGCATAGTAGATTTTGCTCCAACCATTTACCTTTACTCTGCATGTATCTCCCCGCTTCAGGTGTGTTTCCTGTAAACAACATATTGTAGGATTCTGGCTTTTAATCCATTCTGCTAGCCGCTTCCTCTTTATAGGGGAGTTTACACCATTCACATTTATGGTTAAAATGAAGGTCCCTTCACTTTCAAGTTCTTTTCTTTGGCTTCTCTTACTAGATCAGCAACACATTTTCTCAAGTAATTTCTCATGGCGGCTGGTAAGAGTGATGCGGCTCCCGTGAATGGCCACTTAGGCTCCACAATTGTCTTGCTGGTGTCTTTGAATGCCTTGTCAGTTGAATGGCTTTCTGACCGACTTATTTATTTCTCCGTGAAAGCGAGCAAGGGAGTGAGTGAGTCAGGAGTAGAAGCAGGGACCGCCACTTGCACGCTGCTGAAGCTAGGATACCTTCATCAAAGAGCATATCTATTATTTTTTTAAAGAAAGAAAAGACAGAAGACATAAATTAAACACACACAACAACGACATAAACAACATAGAATGGAAGATAAACTCAGAAAGCTAGTTTTAGGTGCTACTTTTTTTTTTTTTTTAAATGTGTGTGAACTAAAAGTTTTTTTTGTTTTGTTTTGTTTTTGTTTTTGTTTTTGTTTTTGTTTTTGCTTTTTTTTTTTTAAGTGTGAAAAAGTAGCATTGTCTCTCTTGGAATGAGAAAAAAGGGAAAAAGAAGAGGTCAGATTTCACCTCTGCTGTAACCCTTCCACAAACCATCCCTTACTGCCTCACTCCCTTTTTTGAATTCCTCTTGCCCTTACCATCTGTACTGTACAAGTTAGCTTCTTCAGCATGAGTTATTCACTAATTGCTACATGCAAGCTAGCCTTCTCTTTCCTAGAGGTCTTGGACCCCATCCTGCTGTCCCTTTATATTCTTTTAAAAACTAGCAATGCTAGACATCTAAGAGAAGCACAAAACATGCTTGCTGATTGGATGAGAAATAATTGATAAAAGTAACCTCCAGAAGAATACAGGAATAAGACCTTGATTCATAGTTAAGAAAAAAGGATAACAAGAAAAATCTTGCCCAAGGTGTTTCCTGAATGTGTAAACCTTGGAACATTAGTGGGACAAGATATTGGAATACAGTGGTACCACAATTCTAAGGTCAGGACCTTGTTTCTGGTACAGATCGTCCATCTGTCTCTTCCATAAATGGAAGTCATTTTGAAGGATACACAACCACTTTGCCTTTCATTCTTTTTGCCTTTGTAAGCATTTTTAGACTTTTCAGGGATTTGTGTTACTTTTCTCTCAAGGCACTGGACTTTAAACAAATTCTTTCACTGAAAAAGAAATTTCACACTAAATGTTCCAAACCAGTGGCATATATCTCTTTTCCCCTTGTATAGACTAGATAAGTCACATAGTCACATTGGATTTATGAAGGAAAAATAGAGTGAAAAGTTTCACAGGAGCACTTTTTGAAGAAAGACAAGATTAAATTAAAAGTTAACCTGGAAACATGACAGATCCTTAGGGAATGCTGTGAATGATTAAGAACACATGATGAAAAATTGGCCTGAACACCTGGATTCCAGAGATTGAGCTCTACCATATTTGAGAATAAAAATCTCTAGTAAGAAATTCAGAATCAAACTAAAAGTTTGGTAAAAGAATAGGATGAAAAACATTCTTGGAAGTGGTAAAGAGTAGGGCTGTATTTTGGCAGGCAGATAATTTGCTATGGCCACCTCCCTTTACAATCCTGCCTCAACACCCCCCCCCCCCAACCAGGATTTCTTTCTTTCTTTTTTTTCCCCATTTTTTCTTTTTTTAAAAAAAATAATTATAACTTTTTATTGACAGAACCCATGCCTGGGTAATTTTTTACAACATTATCCCTTGCACTCACTTCTGCTTTGACTTTTCCCCTCTCTCTCCCTCCACCCCCTCCCCCAGATGGCAAGCAGTCCTATACACGTTAAATGTCAGACCGGGATTTCTTAACCTATTGTGCATCATAGATCTAAAATGCATGTCTCAGCATAAAAAGCCTATGAATCCCTTTTCAGAATAATGTTTTCAAATGAATCAAATAAAAGATACAGGATTGCAAAGGAAACTTATTATATTAAGATATAGTTTAAATTTTTTTAAATATATATTTTCAGTTCTAAACTCTCTCTCTCTCTCTCTCTCTCTCTCTCTCTCTCTCTCTTTCTCTCTCTACCTCTCCCTCTATCCTGTCCCCAGTCATTGGGAAGACAAAAATATAATATCTATTATCTTTAAGAAATAATGCAGTAGCCAGTAGGATCAAGAAAATGAAAGAAAATATTTTACATTCAGTTTGTCAGTTTAAAAAAAAAGTTCATATACTCCAAGTTGTCCTAGACTGTAAGTAGGTGAAGATTAAAAATGGTGTCAACAGATACCTATTGTATAAAAGAGATGAATGACAGAGAAAAAAAGTTAAATGTGGAGGAAGAATATTCAGTTATCTGGTCTTTCCATCACAAATAGGTTTTAGGGCAAATTCCAATGCTGTTGACAAATCAAGAAATTCATTTCTAGAAATTGATTAAGTCCTTACTCTGTGCAAGAGACCCTGTATAGGATAATGGTGATATTAAGGTGAGAACAAGGATTCTTGCTCTCAAGGAGTTTGCAATCTTATAGGTTTTATTAGAGATCTTGTTAAAAATGAAGCAAAATAAAACAAAAACACAAGATATAAAATGGAGGTAAAGAAACCCATTAAATCTGTGTGGGAGAGGCAAAGGTTGGAAGGAAAGATTAAACATTGCAGCACTAAATTATGTTTGCCAAAGATCTTCATCTATTAACATGTCCCAAGCTAACACATTAATTCTCATTGCATCAGTCATATTCTGTTACATTTTGTAATTTCATGAAACATGAAGTGCGACCATGCAGCTAGGTTGCTTAGCTCAGTGAATTGATGTATCCTCTGATAATTATTTCAGTTACATACAATCTTTTTTTAAAAATTTGCTCTTGTTCCTATGAGAGAAATCAGATAATCCTTCATTCTCATTTTGGCCAATAGTGTCACACCAGCCTATTACTAAGCCTTCTATTACTACAGTTGCCTGAGTAGCATTATTTGTAATGATCCCTCTTTCCCCCCATTCTTCACTCTACCCTATCCCCAACATGTAATGCTTAGTTAGCATTTCAGTTAAGTGTATGGATAACCTACAACTCCCTTCAGAACATGTGCAGATATCCCCTGATCATATCATCCACCCCCTTCTGTCATCCACATGACATATGGACTTCACTAGTTGAGTTTTTGTTGGAGGACCTTAACTGCTTTACCTTTTCTTTTGTGTTTTTCTGTAATATGAGGTTCATGAATATCAAAAGGTTTTGAAAGATCTTCTACTGCTGGCCCCAAATATGGCATATACTAGAGCAGCTGCAGTTGCAGCTGACCTTGTGATAAAGAAAGCTTTGAACTATTAGAAGATACTTTTTTTTTTTGAGCTGTACTTCATGGAAGTGAAAGGTGAACTGGCTAATTAGCAGTCTTGCAAAAGTATGTATGTCCTAACTAGCCTTTAATCTTCCAACTGATAGTACTAGCAGTGCTAAGTTCCTGGATTCTGTTCTAAATCATTGTATGATTTCATCATTCCCTTTTTTATGTTGGAATAATCTGATTTTGCTATGCCTGATTCACATTTGTATTTTTCTTCTTACTTTCTTGCTGGTAAAAACTCTGAAACTTTGAATCACATCCATTTCCACAGTTAACAAAAATATAAGTAGAAACTTTCCCAGAAATTCAAGATGGGAGTGGTGAAAGGCAATATGAGAATTAGGAAGCGTAATTCTTTTATTGAAGAGTCAGGCAATAGTAAAACAATGAACTCACCATACAAACCATAATGACAGGTAAAGAAAAGTGTAAGTTGTTACATCCTATAGCTTTAGCCAAGCAGTACCTAATTAGCCTCTGTTCTAGACTAGTAAGAAGTAAAAATAGATGTTTGTTTTTATTTTCATTTCTATCCCTTTGGCAGTGAGTTTAATGAGCAGGGAACATCTTGATACAATCTTAACACAAACATAAAAAAATTAAAAGTGATTCTGTAGTCCTCTTTGCCTGAGGATGAGGTGTGTTATATTTCATGCCTCCTCTAAAGTTCTTTAATAACTTTAGAGAGTTAGGGACTCTCTCCTCTCTATCATTGGCTCTAGAACTCACCCAGTATATTATTCCAAATTTAAGGGATTCAAGCATCCCAGTTTCATTTGATTACTTAACAGTCAGATTAGCTTTTATAAAGGAACATTTCCTTTTAGGATATAGTAACATATATCTATGTTTTATATATATATATATATATGTATATATATATATATATTATATATATATATATATATATATATATATATATATATATATATATAGTTCCCTCCAAGATCTCATGGCCAAACATGATTCCTCCCTTTATCTCTGAAGAAAGGAAGAGGATTAGCTTTATAGCTTAATACATTCCTATATATGAAGTCAAAAGCCCCCTCAAACTTGTATCCATGGAATCTGGCTTCTAAGGGCTTTCCTGTTTCATGGTCTAGCATGAAATCCTGGACTCCACAAACCTCATGGATCAAGCACTGGGGAATCCTCTGTGTCTAGAACTAAAAAAAGATAAATGAAATATTTCCAAACTTCCAAGGGGATTAGAGTGAAGCGATCAGACAAATTGTAGGAGACCTTAGAGGGGATGATTTGATTAAAATCCAAAAGAGAGGGAGTACTCAGGTGGAGATGGTAATTGCTACAGAGATGTCAAGAAAGATGACTTGAGAAAAGGCAACATATTTGACAAATTAAAGAACACTGATGACTTAAAACAGCAGTTTCTTTGAATGGTAGCAATGATAGGAAATCTAAGTCAAGTGGACTCAACAAAGATGAAAAGTTTTTACCATTAGGAATTTGTTTGAAGAATGGAAGAAAAATATTGGGTGGGAATTGAGGAAATTATAGGATCTATTTAAGGCATTTTTTTTAGAATTATATATCTGGTTATATACCAGGCATAACTTTGGCCAATCCAAATTCATTCTCAAGACTGGAGTGTAATGAATAATTTGTGGTTGAAATTTAATTTTAAAAATCACTTTATGAATAACTAAGGATTAAAAAGCTATAATTACTAAAAAACAAACTACTCCACTATCTCTGGCTTTCCCAGAGTAGTAGAACTGAGTCAAAAAGACATTTAGAAACTTTGTCAGACTTTAAAAATGTATCTCTGGAGTAGTTAAATGGTGCAGTGGATAGGGCATCATTTTTAAAGTCAGGACGATCTAAATTAAAATTTGACCTCAGCCACTTAATATTTACTAGCTGTGTGACTTTGAGCAAGCCACTTAATCCCAATTGCCTTGCAAAAAAAAAAAAAGAAGAAAAATGTATCCTCAAATAGGTTGGAGTTCTGCCCTTAATCATGGATGTGCTTATAAATATTTAACTGTTAGTTATTCAAGACAAAAAAGATTGTCTATGACATATTTGAAATTTTAACTCTGCATTATCAATATTTTTCCAATGCTAGCTGTGTGGTTCTGGGCAAAATCTCTAAAAGTGTCTCAATTTCTTCATCAGTAAAATTAAGACAATAGCATCTGCTTCCAATGGATATTGTGAGGAGCAAAGAGATCATTGTAAAATACTGAGCATAGTATCTGGTACACAATCGTGCTATATAATTGTTAATTATTGTTATTATTTATTAAACCCATAATTTATGGTATTTGCCATTTCCAAGGTTTAAATTCTCTTATACTGAAAAATTTAACAATACCCTGGGGACTATTTTCAAGCTGATTTGAGCACACCTCTCCTCTAGTCCTCTCATGCAATCAAATATGGAAAACAGTTTCCTTAATTCCTTAAAGTGAAATCATCTTATGACATGGCAAGGTTAAGTCAACAAGTATTGATATTTTTCTCAGTAGATTTTTTTTTACTTTTCCAAATACATATAAAGATAATTTTCAAAATTCATTTTTGTAAGACTTTGTGTTTCAAATTTTTTTCTCCCTCCCTTAACCCTCACCTTTCCCAAGATAGCAAGCAATCTGATATAGGGTAAACATGTGCAATCTTTTTAAACATATTTCCATATCTATCATGTTATACAAAAAAAAAAATCAGACCAAAAGGGAAAAATGAGAAAGAAAAAACAAACAAAAAACCCCCCAAAAGGTGAAAATACTATATAATTCAATCCACATTCAGTCTCTACAGTTTTCTCTCTGGATGAAGATGGAATTTTTCATCCCATGTCTTTTGAATTGCCTTGCATCACTACATTTAAACAAGCATTTATTAAGCACTTAAGTGCTTAATAATAAGTACTAAAGATGCAAAGAAAGGGAGAACAGTTCTCAAGAAACTTCCAATCTAATAGGAGAGAAACATGCAAACAACTATTTACCAAAAAAATTATAAAGAGGAGAAGTTGCAAATAATCAACCATAGAGAAAATACTAATATTAAGGGGCATTAGGACAGGCTTTTTATTGAAGTGGGAATTTTAGCTGGAATTGAAAAAAGCCAGAAGATGGAAATGAGGAGGGAGTGTGTTCCTAGTAAAAATAAATGCTGATTCTATCATACATGGGACTATTTGAGGGCAGCAGGGGAGAAAAAAGTAGTTGGGGAAGATTTGCAGAATAGAAGGAAGGGTGAATCAGGGAGTATCTGCTGGAAAAGACAATTTGGCCTTAGGTAAGAAAAGGTCTACTTTGTCCTCAAAGAGTTAAAGAAAAGGGGAGAGATGGAAAAGCTCTGAGATGACTTAGTAAAATCACAAAGCTTATGAAAGATCTAACCAAGAGGAGTATTACCAGCTGTATTTAATCTTCACTGAGGGTAGAACTAGAGGAAACAAGCTGAAATGGCTCCTTAAGAAGGAATTTCCGCACACTGAGGATTGTTGACCTCTATTCAAGTTCGACTCTGATGCCTTATCTTGGAGCAGAGGTGACTGAATTCTTGAAGACTATGCCAGCAGAGAACAAGCTCTGGTTGGTCCAACCAAGTTGGGAAAGGGTTCAAGCACAAAATGTTGAAAATAAACTGACTATTATTTAAACAAAGCCTAGCTAAGGGCAGAAAGACAGCCTGAGAAAGCTAGGATGTTTTTTTTTTTTTTTTTTTTGGGTATCAAACTGTTCAGTAACTTTTCTACTGATGTGTGGACATTCCTTAGTAGACATTCCCATTCTTAGTGGAGAGAAATTCATGTTTTTTTTTAAGTATTAGAGTCCCAGACTAGAGTCCTCTGATACCCTATTGTTGTATGGAGGGGACCTGGAATGTCCAATGACTATTCCAAAAGAGTATCCTTGGATAGGTTCTACCAACTGGAAAGGTTTAGAGTGACAGACTAGAATCTAAGGATTACCCTACTTACATCTCAACATTGATTTCAATGATAATTATTTTTTTGGCTATAGAAATTCAACATAAACTCATAAATTGGGAGACAGAAGGAATCATAGATATCATCCAGTTTAATCCCTTCATTTTTGCAGAAGAGGACAACTGAGGATCAGAGAAGTTGCCCAAACAACAGGCTATAAGCAGCAAAAGCAGGATTTGAACTCGGGTCCTATGGCTCCAAATTTAATTCTTTTCTCATTGTAGCTCCTCAGTTTGAATGGAACTCAGAGACTATTATATAGAGTCCCACCCTCCTTATTTTACAGATAAGAAAACTGAAACACACTGATGTTAAAGAAGCATAGTTTGAATCCAGAGCCTCTGTCACTAAAGACAGTTTTTTACCCAATATATTATACTCCTTCCTAACATCTGTGTAGAAAGATGAGTCAGATTAGATATCCTCTCTTTAGACTCTAGGTTCTATGATCCTCTCTACTAAGATGAAGGCTGCATCAGAGCTGATTCTCACTAAAAGTCTACTGTTTAGTTTTCAATAAGAGCCTTAACATCTCAGAAATGAATAAAAACCCTACCTACAAATCAGGGCTTGATTTATTGTTTTATTAATTACCTAGTGTATAAGAAAGCGATGGAGAAACTGCTAATAATATATATTAAGTGAGTATATATACCTCTCCCCTCCCACTCCAGAGAGACAGTAGTTAAACATTTATTAGCCCATCTCCACTAAGACCATCACCTAAATCAGAGAGAGCTTGTGATGTGTAATGGTGAATGAAACTCCCACATCAATGAAATCAAAACACTTTTGAGTTTTGTAATATTAAAATTCAAATACTAAAGGTACTTAAAAGAGGGTTCACAAATAATGTAATCAATGAACAAAGGAAATGACATTCATTCATTCATTCAATAAGTGTCTATGTACTTCCTATGTGTATAATTTGGGGATGATTTAGGTTTGTTTCGGCCCACAGGTTTTTACCTGCATATAGTATCTGTTACATAAAGCTTCAATATCTCTTCCATCTTTGTGATTCTTATATACAGTGTGTATATAAGTGCCTTTGGAGGTTACTGTAACTCCTTCAAAATACTTGGGTATAACAATGAATTAAAGTAATCATTTAAATTATATATCAACCAACAATTAGACAATTATTAAGCATATTTTATGTGTCAGGTACTGGGCTAAAAGTTGGAGTAAAAAAAAAAAAAAGCAAAACTTATTTATTCTAAAGAACTAATGAGTTCCAAGAAATTTCCTACTTATTTCCATGAAATAGCTTATGCAATAGAATAGCCTGGAGACTAACGTCCATTGGGACTGGGATCTAAGTACTTCAAGTGTTTTAAAGACTATAGAGAAAATGAAACTCATGGCATGTAGGGGCTTATAAATCAAAAGAAAGTGAAGTCAACAGCCATTAAGTGAAGATTGAGTAAGACTACTGTCATATTCTTTATATCATTTATTATAATATGAGAGTTCGTAGTAATTCTCAATTAGGTTATTTCAATCCTAGCTAACTCTCTTGCCTCAGCTCTCTGGTATTGTTGCCAGGTACTGGAAGGTATCATTTTTTAGATGAGATAATATGTATTATGAATGCCTCTTAATCCTGGGACTGTGTAAATGTAAATACAGAGATAATGCAAATCAAGAAGCCAAGTCCTTGATCTTGGATTCTAAAATTCTCATCTCTATTCATTTTACCTTCTACAGTCCTTCACTCTAGCTCTTCATCTCTTTCTTTCTGATGATATTCATTCCCTGCTGCCTCTCTTTTTCTTCAGTCCATTACCTCTATTCTGGTTTCATTTTCCTTCCTACTCATTTTAACTCGTTGTTCAACTAGTCCCAACATTGTTTTATTTTCTTTCATCTCCAATCTCTTGTTCCCCCACAATTCCTACCCTGTTAATTCACAATACTACTCCATTTCATCGCTTGCTCTCAAGCTGCTATTGATGTTGTTGTTCACTACTCATTCTTAAACAAAATGAATGACATCAAAGATGGTAATATATTGATTTGAAAGTAAGTTGGATTTAAATTAGGCAGAGCTGTGCAAAGTTATCAGCCTCACCCTTTCCTTCAGAGTCACTGGGGTCCAGTGGCAAAACATGTCAGGATGATTGACAATGGCCCCAGGTACAGTGAAAGACGTGACCTTTTTAAGCTAAAATCTTTCCCAGGCAACACCCACCCAGAAGTTCAAAACTAGATAAGAATTCAGGCAAAAGATATCCCCTCCTCTTTCAACCCTTCTCATTTTTCTTTTTTATTCTTCCTTTAGTGAATTGATGATGTGCTTTTTCATCTATAAGTGTGTGTATGTATACACACATAAATAATGTACATGTATGTATATTTACACATATAAATATACACGTAACATATATATTTCCCTTTCTGTGAGCAATAGTCACTTCCTTTTGCCAAGAAAGAGGCTGCCAACTAATTCTAGAGGGACTAGAGTAGGCATGAGAATGGTTATAGTATAGTCTTCTTAAACTTTTTTTCATTCACAACCCCTTTTTGCCCAATAAATTTTTACATGAATGGCAAGAAACTGGAAACTGAGTGGATGCCCATCAATTGGAGAATGGCTGAATAAATTATGGTCATGAATGTTATGGAATAATATTGTTTTTTTATTTTTATTTTTATTTTTTTAAATATCTTTTTATTGATAGAACGCATGCCAGAGTAATTTTTTACAGCATTATCCCTTGCATTCATTTCTGTTCCGATTTTTCCCCTCCCTCCCTCCACCCCTTCCCCTAGATGGCAAGCAGTCCTTTACATGTTGAATAGGTTACAGTATATCCTGGATGCAATATATTTGTGCAAAACCGGACAGTTTTCTTGTTGCACAGGGAGAACTGAATTCAGAAGGTATAAATAACCCGGGAAGAAAAACAAAAATGCAAGTAGTTTATATTTATTTCCCAGTGTTCTTTCTCTGGGTGTAGCTGCTTCTGTCCATCTTTGATCAATTAAGGCTCTCTTTATCGAAGAGATCCACTTCCATCAGAATACATCCTCAAACAGTATCGTTGTTGAGGTATATAATGATCATGGAATAATATTGTTCTGCAAGAAACAACCAATAGGTCGTTTTCAGAGAGGCCTGGAGAGACTTACATGAACTGAGTCTAAGTGAAATGAGCAGGATTTCATTGTACACAGCAACAACAAAATTATATGATGATCAATTCTTATAGATGTGGCTTTCTTCAACAATGAGATGATTCAAATCAGTTACAATTGTTCAGTGATGAAGAAAGCCATATAGACCTCAAAGAAAGGACTGTGGGAACTGAGTGTGGATCACAACATAGCATTTTCACTATTTCTGTTGTTGTTTGCTTGCATTTTGTTTTCTTTCTCAGTTTTTTTCCTTTCTTGAGCTGATTTTTCTTGCACAGCAAGATAACTACAAATATGTGTACATATATTGAATTTAACATATATTTTTAATATATTTGATATGTATGGAACTATGTTCCATCTAGGGGAGGGGGTGGGGGGAAGGAGGGGAAAATTTGGAACAGAAGGTTTTGCAAGAGTCATTGTTGAATATATTGTATCTAGGATATACTGCAACATATCCAACATATATAGGACTGCTTGCTATCTAGGGGAGGGGGTGGAGGGAGGGAGGGGAAAAATCGGAACAGAAATGAGTGTAAGGGATAATGTTGTAAAAAAATTACCCTGACATGGATTCTGTCAATATAAAGTAATTATTAAATAAAAATTAAAAAAAAGAGTCATTGTTGAAAAATTACCCATGCATATGTTTTGTAAATAAAAAGCTTTAATAAAATAAAAAAAGAAAAAGAAAATTTATATGACTCCTGGTGTATATAAAATAGGTGTACAAATAAAATACATTTATTTTAAAACAATTCTTTGTTATACATATAAGTTTGTCATTTATTAAAAATGAAAGCAAATTTTTATATTAATGAGATAGATATGCTTGTTTATTTTTATGTAAAGAATCAAATCTTAGTGGAATATTAGATACTATAGCATATAGAGTATCTTCAATGTTTTTCATAGTTGATTGATATTTCAAAAACCTGACACTTAGTTAAGTGACTCCAGATGAGATCCTCATTCATTGTTTAAGTAGCTTTGGCAGAAAAAGGGAATACACAAGCTCACTGAAGAAAGTAATTCCTTAAGAACTGGAATAAAACAAGTGAAAAGTAAAGACTCTATGAGGCATAAAGATATGCTAAAACAAAATCAAAAAAATTTAAAAAAGAGAGGAAAAATATGGAATTTCTTATTGGTAAAGAAAAAAAACTGAGTTAGAAAATAGATCCAGTAGAGATAATATAAGAATTATTGGATTGCCTGAAAGCCATGATAAAACAAACAAACAAATAAACCCAAGGCCTTGTCAACATCTTCCAAAAAATTATCATAGAAAACCCTGATATATTACAATCAGAGGGCAAAATAGAAATTGACAGAATCCACTGATCACTGCCTGAAAGAAAATGCAAAATAAAAACAACCAGGGACATCACAGTCAAATTCCCGACCTCATAGATCAAATAGAAAGTATTAGAAGCAGCCAAAAAGAAACAATTCAAATATCATGGAATTACATTCAGGATTACAGAGGATCTGGAAACATCCACATCAAAGAACTGGAGAGTTTAGTATACACTATATTAGAAGCCAAAGGAGTTAGGATTACAATAAAAAAATCACCTCAACCAGAAAAATTGAATATAATCTTTTAGGAGGGGAAATGAATATTCAATAAAATAAAGGACTTTCTTGCATTTCTAATGAAAAGATTTGAGCTGAATTAAAAAAAATGGACCTTCAAATATAAGACTCAAGGGAAAACATAAAAAAAGTAAAAAAGAAAGAAGAGAAAACACAAAAAGTATAATTAGGTTAAACTGTTTACATTCTATATGGCAACATAATATTTGTAACTTAACTTTATTAGTATTAGAGCAATTAGAAGCTGTATTTGTAGACAGAGTGCTTGGGTATAAAGTGACTTTGATTGGATGATCAAAAAACAAATAAACAATCCCCTCAAATAAAGAAAGAAAATTGTACTAGAAGAAGGAGATGGGGGTTGGGTAGAATTAAATGGATAGATTATTTCACATAAAAAGAGAATGAAAGAGTTATTATGAGGTAGTGGGCAAAGATCAAACCTTAATCTCATCAAAATTAGCTCATACAGAGAATAACATGCACAATCAGTTGGATATAGAAATCTATCTGACCCTATAAGGAAATGAAAAGGGACTGGAATGATAGAATTAGTAGGGGAGACTGATAAAAAGGAGGTCATTTTAGGGAAGGTAGTGATCAAAAGTAAAATGCTTGTTAGGAGGGAAAGGGGGAGATACATAGGCAATAACCAAGCTAAAAATAGCTTGGAGAGAAATACATAGTTATCATAACTATAAATGTGAATGGGATGAACTCACCCATCAAATGAAAGTGAATAATAGAATGGATTAAAAACCAGAATCCTACAATATTTTGTTTATAAGAAACACATTTTAAGCAGAGAGATACACACAGGGTAAAGATAAGGAACTGGAGGAGAATTTATTATTCTTTAGCTTAAACAAAGAAAGGAGGGAAGCAATCATGATTTCAGGCAAATCAAAAGCAAAAATAGATTAGTTAAAAGTGGTAAAGAAGGAAACTCCAGCTTGCTGAAAGGAATCTTGGACAATGAAATTATACCTGTATTAAATATATATGCAGTAAATAATATAACATTAAAAATTTTAAAGGCAAAGTTGAATGAGTTCTAGGAAGAAATAAAAGTTAAAACTATACTAGTGGAAAACATCGACACTCCTCTCTCAGAACTAGATAAATCTAGCTAAAAAAAAAGAAGAAGAGGTGAATAAAATTCTGGAAAAGCTAGATAAATAGATCTCTGGAGAAAATTGAATAGGAATAGAACAGAATATACCTTTTCTCAGCAATACATGGCATCTACACAAAAACTGACCATCAGTTGGGATAAAAGTATCTTTCTGAGATCATAATGCAAAAAAATTATATTCAATAAGAACAATGGAGAGATTAAAATTAATTAGAAATTAAATAAGCTAATCCTAAAAAGCAAGTGGGTCAAATAATAAATCATAGAAACAACAAAAAAATTCATTAAAAAAACTACAACAATGAGACAACATAACCAAAATTTATAGGATGCAGCCAAAGAAATAATCAGGGGGAAATTATATATATTTAATTGATTACATCAATAAAACAGAAAAAGCAGATCAATGAATTGGGCATGCAACTAAAAGAAACTAGACAAAGAATGAATTAGAAATCCCTAATTAAGTGCCAAATTGGAAACCCAGAAAATCAAATGAAAAATTAATAAAATGGCAACTAACAAAAACATTGTACTATTAAATAAAATTAGAAGCTGAATTTATGAAAAATTCAATGATAAATCACTGGTTAATTTGATTTTTAAAAAGAAAAGAATAAAATCAAATTACTAGCATCAAAAAAAAAATGAAAGAAGTGTATTTACCACCATTGAAGAAGAAATTAAAATATTGTTTGGTGTTAGTTTCCCCAATTACATGCCAAAATTTTTGACAATCTAAATGAAATGGGCACATATTTATAAAATATAAATTATTCAGATTAACAGAAGAAATAAAATACTTAAATCACCCAGTATTAGAAAAAGAAATTGAACAAGCCATCAATGAACATTGTAACAAAAAAAATCCCAATGGACAGAGTGAATTCTATCATATCTGTAAGGAACAATTAATCCTAATAATATATATAAAATATTTGGAACTGCAGGCAAAGAAGGAGTCCTAGAAAATTATTTTTTTAGGACACAAACATGGTGCTGATACCCAACCAAGAAGAGCCAAAACAGAAAGAAAATTGTAGATCAACTTCTCTAATATTAATAAAAAATTCTCAATAAAATGTTAGCAAAGAGATTATAACAATTTATCACAAGGATAAAACACAATGACCAAGGTGAATTTATAACAGGATTGCAGGAATGGTTCAATATTAGGAAAACTATCAGCATAATTGATCATATTAATAACAAAACTAACAGAAATCATATGATAATCTTAAAAGAGGAAGAAACTTTTGAGAAAACACAGCACCCTTTATTATTAAAAAAAATTAGAGCATAGGAATAAATGAAGCTTTCCTTAAAATAATAAATATCTACCTAAAAACATAATGAAGATAAACTAGAAGCTTTTCAAAAATAATTGGGATGAAGCAAGGATACTCATTGTCACCTTAATTATTTAACATTGTACTAGATATGTTAGTGATAGCAATAGAAGAAGAAAAATAAATTTATTAGAATAATCAATGACCCTATTACTATTTGCAGATGATATGATATGATGTTATACTTAAAAAATCCCAAAGAATCAACTAAACTTGAAGTTATTAACAAATTTAGCAAAGTTGCAGGAAACAAAATAATTTTATACAAATCATCAGCATTTCTGTATGTAACTAACAAAGTCCAGCCGCAAGAAAAATTCTGTTGAAAATAATTGTAGAAAATATAAAATACTTGGGAGTCTACTTCCTAAGACAAACCCAGCAACTATGTGAACACAGTTATAAAATGCATTTCTTTCACACAAGTAAAATAATATCTAAACATTATTAAATAAAAATATTAATTGCTCATGGGTAGGCTAAACCAAGTTAATAAAAGTAATTCTACCTAAATTAATTTATTTATTCAATGTCAGACCAATCACCAAAAAACATTTTATAGAAGTAGGAAAAAAATGACAAAATTCATCTGGAAGAACAGAATATCAAGGAAATCAATGAAAAAAATGTAAAAGAATGTGGTCTAACCATACTAGATCTCAAAACATATTGTAAAATAGTAATTATAAAAATAATTTGGTACTAGGTAAGAATGATTTTTCTATCAGATTTATGGATAAGGGAAGAATTTAGAACCATAGAAAATATAGCATTATAAAATATAAAATCAATAATTGTGATTATGTAAAATTAAAAAGTTTTTGCACATAGAAATATGTTTAGAAGAATTGCATATATTTAACCTATATTCAATTGCTTGCTATCTAGAGGAAAAAGAAGGGAGCAAAAAATATGGAACATAAGGTGTCAATGTTGAAAACTATCTTTGCATATATTTTGAAAAATAAAAAGCTATTATAAAAACAACAATAAAAAGTTTTTGCACAAATAAAACCGATGCAACTAAAATTGTAAGAAAACAAAATCTGGGAAAATTTTGTAACAAGTATCTCTGATAAAGGTGTCATTTCTCAAATATATAGGAAACAGAGTCAAATTTAAAGATTATAAGTCATTCCCCAATTTATAGTCAGAGGATAACAACAGGCATTTTTCAGTCAAAGAAATTAAAGCTATCTATAGTCATATTTTTTAAAAAGCTCTAAGTCACTACTTGATTAGAGAAATCCAAATTAACAACTCTGAGAAGTACCACCCAATACCTATCAAGTTGACTAATATGACAGAAAAGGAACATGATAATGTTTGAGGGGATGTGAGAAAACTAGGATATTTACATAGTGTTGGTGAAGTTGTGAACTAATTCAAGTATTCTGGAGAACATTTTGGAACTGTTCCAACAAGGCTTTAAAACTGAGGACACCCTTTGATCCAATAATACTGCTGCTAGGTCTATATCTCAAAGATATCCTCCAAAAGAGGGAAAGGACCTATTTATACAAAAATATTTATAGCGTCTCTTTTTATGGTGACTAAAATGGGAATGCCTGTCAATTAGAAAATGGCTAAACAAGGTGTGATGTATGGTTGTAAATGGTTGTATTATTGTCCTATAAGAAATGACAATCAGAATAATTTCAGAAAAACCTGGAAAGACATATAAACTGATGCAGAGTGAAGTGAACAGAACTAGGAGAACATTGTACACAGTAACCACAAAATTATTCAATGAAGAATTGTGAATAACTTAGCTGTTCTCAACAATAAAATACTCCAAGATAATCCCAAAGGAAAAATGACAAAGCATACTATCTACCTAAAAAAAAAGATATTGATTGAAGACTGATGCATGTCATTTCCCCCTTTCTTTTATTCGAGTCTTATGCAAAATCACTAATATGAAAGTGTTTTACATGATTGTACATGTATAACCTATATCTGATTGCTTACCATCTCAGGGAAAGGAAGATTGGAGGGATAAAGGGAAGAGTAGAATCTATAACTTAAAACTTTAAATTAAAATGTTTTAAATTTTTTTTTTTTTTGTGGGGGAGAAGAGATCATATAATCCAATCTCATCCTTTTTTTTTTTTTTCTATGAGCAAATTGAGGCCCAGTATCAGTGATTGGCCTAAATGCATGCAGGTAGAAAATAGTTATACCAGGATTCAAATCCAAAACTTCTGGCTCCAAATGAAAAGGAAAGGAGGAAGGACAAAGGAAAGAAGGAAAGAAGGAACAGAAGAAAGAGAAAGAAGAAAAGGAAGGAAAGAAGAAAAAAGGAAGGAAGAAGGGAGGAGGAGAAGAAAGGAAGAAAGGAAGGGACGTATTAAACTTTTAATATGTCCCTAGTATTGTGCTAAGCATTAGGGCTAATGTTCAAAATAAGAACAGTCCCCAACTTTGGGGAATTTACATTCTAATGGGGAAGAATATACATATATTAGGGTGAAAATTCAGGAAGCATGACAACACCCAGTGATCTGGGGAGTTCATTGGTAGGATTGATAGAAAGATGCCAGTATTCAGAGATAGCTGCTCCAGGGAACCTGTCAATTCAGAAAAGTCAAGAGAACAGAGATATTCTTATGTTCTCTCCATTCCCCACATTGACTGTCTCCAGTCCATTGCTTGAGTTTCAAATCCTTGAGATCACCAACCAGGATGTCAGAGACAGAGAATAATGAATACAGTTTTCGTATGATAAATTATGTCAGTTTCCTGAAGAAATAGTTGAGGTTTTTTTTTTAACTTATTAGACATAAAGCCCTAAACCTTGAATTAGAACCTGTGGAAATGACCAAATTTGTCATCTCTGATAGATGCAAGTTACATATTTTGCTTGCATTTCCATTCAGTGATCATATATATTCCATTCTTAGTTGCAAAAAAAAAAAAATGAAGCAAATATGTTACACAGGATGGAGTGAAGATAGCATGCCTCCCCATGAAACAGAGCATTAGTATAACAGTAAGCTTTAGTGTAAGGAGTGGAAGAGAAAATTGAATCAAGTTATTCTATTTGCTATTATATGGAGTGATTCCTCACTCCGTTGATCTACCTCCTGTAAGAATGGGCTCTCTGCACATGAGGCCTTTATAAGTAATTGTTCTGATTCATATGAAGAACATTTTATAAAGTTCTCAAGCTGCTTTAGAATTCTAAATTATCCTCTTGATATCACCCTCACTTGAAAAAATCTATTTTTCATAAAATGGATATCTTTTATGAAGAGTAAGTAATGTGCTTTCTTTACCAATCTTTTTGGAATCATCTCAGTTGATGGTTCCTAAGTGTATTCATGGCACAAAGACCTATGAAAGACTTTTTAAAGATCTCTGTCCTAGGGAATGATCGACCAATAATATAATATCTCTCTCCTTCCCTCCCTCCCTCTCTCCTTCTTTCTTTCCCTCCCTCCCTCTTTCTCTCCCTTGTATCATTGGTTACTCTTCAGAAAAGACACCCATTTTTTGAATAATAGATCAGAATGCAGATCAGTGAAGGTCAGAGAGTTGGGAGGAAGAAGTACTCAAAACATAGTTGACTATAATTGACTTGCCCATAATCATACAATTGTTGCTTCAGAAAGAGAAGTTTTAAATCCTGTTCTTCTGAATCCAAGGCCAGCTGACAATCCACCTGGGTAAATTGTGTCGTTACCTTACGTGCCATGATGTTGGCTCTTGAGGTCATCATGAGGCAGCATGATAAGACTCTAGAAATTTTTTGTGGGTAGAGTAGTGAAGAATGGTAGTCAGATAAATATTCTAAGAATGATAGAAGGAAATCAGAAGGGCAGTCTCCTGTTAAGAAAATAAAAATGAAGGGGAAAAAATTTGATTGGCAAATGTTTCATAGAGGGCACACAGAACTTTCCTCACCAGACCCATAGCAAAGAGTAGCCAATTCTTTGTGAAAAACACAATCATCAAAATTCCACAAGTGGAATGTGGCCAAAGACTGGAGGGGTGCAACACCTTATTGCATAAAATGAATCACTTATTCTATGAAGCCCCTGTTGCCCTTCAATTGAAACTACAATTGCATTGAATGGCTAGGAAATAAATGTGGGCAGTGACCTAGTTAGAACTGAAGAGGCAGGAGAATGATCATATCTAGTTTATCTTCTTCAATAGTTAGTAAAACAACCACTCGGCATATACCGCATACTTCCCTTCTTGGATCAACAGGGGAGTCATGCCAAATGTCAGATTATATATTCCACAGCTGAAGTGTTTGCATAACTTTTCAGTGGCTACCATTTAAAGAAAGAAAAACAACGATGGGCCCTCTTTAAAATATTCCCCTCAGCTTGACATGATCACGGTGTACTGCCAGCAATCTCTCTCAGCTTGGAAGACAAAGCTATCAATATCTCGTCCTCGGCCAGGCGTCCAACTTGCCAGTGAGCATGTACAGACGAGCGTTTTCACTCGCTTGACGAGCACAGAGACCCACCATACACTTTGCAAGCCTCAGTCATGCCCTGGTACATTCTTGAATCCAGCTAATAGCAGCACTGGCTCTTGAGTGGGGCATTTGAAAAATTATTTCCTTGTTATTGGAGCATCCGTCGTGTTTCAACAATAAGTCTGAAACCTCTGCGTGTGCTTTGAGTTTGCCTTGGCTCCAGTCCTCTCCTGAAGAAATTGGAGACAGGGCTTTTATTGAAACAAAATAATAAGTCTGAACAAATCAGTTCTATTTTCATTGGCTCTGATGTTACTTGGTTGAGT
The DNA here is from genome assembly GCF_016432865.1 of Antechinus flavipes. NCBI lineage: Eukaryota > Metazoa > Chordata > Mammalia > Dasyuromorphia > Dasyuridae > Antechinus > Antechinus flavipes. The sequence continues at coordinate 152,676,048 of NC_067398.1, read as the reverse complement.
TCAACTTTCTTTCTAAAGGATTGCTCAAGAGGTGATTTGCTTCAGTTCACAGACAAGGTTAGTTCAGTGTGCCTTCTGCTAATCTCAAGCTCAGGACTTCAGACCCAGGTTCTTTTAGGCCTAGGATTGAGAGGGAGAGGCACAAGAAGGGTATAGGAAATATACATGGAGCTGAAAAATATCCTTTACAGCCTTAATTTTAAGACCTTATCTATGAGGGAGCAGTGAACCCCATCTAATTGAAGATTCTTCTCTAATTAACCATCCTCAAGTAGCTGAGGAAAGGCTGTATTTCATTTAGACCATACACTAACCTTGAAGTCAGAGGAACAGGATCAAATTCTGGCTGGGATACTTCCTAACCTTATGACTGTCATTAAATCACTTTTTGAGTCTCATTCATTCAAATATGTTTTATTGATGCCTTTTATATTTCTGCCAGCTGTGTCTAGGGAAGGAGGTATGGGGAATTCCTCATGTAAAAGCTAACCTTCCCATCCTCTTGATTGAAACTTCCCTTGTGACAAAGAAAGGCATCCAATAGAATGAGCTCAACTGACCATGTACATCAGTGGTTCTCAAACTTTTGTTCTCAGTATCTTCATGTTGTTAAAAAAAACGATCGAGGATCTGTTCAAAGAGTTTTTGTTCACATGGCTTATATTTATAGTTATTTGCAATATTATAAATAAAAAAATAATTTTGAATTTGTAGACCCTCTGAAAAGGTTTCAGAGACCCCAACAATTCTTTAGACTACACTTTGAGGACCACGGAGTACATAATAATATACTATCTTGAAGTTTCTGTGCTCTTTGCCACATGTAGACAGGTACATTACTTTTTTATTCATCAGATCCTTCAATGTTCGTTTTAATTCCTGAGAGTTAGACTTTCTTACATTATAGAATCACTGATTTTTCAAAGGCCGTCAAGTCTAATCCTGCTCTCATAGGAATTTCCATTATAACATACTCAACATTTTTGTTATTATTAAGGTTCTGCCTGTTTAAAGATCCCCAGTGAGAAATAACCAATCATTCCTTAAGCAGCTAGTATCATTTTTGGACAGCTCTAATTGTTGGGATGTTTCACCTGACATCAAGCCTGAATTTGCATCTCTTTATCTTCTATCTATTACTTCTGGTCCTGCGCTCTGGGACCAAACCATACAAATCAACCATACTACCACACAAGTCCTTCTCTCATGTGACAACTCTTTTGATACTTGAATACCATCTTCTCCACTGCTAACTTGTCTTTTTTTCTTTCCTCAAGCTAAACATGACCAGTTCCATCATCCAATATTCATAATTTATCTTTTCATTTACATTGTTGTAGTCATTGAATAGCTTTATTATTTTTTTTTACTACCATTTTCTCCAAAAGAATCCTCCCTGAGCCTTTATTTTGGTAATGATCAACTGCTTTGGGCAGCAGAATAGTGATTTTCTTTATATCTCATTTATGCATGTGACACTATATATATATCATATTCCCCCATTCTAGAATGGAAAAATAAAAAAAAAACAAATATTTTGTTTATGTGAACTTTCTTTGTGCCTCAATGTTTAGTACATTGCTCTTTGCATGTAAGAGATAGCAATAAATGTTTGTGGAATATGACTTTAGAGAATTGATGATGAAGCATGTATCCCTTAATAAGGCATCCATTATTTAACATAGTATGTTTGTTTGTTTTGCTTAACATAACATTTTTTTGTGGGGAAGCTGCTTTTTTTGGGATGTGACAGTTCTATAAAAAATGCATCAGTTTTTTAAAAAATATGTTGAATTGTATTGACTCATCTTCCTGAGTTCAAATCTGTCTCCAGACACTTATTAGCTATGTGATCCTGGGCAAGTCACTTAGACTTGTTTGCCTCAATTTCCTCAATTATAAAATAATGTAGAGAAGGAAACAGCCAGCTACTCCAGTATCTTTGCCTAGAAAATCCACAAAGAATGGAACATAACTTTAAAAAAATGACTAAACACTATTATATGTGGTAGTCACTATGCTATGTTTACAAAGTTAAAAAGGTCCTTATTAAAATAATGTAAATAGTTCTTTTTCTGGAATGTTCTTGATAGACCAGAATTTAAAATTTTGAGTTAAAGTACTATAGAGACAATCCAGGTCATTATCCTCCATCCTTTCTAAATTACCTGAAAATTATTTTTGCTCTAATCTAGATTTCATCAGACTAGATAGAATTAAACAAAGGTTATATCACTCTGGTTTCTTCTTATTAAATAATATTATTAAATCTAAGATCCTGAGAAAGCTTTATTGAGCACTCAACACTTTTTAAAAAAATATATATATAGTTTACAAAAGGAAGGAGGGGAAGGGAGATAGAGCAATAAATCATATAACAAAATACCTCCATCAGCAGATGGAATCAATTTCAGTGATTTTCCTAATGGTTCCTGGTGCTACCCCTTTGGAAGTTTTTAAAGGAACAATATGTGAATGATTTAGGTCGAGGAAACACTCATCAGAGAGAATCAGAATGTCAGAGTTTTACAAGTGAGGACAGGGAAGCTCAGAAAGAAGTAAGTCATTTAGAGTCACATAGTAAATTAGTGGAGGACTAGGAAGAGAGCCTAAATGTTTTGATTGCTAGTGGAATATTCATTGTTTGCATTATTTTATAATATAGATGAATTTATGGACAGCTATTCCATTATGACCCACGAGTGATTTAAGTTCAGTGCAAGAATAAATAAATACCTGAACTGAATATATGCTACATGTACAAACATTCCTGCATTTTATACGTCAGCAGTTATATATTGGTCCTTTTAACCATTTCAGGTGTGGAGCTAATGTGCTAAGGATATAATAAGTGAAATTATAGGATTTGGAACTACAACAAACCCTATACTGGGAAGTACAGAAGTTAGTCAATTAGTCAACAAGTGTTTATTAAGTTCTTACTCTGTCCCAGACATTGCAGTAAGCATTAAGGACAGAGAAACTAGCGAAAAGAAAGACAATCAAGATCGATGTTATTACAAAGGATGAAACATAATTTTTGTTACTTCAAACCCAAAAGCTTCTGAGCAAACAATAGTAACACATGTAGAATAAGAAGAGAAGTTGGTTATTGTCCTTTCTACTTAAAGAGGACCAAAATATCATCACTTTGTTAGAATCAAGGTTACAAAAGTATCTGACTGTGGCTGATCAGACAAATGTGAATTCAGAAGGTTCTACCACAGGTCAGGTACAAATTGTACCTGAGTACAATTTGGCGTAGAAATGTCTCAAATTTATGCATCTGGTGTTTCTTTTGAGCAATTCTATTGTGCTGATAGATAATTTTTTTTGATATGGACATGCCATGCTGGGAAAACCTATGCCATTGTCTCCCATGTCTTATAATTGATTCTAATGTTCTTCAGAGAGACCTTGAGAGTGTCCTTACAACACTTCTTCTGATCTCTGTGTGATCACTTGCTCTGCATGAGTTCTTATAAAACAGTCTTTTAAGCAAATGTATTTTTGGCATTCAAATAATGTGGCCATACCATCAGAGTTGTGTTCCCTGTAACAGGGTTTAAATGCTTGTCAGTTCAATTCAAGAAAGTACTTCAGTGGCTGAATGAGAGGTAAAAAAATCGATGTATCATATTTCGCTGTTAAAGTTTTGGTATCCCAAATATATAAGCAACACACACACACACATACACACACACACACACACACACACACATATTCCTCAATAGATAAATTGGTCAAAGAATGGGAACAAACAATTCTTAAAAGAATCACAAAGCATTCAAACCACATTAAAAATATTCCAAATTAGTACCAATGAGAAAAATGCATATTAAAATAACTCTAAGATTTTATCTCATATACTGAAAATTGGAAAAATGACAAAAATTCTCAACAGTTAATGTTGGATGAAGTGTGGGAAGACAGACACATTAATATATTGCTGTTGGAGCTGTGAAATGGTACAACCATTTCAGAATGCAATCAGGAATTATGCAAAAAAGTGACTAAAATGTCCATCTCCCTGATCCAGAGACTCTAATACTTGTCTTAGAGCCTAAGAAAACCATCACTAATAATAACAAATAAAAAAATCTCCATATGCTCTAAAATGTTTATGCCAGTACTTTTTTGTGATAGTTAAGAATTGGAAATGATGTAGATGTTTATCAATTGGCGAATGGTTATGTAAATTGTGTTATATGAATGTAATGCATTCCATGCTTTAAGAAATTATGTATTTATTCCAATAGACTTGTAATGAAGAGAACCATATGCATCCAGAGAGAGATCTATGGGGACTGAATATGGATCACAACATGTATTTTCACCTTTTTTGCTATTTGCTTGCTTGTTTTTTTTTTCTCATTTCCCCCTTTTTAATCTGATTTTTCATGTGCATCATGATAAATGTGGAAATATTTTTAGAAGAATTGCACGTGTTTAACCTGTATTGGGTTGCTTGCTTTCTAGGGGAAGGGGGAGATGAGGAGGAAGGGAGAAAAAATTAGAACACAAGGCTTTGCAGGAATGAATGTTGAAAGCTATTTTGTCATGTAGTTTGAAAAAAAAGTTATAAAAAAGAAAAGAAATTATGTATTTGGTCAATACAGAGAAACATAGAAAGGTACATATCAATTGATGCAAGGTGCAATAAGCAGAAATAAGAACAATATACAATGAACATGGTAACTACAAATTTAAATGGAGGGAATGTCACATCAAGAAATTAAAAGTAAATATAACAAAATTATAAAAATCAAGTAGGACCCAAATGGAGAGATATGAGAAGGCATTCTCAACTTACCTCTTCATGCAGGTGGGAGGTTAACAAACATTACACATTGCACATGTTTTTATGCTTTCCCAATATATTGAGGAGCAAAAGGAAGAGATACAAGGGATATTATGGTGATATAAGAAACAAAAAATAATAATATGATTTTTTAAAAAAAGATGGTCTCTGCCCTTAAGGAGCTTACATTCCAGTGGGGATACATAACAGATTAAAAAAAAGAAAGATGAAAAATGGAATGGGAGGAAAGATGAAAAATGTACCTAGATAGAGGCATGGTAGTTCTCCAGAGAATGAGGGATAGCTGCTCTAACGTCCTCTCCCATAGTGGAGATTATAGGAAGAAATTCAATACTAAAAGGAACCCTTTGCAGGGATATTACAGTGAAAAGAGCACTGGCTGTTGTCAGAGCACCTAATTTCAAATTCCATCTCCTATTCCCTATAAGACCTGAGAAAATCACTTAATTTTTCCAGGTGCAAGTTTCCATTTTTGCAAAGTAAGAAAGGTAGACTAAGTGACCACTGAAGTCTTTTCTGACTATACAATTATGTTTCTAAATCATCTAATGTAATTCCCTCATTTTACAAATGACGAATGTGAGGGTGTCCACAGTTTCATATTGTTATTGTTCAGTAATTTTTCAGTCATGTCCAACTCTTTATGACCACATTTGACTTTGTTTTTATTATATTTTTGGGGTTTTGGTAGGTAAATACAAGAGTGGTTTCCCATTTCTTTCTTTAGCTCATTTTCCAAATAAGGAAACTGAGATAAATAGGGTTAAATGGCTTGCTCATAGGCACAATTGATAATTTCATCCAAGAGAATGACAATAATGAGACAACATACCAAAATTTAAGGGATGCAGCCAAAGCAATTCTTAGGGGAAGTTTTATATCTCTAGACGCTTACTTGCATAAAATAAAGAGAAAATCAATGAATTAGACATGCAACTAAAAAGCTAGAAAAAGAACAAATTAAAATCCCCCAAGTAAATCCCAAATTTGAAATTCTGAAAATAAAAGGGGATATTAACAAAATTAAAAGTAAAGAAAAAACTATTGAACTAATAAACAAAACTAAAAGCAGGTTTTATGAAAAAACAATAAAATAAATAAACTTTTAGTTAATTTGATGAGAAAAAGGAAACAAGAAAAATCAAAGTGTTAGTATTAAAAATGAAAAGGATAAAATTTCTACCAATGAAGAGGAAATTGGAGCAATGATTAGGAACTATTTTGCCAAATTATGCCAATAAATATGATAATCTGAGTGAAATGGATGAAGATTTATAAAAATATAGATTGTCTAGATTAACAGAGGAGGACATAAATAATTTAAATAATCCCAGTTTAGAAAGAGAAATTGAACAAGCTATTAATCAACATCCTAAGAAAAAATATCCAGGGCTAGATTGATTTACATTTGAATTCTACCAAATATTTAAAAAAACAATTAATTCCAATATTATGTAAACATTTTGGAAAAATAGGGAAAGAAGGAATCCTAACAATTTTTTTTTCCTGAGACAAATGGCGTTAAATGACTTGCTCAGGGTCAAACAGCTAAGAAGTTTTAAGTGTCTGAGACCAAATTTGAACTCAGGTCCTCCTGACTTCAGGGCTGGTGCTATATCCACTGCACCACTTACCTGCCCCCAAATTATTTTTATAACATTGATATAGTGCTGCTACCTAAACCAGGTAGGGTCGAAACAGAGAAAGAAAATTATAGCCTAATTTCCCTAATGAATATTGATGCAAAAATCTTAAATAAAATATTAGCAAAGAGATTGCAGCAAGTTACATCCAGGATAATACAACAGATATTTATCTAAAGCCTATTAGGTGGTAAGAGAGCTAAAAAAGAAAAATAATGGATAGATCATGCTTTCAGGAATGTTATACTTGAGTGTCAAGAGTTGAAGAAAAAAATAATAGCATAAAAATAGAGTATCAAGTAGAGCAAGATGCAAATAACCTGCTGATGTTCCTTTTAGCTAAATTTTCTATAGAAGTCTCATCTTCCTCATCTCCTACCTCCAAATATTTTCCTACTCTATGGTCTTCCTCTTACAAATATTCCTCAAAGATGGTTTACTGAGGTTTAGAGAGGCTGCAATCTGTGAAGACTGAAAGACCATCCACCACTATGAAATCATATCTCTTTTGGAGTGGTGAAGTTAAAAGTAGAAATTCATTATAAAGACATGAATAAAATGCTTCAGAAGGTATAGGAAACAGGAATCCCTCTTACTGAGAACAGGGAATAATTGGGGAATATTCTATAGAGAAAGTAGCTGAGCTGAGACTTAAAAGATAGTCTTCCAATGGGCAGAAATGTGTCTGTTGGATCTGGAGTGTACAGGACATTCTTGATATAGAAAATTGAGCTGCCAGGAAAGTCTTTTTAGCTAAGAATAGTTCCTTAGGTGGGCTTGTTTCCACTTGGGACCCTGAGGGGAAGAAACACCAGATGAAGAAGATTAAAGAAGATGGAAGTAGGAAATCTTGGGTGGTAGAAGGGAGTTGAAGCAAAGAAAGTAGGCCCACCTGGAAGGAGGAATCTTATGGATGACTTGGCCAAAGGCAGTTGGGGGTTGGGGGTGGGAAAGAGCTAAAGGCAATTTTCACTTTTTTCAGAACTTGGCTAAGACTTTTTGTGGGTTGAGAAGGCATAGATGGATTCCTGCCACTTTTTCCTTACCAACAGCTGTTCTAAGAGGAAGCTGCTTGGGCACACTCACTGTTCTATGTATTAGGAAATATCCCAAATAGGCCATTAGCTAACTATGTGGGATGGAACAAATCATGGAACTATTTTGAAATTGTTTCCCTTTTTAAAAAAAATGAAACAGAGACACTGATGATGATAAATTCACTGCTCCATTCATCTCCAAGTTGCACTCTGGACCTCCTCTACCAAGCCTCAATTCTTCAAGCACCAATCCAAGTGGGTAACTTTGTCTTAAGGACCTACCATCCTTGTCATTTTTAAAAATGTGTTATCTTCCACCATTAGAATGTAACATCCTTAACAATAGGCAATGTCTTTCTACTAATATTAACATCCAGTGTGATTAACACAATACCAGGCATATTGCAAACATTAATAAATGCTTGGTGACTAAATGACTAAAAAGATTATTATGACATAGAAAGTTAAGTCCTTTGAGGTCAAGGAATGTTTCACTTTTGTCTTTATATTCCCAGCAGTTAGAATAGTGCCCCCAAATTGGTAAACAATTTATAAATGCTTATTGATTGATTAATGAGGAATTTTTAAAAATAATCAACCAACACATCTATAATTTAATGTGTTTGTGATTAAGTAGTGAGGAGCACAATAAGGATAACAGAGAAGGTTGAAATGATAGTGTATATACACACAAAGTTTCATTGGAAAGACTATACATAGGGTGATTAGAAAGCAGGGAATGCTTCATGGAAGAGAGAAGCTAATTGAAGAGTAAGAGATCTGATGTGTAAAAAGTGCAGTGATAGCAACAAAACAGAGGATAAAGACTGATGTCCTGAAAAAAAATTAAATATAAGAAAATTGCACAGAAGACATCAATACCCATAAGATAGAAAAAAAGCACATTGCAAATTAAGGTATCCATTTAACAAGATCATTGAGATAGCTGATAATTGAGAGAAAGCAGAGATACTGCCAAGAATATTTTATATTACTAACTGTGATTTAATTTAATTTAAAGTTTAATTTAGTTTAAGATTCTGAAGAAGGAATGTAAAATTGCATTATTTATCACACACACATATATACACTACACTGTCATAGTGTGTATTTTATGAATATTATATACATACATACATATAAATAGAGAGACAGACAGACAAAGAAAAAGTCATAGAGAGAGACAGACAAATAAGGGGAGAGGCGGGGAGGAAAAAGGGAGGGAGAGAGAAAAGAGATAGGAGAGAAACAGAGACAGAGGAGCAAGAGGGAAAGAAAGAGAGGAAAAGAAAGAAGGAGAGAGAGAGAGAGAGAGAGAGAGAGAGAGAGAGAGAGAGAGAGAGAAAGAGAAAGAGAGAGAGAGAGAGAGAAGAGAGAGAGAAAGAGAGAGAGAGAGAGAGAGAGAGAGAGAAAGAGAGAGAGAGAGAGAGAGAGAGAGAAAGAGAGAGAGAGAGAGAGAGAGAGAGAGAGAGAGAGAAAGAGAGAGAGAAAGAGAGAGAGAGAAAGAGAGAGAGAGAGAGAGAGAGAGAGAGAGAGAGAGAGAGAGAGAGAAGGAGAAAGATTGAAGAACTTTCCTTATTTTCCCATTATTTCATGAGGTATTTAATCCTCAAATATTCAAGCATGTCAACAAGTCACTGAACTTTTAGAAACCTCTTATAAAGCCAACTCAATTTAGATTCCAAACTTAATGAGATTTATCCATCACTCATCTCTGTATCTATTTTTACCAGTAACAACTTACTTGTTTTCAAGATGCAACATGTCATGATAACATGCAACTGCAGCAACTAAGTCATATCCTGTCAAAGGATAAGATTGGTATGATACCAAAGAGACCTAGACAACTAGGGAAATATTTTCCTAAACAAAGAGAAGGTATATCACATGATTTTAAAATAATATGTAGTCTAATTCAAAGTGTCAATTTTATTTAAAAATTCTATGTCTCTCAAGAGCAGCAGATGTAGTGAATGCAATGTTAGTCTTTGAGTTAGGAAAGTCTAGGTTTAAGTCCAGCTTCAGATGTGGTGACTGGGAAAGTCTCTTAATATCTCAGTGTTCCCACGTAATTCTCCCAGACTCTACATTACAAACAAATTGTCCAAATGAACCAAAGGAAGAAATTTCTTGCATCAATGAAAAATAGATAAGTAGCCATCCCTACCCCATCCCCAAAATATTCCTCAAAAATTACTTGTGACTCTGGCCTTATACTTTTGTCAAGAAAAATTAGTTCATTTATAAAAACATATTACTTTCATCCAAACCATGTTACATCTCTTATAGTTCATGTACCTCTTCATATTCATTTTCAAGATATCTCAGAGAAGGGTACATCCTAAAGAAATTCAAAAAAAAGAAAAACAAAATAGAGACTATACAAAAAAAGTGAACTAAGAAAACATTAGCACTACTAATCCATGTGCTTAGTAAGATCTTCATGAAAAATTCTTAAGATATGTCAAAGATCAAAATAACAGGAAGGAACATTTAAACTTTTACAATTAATTCTCCACAGTAGACTGAAGCTTCACAAGCATTCTGTTGATTGAATGTTACAGAGAATACAAAATTCACAAGGGTATTATTTGTTGATTATAAAGTAACATACAATTTGGTAGGACATAAAGCAGACCTGAAGACTTTTAATAAGGTATCTCCTATGCATACATTATTCAAGTATAATATTCCAAAGTAATATAAACTCATTTATAGTTACTATCACAGAAATAATTTAATAGCCTTCTAAACTGATTCTTTATCAGTACCAACTAAAGGATGTCATAGATCCTTTGTGAGAGAGAGAGAGAGACAGACAGACAGACAGAGACAGAGAGGAGAGATGTTTGTTAAGCCTACACTATTATCAATTTTCTTCAGTAAGATCTATGTCAACTCAAGAGATCAACATATAGTAAAAACAGAATGCATGAAAATGCATGTGCCAAAACTACAATATTCAAATAGAAGGGCAATTCTTTAAATTAATCCATCATCTTGATTAGTTAATGCCAGTGGTCAATTATATAGACACAGAATTGAATAGGAAGGAGAAGTAAATCTGAGTATTTTCAGTGAATCTAGATTTTCCCCCAATCAATCAGTTAATCAATAAACATTTATTATTAGGCATTATTATGCTAAATACAAGAGATACAAAAAAAGACAAAAACAATACAAAGAGCTTATATTCTAATGAAGACATAACATGTGAATAAGTAATTAGTTTTATTCAGTTGTTTGTAAGTCATGTTTGATTCTTTATTACCTGATTGGGGGTTTTCATGGCAAAGATACCAGAGTGGTTTGACATTTATTCTCCAGTTCATTTTATAGATAAGGAAACTGAGGCAAACTGATTTGCCTAGGGTCCTACCAATAGTAAGTATCTGAGGCTAGATTTGAAGCCCCAGCACTCCATTGTCTTGCCATTTAACCGACTCCACACAAAATATAAGTTGAAAAATAATAAAGAAGAGAAGCAATAACAACTAGGAAACTGGGAGAAGTTTGCCTACAAAAGGTAAGGTTTTAGCTGAGTCTTGAAGGAAACCAGGAAAACTAAGAAGCAAAGGCAAGAGGGAAGAGCATTGCACACAAGAGTGAGAGCCAGTGTAAAGGCATAGAGGCAAGAGATCACAAAACCTTGCTCTTTTAATATAATCAATATTATAATACCTATAATTTCTCCAGTAATGCTATATAACTGCAAATTATAGAACACTAAAACACATGGAGAATCAAAATTCCCAGTAATCAAAGTCAATGGAGAAATGCAGTGGAGGAATAAATAAGCTTCAAGGATGAGTTGTGTGAAGATAGTATAAGAGATTTTGTAGGAAACTAATGATTAGAAAAAGAAAGTCATATGGAAAAACCTATAGTGGAATAACACTTTGTTGCACTAGCACTTGAAAAGTATTAAAAGACCTGGAAGATGTCCCTCAGAATATCAGATATATGTAGATACAGACAAAAATTAAACAAGATGAGAAGACCTAGGTGGGCTACAATCTGTATCATTAGCAGGTATGTCTACGGCAATGAATTCCTTTAGCCATCCAAATATAAAAAATATATCTCTCTATAAATAAATTTGTATGTATGTGTGTATATATAATATGTGAAGTATAACTTTAAAGGGAGAAAATTTTTATTTTATTTTATTGAGTATTTGTTTTTATTTTATCTGTAGCCTGAAGGCTACTCCTGGTTTTTTTTTTTTTTTTTTTTTGGATTCACTTAATGCATAGTCTTTTTTTCTCCTATTACTTCAGTTTTATTTTGTGTATTTCTTTTTTAATGTATTTTTTTGGTAAGCAAAGATGGTAGAGTTTTATTTTCTTACCCAATCTGTCACGCTTTTTTCATTCTTTTGAATTGTTTAATTCATTCATATTTAAAGTTATGAGTTGTTTATATTCTCTTCCATCGATCTCTAAATTTGAGTTGTATTCAAGTTGTAATTCCCTTGCCCGCCTACTGTAAACACAATATTATGTTCCTTCAATTATTTTAATCTTTTTTTAAGTGGCCTTGCTTCCACTAGCTATCTTCCTGTCACTCCTGATCCCCTCTTCTCGTTTGTTACTTTGTTCTTTTTAGAATTTATAAGCCTGTCTCCTACTTTTATCTGGTTATATATTTCTACCTTTTTGTTCCTTTCAGTAAGGTAGATTCTTCGTTTTCTCCTCCCCTTCAGCTAAATCTTGTTGATTAGGTTTTATAAATTTCACCCTTCTGTTTGCTCTAGACCCCGATTCTCTAATTTATGATTCCTATAATCATTTGGTCTCTCTCTTTTTTCTGTATCCTTCATACAACCAAAGTTTCCAAGGAGTCTATTTTAGATTAGGTTCTTTCTAGCAGTGCCTTTTAGGGCCCACCTTTTGAATTTCTCTTTTCATTTTTTTTCTTCAGAACAATGACAATTACTGCAGATGTTGAAGAGTGCCCCGCTCTATGGCAGGGCATCTTCCCTTCTTAAACTTCCCTCCCCTTCCACTGATACACTCTCTTGTTGACCTTTCTTCTAGATTTGCCTGGAAATCCCTTCTCTGGATTCATATTTTTTTAAATCTTCTAGGAATTAATTGCCCTTGGAATTTGAATTCCAATCCCCCAAACCTTATCCAGTGTAAAGTCTTCATCTTCTTTCATCCGTAGTAGTATTCATCAGTGGAATCCCTTTCCACTCCTCAAGTAAAGCCTACTTCCTTTATTCCCCTTCTCATCACCTATTTCCCACATGCTTTTCCCTCCCAACGTACCACAGAGATAAACTTCTCTTCATTGTCAGCCCTTTATTTGATCCCAGCCACTTTTCTCCATCACTCTGTTACCCCCCCCCCAATTTTTTCTTATAATTTTTCATGATACATTATAATTCCAAAAAAGAAGCATTCACCTGAAGTCAAGGTGTTGCTAGGTCCTGTCCATAATAGTCCCCACCTTTTCACTATTGAATCTCACAGATTTTTACCTTTATCCCTTTCTGCTTGTATATATGTAAAAATGTTTCCTGTTGTCACTCTTGCTATTGCTCAGTGTATTCATTCACTCCTCATGCATGTCTATTGTTTAAATTGTTTGAGATATGGTGTGGAGCTTTGTAGCACTGATGCTTTTAGGTTACAGTCCCTGTAACCTTTTGCTTTTGAAGGGCTTTGGCCAATCTAACTGTTGAGGCCTTGGGAAATTTCCATGAGATAAGATTTATATGGCACTCGAAGAAGGGAAAGGGTATCAGTATGTTAGAAAGGCTTTTAATGTATTACTATATTGGGTCCTTGGTTCTGCTAGTACAGCCTTGTTGTTGATAACATGGGATGTAGGGGAGAAGTGCTAAGTGAATTCAGGGTCAGTGAGTGTCAGTTAATTTTTTTTTGGTTGTTGTTTTTAAACCCTTTTGGATTTTTGATATCACAGATCATGGAAACAATTGAAGTTGTTTTATTTTTGGTACTTAATTCCTGTTTTGGGGAAATTTGAGAGGTTATGAGAATTGAAGAAAACTTTAGTCTGCCATCTTGTTGTTCACATGACTTGGAAATCCCAGAAAAAATAATTAAACATATATGAATACATACATGCAAGAAAGCAATCCCCTTTAAAGGAGCCATCCTGGAAAACTACAATTATTTTATAGAAATGACCATTGTAGAATTTTTACATTTACTTGTCTTAAATTTCACCTAATTAGATTCAGTCTTTTGTTCTAGCCTATCAAAATTAATTTTTTTCAAATTCTGACTCTGTCATCCAATGTAGTATTTTTTCTAAATTTTCAAATTGCTGTTTTCTATGGATTTGATAAGCATATAATATATATTTTAAACCAGTTCATTGAAAAAACAACACAGGACCAAGGACAGATCCCATGGTGGACTTATCTTAGAGAACTTTCAAGCTAACATTAAAGCCATTAATAACTCTTTTTGAAGTTCTTTCACTCAAGTAGTCTTGACTCTATCTCTCTATACTATTCTTTAATATATTTCTCTATCTCATTCACAAGAACAGCATTAGAAACAGTCAAATGTTTTAATGAAATTAAAGTTTGTCTACAACATTCCTTTGATCTCTCAGTCTAACTACCTTGGAAAAAATGAAATTTAACTTAGCATTGTGCTTGTATAGCTTGCACTTAAATTAAGGGATAACCTGTTTTGTTATGTTGTTGCAAGCTACTCTACAGGAAATGGACCATTTAACTAGCTCTTGAGGAAAATCCAGGCAGTATATAAGATATAAAGTGAAGTAATTAAATAAGGCCTCATAGGAAATTAGAACTGGAACTTGAACAAAAATGGAATTCTTATTCTAATCTGCATTCACTATCACTTTCTAATTTATACTTCTCTTTTTATGAACCATTCAATTTCTATATTCATTTTTTTTAACAGAGTAACTCCTAATTCTAAGCTCAAATTATTGGATTTAAGTTTTGGCAACTTGAATCCTATTGTAAGTACTACAGAGCTTTCTACTTAAGATATTGCTACGGTGAACCTTTTTGTAAAGTAAATAATTTAGTGCAATGAATATTTATCTTCATGAGTTTTCTCCTAAAATCCCTGAATTTTTATGTTCATGTATTCCTCTACTTATTTCTATTGTGTGTATATATACAGAGAGAGAGAGCAAGAAAAAGAGAGAGAGAGAGAGAGCTCAATAAGTATGGAAATACATGAAAATTTATGTTTTTATTTTGACATGAAATATAGATACATACATATGTGCACATATATATTTGGATATACATGTATGTATATTATATATATACACACACATACATATGGACCTGAGAGCAGATGGGTGGGTGAGGTTGTATTTCAGATAGAAATAAATAGGAGACCACCTATCTAAATACATACATACACACAGGAATGTAACTATATATTACATATATATGTTTGTGTGACATATAATATATATATATATATATATACACACATATATACATATATACACACATAGTCCTATGTAACATGCAATGCATGCATACATATATATGTGTGCATATATATGTGTGTGTATATATATATATATATATATATATATATATATATATATATATAATATCACATTAATGGCCTCCTGAGCTATGTCCTACAAGTAGGTAGCCTCTGAAATTAGCCCGTGTCTTACTATTGCTCTATCAGAGTCTGAAAATATCTTTTGTGATCAGTTACATTGTGTGTTTTATATAATCCTATACTTCAGTTATGTGTTACATAACATTTCAAGATTAAATCTAATCAATAAATCAATCAATAAGCACTTATTTAGATCTTATTGTGTTCTAAACACCAAAGGAATCACATGAACTATCCCCTGAAAATTGGGGAAATGTTTCATTTCTGAGTTGGAGACTATGTTGGGTTTGCTTAATGTAAGGTACACTTGGGCCATTTTAAACTAGGAACCAAAGAAGCTACTCACTAGCTAATTATCCATAACTTGTATCCTATGTCTATGGGGGCAGTTGTAGGCTGTTTCTCACTATCCAAATTCCTGGAAATGACATTACTGTCTTGAGACTACATCTTATTACTACTATTTATTCACAAACATTCATTTGTTCACTGCCAGGGTACTATCATGGTGCTTCATAGGTGTTTTCATTGGAAAATGGCTTTAAGGTGAAGAAAGTGTCCTTAGGAGAGTCATTCTAAAACTTAAATTAAAAATCAGCCCTAATAATGCCAAGTTGAGAGAAAGAGAGATAGAGAGAGAGACACAGACAGAGAAAGAGCTGGTTCTAATGAATGTGAGCAGTAGAGTCCTGAAGAGTTGCTAATTGCTTTTCCTGCGTTCTGAAGCTGAATAGAAATAATATTTTCTCCTTGTGCTCCCTTAGCTCCCAGCTCTTTCTTTACCTAAATGAGGCTTAGGATGTAGGAACTACTCTGCATGTGAAACTCATTTTTAGCATCAACTGGAGAGTCGTTTAAAAATTGTAGATGCATTCAGGTAAAACTTTAATATCTTTTTTCTTTCCTAGAGTATTCTGGACTATAGAAAGTGTGCAGAAGATGGATGAATCTTAAATTGAAAGTAAGAAATTCAGCATTTATTCAGCAAGTTCAGTCATTGTTTATTAAGTATCTATTATGTGTGTGGAAGCTAGATGGCTCAATGGATATCGAGCTGGGTTGGGAATATCTGAGTTGATATGTGGCTTCCTAACTGAGTCACTTAACCTCTGTTTGCCTTAATCTTCTGAAAAATGGCAAATTTCTCCAGTATCTTCTTCAAAAAAGTTTATTTTTAATATCATACAATGTACTAGATACTATGCTAAGCCCTAGTCATACAAATATAAGAAAACAACAATAATGACTACAACAAACAACAATCAGTCTCTGCATACAAGGACTTTATATTCTAATAGGGAAAGATTATGATATACAAAAGAAACTTCAAAAAAAGGGGTTGGAAACATATAGAAACTGTATCTTTTTTATCCAATTGATCTTAGGCATTTCTCTTTGTTTTCCTTAGAATCAAAATTAGAAAATTAAATGCCATAATAAACCAATATAAATATACATATGAAACTAATATAATAAACCAAAATAAATATAACCTTTATGGTGAGTTTTCCACAAGGAATTGTATTTGATTTTGGTTGGATTCATTGAATATATTTGTTTGCTAAAACTGGGAAAAAGACATGAGGTTATTTTTAGCTACACTAGGCCTCATTCAATTAAAAAAAAAAACTTCATAAACCTAAACCATAAATTGAACTGCTTATTACAGTAATAATCTCAATTATGCTTTATGCTGGAAATGTAGTCATTTGAAACAGGTCATATAAGATTAGCAAAGGCATTAATTAAGGTCACAAAACTTGGTTACTAGGAGATCCTTAAGCCACCTTCCATCTCATTGATTAGTGATGTAGGCAGAAGGGTTAATTGCTAGAGTACAATGTTTTTGATTGATCCTTATGGCATTGTTTCAGCTGTTAGTTAATTCATCTATACTATCTTTCTAGGGAAGGGATTGTGCAGATTCTATTTCTGTAATATCCAGTGAATAATAGTTGCATTAGTTCTATTGAGGTTATTTGTGGGATAAAACACTAGCATTAGCAAAAGAACAGAATGTTCAGTAATAGAATGTGCAAGAAGAAACAATCTTTTCAGTCAAGAAAGGGCATGCATGAAGTACATATGCAAAATAATCACTAGAAAAAGTGGGGTTGTTATTGTTATCATCACTACAGCCAATTTTAATTTTTATATGTGGGCAAATTATGTGCAGTACATCCCTGCCACTGATAAATTACCTTGTTGTGAATAGAACTGTCTATGAATTATGGAATCCTCTCCTTTCCCCTCTTACAGCTAACTACTCAGTATCATAGTTATGTGAACTCGGAAAGACCCTTGAAGCCTAGCCCAACTACCCCATTTTATGGAGAGGAAACAAGTCTAAAGTGATCAGTCAAGGATCCTTGCCCGGGTCACCCAGGTAGGAAGGATTCATGTGGAGATTCCAAGTCTCCAAATTCATTGTATTTTCACACACATCACACATCACTATTCTTTGCTCTTCAAAAACCATATCAAATAGTGGTTATTTCTTTGCCCATTTGGCTGTTAGCTAATAGGATTCAGGGCCATGAAGCAAAAGAAATTGTTCTGGGTAACTGGTAAATATTTTATCAACTCTCATAAAAAAAGATGGCTCAAATGGCACTTAGTGTATGGTACACCAGATTTGAAATCTAGAGAAACTAGGTTCAAATACCAGGTCTGTCATATATTCTTTTTATGATAGAGGACAGGTCTCTTTTTTCCTCTGGGCCTCAGTTTACTCAGTTGTAAACTGAAGAAGTTAGTCAAAATGATTTTCAAAGTCTCTTCCAGCTCTTAAGGTAAGTGTACACGCATGATTTATGAACCCAGCTTACTTTGGGTTAATACATAGGAGACAAGAGCTCCATTGGTAAGATTTGTTATCTCACCAGCACTCTCACTGGTATAATGACAAATGGTTCATCGAGATTACTCCTTAGGTGGTATAGTGGATAGAGCTTCAGCTGGAGAGGAGCTGACTTCCAATCTTGGTTTCAGATACTCAGATACACATAATTATGTGTGTGAATTTGGGCAAGTCACTTAACCCTGATTATTAATAAAGGAAGGAAGGAAGAAAGGAAAAGAGAGAGGCGGGGAAGGGAGAGAGGGAGAGGGAGAGAAGGAGAGAGAAAAAGAGGGAGAGAAAGAGACGGAAGGAGAGAAGGAGAGGGAGGAAGAAGAGAGGGAGAAAGAGGGAGGGAGAAGGAAGGGAGGGAGGAAGAAGGAAGGAAAGAAAAGAGAGAGGGAGAGAAGGAGAGGGATAGAAGGAGAGGGAGAGAGAGAGGGAAAGGGAGGAAGAAAAAAGGGGAAGGGAGGGAGAAGGAGGGAGAGGGAGGGAGAAGGAGGGAGAGGGAGGGAGAAGGAGGGAGAGGGAGGGAGAAGGAAGGGAGGGAGGAAGAAAGAAAGAAGTAAGGGAGAGAAAGAAAGAAGGAAGGAAAGAAGGGAGGGAGGGAGGAAGAAGGAAGGAAAGAAAAGAGAGAGGGAGAGAAGGAGAGGGATAGAAGGAGAGGGAGAGAGAGAGGGAAGGAGAGAGGGATAGAGAGAGGGGGAGGGAGGAAGGACGAAGGAGAGAGAGAGAGAGAGAGAGGGAAAGGGAGGAAGAAAAAAGGGGAAGGGAGGGAGAAGGAGGGAGAGGGAGGGAGAAGGAAGGGAGGGAGGAAGAAAGAAGGAAGGAAAGAAGGGAGGGAGGGAGGAAGAAAGAAAGAAGTAAGGGAGAGAAAGAAAGAAGGAAGGAAGGAAGAGTGGAAGAGAGAAAGAAAGAGAGAGAGGAAGATGGAATGGGGGAAGGGATTACTCTGTAGTAGCAAATGATATGGAGACATAGTACATACTCTATAAATGTTCCCCCATCCCCTCTATGATAAATCCTTCCTCCCCTATCACTACTTCCTAACTCATCTAAGAGAAAAAGATGAGAATACAAATGAGTCATCATAGTAAAAGATTCATAGGAGAAGGAGTTGAACGGTTTAGTTAAAATATGATTAGTGGATTACCTAAACTCTCCTTAAGCTAAAATACCATAGGTAATTTCAAAATGCTGTTGAAGTGTAAGCATCTGTTACATGTCCATTCATGGAATTGCAAGACTCAAGAGCTCCTATTCAGCTCTGAATCCATGATCCTGTTTCCCCTCTGCTATACCAATTTAACATTTGACTAGAGACATACAGGTCCATATATCGGTTTCTCAAACCAAGTTGCTTCTGTGTTCATTTATTCTCTTCTTCCTGACATACAGCAGATCTGACCCTAGAATAGACTGGAAGAAATAAATATCCTAATCAATTGGCCAGTTCCTTTTAGAATTCCCTTATGCTGCTGAAGACTTTCAGATAGTCTACTAACCATTATACTCACCCTACCCCAATCTATGAAATTTTTATTTCAATAGACATCATAAGGACATTACAGAGAAATCTATTCCATTTTGCAGTTCGTACTGTCAAAACCAAACTGCTTTATCTTCCAAAGAATATACATAAGACTGGTATAGGGGTATGATTTGGCATAATTCAAGAATTATGAATTCAAGAAAAATGGACAAGTAGTAAACTCCCATCATGGAAAGTCCCTCCACTGAAGCAAAATCTCAAACATCCCATGCTAGCAGATAGTCCTGAGGAGTCTCCAGTGGGATTGAGAATTGCCAATTGCCCAGGATCACAGCCAATAGGTGACAGCTTTTGAACTGAGGTCTTCCTGACTCCAAACCCAGCACTGTTAAGTCACTTTATTCCACTGACTTTATGACCAAGAATCTGATAAGGTATATAAAATAATCCTTAGTACCAAGCGTGGTCTACAATATTCATTGGATCTTAAGTAGGACTACTTGAACTATGCTTTATTTTGTTAGTGTAATTTCTATGATTGAGAAGCAGCCTTCTCTACCTGTGAAAGAACTGCCCTTAGAATTAGAGAAATTAAGTTCAAATTGTTATTGTCCTTGTTTGTCCTTTGTTCTTGAAGAGGATCATGATATCAGGAACATGATGCCATCTCATGCAAGTGAATTGGATTTAAGTGAGGGAGGGCCATGCAAGGTCACCTGCTTCATTTTACCCTTCATACCCATTTGGGTCTAGTGGTCAGATATAGGTCAGGATGACTGGAGATGGCCCTGGATGCAGTGGGAGACTTTGGCCTTTTTAAGTTAAGGCCTTAAACAGGGTTAAATTTGATTAAAGTCTGCATATATTCACTGATTAAAGCTAAGTAGCAACTGAGACAGAGAATCTCCATCTAGTGAAAAAAAAATCCAAATAAATAAATAAACCTGGGAAGGAAAGACCCTCAGTATTTCTGACTAAAACAGAAATAATTGCTATTTACATCAATCTGAGTCAATCAGGACCCAAACAATGACCAAATGGGACTTGGTTTTGGGATCTATTGATGGTCAATACATGAACATCAGAGTGGCTTTGATTTAATCATGGTCCTTTAAAAAGAAATCTAACCTTTAAAACCCAAAATTCAAATACAGCCTCTGATAGACCCGGTCTGTGTGACCTGAAGCAAGAAATTTAACCTCAGTGTACCAGGCAATTCTCTAAGCTTCAGAGAAAAGAGCAATCTGCATTAATAGAATTCCCCTCTCTCAGAGTTAGTTCTCTTTAAAAATGAAATCACTTGTGTCTTTTTCCCCTACCCTACCTCTGTCTATGTTGATGTATACTGATTTTTTTTTAAAAGGTGCACCTTTTGGGGCAGCTAGGTGGCACAGTGGATAAAGTACCAGCCCTGAAGTCAGGAGGACCTGAGTTCAAATGTGGCCTCAGACACTTAACACATCCTGGCTGTGTGACCCTGGGCAAGTCACTTAACCCATTGCCTCAAGAGGAAAAAGCTGCACCTCCTCTCAACATTCAGAGCAGAATAAGGGACATTTCAAGCAAACATAATACCTGGACTTAATGCAATAATTTTCTAATGCAAGAGAATATGTTTTCCTTCTAGAAAAATCAGATGACATAGCTTAACAGGTATACAATCTTCCATAGTTGGCTGCCTTTGAAACCCCAGCACTCAAGTTGAAACTGGTCAAGAAAGAAGAGAAATTGGAAAATTTGGGAAAGAGGGGAAAACAGAAGGATGTTTAAAATTAATTCAGTTTAATCTAGAAATAAGGTATTGAGTTGTTTTGTTATGGCTGTTGTTCCTTTAAATATCAGTATTTTTTTTCAAAACTCCTTCAGCTGCATCATATTTAATAATTAGTAGGGCCAGGGGCTCTTTAAAGGGACTGATGCAGGTGGCTGCTGGAAGCAGTCTCTAATGCTCATCTGTTCACACCCTCATGTCTGAACATTCTGGTTTCTGGATCCTTTTATGATGTGCCAATTAAAATCATCCCAAAGTGCCTTTGGCAACATAAAGGAGTTTAGTGGTTACAACTACTGGGCCAATGGAAGGAGATGGATAGCCCTAACTTATTGCAGTGATAATTATGAATTCTGTAAACCTACACTATCATTTCTGTTATATTACCAAATATCTTCCAATTGGAGTTTAACTATGGTGCCACATTAGAGTGAGCATAGGAAAAATAAGAAGGGAAGATGATCAAATTTTTTTTAATATTTTATTTAAATCACTTTTTTCTTTATGATTTAAACTGAGCTTATCAAAATTAAATGGCACTAACCCTCAGACCTTCAGTTTTTATTCTCCTTAAGTTTAAAGGGGAAATCATTAAAAAATAAAAGATGGCTGAAACAATTACCCCCACCCTCACATAACTCCCAAGATAGAAATGAACTTATAGTAGTGACTCTCACCGTGCAATCTATGACTCCTGTAAGTCCTTAAAACAATTTTGGGGTATCCCCGAGCTCAAAATTCTTTTCATAATAATATTGACGTTTTAATTCCTAATACAGTAAACATAGCTAGATATGAGGCACAAAAATAAAAGCAAAAGTTCTTTGTGGGGAAGAGGTCCTTGAAAATTTTTAACAGTGTAAAGACCAAAAAGTTTGAAAAATGATGGACTATAAAAATCAGATGTGAAATGCTCTTATGAAATGTACTTCTTACATCTAGAGTCCTCATGTTGAATAGCAGAACATGCCTATTTCCTGCATAATGGCTTCTAAGTCAACATGGAAAGTATTACATAGCAAAGAGTAAAATTTCCATTCAAAATGGCAGAAGTGCTGGTCAAAGATTTGGTGAGGGGAATATTTATTAAAATGGAATTTTAGCATTTTTATGGATTTTGAATATTCTTTATATTATAATTTTCCTCCATTTATATGAATAATTTCTATTACCATGGATGAAAAGGCTGAAGTCCAGAATTGGGGGGGGGGTAAACTTCTTTGGAGCCTAGCCACAAGGTGTAATGTGGTGGATAGTAATTGAATTTATCTTGCCCACTTCTGTGGGTAAATAAATTAAACATTGTGCTGCCTTCCCTAAAGTGGAAATAGGGAATCTATTGGCCAGAAAATGAAAAGAGAGCTATCTAGAGATCAAGAATAATAACAGGATGAAGTAGGTTGATCTCATGTCTAATGTCTCATATCTCACTTATCAAAAATGGATAGCTTGCCACAAAGTTGGCCACAAAGTTATGAGGACTATCATTATTGCTTCTTGACTGGGACAGACTTCTATGAACTGATGCTGGGTGAAGTGAGCAGAACTAGGAGAACATGTAGACAATAAAAGAAAGATTGTGTGATGATCAACTATAACAGACTTAGTTCTTCTCAACAATATAGTGATCCAAGACAATTCTAATAGGCTTGGAGGCAAAAAAATGGATTGAAAGAAATATGGAAACTGAATTTGGATTGACTCATACTATTTTCACTTTTTGTTCCTGTTGCTGTTTTCTTTCCGATGCTTTTATTTTTTCTTTCACAAAATAGCTAATATGGAAATATGTGTAAAATGGTTTCACATGCATAACCTATATTAGATTGCTTGCTATCTTGGGGAAGGGGAAGGGAAGGAAGAAAGGGATAAAAAAAATTTGGAACTCAAAATCTTACAAAGTGAATGTTAAATACTATTTTTACATGTAATTGGAAAAATACTATGAAATGAAAAAAAATAAAATGTAAACTTAAAATGTTTTAATAATATTGTTTCTTGAAAATATGAAACAGAAAGATTATTTTGAATGATCCGAAGAAACTGTATATCAAGTCTGCCTATATCAAGTAAGACTAATAGACACAATGAGTGCAAATTGATCTCTATCACAGTAGAAAAATTGTAAAGCCTAGAACACATCTACTTTTGAATTTACCATTGGAATGAAGTATTTCTTAAAGGAAAGGAAGTGTTTCAAGGGAGCAACAAAGAAGAAAATGACAGGAAGAAAGAGAGAGGAATGTTCTGACCTGTTTTGGGAAATTAGAGAAAGGAAAGATATGAAAAAGATAAAGCAGTGAACTTTTGAAGCTATTTAATTTTTTTCTCTCTCTCTGGAGGGAGAAACAAGACAAACTTTGAAGAAAATAGCTTCTTGTGTTTCAAGAAATGATGATACAAATTCATCAGGTAAAGCGCCACCCAACTAACTATTAGAGGAAGAAGAAATGAATAGCACTGGCCAATGACTCCTTATTGAGAGATCTGGAGAAAGCTATTTGTTGCCTTGACCTGAATAACAGAAAAAATTTTGTCAGGTTTCCAATGCATCTTAAGTATCTAGAATATGATGTATAGACTTGAAAAAATTTTCATATAAAACGATCACTATTCACTTCTGTTAATTCATATGGGGATAAATGATACAATCAGAATCAGCAAAACGATAGTAAATATTTAACAACTAGCTTTCTGAAAAAGCTATTATTTTTTCCAATACTTTTAAAAGTGTAGACAATCAGCAAAACAATAAATCAGCAAGACAATGAAAATGTTTGCCAATTTCTAAGGTATAAATGCTCACGCTAGAAATTTCACAATAGTATCTCATGAGCCAGTTCAATCTGGCTCCAGCATATGCTGGATTCAAAAGGAACCTATAAAATGTGCTAAGGGTTATGAATTCTTAAGCAAAAAAATAAATTAAGACCTTGGAAAGCACAAATAATGTGATCATTGCTAAATCAAAGGTAGGAGATTCATATGGAACAGACAGTTTAAGCTGAGAAGATAGTATCTGATTTGAATTTGGATTTATGGATCAAAATGATGGTCTCTTGGTTAGAGTTCAAGTGTATTAAAAAGGGAAAAAAAATACAACTGCTCATAATCTTACAAATCTACTTGAAAACAAACTTTGAATTGTAAAAGAAGGGAAGTGAGAAAAAATCTCCAATTAGATCTGATAAGCCCAATTACCCTTTGGAATAGCATGTATAGCAGAAGAAGAAATGGCCAATAATTCACAGAAGAAAATATTGAAGAAGAGAGCCATT
This sequence comes from Antechinus flavipes, assembly GCF_016432865.1. Classification (NCBI taxonomy): domain Eukaryota; kingdom Metazoa; phylum Chordata; class Mammalia; order Dasyuromorphia; family Dasyuridae; genus Antechinus; species Antechinus flavipes. The sequence continues at coordinate 152,651,565 of NC_067398.1, read as the reverse complement.
AATAAAATACATATTGATCAACATAAAACAGGATGAATTTGGTATCCTAATGTAAACATTTTATTGCATATCACTCAGAATTGGTAGTAGAATGGGACTCATGACTAACTACAATGTGATTCTGCCTTACTCAAAACACACAGAATAACAAAAAATTAGGGAAAATCTGAAAAAAAACCCCAATATCTTAATGCTTTTTAAATTATCTTAATGCTATTATATTAAGATAATTTAAATAGTATTAAAATAATGTAATCATGTGAGGAAATTCGGGAATCCAAGGTAAAAAGCATGATCAAGAGTATTTGGATTAGTGAATAACATACCACCAGGATAGAAGGAGGAATTAGATAGACAATTTGGGAAATGTAATAAGCTGGTTGGTCATGACACTGTAATGAGGGAGATTTTTTTTCTATATATCTACTGGATCTTTCTACTTGTTGAATACTACAAATTAAAAAAAATGTACAAGTTCTCTTAATGGTAATTTCATCTTTCAGAAGATAAAGGAAGAGGCAGGGGAATTTCTATTCCAGATTTCATTCTGACCATCAAGGAGAGATTGGTTATTTAAAACAGAAGCCATAGACTGAAGTCCAAGGGAGCATTATACCAGAGAGTTTGTGATACAGAAAGAAATTTAGGTATGTAAGACATCTACTCTAGACTCTATGGATTCTAAAATTCACTGGGTTCAAAGTAAGAATATGTAGAATACTATGGAAATCTGCTCAAGAGAGACAGTTTTCAAGAAAAATGCTGAAGACAAAACCAAAAATGATTCTGATAAGAAAGAAAAGGGCAGAAGGGTCAAATCTGTATAAACTCACATTTTGTGTTTTGGAACTTAAGTATGTGTGTGTGTAGGTTATGCAAATATCATCTTATCAGAGCTTCCCAATAAACATTATTCCATTTATGGAAAAACTGAAGAGAGTTTGTACTCACTCAGAAGAAAATCAATATTACAAGAGGATTGGAGACTATATCAAATGAAGATCTATTGAGGAAATTAGACATATTAGTTTGGAGAAGAGCAAACTCAGGGTGGACATATTGTCTTCAAGTCTATGACTTTTTCCATTTGCTCTCAGAGGTAAGAATTTAGAGCAATTGGTGAAGTTTCAAAGAGGCAGATTTGGCTTTGATATCAAGAATAAAATTTCCTGATGAATAGAGTTACCTAAAAATAAATGCCTCAAGTTGTAGCAGATTTCCCATCACTGAAAAATTTCAAGTTTAAGTTGCATTATAATTTATTTAGGGCTTCAATGAAGCTGTTATTGGTCAGACATAGCTCTGATTAGATCGTCCAAAGGTCTCTGACATCCAGATGATTCATATCCAATAATATCCAAATACTATTGTAAGAGGTGACATTAATTTGAAATAATTACTCACTGGTAATATGATATTCACAGAGTTACACTTAACTGGATTCATTATATCAGTGTGTACTCTTTGGCCGATGGACCACATAATATGGTAATAAGGTCAAGTTGACCCATGGAATGAGGAGACACATCTGCTCAGTGAGCCTGCTGTTTTCCCAAGTGATATATTTTGTTTCTGTCCAGTAGGGACCTATGGGAGAGGGTGTATCTATTACTGTTACTGTCAATTACATTACCTACATATTTGTATATAATGATTTAACTTAGAGAGAAAAGAATGGATTCCTACAGTACATTTCTTTATCAGCATTAGAGGTAAAAATCTTCCAGGAAATATGATGCATTCCAAGATTTCTATTGGGGAGGTCATGGGTTGTAACCAGAAAGTACCATTCCAGACTCACAAAATTACAGATTTGCAGAATTAGGATGTCCCCAAAGATCATTGATCCATCAGTGAAAAATAAATTTTTCTCTACTACATCCCAGACAAGTGGTCGTCTATCCTTTAAAAATATCAAATCAGAAGGATTTCATTACTTCCTGATGTAGTCCATTTCACTTTTGAGTAGCTCTAATTATTAAAAAGTTTTTCTTCATGTTTAGCCTAAATTTATTTCTTAAACAAATATTCACTATTCCTATTCCTGCCTTCCTGACCAAGCAGAAAAAAATTTAATCCCTCTTCCAGATGATAGACCTTCCAGTTCTTGAGGACAATTTTTATATGCCCCTTAAGTCTTCTCTTCTTTTGGATAACCAGCCTCATTTCCTCCAACTAATTTTCATTTTAGCAAAATGGCAAATGTGTCATAAAACATATAATTGTATATCTGGGAGACTTTGGGTGAAGGGAGAAATAAGATGAAGTTGGGAAGAGATATGGGAGCCTAACCCAGTCTCAATTAGAAAAGGGAATGGAGGGGACATGAATAATGTCTAGAGAAGAAGATGTCCTCCTAGATAGACCTGTACTTATTCTTGACCCTAGAAATGGCTTTTCTATTCCCAACAACTAAAGATGAACTTTCTTTCTAATGTGACTTCCCAATAGGAACAACCCATAACAACCAGTGATGTTGGTGAATAGTTAAGTGAATGGATGGGTGAATTCGATTATTTCTTGTTTTGTGAGAGAGGAAAGGGTTTGAAATCAGGAAAGCATTAAGAGTTTGAATGGTTGTGGCAGGGAGAGGGAATAAATAAACTCAACAAACATGTACTGAGTACTGTGTGTTAGGTGCTGTACTTATCAGCAGTCAGATAAATTCTGAATTTATCTCAGATAAAAAGATAAACAAAAATTCTATTTCTTGAGGAACTCAATCTAAGTAGGGACACATTGTGAAAGCAATATACATATATACACATATATATGGAGATAATCTCCGAGGGAAGACATTAGATTTAAAGGGGATCAGGAAAGAACTCTTACAGAAGTAAGATTTGAAATAATTTGGGGAAAGTGAATGAAGTATCCAGCAGGAGGAAAATGGGGAAGAAGAACATCTTAGGCATGGTGGGACAGCCTTTGTAAAAATATAGAGTTGGAAAATTTAATATTGTATTTGAGGTGTGTCACCAAGGCCAATATCTTAGGAGTGGGAAACTGGAGACACCAGAGTTAAACTCTGCTACTTTGATAATTTTTGGTAAGATCAATCCTGTTACCTTTACCAATGTGTAAATAATTAGTAACTGTGCATGGAAATATTTTAGTCAAGCACTATTATTCCCATGATCAGCATAACAGAAAGATCTCTGGTGATCTTATGATCAATATAACAGCAACACAGAAATATTTGTAACATGATTTGCATTTATATGGCTATTTGTGACCTATGGAGATATTAGAAATTTATTCATCCAAGTGCCATTTCACAAGGATCAATGAGGGAAGGAGATGACAATGTTAAGCCAAATAGGTTTTCAACACACACCTAGTTTTATTTGGTTTTCCTTCCCTACATCTTTAAATATTTTAAACTTAACAAATATCATCTGAAATGAGCACTTCCATTTATAGCCATAGAACAAAAAGGGAAGAATGTCCATGAAACTGCAAGTCTCCATTATGTATGGCTATGTTTTCTCTTTAAGCATATAATAAATTCAGTATGTGACTTTTAAGATTGTCCTGCTTGTCTGTGATTCTTTTAAGTCTTTTTTCTGTTTTTTTTTTTGTATATTTCAAAAATATGTTTCTTCATTCTAGTTTAGGAAATGCATACACATGGTAGAGCTAATCCAGGAGGAGTGCATATACATGATGGAGCTAATCCAGAAGGAGTGGATACCCATGATTGAACTAATCCAGAAGAAGGAGTGGATACACATGGTCAAGCTAACCTAAAAGAAGAAGAAAACCTTCCAGATGAGGAGAGGATCAGAGAAACGTACCGTATAAGAACTATTTGAGGGAATTAATGTAAACACACCAGTGATGACTTAAACAATTGTTTTCTTAGTATCTTTATATTATTAAAATTATTGAAGATATGTCCAAAGAATTTTTGTTTATATATATTTATCATATTAGAAATAAAAATTAATTTAAAATTTGTAGACACTCTGAAACAGTTTCAGAGGCCCCCCCCCATGATTCTCTGGACCATCATTTGAGAACTACTGATTTAAAAGTTAGCATTGCTGTAGACTTTGATGTGTGTCCATAAGAGAATGTGTGTAAGTAAATATTCCTTCTTGCTAACCAAATATCTTTTATGCATTGTAGATGTAGATGAGGACTATAGTTTTTAAAGGTAAGATGTATTGTTGGCATGTAACTACCTAAATAAGGAGAATATGTTAAAATAGAAGGATCTGACAAGAAGCTTCATGGAGTCACTCAAATGAGTTGAAGTATGTCACTTCTCTCCATTAACTTCACATCAGATATTGACAGCTAAATTATCTAATAAGATGTGGTGCTGAACAACTTTGTTGGCTATTGAGTAAAGTGCAAGCTCCTCCTAATACTGGAATTTGGTACACATCCATTAGGAATGGGGTTGGGCCATTCTGGAGAGCAATTTGGAACTATACTCAAAAAGTTATCAAACTGTGCATACCCTTTGATCCAGCAGTGTTACTACAGGAAGTATACCCAAAGAAATACTAAAGAAGGGAAAGGGACCTGTATGTGCCAAAATGTTTGTGGCAGCCCTCTTTGTAGTGGCTAGAAACTGGAAACTGAGTGGATGCCCATCAATTGGAGAATGGTTGAGTAAATTGTGGTATATGAATGTTATGGAATATTATTGTTCTGTAAGAAATGACCAGCAAGATGAATACAGAAAAGGCTTAGAGAGACTTACATGAATTGATGCTAAGTGAAATGAGCAGGACCAGGAGATCATTATATATGGAAACAACAAGACTATAAGATGATCAATTCTGATGGACATAGCTCTTTTCAACAATGAGATGATTCAAACTAGTTCCAGTTTTTCAGTGATGAAGAGAGCCCTCTAAACCCAGAGAGAGGCCTGTGAGAACTGAATGTGGACCACAACATAGCATTTATACTCTTTCTATTATTGTTTGCTTGCTCCCCTCCATATTGTATATGTAATATACCTGGTTTTCGAGTAGTAGGCTTCAGAGTAGTCATGGCTACATACTAATATCCTCTACCACTCTTTTATCAATACAGTACATAATGTTTTGTGATCATTCTAGTACTCTTGTTCTTGCTGTTACTTAACTGTATAATCAATATTAATTTTCACATGTTTAAAGCCTTGGCTAACCAAGCAGATTAGAAGCTACTTGAGGGCAGTTGCCACTCTGCATTTTCCACACTGTTTAACATATCACCTAACACAAATAAATATTCCTGTTCAACTTATCTCTTTGGCTGAAATCTGCTCACTTTTCACCAATTGAAATTAGATTTTAGATTTAGATACTTATTCACATATATTCTCTCTGGAAAAGTGTATCCTACTTTGGGGTGCTGATCAAAAGGAAACTCTGGTGGCCATTGTTGAAAATGGTAAGACTATTTGTTTCCCTACAAGGGAATACAAGGACTTTACTTTCTTGTGAAAAATACAGAACATCAAAACTAAGATTTATTAGTATTAGTAATAAGACAAATCCTAAAGCTACTCAATTTCTTCAGTACTGAAAAAGGAAAGAATTGATGAGTGAATAGTTCACTGAATCCAAAATCTTGAGATCATTTTTTAAAATTCAAGTAGCAAGAATATTCATTTCATAAAGAGTTCAGTTAAGTAAACCAGATAATGATGCTAACCAAGAAAGGACTTGACAGATACGAGATTTTTTTTTTCTCCAGACAAGGTAGATGTGACATGAAGCTGGGAAATAATCCTTGTCAGGCTAGCATACATAATAGCACTGCTTACAGACATGTAGATAACATTTTAATCTTTACATCAGGTGAGGGGGACTAAAGAAATTTCTAAGAATCTTCCTAAGACATGATTCTAAAGATCATCTGGTAGTTCAAGGTACCAGACACTGAGGATCTTTCTCAAACAAAACTGCCAAGCATTCAAGTTCTATTACAGAGAGTGCAATTCCATTGGGTTTGCTGGCCACACTATTCAAATGCCAAATGCATTCTTGACAAAAAGACTATTTTATGGAGAACTCACATCACAAGATGATTAGGAAAAGCAATGAAGATTTCTTTTAAGAACTAATTGTATGACATGGGAGACACTGGCACAGGACTGCCCAGAATGGAAGCTTTCTTTGAAAAAAAAGCAGAATTGAATTAGCTGAGGAGAAATGGGAGATGCACAAAGTTAGAGAATGTGCCCCAAATGTTCAAAGACTATTTGTATCGTAATCTGTGGCAGAGTATTGTAAGCTTGTATTGACACACTGACTTGACTCTAACAGTGATGTCATTTTGGTCCCCTTTGAGAACAAAGGACAACAACCAAACAAAAAAGAGTGGGGCTTGAGCTGGGTATCTTTCTGACTTTAGATCCTTCCATCTTGTTTTTCAGAAGGCAATAAAAGGTAAGGCTAGAAAATATGCCTTTGCATCTTTTATTATATTAATCTTAAGTCCACTTCATATATTTCTTATAAGAAGACCTTTCAGAAAATGAGAACTTTATCTTGTTCTAACTTTTAAAAGTCAAAATATAAATACATTTAATAATTTATTTTAAAAAAAAGAAAAATAAAAGGTCCCTTGGTACAATCAGGAAGAATCTGATTCATTTTGGTTTGTTTTCTTTCCTTTGAATTCCCATGAAAAGTTTTTTTAGAATTGGGAGTTCTGGGAAGCAAGATGGCAAAGTATATAGTAAATCACTGTATCTCTGCCATATTCATCTCCAGACAACCATAAATAACACTCCCAACAAATTTTGGAGTAGCAGAACCAACAAAAAGACAGATAGGATGAAACAATCTTTGAGCACAAGAAATTTGGAAGATTGACAAGAATGTTTTGTCTCACTTCGGTAAAAGCTGAGGAACCATTTTAACTAGGCTGAGCCAGGGTCCACTGCAGAGAACAAGAATCCATGGAGAACCCTTCATGTTGGGTCTTGGGTCCTACAATTGCCAGGTTGAGGGAGAACAGTATCATTTTTAACTCTAGAATCTTTTACTAATTGAAAATCTCTTACACTGGAAGATATGCCTTCTAATTTTGAAATAAACTTCTAAATAGCTGCTTAGATATGAAATTTCAGAGTCCCATGTCAGCCTAAGTCATCTATGACCATTCATAAGGCACTACACAGTTTTTCACCATTTTTAAGACCATTCTCTTCACGCCAGAACTCAGTATGCCTTATACTTTTCAAAGGGGAACCTGTCTATGTTAAAAAAGTTCTTAAAGTACCTGATCAGCTTATTTTAAAACTTTTTTTTAGTGCTCTACATAGATAAGAATCATTTGGAATTAAAGACAGTTATTCTCTAGTACCCATGTTTTACCAATTTTTAAACATAATTCTGTAATTACATAATTTGCTTGCTTTCACAGATAAATAAGCATTCAAAAATATTAAGACTCGTGTTATTATTGCTGTTGTTGTTTGACTTTTGTTCTTGAAGGGGATCATGATATCAGGAAGATGATGCCATGACATGCAAGTAAATTGGATTGAAGTGAGGGAAGATTGTGCAAAGTCACCAGCTTCATTTTCTCTTCCAGAGACATTTGGATCCAGTACAAAGATAAATATCGGGATGATTATAGATGGCCCTGGATATAATGGGAGAGCTTGGACTTTTTAAGCTAAGGTCTTGAACAGGTTTCAGTTTGACTGAGGCAATGCTCAGTCAATAATTAAAGCTAATTAAGAAATGAAGCAGAGAATGGCCTCTTTTACCCAGTTAAAAAAATCAATTTGGCAGGGGAAGACCCTCAGGGTTTCTGGCCAAAAGAGAAACAATTACTATTTATATTCAGCCTGAGCTAATGGAGGCGTGAGGGAGGTGGGGCAAACAATGATAAAGTGAGGTTTGGCTAGGGACCTATTGTTGACTACTTAATGAGGGCTACAGTGATTTGGGTTTCATGAACAAGACAGAGACCATATTCTGGGGTCAAGGAGATCTGAATTGAAATCCAACCACAGATACTTAACCCAACCCACCTACCTTTCCATCTTCCCCTACACCTTTTAATGTAAAAATAATTTACCTACCATCTATACCCACTACACTCCTTTTTCTCACCCCTTAATTATTTTTATGTCATCACCTTAAATTCCCATGCAGTTTGTCTATGAATGTCCCCTCTATTTGTAATATTAACGATACAATTTTAAAGAATTACAAGTATCCTTTTCCCACGCAATGTTGTAAATAGCTCTATTGAATCCCTTACAGTTTCCCCCTTTTATCTAGTTTATGCTTCTCGATATTGGAGAACAAATTTTTTTTTTAAATCCTAATCTTCTAATGAAAGCTTGAAATGCTTCTATTTCATGGAATGATCATTTTCACCCTTTATGTATTATGCTCAGTTTTGCCAAGTAAATGATTCTTGGCTATAGACCTAACTCCTTTGCCTTCCAGAATATCATGTTCCATGCCCTTTGATCTTTTAATGTGCAGCTACTAAATCCTGTATAATGCTGATTGTTGCTTCCTGATATTTGAATTGTTTCTTTCTGGCTCCTTGCAGTATTTTTTCCTTAACCTGATAGTCCTGAAATTTGACTGTAATGTGTTTTTTTTTTTTGATATTTTTAGGGAGATCTCTTTTTTGAGGTGATCAGTTGATTTTTCAATGACATTTTTTTTTGCCCTATGGTTCTTAAAGATTCTTAAAAGAGTCTATCCAGGTGCTCCTTTTGATTCTGGCTTTCAGACAGTCCAATGATTCTGACATTGACTCTTCTGAATATCCTTTTCAGGCCAGTTTTTTCCATTAGGTATTTTATATTTTCTACTATTTTTTTTTCATTCTTTTGAAATTTTTTTGGATTGATTCTTGATGTCTCATAGTCTTTAACTTCCACTTCTCCAATTTTACTTTTGTTTTCCTCAATTAGATTTTCTACCTTTTTTTTTCTATTTAGCCAATTGTATTTTTAAAGGAATTGGTTTCTTTTTCTAAACTGTTGACTCTTTTTTTCATAATTCTCTTGCATTACTCTCATTTTTTTCAATTTTTCTTCTGATTTTTTCATATGATTTTAAAACTCATATTTTTGAACTTTTCCATGAGTTTTTTCTAGACTTGAAACCACTTTCCAGCAAGATACAAAGAGAAATTCCATTCAGAATAATTGTTGATAGCATAAAATATTTGGGAATCTATCTACCAAAGTAAAGTCAGGAATTATATGAACAAAATTACAAAAAAGTTTCCACACAAATAAAGTCAGACTTAAATAATTGGAAAAATATTAAGTGCTCTTGGATAGGCCAAGCGAATATAATAAAGATGACAATACTCCCTAAACTAATCTATTTATTTAGTGCTATACAAATCAGATTTCCAAGAAAATATTTTAATGATCTAGAAAAAATAATAACAAAATTCATATGGAACAATAAAAAGTCGAGAATCTCAAGGGAATTAATGAAAAAAAAATCAAATAAAGGTGGCCTAACTGTACCTGATCTAAAATTATATTATAAAGCAGCAGTCACCAAAATCATTTGGTATTGGCTAAGAAATAGATTAGTTGATCAGTGGAAAAGGTTAGGTTCACAAGACAGAATAGTCAACTATAGCTATCTAGTGTTTGACAAACCCAAAGATCCTAACTTTTGGGATAAGAATTCATTATTCGATAAAAACTGCTGGGATAACTGGAAATTAGTATGGCAGAAATTAGGCATGGACCCACACTTAACACCATATACCAAGATAAGATCTAAATGGATCCATGACTTAGGCATAAAGAACGAGATTATAAATAAATTAGAGGAACATAGGATAGTTTATCTCTCAGACTTGTGGAGGAGAAAATTTGTGACCAAAAATGAAATAGAGACCATTACTGATCACAAAATAGAAAATTTTGATTATATCAAATTAAAAAGCCTTTGTACAAACAAAACTAATGCAAACAAGATTAGAAGGGAAGCAACAAACTGGGAAAACATCTTCACAGTTAAAGGTTCTGATAAAGGCCTCATTTCCAAAATATATAGAGAACTGACTCAAATTTATAAGAAATCAAGCCATTCTCCAATTGATAAATGGTCAAAGGATATGAACAATTTTCAGATGATGAAATTGAAACTATTACCACTCACATGAAAGAGTGTTCCAAATCACTATTGATCAGAGAAATGCAAATTAAGACAACTCTGAGATATCACTACACACCTGTCAGATTGGCTAAGATGACAGGAAAAAATAATGATGAATGTTGGAGGGGATGCAGGAAAACGGGGACACTGATGCATTGTTGGTGGAACTGTGAACGAATCCAACCATTCTGGAGAGCAATCTGGAATTATGCCCCAAAAGTTACCAAATTGTGCATACCCTTTGATCCAGCAGTGTTTCTATTGGGCTTATATCCCAAAGAAATACTAAAGAAAGGAAAGGGACCTGTATGTGCTAAAATGTTTGTGGCAGCCCTGTTTGTAGTGGCTAGAAACTGGAAATTGAATGGATGCTCATCAATTGGAGAATGGCTGGGTAAATTGTGGTATATGAATGTTATGGAATATTATTGTTCTGTAAGAAATGACCAGCAGGATGAATACAGAGAGGCTTGGAGAGACTTACATGAACTGATGCTAAGTGAAATGAGCAGAACCAGGAGATCACTTTACACTTCGACATCGATATTGTATGAGGATGTATTCTGATAGAAGTGGATTTCTTTGACAAAGACTCAATTTTAATTGATAAATGATGGACAGAAGCAACTACACCCAAAGAAAGAACACTGGGAAATGAATGTGAACTATTTGTATTTTTGTTTTTCTTTCCGAGTTGTTTTTTACCTTCTGAATCCAATTCTTCCTGTGCAACAAGAGAACTGCTCGGTTCTGCGCACATATATTGTATCTAGGATATACTGCAACATATTTAACATATATAGGACTGCTTGCCATCTAGGAGAGGGGGTGGAGAGAGGGAGGGGAAAAATCGGAACAGAAGCGAGTGCAAGGGATAATGTTGTAAAAAAATTACCCTGGCATGGATTCTGTCAACATAAAGTTATTATAAAATAAAATAATTAAAAAAAATTTTAAAAAACCAACTCATATTTTTGAGCTTTTCCATGAGTTCTTTCTAGACTTGAAACCACTTTCCATTTTTCTTTAGGGTTTTCTCAAAATGTGTTTTTCACTGTTGTCCTCTTCTGTGTTTCTGTCTTGATCTTCCCAGTCACTATAATAATTTTCTATGATCAGCTTCTTTTGTTGCTGTTTTTACTTATCTATTTTGGACTTTTTTTCCCTTTCTTTTAAATTTGAGCTCTCCTAACAGTGTAGAAGGGATATTGTCTCAGGCTTCTAGTGTGATGAGCTATGGACACTGGCTACTTAGCTGGTGCTGTACTGATATTGCCCTGAGGCCCATGAAGCACCCTTGTATCTGATCTTGTGCTGAGTGAGTGGGGTGGGGAGTGATTAGTGCTGTTAGAAGCTATGTCTGTCAGCTTACCTGAGGCTGACCTAGGATCCTAATGGCTGAGTGGTATCTCTGCATTTCCCCAGGATTACACTGAAACATGTCAAATCTGGAATCTGCCCCTTCCCCAGTGATATTGAGGGTCCTGAAGTTGGAATTTGCCTGCTCCTCCACAATGGGGTCAAGATCTTACACTGGTTTGCTTAGATGAGGCTTGCTACTGGCTTGCTGGGAAGTTTCCTCTCCTGGATTGTGCTCTCTTCTTACCTGAATGAGAGATCTTTCTTGCTGATCTTCCAAGTTTTTTGGAATCAAAGATTGTTTCACCCCATATTTTTACTAATTCTCCTCTTCCAGGATTTATTTTGGGTCACTATTTTACTATTCTTTGGAGGTGAATATAGGAGAGTCACAGCTATTTACTGTTTACCCCAGCATCTTGGCTCCCAGAATTGGCTCCTAACAATTTTTACTTACTAATTAAAAAAAAATTAAAAGAAAAAAATACTAGGAGATGAAACAGGCCCTAGAGATCTACTTGTTCAACTCTCTCATTTTATTGATTATTTTGCTAAATATAGAGAAGGTTTTTTTTTTTTAATTTATGGTCATAAAATAGGCTATTAGTGTGGATGGGACTCATCTAGCACTTAATAAAATGCTTATTTTCTTTTCCTTTCCTCCCATCTGACTTTAGGCAAATAATCTCTCGCAGTCTCAATTTCTTCATCTGAAAAAATGGGGATAATAATACTTATACTATTATATTATATTATGCTATGTTATGCTATACTGTTCCATATCATACCATGCTATAATAATACTTCTTAACAGCTTCATGAGGATGTTGTGAAGATTAAATGAGAAAATATTTATAAAGCATTATTTTGCAAATCTCAATGAGCTTGTTAATATTAGATATTGTTTCAAAAAAGTGCATTAAACATAATGCTATGCCTCGCACTGAGACCCACAAAATATCCTTTCTCCCAGGCTACCTTTCCCTCTACAAAACAATAATAACCACAAAAATCCACAAATTATCTTCAAAGGTTGCCCCAGAAATTGACTTCCATCCTTTGCAACAACTTGGCAATCTCAGTGGAAGGATTCTTCAGCCACATGCTGCTGTGTTATAGCTGTTTCCTTGTCTCTAAGATGGAAGCCCTGAATAACACATTAGATGATGCAAGCCTAGATCTTTACCAGAAAACAAATGATTGCAAAAGATGACTAAATTGTCTGGAGTTTCCCAACTATAACTAAATGATTTTCAACTGGGACAAGGAAAAACCATTAGTGTGACACTGTGATGTCTTTTCATTGTGAGACCCTGTGATAGATCCATTATAGAGACCTCTTTTCATGATACTTACAGATGTGTGTTTATAATTCAAACATCAAGCAATAAGAAAATGCCTTTTTAATCCCTCTGTTTCTATTTGATAATCTCTATCCCTTTAAAATAAATTTCTGGTGAGCAGATGATTCCATCCAAATAATGATAATCATTAGTAAAATAGGATAATTTGGATGTCTGGCTTCTCATATCTTTGTCGTGCCATAATTAAAAGGTTTTAGTTTCACTCTCAAATGTTGTTTTTCTGTATATCACTGAAGTAAATGATTTTAACAAAATAACATCTATGGCCTTCAGATCAATATAGAACATTGGGTGAAAATACACATTAGTATTCCAGTGGGCACTGGGCAACCAATTTCTATGTTTAACACTAAATTGCTGATTTGGAATATTTTGTGGAGGAAAACGGGGTGGGAGGGTGAGGAAGTTGATGGTTAGTCACTATTAATGACTGACTCTAAAAGAGAGATATACCCATCACTACTCCTGTTATTTCACTGCCAGATTTGACATTGATACCCATCTGGATACTTTCAAAGTGAGCTATCTCTGAGCCAGTTGGATTTGGCATTTGGGCACATAATTCCACCTGCAGATGGTGCTGCATTTTTCTCTTCAAGGGGTGGTGGGGAGAACTTGAAAGCCTTTGCATGAAATGCCCAGCTGAGAGCCTCCTCCAGAGCCCTGCATTTGCACGTGTAAGTCATTAGGTTTCATTGCCTGGGCCTCTGCTCAAAATCCCTTTGTTCTCTGTTTCCTACAAATCAAATTAGTGGGGGATACAGTTAATTGTAAAATTATTTTAAAAATGTTTGGGTTTTCAAAAAGGTCCTTTGTATCAAAGCTTCACCAAGTTTAAAAGAAAACCACAAGACCCTACAATCCAGGAAAGAAAAATGCAGCAAAATCAAGAACAAATTAAATATTTTAAATACTATAGAATTGCTCAAATAAACCTGAAAATGCTTATCATAAACATACCTATCCCACATTTGGGGGGAAGAGGGAATAGCATAACGATAGGCCGTTATTAGCACTGATATGTACCTGGATTTCTGGAACTATTGGTTTATGTCAAAGTCTAAAAGAAGATGCCAAAGGCAAATTTTTCTCTTATATAAGCTAATCTAGTGACATCCTCAGGATAAGCTTGTCTCCTCACATAAGGGGCAGCTATTTGGAAGACCTAAGAGACTTTAGCAGAATGGCAACCATAGTTGTATCTGATTCCCAAACTTTTTTTCCTTTCTTTTTCAGATGTATTTTTTCTTGTATATTCCTTTATAATATGTTCTTGTTATGGTAAAAACAAACTCTAATTGATAGAAATTTTAAAGTATGAAGAGACCCAAAAGATTTTCTCTTCCAGACGCTCTTTTTATAGATAAGAAAACTGAGCCCCAGCAAGATTAAATGACTTTTTCATTTGCGTGGAAGAGGAGGAAGAGAGAGGACATGGTTTGGGACTGTTAGATGGATTCCTAAACTTTCAAAGCAGAGGTAGAAATCCCCTATGTAAGGCCCAAGGATGTGTAAAGTTCTCCTACTATTTACCCTGCAAGCCTCCTTGTACAATTGGGCCATAGTCTGAAGGGAAAACATTTACTATATGCCAGGCATTTAAAAAATATTCTCTTTTGAACCTTACAACAACCCTAGGAAGTAGCTATTATTATTACTCATATTTTGGTGTTGGACAAAGTTTTGCAAGAGTGAATATTGAAAACTATCTTTGCAAATATTTTGAAAATAAAAAGCTATTATTAAAAATATTTTGGTGTTGGAGAAACTGAGGCAAACAGGTCATGTAGATAATAAATATCTGGAATTTAATTTGAACTCGGATCTTCCTATCTTCCACCAACACTCTGTGTCACCCAGTCATCTCTGACAAAGGAGTCTCATTGTTGCTGTCCTTGAAAACATCTATTCCTTTGTGAGACTCTGATGCTAGACCTCTCTAGCATCTTTATTACCTTCAAAACATTGTGTAGGTATTCAGATCTCCATTAATTAAAAAAAAAAAACCTTTCCTTCAGCTTCTGTGTGTTCAAGGTCTTCTACAATATCTCTCCTGACTTTCATTTCTAAACCTGGAGAAGGGACAGCATATATTCATTGCTTCACTACCAACTCACTTCTCCTCATTGACAACCAAAAAAAAGATATTGGAGTAATTTGCCAGTTACGTTTTCAGTTCATTTTATAGTTAAAGAAACTAAGGCAAACTGGGTTAAATAACTTGCCCAAAATTACACAACTAATAAATATCTTAGGTCACATTTGAACTCACAAAGAGGAATCTTCCTGACTCTAAATTCTGTGCCTCTATCCACTGCACCACCTACTTGTTCCTTACCTTGATATTTGAAGCCCTCCAGAATCTGGCTTCAATATTTATTTCCAGCTTTATTTTTGCTTCTTGTAAGATGTGAAGGTTGTAAGAAGATTGAATTTGGGGAAAAGATAGTAAGAAGATTCAACTTTCCAGGCAAACTTCACTAATATCTATTTATCTGAACTCCATAACCTACTTTCCACTTTTTTATATTTGTACTGATAATTTATAAACCTTGAATGTTCTCCCTCCATTAAAAATTTTTTTCTTGTCTTCTTTTCAGGCTCACTTTGGTTGTCTCTTCCTTACTATACTTCCCCAAATAAAGTGTTCTCTATCCTGAAATGTTTTTATAGCACTTTGTGTTGTCATTAACTCTACCAATTTTACTTATTATGTCAACCTTTGTATTTAAGTTATGTATTCATTTGGATTTTATCTTGATATTCTGTATGAGATGTGATTTTTACTTGTTCTGTGCCAGACCAATATCCACTTTTCCCAACAGTTTTGACTCAATAACAGGTTCTTCCCTTAATTGCTGGGATCTTTGGGTTTATCAAATACTAGGTGACTGTGGTCATTTGACTTTATATTGTTAATTTAATCCACAAATTGTCCTCTTTATTTCTTGCCCAGCACCAGATTATTTTGATTATTACAATTTTGGTAGGCAGTCAAGATGATGGAGAGTAGAAAGGACTTTGCCTGAATTCTTCCTGGCTTCCCTCAGAATTAACACCAGATCAAGCTTTTGAATGGATTTTGGAGTAACAGAACCAACAAATATTTGGAGTGTAACATATTTTCAGCAGAAGATATTGTCAAAGGACTTCTGGAAAGATCTGTCTCAATCTGGCAAGGGTGGGGACATGGCTCACTGCAGACACAAAGCAAGGAAGTCAGGGTAGATCCCCAAAGTGGCATAAAACCCCAGCCTGTCATCTAGTAGAGGAAGTTTGTGACAATCTCCTCTTTGCCCTAGGAGCAGACCTCAACCTTAAAAATGAGCAAAACATGCAAAAAGAGCTCTGACCAAAAAGAGCTATTATGGAGACAGAGAAGAAAAGACCTCAAACCCTGAGGATACTGAAGGCAAAACATCTCCAGATGAAGCCTCAAAAGCTGATATAAGTTGGTCTTCAATTCAAAAGGTTCTATTCGAAGAATGAAAAAAATTCTTAAAAGAGAGAGGAAAAATGGGAAAAAGAAATGAGAGTTTTGGAAAAGGAAACACAGAAATTATCAGAAGAAAACAACTTTAAAAAATACAGTCGTGTAATGGGAAAAAACATACTGAACAAAACTACTCCTTAAAAAATAGATTTGGCAAAATGGAAAAAGAAAACAACTCCTTGAAAAATAGAATTAGTGAAAAGAAAAAAGAGAATAACTCCCTAAAAATAAAATTGGTGAAATGGAAAAAAAAAGTCCAATGAACAAAGCACCTCATTTGTTTGGATTCATTTTATATTATAAAATTTTACTGAAATGGTGGTTTTCATCTGTTTCAGTAAGGTTTTCTAGATGAACCAGCATGTCATCTTCAATAAAAGCTCCCTCTTTGCCTATACTTATTTCTGTAAACTCTTTTTCTTGGAATAACTAACATTTCTAGAAATATACTGGAGGGTAATGGCAATAATAGATATCATTGATTGACTCCTGATCTTATTGGTAAGACTTCTAGATTTGAGAAATGATACTGACTTTTGGTTTTAGATAGATACTTCTTATAATTTTAAGAAAATCCCTATTTATCTCTATGTTTTCTAAAGATTTTTTTTTGAGGCATTTGGGGGTAAGCTCAGGATCACACAGCCTAGAAGTGTTAAGTGACTGAGGTTGGATTTGAACTCAGGTCCTCTTGACTTCAGGGCTAGTGCTTTATTCACTAGACCAACTAGCTGCCCCATTTCTAAAGATTTTTTTTAAACAGAAACATATTGTATATTGTCAAAAGGTTTTATTTTCCCTACACCTATTACAATACTCACAACTTTTGTTAGTTTTGTTATTAATATGATAATTACATTTATAGTTTTCCTAAACCAGTCTTACATTCTTTGTATAAATCCAGCTCTGTTATAAAGTATGATTCTGTAATATACTGTGATATCCTTGCTAGTATTTTATTTAAAATGTTTTCAGTGCTATTCATTAGGAAAATTAGCATATATTGTTCTTTTTCTAATTTGAACCTCTACATTTATCAGGACACAAGACTATTTGTGTCATAAGAGAAATTTATTAGGATCTTTTTAAAGCTATTTCTCCCAAAATAGTTTATTGTAATATTGGATTAATTCTTCTTTAAATGTTCAATAGAATTTATTTATCTATCCATCTGGTCTTAAGTTTGTTTTCCTTTGAGAATTTTCTCATGGTTTTAAAATTTAGTTTTTCTAAGATTTATTTCAGTATTTTTTTTATTCTGTTAATCTGAGCAATTTATATTTTTGTAAATCCATTTTGTATCCATTTCATTTAGATTGTCATTTTATTGGCATATACTTGGGCAAAAATGGCTCCTAATAATTCTTTTATTTCTTCTTTGATTATGAATTCATTTAAAAATTTTTGATATTAATAATTTGGTTTTCCTTAATTTTAAATCATGTTAGCTTAGCTAATGACACCTATTTTTTTAATAAAAAGCTTCTAGTTTTATTAATTAGTTCAATTTTTTATCTTTCAGTTTTATTTATCTACTTTTTAGTTTTCAGAATTTCTTTTTTAATATTTGATGTAGGACTTTTAATTTGTTGGATTTCCGAATTATTTTAGTTACATGCACATTCATTGATAGGCTATTTCTCTCTTTTATTGTTACAAATTTAGATATAAATTTTCCCCTAATACTGTTTTTTTGGCTGTATCTCACAAGTTTTGATAAGCTCTCTCATTGTTGTCATTATTTTTAAATGAAATCATAGATTATTTGTTTGATTTGTTCTTTGATTTGTTCACATATTTCTTTTTTTTGGACGTTATTGAGTTGGACTTTCCCTGGGTCATACAATTAGAATGTGTCTGAGGTCAGATTTGAACTCAAATCTTCCTAATTTCAGAACAAGTGCTTAATTTATTGTTGCCTTGCTGCTTTGCATCTACCCATTCTTTAGGATTAAGTTAATTAATTTACAATTAATTTTTGATCTTTGCTTCAATACCCCACTTATTGAGTATAATTTTTAGTGATTGGCTGTGGTTGGTAAAAGTAGCATTTAATACATTTTAACATATTAATTTATTATTTATTTCAAAAATCCTTTCAAAATTTTGAATTCCAAATTCTCTCCCTCATTCCTGCCCCTTCCAACATCCATTGAGAAGATAAGCAATATGATATCAATTATAAGATGAAATTGTGCAAAATATATTTTCATTTTAGCCATATTACAAAAAAATAAAACTTAAAGAAAGAGAGAAAATTATATTTCAATTTGCAGTTAGAATTCATAAGTTCTCTGTCTGGAAGTGGGTAACATTGTTTTATCATGAATAGTTTGAAATTGTCTTGGATCGTTGTACTGATCAAAGTAGCTAAATCTTTCACAGTTGATTATTGTTGCACATTATTGTTACTGTACACAGATCTCAAAAATGAAAAGGGTGAACTTACCACAAATGAAAAAGAAATTAATGCAATAATTAGCAGCTATTTTGCCCAAATGTATGACAGCAAATCTTACAATCTAACCAAAATGAATGAATATTTACAAAAATATAAATTGCTCATATTAACAGAAGAGGAAATAACTTGCTTAAATAGTCCCATTTTAGAAAAAAAAAAGAAATTGAACAAGCCATAAATGAACTCTCTAAGAAATAATCTTCAGGGTCAGATGGATTTACAAATGAATTCTATCAAACATTTAAAGAACAATTGATTTCAATAATATGTAAACTATTTGAAAAAATAGGTTTAAAAGGTGTCTTGCCAAATTCCTTCTATGACACCAATATAATACTGATACCTAAACCAGAAAAAGCCAAAACAAAGAAATTTACAGCCGTATCTCCCCAATGAATATTGATGCAAAAACCTCAAGTTAAATATTAGCAAAGAGATTACAACAATTTATGAGCAGGATAATACAATATGGCCAAGTAGGATTTATGCCAGGAATGCAGGATTGGTTCAATATCAGGAAAACTGTTACCATAATCAATCATATCAATAACAAAATGAATAGAAACCATATGATAATCTCAATAGATCAGAAAAAGCTTTTTGATAAAATACAGTACCTATTCCTATTAAAAACACTAGAGAGAATAGGGATAGAGGTAGTTTTCCTTAAAATAATAATCAGTATATATCTAGAACCAACAGCAAACATTATTTGTAATGGAGAGAAGCTGGAAGTCTTTCCAATAAGATTGGGGTGAAACAAGGATGCCCATTATCACTTTTATTGTGAAATATTGTACTAGAAATGTTGGCTTTAGCAATAAAAAAAGAAAAATAAATCAAAGGAATTAGAATTGGCAAAGAGGAGATAAAACTATCACTTTTTGCAGATAATATGATGATATACTTAGAGAATCCTAGAAAATCATCCAAAAACCTACTGGAAACAACTTGTAGCTTTAGCAAAGTTACAAGATATAAAATAAATTAACACAAATCATCAACATTTCTATAGATTACTGACAAAGGCTATCAGCAAGAAATAAAAAGAGAAATTCCATTAAAATAACTGTAGACAAAATAAAATACTTGGTTTTCTACCTGCCAAGACAAACTCTTGAATTATATGAACACAATTACAAGACACTTCTCACATAAATAAAGTTAGATTTAAGAAACTGAGAAAATATCAATTGCTCATGAATAGGCTAAGCTAATATAATAAAAAGGACAATTCTGCCTAAATTGTTCTTCTTGTTCAGTGTCATATCAATCAAACAGTTAAAACATTATTTTATAGACCTAGAAAAAAATAACAAAATCTGGAAGAATTAAAGGGCAAGAATCTCAAAGGAATTAATTGGGAAAACAAAACAAAACAAACAAACAAAACAAACAAACAAGGATGGTGGCTGAGCAGTACCAGACCTAAAACTATATTATAAATCAAAAATCATCAAAACCATTTGGCACTGGCTAAGAAAGAGAGTAACAGATGAGTGAAATAGATTAGATATACATGACAAAATAATTAAGGCTCATAACAATATTGTATTTTATAAACCCCCAAACTCCAGCTTCTGGAATAAGTATTCACTACTTCATAAAAATCCTGGGAAAATCAGAAAATCACATGTCAGAAACTCAACATAGACCTCTATCTCACATCCCATATCATAAAAGTCAAAATGAGTACATGATTTGGGCATAAAAGGTGATACCATAAGAAAATTAGGAGAGCAAGGGATAATTTACATATCAGATCTTAGGAGAAGGGAGGGATTTATGACCAAAGAAGATCTAGAGAAAATTATGAAAGGAAAAATGTACAACTTTGATTACATTAAATTAAAAAAGATTCTGCACAAACAAAACCAATAGAAACAAGATTAAAAGTGAAGTACAAAGCTGGGCAAAATATTGACAGTCAGTGTTTCTGATAAAGATCTCATTTTTAAAATATATAAAGAACTGCATCTAATTTTAAGGATACAAGTTATTCCCCAGTTTATAAATAGTCAAAAGATATGAATGATTTTTAAATGACAAAATTCAAGCCATCTATAGTCATATGAAAAAATACTTTGAATCACCATTGATTAGAGAAATGTAAATTAAAACAACTCTGAGGTACCTCTTAGATTAGCTAAGATAATGGAAAAAGATGATGATAAATATTGGAGGGGATGTGGGAAAACTGGAACACTAATACATTGTTGGTAGAGTTGTAAAATGATCCAGCCATTCTGGAGAGCAATTTGGAACTATGCCCAAAGAGGTATCAAAATGTGCATACCTTTTGACCCAGCAGTGCCGGTTCTGGGTCTGTATCCCAAGGAAATTGTAAAGGAGGGAAAAGGAATCACACAAAAATGTTTGTGGCAGCTCTTTTTATGGGAGCAAGTGCAGATCTGGTCCTGGCCTGGCCCCAACCCCAGCCCCAGCCCCAGCCTCAGCCCCAGCCCTAGCATCAGCAGGAAGGACATCTGAATCAGAAGCAATGCTGAAGGTTTTTGAAACTCTTGGGGGGTCAGTTACAGTGGGTCAGACACATTGCTAATGTATCTATGACAGAAAAGAGTGCTTGTGACAGTCCTTAGAAGGATTTTTGAAAACAGCTGCACAAAACCCATGAAGCTTGGGACAATACACTTTTCATTCTGGAAACATATCCCTACTTTCACAAAGAGTTAAAAGCTGAATAATAGGCTAGGATGATGAGCAGACAACAGAAAAAGTTTCTGACCATTGAAAGTTATTATGGTGATAAGGAAGATCAAAACACACACTCAGAAGATGATAACAAAGTCAAAGCCCCTACATCCAAAGTCTTTAAGAAAAATAAGAATTGAGCTCAAGTCATGGAAGAGCTGAAAAGAGATTTTGAAAATCACGTAAGACAGGAAAAATTAGGAAAAAAATTGAAAGTGGTGCAAAAGAAAATGCAAAAAACTAATGAAGAGAAGAATGTCTTAAAAAGCAAAATTAACCAGTTGGGAAAGGAAGCCCAAAAACTCACTGAGGAAAATAATTCCTTAAAAATTAGAATTGAGCAAATGGAAACTAACATTAATCCTAAAGAACCTTTCATTTTCTTTCTAATACTGATTAACATAGCTTCAGAGTAATCCAGGAACATTTCCAAAAGGCATTCATGAATCTTATGAAATCTTTGCCATAGTCACATGTGCTTTGGTAACTAAAGTTTATGATGACACATTCCTGATTTAAAAAAAAAATCAATTTCTCATGTTTAAAAAACATGTGGAATATTGGCTGTAAGTGTACTTAGCCACTAACATTTAAAATGACACACAAATGGAACTTGAGCAGTGCACATTCTCCCACAAAATAGGATATTGCATCATATTGCATCCCTTTAGAAACACCTCCATCCCCAAGTCACACACACACACACACACACACACACACACACACACACACACAATCTTTCCAAATCAGTGCATATGTGCAGAATGTGCTGTCCTGCAGTCAACATGAAGACCTTTAGGATAATAGGCTAATATCTGTGTTCTAAGATGGATTGAGTGGGCTTGAAAGGAAATAGGAACATTGTAAAGGAAAGTCATCTTTCGAGGAGAGAGACAGAAAGACAGACAGAATGAGAAAGGGAAAAGAAAGGGGAAAGTGAGGGGAGAGAGAAAGGGACAGAAAGAGGACAGAAGGCGAGAGAGAGGGAGAAAGGAAGGAAGGGAGAGAGAGAGAGAGAGAAAGGAAGCACACATAAAGAAGAGCCTGACTTGGGTCAAAGGATTCCATATCACATCTCTGTCACTTCCTACAAGAGAAAAGGAGGGAGGAAGAAAGAATGAAGGAGGAAGGGAGACAGAGAAATACAGAGAGAAAAGAGACTGGACTTGGGGTCAGAGTATCTCAAATCATACCTCTGCAAGTTCCTACCTGTGAGACTTCCTTTCTATGAGGGGAGACAAAGAGAGGAGGAGGAGGAGAAGAGAGGAGAGAAGAGTGGACTTGGGGGTCAGAAGACCCCAAATCATGCCTCTGTCATTTTCTATGTATGAAAATTTGTGCCTCTGAACCACTCTAGACCTCCATTTCCTCATCTGAAAAATGAAAAGAAAAGGTCAGATGAATTGTACTTTGAGATTTCTGTCTTGTGATCCAAATCCTTACTGTTCTTGATGAGAAGATGAAAGACTTTTACTCAATTACTTCAAAGTTTCTTGGTACTAAGTGTATGAGAAGGTTGGATGAGACATTCTTTGCTCTTCAGAAATTACTAATCTGGTCAGAGAGTGTGAGGTCATAGGTTTAGGCAAGAGTAAAGCCACAGTTGTCACTCCATACCCAGCCCCCCCCCCTCCCGACTCCCTGCAGTGGATTATACATGATAACTGAACCTATTCTGTTAGGTCTCATTAATGTTGGAGGAGTGGGTAAAGGGAGGAAAGGAGAAAACATTTATTAAGTACTAATTATGGATTAGGCACTCTGCCAAGCACTTTACAACTATTAACATCCTAATAATAGTCCTATCATTAAGGAGATAGGTATTATTATTATTATTATTATCTCTATTTTATAGCTTAGGAAACTGAGGAAGACAGAGGTTAAGCAATTTTCTTAAACTCATGCATGAGTGTGAAGCTGGATTTGAACTCACATGTCCCTGACTCCAGGCTCAGTGTTCTAACCATCATACCACCTATATGCCTATTATGTAGTTGTCTCTTCCTCCCTCTCTCCCTCCCTCCATTCCTCTCTCCCTCCCTCTTCCTCTCTCCCTCCTTTCCCCCTCTCTCCCCTGGTAGATATAATTGGTAAAGCTTTCCAGAGCCAGCTTCCTGAGTCCTCAACTCTGTATGTGATAATCTAAATCTTGTGCTAGGTGCATCCTTCCTTCAATCCTCCTCATATCCCTTTCCATTGCAGATAATCTCTCTTAGATTTCAGGTTTACAAATTTGCACAGTTATCTCCTTCATTCTAGTTTCACTTGCTATGACCTGGACCCAGGGTATGTTGAGAGGGTCCTACTCTTGGTCCTAGATGAAACATCTTCTTTCTTATGTTTTCCAAAACTGTCTTCTCCTTAAAGCTCATATTTTGTACCTTTCTTATCTTCTTGTGAAGACCTCATGCTTTGTTTTATTCCTAAAAGATTTATGTTTCTTTCTTTTCTTTTTTTTCTTTCTTTGGTCCTTAGCTTGTCTTCTCTGCTTTTGGTTGCCTGAAGTAAATTCTCTTAGCTGGATTGTAACAGCTCACTTTTCTCTTTGTGGTGACATCACTTCTTATATAATGTTACTTGACTTTGGCCTTGGATTATAGGGCCATAGCTTCATGACCCCCTTCTTTGAGGCTATTCCCAGCATGAATTCTAGTCAAGAATGAAATTTACTCTAGTCCTGACCACATATACACTTGTGTGCCATCTCTGAATTATAAGCTAAAAGACACATTCTAGAGCCAAGGGACAGTGGATATTTCTGGCTCTTTGTTTAGTTACCAAATCTAGTCACTTTCCTTTCTAAGAAGCTCCAAATGGTCTCGTCCCAATTACTTCTTACTGAGGTAGATCCTTGATGTCTAAATGTCCTATGGTTGTAAGAACAGATCTCACAATTACAAATAAAAATAAAAATGCATGCAACATAAAACGACTCTATCCTTCTATTTTTCTCTTTTGTTGTTGCTAAATAGTTTTCCAGGTCATGTCTGACTTTCTATGACCTCATTTTTTGGAAATTTTGGCAGAGATACTCGAGTAGTTTGTAATTTCCTTCTCCAACTCATTTTACAGATGACAAAACTGAGACAGGGTTAAGTGACAGCTAATTAGTGTTTGAGGCTGGATTTGAACTTCCAAAGCTGACTCTTCCAGACTTCAGACCTATTCAATGTGATACCGAGCTGCTCATATTTTCTTCTACACACAATTAACCAGTCAATGTCATAACATCAAAAGGGATTTAAAAATGAAAACAAAGACCTAGGAATACCTGGTAAGTATATGTGTTCTTCCATGAAAACAATAGATGGGAGCATCATGCTTGGTACCCATAGACACCTTCCCTCTTCCAACCACATGGCATAATATAGGATATAATTTTGGTAGCACTCTGAATGGGGAGGGTAGCAGTGTGCTCTAATGTTTTAGGAAGCTGTGCTCAGTGACCTGGCATCATAGAAATTTGATCAACAGGCTATATGAATGAGGTCAATGCCCAAGGTGAAAATTAAAATTAAAAAAAGAAATCTTCTTCTATGACAGTATTCAATTTCTCTGGGACTTCATGGATATGGGATCATGAATTTAGAGTTATAGGCAGAAATTAGATACTAAGATTCAGGGATGTTAGCCAATTTTTCCAAAGTCACATAGTAAGTCAAAATCTTGGGATTTGGACTTAAGTCCTTTTGTGTTAAACACACTGTATCTTTTTTTGTTTTGGTTTGTCTGTTTGTTTTTATAACATGGTGTTTTAGTCTTCCACTTTCTCTCCATCACACACACACACACACACACACACACACACGCACACACACACAATCCCCACAGTTTAAGAAAATTTTGTTTTAACCCCATCAGTCAAAATTTCTAAGATTCAACTCATCCAGAATTGCTAGGATTTTTGCAACTCCTTCCCAGCTTCTAAGTCACTTGTATGATTTGGAACAAATTGTTTGTTCTTATTAGGTTTCTCTATGAGTAAGGCAGGACATTTATGGATGATTTATTTAGACTTTTTGAGATATCAGTATGGAAAAGTTGTTATGGTCCTTCAAGGGGTCTTGATATTTAAAAGTTCCATGTATACTAAATGTTACTTAATATTGGGATACAGCCCTTTGGGAAAATAAGCTCCATCATATATGTGGCCATAGAATCAAATTTAGGTAGTTTTAACAGGCAAGCACTCAGAACTGGTTAACTGTATGCTGCACTTTGATCATTTTGAGCTATTCCCTCCCTAGGTATCTTTCTAACTTCTTCCTTGTGTTTATCCTTACCTCCAGCAAAAACAAACTCATTTTTCCCTAAAAGGTTAATAAATTTTCTATCTTCATCAAGTATCTCAGGTTTCCCATCTGTAAAAATGAATGATAACAGAACCTACCTCATGGATGAATTGAGATACTATTTCCAAAGTACTTTGGTAATTCTTAAAATGTAATAAAAATTCAGATCACAAAGATGATGTTAAGGAAGACACAAGTGCTAAAATTTACTTTTTCTCATTTCTATCCCTGTCAAAAAAATATTCTCTCCCTTCTTTAAGTGAATGAATGAATGAAATGGTATTTATTAAGTTTCTATGCCAATCACTGTATTGAGTTATCATTGCAATACAAAAGCAAAAAGACACCCTGCCTTCATCGAGGTTATAGTGTAATGAGGGAGAGAATACACATAGAGTTGTGATGGGCAGGAAGGAGCACTTTGTTCTGGAGTTACAATTATGGCAACTGGGATATAGAAAAGTAGAGGACACACTCTTATTGCTTTGTCCTATCTTATGTACTGATTCCATTCTGCCCTGTGTTATATATATATTGGAATGTCTGTCATAAGATCATCTATTCTGCTAGATTCTCACTTCTCTGTGATGAGGGCAAGGACTGTGTTCTTTGTGGGAGGAGCGGCTGGTCAGGAAAGAAATGCTTTTATTTTTCCCCTACCTGTACCTTTCAATTTTCTATTGCATTGAATTATTCAGTGAAAATAACTTTATCTGTCACTATAACAGTTTCCTTCCTTGAGTCTTCTCAAGAGCTGCTGCCCATTTTTTCCATATAAAATTCTACTTCTATCATTTCACCTTAAGTCAGATCTTTTCTCATAACCTTCAAGTTAAAGGTTTCACTTTTATGGTTCATTTTTAACCAATTTTTATTTTGCTTTTATCTGCTTCAACTTTCCTTTAGAGTGGTAGTAAAAGGAAGCATCAAGAAAAAATATGGGATTTGGGGATCAGAAGACCCAGGTTCAAATTTTTACAATGTCACTTTCAAGTTGCATGACCATAGGGAAGTCCTTTTATCTTTCTGGGACTTAGTCACCTTTTCTGTGAAATGAGGAAATTGAACAGATAAACTTTGAGGTCACTTCCTGTACTATGATTCTGTGAGCTCTGCACCTCCACCCTCACTCCTTTATGTTTATATTTAGATGAAATACCCACTGTGATTCATCAGCTCATACTCTCACCTCCATATTTAACATAGTCCAATAAATATAAATCTCTTTCCCTTTCAAAGTGTATGCCTGTGTGAGGTAAGCATTTTCAATTGTGTTTTACTTTTGGCTTCAAATATACTCCTCCATTCCAATTCCATTTTTCTTGTTGACCTGACCTTCAATGAAACATCAAAGGAACATTTGGGATTGAATCCAGTGGTTCAGGAACAGTATGTTCTCAAGTGCTTGGGAGGAGGAGAGTTGAAACTCCAACTCCACTGGTGAACTTTCTCTAGTCAGATCCCTCAAGTTGTCTGATGGGTTTCCCTATCTGAGTGGCTAGTTTCAAAGTGCTTATGACACCAATCAGGGGAACTTTCTTTTCACCCTTGAAAATAATTCAAATGCTTTATAGGCACTTTTCAAAGGCAAATCATGACAAGGCAGCATACCCTAGATAGATCACTTGGTAGGGAAGTGATACTTCTCTGGAAGATGTTGGGGGGGGGGTCATAAAACATCTATAGCTTACAAAGAGAAGTCGTTCATGTTGAATCAGTACTCCCTTGAGGTTTCCAAGGATCAGAGAATGTGCCTCTCACTTGTAAAGAAAACCCAACTCTAATGAATCATTGTGGGATTTAGTGCCTGGAAGCAAGGTAAGAGATTATCCAATCCAACCTTTCATTTTATGAATGAGGGAATTGTGGCAGACAAAGTGATTTTTCATTATCAGTTTTTTTTAAAAGTACTCAACATACAAAATTTTACATACCAGAACAAACTCTTTCTATAGCATAGTATAATAAAAAAAAATGATTGCACATGAATTTACATGATCACAAATCTATTACGTACAATTTGCTATTCCTTTTAAATATATAATCTTTACATACATAGTTTTTTCTTTGAGCCTAAAAATGCTAGACACAAAATGCTAAAAATTAGACTCAAACAGGAATATGTTTCTAATCAGATTTCTAATCAGAGCCTTACAAATACATTGGTATTTAACCTCTTAGACCTCTGATGTTCTTTGCTATAAAATGGAGCTGAAAACAGCTCCTACCTAATTAAGTTGTGAGAATCAAATTGGATAAGTGTAAGCACTTTGTAGACTTTAAAGCAATTATACAGATTTATATTTGGAAGGGATCTGACTGTTTTGTTATCATCCACAATGTCAAAGTATGCCATAAATATTTCTTGAATGAGTAAGATCTTAGATGAAGAGTTTAGTAGGAGCCTCAAAGACTATTTATTCCAATACCTTTATTTTATAAACAAAGAAACTGATACAGAAAGAGGTTAAGTGTAGCCAGTGGCAAAGTGAAAATTTGTATTGTGAATTTCTGATCCAAAATATAATCTGTATTCCATTATTGTATGTATAATTGACATACCATAGTGCTTCCCAGTGGGATAGGAAGAGATGTGTGCTACTAAATTATCATTTGCTTCTATCTTTCTCTCTCAGTTGAACCATTCTCCTAATTTAGGCCTTTGATTCCAGAAGCCTCTTTCTTGATTTTCCTATTTCCCATATTCCCTCCCTATCCATCTTGATCAACACCATCATTTTAAGTCCCTAAAGCACAGATCTGGTGATCACATCTCTCTACCATTCAGGATTTGTTGATATAACTGAAGATTATATATATAGCTTGGAAAAGAGAAGGGTCAATGGGTCCATAATAGTTACTTTCAAGTATTTGAAGATTTGTCACGTGGTAGAGGAATAAGATGTGTTTGGTCCCAAAAAACAAAATTAAAAGCAATGAATAGAAGCTCTAAGGAAGAAAATGGAAGTGCTGTGTCAAGAAAGCTTCCTAATGATTAGAGCTTAGTGGAACACCAGGTCTCAGAGATGTGGTAGCTTCCCCTTCTGGGAGACTATTTATCTACTAAATTGTTATGGAGATTCCTTTTCTTCCTGTGCCAAGAAGTATAGGTTGGATCAAATATTGAGATTCTTATCCTTATCTCTGTGATTTGTGGGTTCTATGAAAGATTAAAAGAGTTGTTATTGCTTACTGATTAATGTCAAAATTCCTTTGATTGGCATTCAAGGTCTTTCAGAAAGGGTCCCAATTGACCTTCCCAATTTTTTCTCCCACTACTTTTTCACATGTCCACCAGTGGATTTTCACCATTTGCTCCCATCCAAACTTTTATCTTTCTACCCACTAGAGTTTTGTTCATGCCCAAATTCAAGAATGCCCTTTCTCATAGCTCCAAGTATTGAAAAATAATCTAATTCTGAAAGAACCAAAATTAAGGTGCCCATGAAACTTTTCCTAAACATGTAGTCTCTTTCTTCTCTGAACTCTTATAGAATTATTTTTGTTCTTTTTAAGCTGTTTTTGTATCTATTATATATATATTATATATATATATATATATATATATATAATTATTTTTATAATTAGATTTTATAATTATCTAATTATAAAATATATTATCAAATATATCTAGCAATAATTTAGAAAACTATTGAATTGCTAGCTTCTTGAGGGAAGAGGTATTTTATTCTCATATGACCTAGGACACAATATACATTTATCAAATGGGGGGTGGGGGGTGGAGCCAAGATGGCAGAGAGCAGACACGTCTCTATATTATCTGCTACAACCTTTTTCTCAAATCAATAGCAGATTAAGCCTCTGAACTTGTTTTGGAGTGACAGAACCCACAAATATTTGGAGTACAACATATTTCCAGAAGAAGGTACTTTGGAAGAACTCCAGAATAGGTCTATTTCAGTCAGGCAGGGAGACAGTCTGCCAATCCCAAACTGCAATGTAGGGACCCCTAAGCAAGAAGCTGGGGTGGGGAGTCAGAGTAGTGGGGCATCCCTGCACTGGGGAATTTACTGTGAAGCTCTTGAGCTACTCTGTCCTGGTTGCAAGTGGGTGGTTTAGCAGATTTGCTGTAAGACACCCAAAAACAAATACAAAAGACAAATTGCAAGCCACTAAGCCCTGGAAGAACATGGAACCTGGACACAATTTCCCAACAGCAGAATCATTCAGCAGAACTGCCCCAGGGCAAATTAAAGTGGCTGATGCCTTTGCCTTAGGAGCAGACCTCAACCCTTAAAAATGAGCAAAAAAGCAAAAAGAACTCTGACCATAGACAATTTTTATGGAGAGAAAGAAGAACAGACTTCAAACCCTGGGGTTCCTCAAGGCAAATAAACTCGAGATGAAGCCCCAAAGGATGATATGAGCTGCTTCCCATTTCACAAGGCTTTCTTGGAAGATTTCAAAAAGGATATTAAAGAGATTTAGAAGAAAAATGGGGAAAGGAAATGAGATCTTTGCAAGAGGGTATGGAAAAGCAAAAATAAGAAAATTCCTTAAAAAATAAATATAATGAAATGCAAAAAGCATATAACTCCTTAAAAATAGATATGAAAAAGAAACCAATTTGTTGAAAAACAGAATTTGTGAAATGGAGAAAATGCAATGAACAAAACAACACATTTAGAATTAGAACTCATTATTGAATATCAAGTAGATAATTTTGATTATATTAAGTTAAAGAGATTCTGTACAAACAAAACTAATGCAGACAAAATTAGAAGGGAAGCAATAAACTGGGAAAACATTTTTACATTCAAAGGTTCGAATAGAGGCCTCATTTCTAAAATATATAGAGAGTTGACTCAAATTTATAATAGTTCAAGCCATTCTTCAATTGATAAATGGTCAAGGCTATGAACAGGCAATTTTCAGATGAAGAAATTAAAACCATCTCTAGTCTTTTGAAAGGATACTCTAAATTACTATTGATCAGAGAAATGAAAATTAAGACAACTCTGAGATACCACTGCACACCTGTCAGATTGGTTAAGATGAAAGGAAAAAATAATGACAAATGTTGGAGGAGACACTAATACCTTTTGGTGGAATTGTGAACAGCTCCAATCATTCTGGAGAGCAATTTGGAACTATACTCAAAAGGTTATAAAACTGTGCATACCCTTTGATCCAGCAGTGTTGCCACTGGGCTTATATCCCAAAGAGATCTTAAAGGAGGGAAAGGGAACCACATGTGCAAAAATGTTTGTGGGAGCCCTTTTTTTAGTGGCAAGAAACTGGAAACTAAGTATATGCCCATCAATTGGAGAATGGCTGAATAAGTTATGATATATGAATGTTATGGAATATTATTGTTCTGTTAAAAAAATGATCAGGAGGATGATTTCAGAGAGTCCTGAAGGGACTTACATGAACTGATGCTAAGTGAAATGAGCAGAAACAGGATTTCATTGTACATGACAACAGTGAGATTATAGGATGATCAATTCTGATGGACATGGTTCTTCTCAGCAATGAGATGATTCAGGACAAGTCCAATGATTTTGTGATGATCTGAGCCATCTGCACCCAGAGAGCAGACTATGGGAACTGAATGTGGATCACAAGGTAGCATTTTCACTTCTTTTGTTGTTATTTGCTTGCATTTTATTTTCTTTTTCATTTTTTTCTTTTTGATCTGATTTTTCTTGTGCAGCAAGATAATTGTATAAATATGTATGCCTATATTGGATTTACCATGTGTTACCATGTTTAATATATATCGGTTTACTTGCCATCTAGGAGAGGGGGTGGGAGGGAGACAGGGAAATTGGAACACAAGGTTTTACAAAGGTCAATGGTAGCCTTGCATATGTTTTGAAAATAAAAAGCTTCAATTAAAAAAAATCAAATAAATGTAGACTCTTTTAAGCCTCTAAATGTCAGATCCTCAAGATCAGGGCTCTAAGGAACCTTATGAAGCAAGCAAAGATCATATTTAGTAGTATGTCCTATTGATGAGGTCCTAGGTGGCCAGATGGGGCTAAAGCAAAAGTCTGAATTTCTATAAACAATGTAGAAGCCTAGCTACTCCCTGAGGCAAGCTGGGAAGAACACAGATAGAATTATAAGTAGACCCTATTGATTTTGTTTTGGCTTTTTGTTCTTTAATAGGCCTTTTATTCAAGTGGACTTTTGATTACATTTCCATCCCAGGTGGAGGTCTCCAGTAAGTCCACTTTACAGTATCCAAATTAGATAGAGAATGAAATGGCAAACTACTCCAGTATCTTTGTCAAAATAAAAACAACAACAACAAAAAAAAAAAAAAAAAAACTCCAAATGGGGTCACAAAGAGCTGTAAATAACTGAAAATGACTGAATGACAACAAGTTATTTTTTAGAAGTGGAGGATGGAACTAAGATATTTTCCAGAATCTTGTCAGGTTTGCCCTTTCAGTTTTCACTGTTTAATCAGTATTCAACTCAGTCTCAAACTACCCCAGGCCTTCCAGAGCTAGAGTTTTGTCTTTCATGACTCAGGACCAATTAAACTTTTCTAACACCCTGCAGGAATGGGAAAAAACCTATCCAAATGAAACTCAGATATGAATTAATCAACTATATCAAGGGAAATGAGAGGGAAGAATTAGGATTGGGGAGAACCAAATCTTAAGAAAATCTTTTGAATAAGGCCCCATGAAATCTGATCATAGATATTAGTCAACTGAATTAAAGTATCTTCTATAAGCTTGTTAATGAAGAAACCTACAGATTCCAGAAACTTGAGAATTTGTCTATTATTTTCTCTCCTTTAAGAGCTATTTTTCAAGCTATTTAATAGATATTCTTTGAAAGTTTCCACTACTGCAATCAGTGAATAGTCTGTGAGCTCTCCACTGTTAAAAAGCATAGAAAAATGAGAATGTAATTGCAAGTCCTGTACCTACCATCTGAAATTCATTAGCAGCTAGTGGTGCTCAGAGATCCTCTTTGCAAATGCTTAAAATAATCACACAATTGTTCTGTTATGAATCCCGAACTTAAGCAGCACATTCATAGACTATGGTTTTCAATAGAGTTAATATTCAGATTCCAAATGCTGTTTATTAATTCAAAACTCTGTCTACTTTTAAAAAGTAGTCTATGCTTGCTCTAAGAAGCCACACCAATTAACATCTATAATATTAACTAATATATCCAGAAGACTGTAGGGTGCAGTGGCCAAAGAGTTAGTTTTAGAGTCTGGAAGTCCTTGAATGAAATTCTGCCCAAGATATTGTCTAGAATGCCAAGTCTCTTATCTTTCTCCACTTTTAAAAAAGTAATTATGATATTTAACAGGTTGTCTTGAGATTATAAGGAATGCAAAATGCTTTGAAAACTTTAAAACTTTACATAAATGCCAGTTATTATTGTGAAACATGAACAATTTTGAAAACTGTTTTTATTTTCATCTAAAAATTTGGTTTTTCATATATTTAAAATCTATACTTCTCACTTCTGACCTAAGGGAGAAAGGAAGAGAGAAAGAAAGAAAGAAAGAAAGAAAGAGAGAGAAAGAGAAAGAAATAAAGAAAAATAGAGAGAGAGACAGAGAGAGAGAGAGAGAGAGAGAAAGAGACAGAGAGAGAGAGAGAAAAGGAATGAGGGAGGAAGGAAGGAAGGAAGGAGGAAAGAAAGGAAGAAAGGAAGGAAGGAAGGAAGGAGAAAAGAAAGAGAGGGGCTCAGAGTCAGAATCAAATCACAGAATTTAAGAGTTCAAAAAGACCTTAGCAACAGATGACATGCACAGTCTTTTGTTTCATAGTATAAAAATTTCTTTCATACTCTTTTCTTTTAAAGGATAAACCTCAGCTTCTTATATAGTAAGCAACAAGTACATTGAAAGTGTATAGATTCACCAAGAGCAGCATCTTTCCCACTGTGAAGCTAATTTTCCCAGAATATCCTTGTATGAATGAAATTTCTCTGCTCAAAAACCTAAATGGCCACTCCCTGGCTACAAAATAATAAGATCCAGATTCCTTAACTTAGCAACCAAGACCTTTCAAGATCTGAATGGGACCTTATTGCTAGTCCCCATTTTTCCTCTGTTTCTCCCAAAATAATCTAATACCTATCCTCTATACATATCAAACACAGCATTCAAATGCAATTCTATTTCTCGGTATGTCTTTTCTTAAATTCCAAGTCAGCTATTAGACTCTGAGTACAATTATATCAATATTTTCAGACAAATTATGATTTTCCTCCTCATTAGAACTGTTTCCCAAACATTTTAGTCCATGGAACTTCCTTTGAACCTTTTGAAATCTACTTTTCCAAAGTCTAAGGAGTATGTCAATTATGCTTAGTTTTCTCTTTTTCTATATCATAAATTCAAAAAGAAATTTTTTTCTTCTTGCTAAGGTTCCTATTATTTCCAAAGCTGCCCACCATTTAATCCCTCTTAGTGAGAATGGGATTCAGAATAGAATAGAATTGTCCTCCATTTGGTTTCTCTACCATCTGAGGGATAAATTTATCATTAAAGTAAGCCAATAAATCATTACTTACTCTATTTTTGACAGGAAGAGAGCTCCAGGTGATGTCTGGATAATTCAAATCCTCTAGTACTCTTCCCTTTCCTATCCAATCTTCACACAGCTGCCAAATTAATATTTCTAAATCGGAGGTCTAAACAAGACACATGTCAATCCCTGTTCAAAAAGCTCTAGTGTTTTCTGAGTTCTTCTAGAGTAAAATACAAACTCTTCTGGAATCTAAAGTTCTTCATAAACTAGCTCCAACCTTGCCTTCAAAATGTTTGGATTCCACATTATTGCTCTTCACACATTCCAAATTCCAGACAGGTTAGCTTGCTAGTTGTTTTTCATAAATGACATTTTGTCTCTTGTCTTCATGGATTTGGACAGATTGTACACAATCTCTATCATGCACTCTTTCCTTCCCTCCATTTCTTAAAATCCTTGGTTTTCTTCAAAGCTCAATGTAAAGGGCAATTGACCCATGTGTTAGCTGCCCGAGAAATCCCTGTTTGAGTGTAGCTAGAGTGATGTGCTCTCTCCATGTGTTCAGGATGGTGAACCACAGCTTCCATTAAAGTCATGCTCAGTCAGAGTCAAGTTGAGATGATCCAGCTTAAAAGGGAGTCGAAGTTCTTTAGAAGCTATTACAAAAATTACTGCCATAGCACTCATGAAGAGGCTTGAGAAAACGCTATTGTGTGAATACTTGACCCTAGTTCCTGCTAGAATTTTCATTTACTAATTGCCATTGTTTTTCAGGTCATCATCCTGGTTTTTTCAGACTTTAGAATTCAGGAAACGAAATTTGAGTGAGATGAAAGAGTCTGGGTTGACAATGCTGTCTCATTGTTCTTGCTTCAGGGTGATCAATTCAGTTTTATCCCAATTATATCTATTTTTCACGTATTTCATAATTAATTATGTCCCAAACTGACAACCCAAAGAAATTAAACCTCTCAATTAGTTCCATTGCCCAGATAAACAATACAATCTCTGTCTGACCCCTGATCATTCATGTCCCCTACTGGAATGTCTGCCTTCATCTGCTCATCTATGTTCTGCCCAACTTCAAGACTAAGATCAAATACTAGCACTTCTGTAATAGTCCAAATACCCTAAGCCAAAGTAGACTTTTCCACCTCTAAATGCCCAAAGCACTTACAATCTCTTTTACTCATTGGTCTCTATTCATATATAACCTTGTATCTTTTATCTTTTTCTTCATATAGCCTGACTAATTTTCTCTCTATAGGGTAGATTCCTTGGGGTTTGAGACTGTAGGGACTCATGCCTTTGCTTCCCAAAAACTTAGGAAAGTAATCTGAATATAGCAAACATTGAATAAGAATTTGTTATTGATAATAATGACTGATGATGATGATGATGTAGATAATGAGAATTAATTTACACTTAAAGATACATCATTAAAGAGATCATATGAACATATTTGTTTTAAAGAGGAAGTCAAACTGAGTTTTGAACTAAGCATGCTTGTGTTCTGTCCAAGTATTGTTCTCCAGATCATAATTCTGGGTTTTTTTTAATAACTTTAGAATTCAGGGGATCAAATTTGAATGAGATGAGAGAGTCTAGGTTGACAATATAAAGACTACAAAAAGGTCAATTTAATTAAATTCAATAAAATTTTAATAATGACTTTGTAGGTGAAACTGAATGATATATAAAAGAAACATTTGATATAGCTTATTTCACTGGGATGATAAACCTAGTATGTATGATCCAGAGAATGTGATTCCACATCTTCTTGTATTAAAGAGATGAAAGAAAGGTCAGATCAATAAAAAGTAAAGCAGTTGAGAAATCTGTCAGGAAGGAGGTGAACCCTGAAATGGGTTTTGAAGGATTGATAGAATTTAAATATATAGAAAGGAAGAGAGATGATCTTAATTGACTCTGGCTTTTTGGTATTTGCCATTACCAAAAAAATAACATGGCAAGAGGAATTAAGGAATAGTTTCAGATCAAATTAATTGGAAAGATAGGATAACCAGAAAACATTAATCAATGAATAAGCATTTATTATATGCTAATATGAACCAATCACTGTATATATGCTAATATAAGCCAATCACTATAGATAAAGAATAAAATAATTCCTATTCTCAACAAGGTAAAAGCTACTATATATAAAAGTACATTGTTATCAATAGAAAAATAATAATATAAATACAAATAATAAAAATACAAATTTGTACAAAATAGTTGAATTATAATTTTTGGTTTCATTTATTTATTTGTTTGTTATTTATCCCATTTATAGAAAACTGAAATTTGGAAACTTTGTAATGGCACAGTGAATACTTCCTTATTAAACCTTCAATCTTTGAGTTTCTTACAAAGTTATTAAATAAGAAAGTAAAATTAATTCATCAACTTGCTGATTTTTCTCAAATATGCAACATTTTATGGTATCATGCCTGGCAAGGGGCATAATTTTCTATCATTCTTATTGAGTATCATATGCCAATTCTTTTGAAAAGCTATCACATGTCAAATCTTTTGAAAAATTCCGTGGAAAAACAAAACTTCCTAAACTAGACCATGAGTTCATTTTTTCCCATTACTTCCCAAAGGAACCTGATAATTATGGTTGATGTAACTCCAAACACAAAGTACAGATGTGTTGTTAGCTTTGGACAAATTTACCATCAATTTAGAATCTGGGGATAGAAAGTCTCTTGGTCTCCTGCTGCAGGAGGAAATTATAATGGCAGAAAGAAAGCACCCCTCATCTCATTCTTAGCCATTGCATTATAATATGATATCTTTCTTGTTTAGCCTCTTAAAAGCATCTTACCTATTCTCTCCCAAACTTTTTCTAATCCAAGACAGATAGAGAAGAAGGAAACAAAAGACCAAAAAGAAGGGGAAGAGAGAGAGAGAGAGAAAGAGAGAGAGAGAGAGAGAGAGAGAGAGAGAGAGAGAGAGAGAGAGAGAGAGAGAAGGAAAAAAGAAAAGAAGGAAGAAAAAAGAAAAAGACAGACAGAAAGACAAATAGAAAGAAAGGAAGGAAGGAAGGAAGGAAGGAAGGAAGGAAGGAAGGAAGGAAGGAAAGAGGGAGGAAGAGAGGGAGAGAGGGAGGAAGGAAAAAGGAGAGAGAGAGGGAGGAAGAAAGGGAGAGAGGGAGGAAGAAAGGAGGAAGAAAAAAGAAAGAAAGGAAGGGAGAAAGGAAGGGAGGAAGGAAAAAGGAAGGGAGGGAGAGAGGAAGGAAGGAATGAAGAAAGGAAGGAAGAGAGGAAGGAAGGAAGGGAGAGAGGGAGGAAGGAAAAAGGAGAGAGGAAGGAAGGGAGGAAGGAAAGAAAGAGGGAAGAAGGGAGGAAGGAAAGAAAGAGGGAGTGAGAGAAAAGGAAGAAAAGAAAAAAGAAGGAAATAAAGAAAGGAAAAAGAAAGAAAGGAAAAGAAAGTAAAAAAGGAAGAAAAGAAAAAAACATTATTAATGAAAATTAACATCAATATTTTTCAACAAAAAGGCCTTGGTTCAAGTCTTGCTTCAGAAATATCCTGACTGTGTGAACCTGGGCAAGTCACTTAAACTCTCCACACTCTCAATTACAGAAAAGTTACTGGCCTTCATCTATAGAGGAAATGGAGCACCTTTGGTATAGATTTATTTAATCAGAGCTACAGATCCTATCCCTATTCTTCTGACAATACTCTCTGGTTAAGAATCAGAAATTACCACAGTCTCTGAACAACCAAAATCAAAGATGACCCAAAGAACAATGGAAAGATTTATGATAATAATAAAGTAAAAGTCCTCTGTAACCTTAGAACACTTTTTAAGTAACTTTCTTGAGCTTTTCAAGCTCATTTTAAAAATATTATATTTCAATGGATCAAACCTCATTTTGATGAAGTCCTGGTTAACTAGGTGAGGTTGGCAGAGAAAGTCTGAAGTACTGATAAGGTTCATATTATGACCAGCATGTAAGAAATGGTATAATGTACATAGCATTCAAGAAAGCATCATTGGGAAAGTAGAGACAGGATAGGGCTTAAAATCTGGCATATCCAGGCTCAAGTCCCATTAGACCCTATTTAGAAATCTATCTCTGACAAATTACCAGTTTTGTGAATTTTGATAAATCATGAACTTCCACCAGTTTAGCCTTGCTTATCTGTAAAATTAGAATAATAAGATCTTGAACAGATACTACACAGGATAATCTGGAGGCTCAAAAGCGATAGAACAATAACAACTAAAAAGAATGAATCACCCCTTTTAAAAAAGTAACTTCAAATAGAATTGCTTTAGCAGAGAAACCAAAGGGATAATAGGGAAACAAAAGTAATGTTTCACTGAAATCCATAAAAAAAAATTAAAATTCCTAGACTTCTCCTAGTGCTTTGGTAGATAGTGTCAAGAGAGAAGACATGAATGAAAAGGGCAGTTGGAAATGGTGGGCTAGGTTTGGGTTGACTTTTCTCTTTTTATTCTTAAAAATGAATAACAAAGGCAGGACAGCCTAGAAGTTTACTCCTGAAGGGAGAACTTTCCTCAGTGAGTGAGGTTTGATGGTCATTATTTGGATCCAGTTTGACTCTGAGTGAATGTAAATAGCAAGCAATCATTTGTGTTTTGGTCAGGCTGTTCCCCACCTAAATCTATCTACTATCTATCTATCTATCTGTCTGTCTATCTATCCAGCCACCCATCTATCTATCTGTCTGTCTGTCTGTTCTTCCATCCGTGGTCCATCCATCTATCTGCTTACTTGCATTTATTTATTTAAACTAGGTGAAAGAGGCCATTCTTTGCCTCATTTGCTAAGTAGACTTAAACAATGAAAGGATTGTGGTCTGTGAAACTGAGACTTGTTAAACACTTGACCTCAAAAAGGCCAAGATCTCCCCTGAATTCAGGGCCATTTCCAATCATCCTGATCTATATTTGGCCACTGGCTCCAGATGGCTCTGGAGGAGAAAGTGAGACAGGTGACCTTGCACAGCCCTCCCTTGTTTAAATCTAATTCACTTCATGTCATGGCTTCACCTCCTTGAAGTCATGGTCATCTTCAGAAATGAAGAACAAACAACAAAAGTTGATGTATTTGAAGTATACCATCAAACGATGAGGTTGATGTTCAGGCAACAAATGCTGAGATTCCATTTTGTGAAGAATTCACAATGGCCCTTCTCTTTAGCAAAAGATAGGTTTATTTATGAAATTAGATTAAAGATAAAATAGGCACCAGGAATAGAAAATATGAAATAGAATTGGGAGAGCATATACTTAGACAGGAAAGGGGTTTTAACAATTAATAATGGAGAAGACAGGTCCACTAGTAGAACTTACAATTAAAAAGGGGAAGGGAAATACATCATGAGGTTGGAGTATGCCCTTAACTGGCAGGTTAAATTCATACAGAACTTTAGCACCTTAAAAGAGTTAGTTAACTATAATAAGAAGAAAGATATCATGAGGCATGACAGGGTAGTGATGGGAGGAAAACTACCACAAGGGATGGTGAAGGGCTGATAGGAAAGACACTGTTAGGTATAATACTGTGGTGGGTTAACTCAAAAGAATTCAGCAAAGATGGTGTCATTGGCAGATTTATAGAGGACATTTAACCTCAGGGATTTGACATAACTTGGATTTCTGATTGGACATACCAAGATGAGGCTACCAAAAACCTCCATAGAAGGTAGAACTTTAAATTTGAAGCAATCCTCGTCAGTGCCTTTCCCTGCTTGCCTCAGGGAGAAACCTTACCAGTACTTCAGGTTTTCTCTGCCAACCTCATATAGTTACCCAAGATCTCATCACCATGATGTTTGATCCATTGAAATATGACACTTAAAATGAGCTTGAAAACTCAAAAAAGTAATTATAGTTATCCCTTTCACATCATGACTTTCCTCATGGCAGTTTTAATATATTTCAGATCAACATAAACGATTAAATGGGAATTTTTTGAGAGTTTTGTGGAAGGCACAGATAACACTCAAAGGCTAAAAGATGACTCAGAGCTTATGATCAAATTATTTTTTAATTGATCTCTAGAAACTTGTTGAAGGAAAGTCTATTTCACTCAAATAAAATTTCCCCACTTGAAATTGCACACCTACTTTTTTTTCTTCCATAAGTCGCAATTCTTTGTCAATGAAAAGAAGGCAAAATGACAAAAATTCTTACTACAAAGTAGTTGTATTTAAGCATTATTTGAATGATATGAAACAAATTTTGTTTTGCCATCTCTACCAATTTGAACAATCCTCCCGAATCCAACACTATTCTAAGATTGATTCTTTTTTCTTTTCTATTTTTCATTTTGTAAAATTTATTTTAACATACATTGCTTTATGCACCATGATGGGAGAGACAAACCAAAGCAAAAGGGAAAAAATAATGGGAGAGATTTAAAAAAAAAAACATAAAAAAGAAGTAAACATAGTATATATGGATGTACATTCAGTCTCCTTAATTCTTTTTCTAGATGCCAATGGCATTTTCTGTCCAGTCTATTGGAATTGCTTTGAATCTCTCAACCACTGAAAATAATCAAGTCTTTCATTGTTGATTATCTTACATTCTTATTGTTATTGTGTACAACATATTCTGGTTCTTCTTGTTTCCCTCAGCATCAATTCACCTAAATGTTTCCAGGCCTTTCTAAAATCAGGTTGCTCATCATTGTTATAGAACAATAATATTCCATTGCCTTCATATACCACATTTATCCAGTCATTCTCCATCTGATGGGCTCATTTTCCAGTTCTTTGATACCACAAAAAAAGAGCTGCTACAAACATTTTTGTGTGGATCCTTCTCCCTCCTTTATGATTTCCTCGGAATACAGACTCAGTAATGGCAGGGCTGGGTCAAAGAATATGCACAGTTTTATAGCTCTTTGGACATAGTTCCAGAAAACCAGAATGGTCAGATAATTTTGCAACTCCACCAACAATGCATAAATGACCCAATTTTCCCACTCCCCTCCAACATTTATTATTATCTTTTTCTACCATCCTAGTCAATCTGAGAGATGTGAGATGGTATCTTAGAGTTATAATTTGCATTTCTCTAATCAATAGTAATTTAGAACATTTTTTCACATAACTATGGATGACTTTAATTTTGTCATCTGAAAATTGTTTGTTCATATCCTTTTACCATTTATCAATTGGAGAAAAAACATAGTTTTATAAATTTAACACAGTTCTTTATATATTTTAGAAATGAGACCTTTATCAGAAATACTGGTTGTAAAGATTTTTTTCCCAGCTTAGCATTTCCCTTTTAATATTGTTTCTGTTGGTTTTGTTTGTGCAATTTTTTTTAATTTAATGTAATTAAAGTTATCCATTTTGCTTTTCATAATTTTCTCTAGTTCTTTGGTCATAAATTCCTCCCTTCTCCAAAGAATTGATAGGCAAAGTATTCCTTGTTCTCCTAATTTGTTTATGGTATCATTTTTAATGCTCAAATTATGTACCCATTTTGACTTCATATTGGTATGGGATGTGAAATGAAGGTCTATGCTGAGTTTCTGACATACCATTTTCCAGTTTCTCAGCAATTTTTGTCAAATATTGAGTTCTTATTCCAAAAGCTGAATTTGGAGGTTTATCAAATATTAAATTCCTATAGGCTTTGATGATTGTGTCATGTGTAATTACTCTATTCCACTAATTCATCTACTCTATTTCTTAGCCAGTACCAAATAGTTTTTATGACTGCTGCTTTATATTATACTTTTAGGTTTGGTACTGCTAAACCAGAATCCTTTGCATTTTTTTTTTACATTAATTCCCTTGATATTCTTACCCTTTAGTTTTTCCAGATGAATTTTATTATTTTTTTCTAGTTCTATAAAATAATGTTTTGGCAGTTTGATTGGTATGGCACTGAATCAGTAGAACAATTTAGGCAGAATTGTCATTTTTATTTTATTAGCTTGGCCCAGCCATGGGCAATTGATATTATTCCAATTATTTGTATCTAACTTTATTTGTGTAAGAAGTGTTTTGCAATTGTGTTTGGGTTTGTGTAATTTATGTAATTGGGTTTGTCTTGGCAGGTAGATCCCCAAGTATTTTATTTTGTCTGCAGTAATTTTAAAGGGAATTGGGGAGGAGCCAAGATGACAGAGAGGACACACACATCTTCCTAAATTCTCCTTTTCCCTCAATCTATTTTAATGAAATTCAGCCTCAGAATTAGTGCTTGACTGTCAGAACCCACAAATATTGGGAGTACAACACATTACCAACTGAAGATAATCTTGAAATTCTCCA
Source organism: Antechinus flavipes (assembly GCF_016432865.1). NCBI lineage: Eukaryota > Metazoa > Chordata > Mammalia > Dasyuromorphia > Dasyuridae > Antechinus > Antechinus flavipes. The sequence goes on along the minus strand of NC_067398.1, from coordinate 152,609,021 downwards.
GAAAAGATCTGTTTGGCTCATGCATGGGGAGGGCATGGGATTAGGCCAGGAACAGACTTCAGGCAGGCAGTGAGAGCAGGGGAAACAGCTCGTGCTGAGCAGACTGGAGTAGGGAAGGGTGTGGTTTCTGTTGGCAGAAAATTTTGGGGGAGAGCTCTATCATAGTGTGAGCTACTTTGCCCTGGCAGCAAGCTAGTAAATCAGCAGAGAAGATATAAACACAGAGGATAAAGACTATAACCCCAAAATGCTAGAGTTTCTTGGGACTTGGCCACACCCATTCAATACCTGGAATAACTAAGCAGGATCCAAGTGCAGCCACAGTTGTTAGTCCCAGCACAGCCCTAGTAGCTGCCTTTCCATTGCTGCTGATTTCAGCACAACTGCTAATCCCAGTACAGACAGTGGCTGCCCCATTGCACCTTCACTGCCACCTGTTGTCTGCAAAGGCAACTTGGAAATACCCCACTGCCCCCTATAAACAGACCTTAGTTTTTTCCCCTAAAATGAGCAAAAAGGCAAAGCAGGCTCTAAATATAGATACCTTCTATATGAAAAGAGAGCAGATTTCAAACCCTGAAAAGACTAAAAACAATTTGTCTCTACATCCAAAGGTGGATATGATCTGGTCCCAATGACACAAGGCTCTCAGAAGAAATTTAAAGGATCTTAAAAGAAAGCTAGAAGAAAAATGGGGAAAGGAAAGAGGGACAGGATAGGTCATATTACTTTTTAAAAAGTTACTTTTTAAAAGATAGGGTGGATAAAGAAATCAACTCCCTGAAAAACAGAATTTGCAAATTGGAAAAGTTAAACAACTCCCAGGAAAACAGAACTTGTGAACTGGAAAAAGAAAATAATTCTTAAAAAAATTGGTGAAATGGAAAAAAATTCCATAGAACAAAACAACTCATTTAAAAACGCAATTGGACAAATACAAAAAGTAAATGAAAAAATAATTCATTAAATCATAACGAATTGAACAAATGGAAATGAATGACTTGAGGAAACACTAAGAATCAGTCCACCAAAACCAAAAAAAAAAAGAAAAAGAAAAAGAAAGAAAGAAAGAAAGAAAGAAAGAAAGAAAGAAAGAAAGAAAGAAAGAAAGAAAGAAAGAAAGAAAGAAAGAAAGAAAGAAAAAAAAAGAAAGAAAAACTAGAAGCAAATGTGAAATATCTATTTGGGAAAACAACAGACCTGGAAAATAGATCTAGGATAGATAATCTAAGGATTATTGGACTCCATGAAAATCATGATTAAAAAAAAAGAGCCTAGACACTATTTTTCAGGAAATCATCAAAGAAAACTGCCCAGATATTATCAAAATAAAAGGTAAAATAGACATTGAAATAATTTATTCATCACCTACTGAAAGAGATCCCAAAATCAAAACTCTAAGAAATATTGTGCCTAAATCCCAGAATTATCAGAACAAGGAAAACATACTACAAGCAGCCAGGAAAAAAAAAACAATTCAAATTCCAAGAAACCACAATAAAGATCATTCAGGATCTAGCAGCATCCACATTAAAGGATCAAAGAACCTGGAATCTGATATTCTGAAAGGCAAAAGAACTTGGTATGCAGCCAAGCCAGCTAAGATGAGCATTTTCTTCCGGGGAAGAAGATGCACATCCAATGAAATATGTGAATTCCATGTAGTTCTGATGAAAAAAAAACAGAGCTAAACAAAAAATCTGACCTCTAAATATAGGACTCGAGACAAGCATAAAAAGGTAAAAAGAACTCTTGAGAACTGTATTTCTGTTATGGCTATACATAAAGAGTACATGTATAATTTGGTTTTACTTGTAATAATATGAAGAAGGAACTAGAGGTGAAAAGGAAATTATACCAGAAAAAGGGAAAAGTGGAGGTAAAAAGAGGGAAACTACATCTCATAAAGAGGCAAAGGAAACTTATTATATCTGAGGGAATGAAGGGAGGGGGGATGAACATCATGTGAATCTTATTCTCATCAGATTTGCCTTAAAGAGAAAATATTAGACATATTTGATTTACATTGGAACTTCTCCCACCTCATTGAAAAGTGAGAGGGGAAAAGTGAAAAGGGAAGCGGTAGGCTAAATAGAAGGGAATACAGAAATAGTAAAGAAAGAGTTTAAGAAAAGCAGAGGGACTTCAAGGGGGATGAAGGGATTCTAAAGAGAGAGGGCTGCATGAGCGAAGTGGTGCTCATAAGTCTAATACTGGGGAGGGGAATAAGGGGGAAAGGAAAGAAAAAAGCATAAGCAGGGATTAACAAGATAGCAAGAAATACAGAATTAGTAGTTTTAATCATAAATGTGAATGGGGTAAACTCCTCCATAAAGCAGAGGTGGATAGCAGACTGGATTAAAAGCCAGAATCCTACAATATGTTGTTTGCAGGAAACATACCTGAAGCAGGGAGATATATACAGGGTAAAGTAAAAAGGTTGGAGCAGAATCTACTATGCTTCAGGTGAAGTCAAAAAAGCAGGGGTAGCCATCCTGATCTCAGATCAAGCAAAATAAAAAAAAAATGATCTAATTAAAATAGATAAGGAAGGACACTATATCTTGCTAAAGGGTAGCATAGATAATGAAGCAATACTAAACATATATGAATTAAGTGGTATAGCATCTAAATTCCTAAAGGGGAAGTTAAGAGAGGTGCAAGAAGAAATAGACAGCAAAACTATAACAGTGGAAGATCTCAACATTACATTCTCAGAATTAGATAAATCAAACCACAAAATAAGAAAGAATTTAAGAGGTATATAGAATGCTAGAAAAGTTAGGTATGATAGATGTTTGGAGAAAACTGAATGGAGACAGAAAGAAATACACTTTCTTTTTGGCAGTTCATGGAACCTATGCAAAAATTAACCATATGTTAGGACATAAATATCTCAAATTCAAATGCAGAAAGGCAGAAATAGTAAATGTATCCTTCTCAGATCATGATGCAATGAAAATTGTATTAAAAAAAAACAGAGGAAAATAGACCAAAAAGTAATTGGAAATAAATAATCTCATCCTAAAGAAGGATTGAGTGAAACAGTACAATTAATAATTTCACTGAAGAAATGACAATAATAAGATGTCATACCAAAATGTGTGGGGTGCAGCCAAGGCAATAATAAGGGGAAACTATATTTCTAGAGGCTTACTTGAATAAAATAGAGAAAGAAAAAAATCAATGAATTAGGCTTGCAAATAAAAAAGCTAGAAAAAGAGCAAATTAACCCCCTCCCAATCAAACACTAAACTTGAAATTCTAAAAATAAAAGGAGAGATCAATAAAATTGAAAGTAAAAACAAAAAAAAATCCTACTGAATTAATAAATAAAATTAAGAGTTGGTTTTATGGAAAAAAAAACAACAAAATAGATAAACCCTTGGTAAATTTGATTAGAAAAAGGAAAATCAAATTGTTAGTCTTAAAAATAAAAAGGGAGAAATTTCCTTTAATAAAGAGGAAATTAGAGCAATAATCAGGAGTTACTTTGCCCAACTTTATGCCAATAAATTTGATAACATAAATGAAATGAATGAATACCTTCAAAAATATGGATTGCCCAGATTAACAGAGGAAGAAGTAAATTGTTTAAATAATTCCATTTTAGAAAAAGAAATAGAACAATCTTATTAATCAACTCGCTAAAAAAATTTCACAGGACCAGCTGGATTTACATGCAAATTCTATCAAACATTTAAAGAACAATTAACCCCAATGCTATATAATCTATTTGAAAAAATAGGCAATGACAGAGTCCAATAAAATTCCTTTTATGACACAAACATAGTACTGATAACTAAACCAGGTAGATTGAAAACAGAGAAATAAAATTATAGACCAATCTCCCTAATGAATAAATGATGCAAAAATCTTAAATAAAATATTAGGCAAAAGATTACAGAAAACCATTTCCAGGATAATACGCCATGACCAAGTAGGATTTATACCAGGAATGCAGAGCTGGTTCAATATTAGGAAACCTATCAGCATAATTGACTATATCAATAACCAAATCAACAAAAACTATATGATCATCTCAATAGATGCAGAAAGAGCATTTGATAAAATCCAACACCCATTCCTATTAAAAACACTAGAGAGTATAGGAATAAATGGACTTTTCCTTAAAATAGTCAGTAACATCTATTTAAAACCATCAGTAAGCATCATATGTAATGGTGATAAACTGGAACCATTCCCAATAAAATCAGGAGTAAAACAATGGTGATAGTTGCCCACTATCACCATTACTATTTAATATTGTATTAGAAACACTATCTTCAGCAATAAGAGATGAAAAAGAAATTAAAGGAATTAGAGTAGGTAATGAAGAAACCAAATTATCACTCTTTGTAGATGATATGATGGTACACTTAGAGAACCTCAGAGATTCTACTAAAAAGCTATTAGAAATAATCTACAACTTTAGCAAAGTTGCAGGATACAAAATAAATCCAGATAAATCATCAGCATTTTTATACATCACTAACAAAATCCAACAGCAAGAGATACAAAGAGAAATTCCATTTAAAATAATTGTTGATAGTATAAAATGTTTGGGAATCTATCTGCCAAGAGAAAGTCAGGAACTATATGAGCAAAACTACAAAACACTTTCCACACAAATAAAGTCAGATTTAAACAATTGGAAAACTATTAAGTGCTCCTGGATAGGTTGAGCAAATATAATAAAGATGACAATACTACCTAAACTAACCTATCTATTTAGTGCTATACCAATCAGACTCCCAAGAAACTGTTTTAATGACCTAGAAAAATAACAACAAAATTCATCTGGAAGAACAAAAAGTCAAGAATTCAAGGGACCTAATGGAAAAAATATCAAATGAAGGTGGCCTAGCTGTACCTGATCTAAAACTATATTATAAAGCAGCAGTCACCAAAACCATTTGGTATTGGCTAAGAAATGGACTAATTGATCAGTAAAATAGGTTATATTCACAGGACAAAATAGTCATCAACTGTAGCAAAATAGTGTTTGACAAAACAAAAGACCCCAGCTTTTGTGATAAGAATTCATTATTTGACAAAAATTGTTCAGAACATTGGAAATTAGTATGGCAAAAACTAGGCATTGACCCATACTTAACACTGTACACCAAGATAAGATCAAAATGGGTTAAAGAATGAGATTATAAATAAATTAGAAAAACACAGGATCATTTACCTCTCAGACCTGTGGAGGAGGATGGATTTTGTGACCAAAGAAGAACTAGAGGTCATTATTGATCACAAAATAGAAAATTTCAATTATATTAAGTTAAGAAGCTTTTATACAAATAAAACTAATGCAGACAGCATTAGAAGGAAAGCAATAAACTGGGAAAACATTTTTACAGCTAAAAGTTCTGATAAAGGCCCATCTCCAAAATATATAGAGGACTGACTCTAATTTATAAGAAATCAAGCCATTCTCCAATTGATAAATAGTGAAAGGATATAAACAGACAATTTTCAGATGATGAAATTGAAACTATTACCATTCATATGAAAGAGTGTTCCAAATCATTATTGATCAGAGAAATGCAAATTAAGACAACTCTGAGATACCACTACACACCTGTCAGATTGGCTAAGATGACAGGAAAAGATAATGATGAATTTTGGAGGGGATGTGAGAAAACTGGGACACTGATACATTGTTGGTGGAATTGTGAATGAATCCAACCATTCTGGAGAGCAATTTGGAACTATACTCAAAAAATTATCAAACTGTGCATACCCTTTGATCCAGCAGTGTTATTACTGGGCTAATATCCCCAAAAGATATTAAAGAAGGGAAAGGGACCCATATGTGCAAAAATGTTTGTAGCAACCTTTTTATAATGGCTAGAAATTGAAGGGATGTCCACTAATTGGAGAATGGCTGAATAAATTGTGGTATGTGAATGTTATGGAATATTATTGTTGTATAAGAAATTACCAGCAGGATGAATACAGAGAGGCTTGGAGAGACCTACATGAACTGATGCTAAGTGAAATGAGTAGAATCAGGGGATCATTATACAACAATACTACATGATGATCAATTCTGATACATGTGGCTCTTTTCAACAATGAGAGGATCCAAATCAGTTCCAATTGATCTGTAATGAACAGAACCAGGTACAACCAGAGAAAAAGCATTGGGAAATGAGTATGGACCACAACATAACATTTCCACTCTTTCTGTTATTGTTTGCTTGCATTTTTGTTTTTTTCTTCTCAGTTTATTTTTTATCTTCTTTCAAAATCTGATCTTTCTTGTGCAACAAGATAACTATAACTATGTATACATATGTTGTATTTAACATATACTTTAACATATCTAATATGTATGAGACTACCTACTATCTAGGGGATGGGGTGGAGGGAAGGAAGAGAAAAATTGAAACAGAAGTTTTTGTAAGGTTCAATGTTGAAAAATTACCCATGCATATGTTTTGTATATAAAAAGCTATAATAAAAAAGAGATTAAAAAAGAATAGAGCTTTTTAAACTTTTCCAATTGTGACCCTTTTTTGCCTGAGAAATTTGTGAATGGACCCAACCATTCTGGAAAGCAATTTGGAATTATACTCAAAAAGTTATCAAACTGGGCATACCCTTTGAACCAGCAATGTTACTACTGGTCTTATATCCCAAAGAGATATTAAAGAAGGGAAAGAAGGGAAAGGGACCTGTATGTGCAAAACTGTTTGTGGCAGCCTTTTCGTAGTGGGTAAAAACTGGAAATTGAATGGATGCCCATCAATTGGAGAATGGCTGAATAAATTGTGGCATATGAATGTTATGGAATATTATTGTTCTATAAGAAATGATCAGCAGGATGAATAGAGAGAAGCTTAGAGAGACATACATGAACTAATGCTAAATGAAATGAACAGAACCAAGAGATCATTATACAACAATACTATATGAGGATCAATTCTGATGGACATGGCTGTCTTCAACATTGAGACGATCCAAATCAATTCCAATTGATCTGTAATGAACAGAACCAGCTACACCCAGAGAAAGAACACTGGGAAATGAGTATGGACCACAACATAACATTTCCACTCTTTCTGTTACTGTTTGCTTTCATTTTTGTTTTTTTCTTCTCAGTTTATTTTTTATCTTCTTTCAAAATCTGATCTTTCTTGTGCAACAAGATAACTATAACTATGTATACATATGTTGTATTTAACATATACTTTAACATATCTAATATGTATGAGACTACCTACTATCTAGGGGATGGGGTGGAGGGAAGGAAGAGAAAAGTTGAAACAGAAGTTTTTGTAAGGTTCAATGTTGAAAAATTACCCATGCATATGTTTTGTATATAAAAAGCTATAATAAAAAAGAGACTAAAAAAGAATAGAGCTTTTTAAACTTTTCCAATTGTGACCCTTTTTTGCCTGAGAAATTTGTGAATGGACCCAACCATTCTGGAAAGCAATTTGGAATTATACTCAAAAAGTTATCAAACTGTGCATACCCTTTGAACCAGCAATGTTACTACTGGTCTTATATCCCAAAGAGATATTAAAGAAGGGAAAGAAGGGAAAGGGACCTGTATGTGCAAAACTGTTTGTGGCAGCCTTTTCGTAGTGGGTAAAAACTGGAAATTGAATGGATGCCCATCAATTGGAGAATGGCTGAATAAATTGTGGCATATGAATGTTATGGAATATTATTGTTCTATAAGAAATGATCAGCAGGATGAATAGAGAGAAGCTTAGAGAGACATACATGAACTAATGCTAAATGAAATGAACAGAACCAAGAGATCATTATACAACAATACTATATGAGGATCAATTCTGATGGACATGGCTGTCTTCAACATTGAGACGATCCAAATCAATTCCAATTGATCTGTAATGAACAGAACCAGCTACACCCAGAGAAAGAACACTGGGAAATGAGTATGGACCACAACATAACATTTCCACTCTTTCTGTTACTGTTTGCTTTCATTTTTGTTTTTTCTTCTCAGGGTATTTTTACCTTCTTTCTAAATCCGATCTTTTCTGTGCAACAAGATAACTATAAATATGTATACATATATTGTATTTAACATATACTTTAACATATTTAACATGTGTGGTACTAACTGCCATCTAGGGGAAGGGGTGGAGAGAAGGAGGGGAAAAGTTGAAACAAAAATTTTTGCAAGAGTCAATGTTGAAAAATTACCCATACATATGTTTTGTATATAAAAAGCTATAATAAAAATAAAAATAATAATAAACAAATTTAAATGGAATTTCTCTTTTTATCTGTTGCTGATGGGCTTTGTCAGTAAACATATAGAAATGGTGATAATTTTTGTAGTTTTATTTTATGCTCTGCAAGTTTGCTAAAGCTGTAAATTGTTTTCAGTAGGTTTTGGAATGATTTTCTAGGATTCTCAAAGTATATCTTCATATCATCTGCAAAGAGTGATAGTTTTATTTCCTCATTGCCTATTCTAATTCCTTTAATTTCTTTTTCTTGTCTTATTTCTAAAGCCAACATTTCTAGTACAATGTTGAATAATAGTGGTAATAATGGTCATCCTTGTTTCACCCCTGATCATGTTGGGAAAGCTTCCAGCTTCTCTCCATTATAAATAATGTTTGCTGTATGTTTATTTATTTTTATTATTTTGCTTATTACTTTAAGGAAAACTTCTTTTATCCCAATGCTCTCTAATTTTTTTTTAAAAAAGGAATAGGTGCTCTATTTTTTCAAAAGCTTTTTCTGCATCTATTGAGATTACCATATGATTTCTATTGGTTTTAGTACTGATATGGTCAATTATGATAATAGTTTTTTCTGATATTGAACCATCCCTGCATTACTCGTATAAATTCCACTTGGTCATAGTATATTATCTTGTTGATAAGTTGCTGTAATCTCTTTTCTAATATTTTATTTTAAATTATTGTATCAATATTCATTAGGGAAATTGGTCTGTAAATTTCTTTGTCTGTTTACCTCTTCCTGGATTAGGTATCAGTGCCATATTTGTGTCATAGAAGGAATTTGATAGTACTCCTTTACCTATTTCCCAACAAAATTTCCCAATTACATAGTATTGGAATTAATTGTTCTTTAAATTTTTGGTAGAATTCATTTATAAATCCATCTGGTCCTGGAGATTTTTTCTTATGGAGTTCATTAATGACATATTTAATTTCTTTTTCTAAAATTGGACTATTTAAGGAATTTATTTTCTCTTCAGTTAATCTGGGAAATTTACATTTTTGTAAATATCCATCCATTTCACTTTGATTGCCAAACTTGCTGTTATACAGTTGGGCAAATGCCTCCTAATGATGGCTTTAATTTCTTTGTTTTTTATGATAAGTTCAACATTTTCATTTTTGATGCTAGTGGTTTAGTTTTTTTTCCTTTTCTATTTCTGATCAAATTAACCAAAGTTTTATCTCTTTTTTTCCCCCATAAGCCATAAAACCATAAAAGTTTAAAAAAGAAGAAATATCAAAATAGAAGGAAATAAAATGAGCAAAACCCAGAAAAGAACCTTGAGCATAGAAAGCTACTATCATGACAAGGCAAATCAAAACACAGTCAGACAAGGACAGAATGTTCACAGAGGAAATCTCAAATAGTGATATAAATTGGTCGCAAGCAAAAAAAGAAGCAAAGTTTTGGGGGTCAGAGTTGTCCTTTATCAGCTTTCAGAGGTTTGAGGTTAAGGATCAATTAAAGGCGAATTTTCAATTCAATAAAGGGTGATGATTATGCTCTAGTCCAAGATTACCAATTGAATTGTAGGTGGAGATCACTATGGGAGTTTTCCCAATGAACAGGAAGGTGGGACCCTTCCCAGAGGTCTGGAGGGATCTGAGATCTTTAGGGTTTCTCTAACCCAGGACCACCCTTCCCCCCAAAATCACAGTTTATATCAGAGTAGGTTAAAAAATACTATTAAGAGAAGGAGGAGGAGTGAAAGGAGATAAGGTTGTGGATGAGGTGGGTAAAAACAACAACAACATAGGATTAAGGACAAGCTGGGAAAAAGAGAAGAAAAGTATATATAGTGGAGAAAATAGGATGGAAGGAAATACAGAGCTGTTAATCAGAGATGTGAGTGTGAATGGAATGAACTCTCCTCAAAAGTGGAAGCAAATAACAAAGTGGATTACAAAACAGAATCCTCCAACATGTTGTTTATATGACTAAATTGTTAACTCAGATTTTATAATAAGTTACTCTAAACACCTCCATAAAGAGAAAAAAGTCAGACTTTTTCTCTAGCATCAAAGGAGAGTCAAAACTTTTCCTCAGATTTTCTAGATCATAGGAGCACCACATTCCTAATCTCAGAGGTGTGGAAGAAATTATATAAGAGCAAATCTAGATTGGATTATGATTTAAGAAAGCTTCTAGTGGGCTTGTCCTCTCTGGCCCTGACAGGTCTTCCTTATATGCCCCACACTGAGTATACATCAATCATTATATTACTAAGAAACCATTATTTGTTACAGGATTAAATCAATGCTAAACTAGATTTAACCACTGTCTCCTCAATTCCACTTACTTAGCACCTTGTTTCAAGTTCTGGCCCATAACATCTCCTGCTTTCTTTTGTTTTTAAAACATAGGTGTTCATGACCTCCCTGACTTCTCAAGGAGGTGAGAACCCCCCCAAAGAAGGTGATCACACCTCCCTGACTGCTCAAAAAGAGGTGAAAACACCATAAAAAGGAGGTGATTATGCCCTCCCTGACATCTCAGGAAGAGAGATGAAACCACCAAAGGAAATGGAAAATCAAATCAGATTAATGGGTTTCTGAAAAGGCTCACTCTTAAAACAGGTATACATAAATCCATCAATATGGGAGGTATTACACATAATTATATAAATTACATAAGCACATAGTAACACAGGCTAGTAGTGATGTAACAAATAACATGAATCAACATGAGGAATTTATACATGTCCATAAGTCCTAGAAATAGTCCAAAAGGAATCTATTGTCCATTAGTTCATGTACCAGGAATCAATAATTCCTACAAGTTTAGAAGTCCTGCAATAGTTTTATCTTGTGTTAAAGAATCCTATGATTCCTGCTGGTTTTCAGGTCCTGCAACAGTCTCATTATCAACCATGCTCTTTCAGTATGTCAGATGTTTCTTACATCTTCTCCTTTGTTTTGAGGTTTTTCTCTTTTTTCTGTTTCTCTCTGATGGACAAGGTGAATACAGCTCATTGGCACCCATCTGATTCCTTCTCCATCTGTAGAAATACAAGCAAATCCTTTCTCCCAAGCAATTAGCCTATCTAGTCCCTTCTATTTACCACTTTTGGGATTTTGCCTCATCACCTGGCAATTATATTGAAGCTGCTTGCACTGGACACTGCCTTTCTATTGGGTTAAAAAAGGTTGTATTGTCCCCAATTTTAATCCCTTTCTGCTATCTGCTTGCTTTTTGGCTGATTGATCCTATAATTCCTTTCTGCCATGTGATTGCTTTTCAGCTGATTGATCACATCAGAGCCCTGATCTTCTAAAGACTCTCTGGTTGTAAGCTTGGCTGCCATCATGCCCCCCCCCCGTTTTTTGATTGATATCTTGGAGCTGGGCTCTGCCTCTCATTTCCCTGGATCAATCTACATTCCAAGACCTAGCGGGAGCCCTCGTGGCATTTTGGACATAAGGTTTGGTATCTTCTCTCAGCCTGTCCTCTCACTCTATCTCTTTACCTACATTGGGCTCTCAGATCTCCTATTTTTCCACACTGAAAACATTGTCAAGTTTCTCTAGAAGTCCCTTGCTAAGAGGGTCCCTATTTTTCCATGTTCACCATAGTCTGGGTATAATAAGCATTTGTGCCCACTGTGGCACAGCGTCTTATAATCTCCTCTAAAGGAGCATCTTTGTGTAGTCCCCATATAATTCTTTTGCAAACCTCATTAGCATTTTCCTTAGCCAGTTGTCTGATCATTATTACTGTAGCTGCATTTTCTCCAATGGTTCTTGTAACAGCTGTTTGCAAACATCCCACAAAATCCGCAAAGGGTTCACTAGGACCTTGATCTATTTTTGTGAAAGCTTCTCCTTGATCTTTCCCTGGAAGAGTACCCCAAGCTTTTATAGCAGCAGTAGCAATTTGTTCACAAGCTCCTATGGGGTAATTAATCTGTTCTGAATTCTCTGCATACTGACCTTCACTTGCTAGTTGGTCAAAGGTGGCTTGTATATTAATACCTGTTTGTCTATTGAGTTGGGTTTGAATCCTACATAATTCATGATACTCTGAAAGCCACAACAAGTTTTGTCCAGGTTCTCAGCATGTTCTTGCTATGGATTCCAGTCACTAAGAGTTAATATTTCATAAGCAAAATTATCTAGTAACATCTTAACATAAGATGATGTAGCCCCATAAAGAGTGCAATCCTTTTTCAAATCCTTAATTTTTTCCAGATCAAAAGGGATATAATTTCTCCTTTTTTGACCTGAAGAGTCAATCAAAGGGTATGCATTTATTTTTAAATCAGATATATCCTGTCCTTCTCTTTTAGCCTTAACCAGTGCCTTTTGTAATCTTGTCATCAGCTCCTTCAGAGGTGGTACTGAATGTGTTACTGCCTCTCCCCCTCCTTCTTCTCCCTAATGAAGGGTTAATTGAGGGAAGTAGGTCAGGGGATGCGCTTTCATCTTTTTCCTTATTCTATAACTTATATAATTTCCTAAAGCCAGTTGTATTAAATTATCTGTATTGTGTGTCTTTGGAAATTGAGTCAAGTCCATTTTCATTGTAGAATTGACATAGTTGCTCTCCTACTAATTTCCACTCCTCTAGATCCAATTCTTTTTCCATAGAGAACCAAGGAGATGTGTACTGTACAGCTTCTAAAAGTTCAGTGATCTGTTCCCAAATTATAATCAAACCTTGGCTTTTCATAAGTCTGACAATGCTCTCTACATATTTTCCTTGAATTGGAAAAGAAGGCTGTTTTCTAAACATCTGTCCCATTTTAGATGAAGCACTAGTTTAGCCCTTTAACAAAATTTACTTGTTTATTTTTGTACTCACCCTAATTTCTGGGTCGAGAAGACTTTTCCATTGAAATCAGGATTGTGTCTGTCCCATATTCAAATGCCAAAATATAATATTCTTCTCTAAAATATAATATTCTCTGGGAGCAGCTTTCATTTGAGATCAGTAATCACCCCAAAGGCAGCCAGGTATTAAAGTTTAAGTCTTTTATTGTCTTCTTCAAAGTCTTGTCTCTTTTCCTGGAATCTGGTTTGCTTTAATAGAGACCTATCTCTTTCCTTGGTTCCAAGAGCTCCTTCTGCTAGTCTTTTGCCTCTGTCAGCTTCTGCCTCTAGCTACCTCCAAATGTCTCTGAATCCAAAGGTTTGTGCTTGCGCCTCCAGCCACAAGAAAGGTGGACGATGGATTGAATCTGTCTCAGCTTCAGAAAGCTTCTAGTGGGCTTGTCTTCTCTGGCCCTGACAGCTCCTCCTCTTATGCTCCACACTGATTATATACCAATCATTATATCACTAGGAAACCATTATTTGTTGTAGGATTAAACCAATGCTAAACTAGATTTAACCACTGTCTCCTCAATTCCACTTAGCACCTTGTTTCAAGTTCTGGCCCACAACAGATTTATAATTAGATTGTATGTAATCCTGGAAGAGTTCGCTGAACCTTTTAAGTGGCTCTGTCCCTTTTCCTCAATCCAACCTTTTGGACCTTTCTACAGGAGGTGTTTTTTATATATATTTTAGGCATCCCAGGTTTCCAACTCATTTCCAGCTCATTAACCATTCCATGGAAGATACCTATTCCTAGAGAATGAAACTCAGCATCAATTCCAGACATTTTAGGTGTTTGACAGCTGGAACAGGATGCAATAAATAAACTTCAGGATTTTTGTTTAAGAATAAAAAAGAAAAGCCAACCCAAACCTAGCCCATCATTTCCAACTGGCAGGAATATAAATAGCTGATGTACTTTACCATATATAAAACCAAACAAAGGCCAAGAGGAAGTTGTCCAAAGGTGATTATACTGTGTATGTTTATGGGAACAAGATGTGGCCACCCTCTGCTCAGGGTCCATCTGAAAAAGTTTGTTTATAAATAAAATTCCAAAGGGAACGAACCTACTTCCTGTTAGTTTCTTTCTCTGTCTCTTTCTTTGTCACTGTCTCTGTCTCTTTCTTTGTCTCTGTCTCTGTCTCTGTTTCTCTCTCTCTCTCTCTTCTCTCACAGTCTGTCTGTCTATACACAGTGTGTGTCTATATATCTGTCTGTCTTCTCTTTCTTTGGCTTTCTCTAGTTCTAACTCGCTATCTCTAGCTTTTTTCTCTCTCTATCTCTGTCTCCCTGTCCTTCTGTGTGTATCTCTATCTCTTTTTGACTCTGTCTCCCTGTCTTTCCTTGTGTTTGTGTGTGTGTGTGTGTGTGTGTGTGTGTGTGTATGTGTGTCTTTCCTCTTTTAAAATGTGGGTCTGATATCTTGTTTGGAAAACCAAGATACCATTAACTGAACCTTAATACTATTCAGTTTGAATTAAATAAGATACATATAAGCAATGACCACAGTCTGGAAGCTCCTACATTTAGGCATTAATATCCAAGTGCCTCTGGTTCATCCTTACCATATTTCCCTCACTTCCTTTGAATTTTCACAGGGATGCTAAATTAGAATGTTGCTTTAAAAAAAGGCAAAAAAATAAGCCTCTCAGCTCCCATCCCAGGCAACTCTAGTATCAAACCTAGGAGGATTTGGATTCTTTTTATCATAACAAGCGCATATTAATTTTGGGGATGAATGATTTCAAATAACCCAGAATTGAAAACAGTGGAGAGAGAGATAATAGGCATTTTGCATATGTGCCTCAGAGAGGAGGTTTTGAATGGGCAAGGAACAGCATGTATATTTTGTCTAATTTCTCCCATGTGACTCAACCTCAACCCAAAGGCAGAAGGCAGAAAAAGTTAAGTGATCTGCCCAGAACCACATATCTAGTAAATATCTTAGGCCAGGATTCTATCTAATGTGCCATTTAACTGCTTATAAAATAGGGATAATATATCATTAATATGGACTTTTTATAAGAAAGGCATTTTGTAATCCATAAGACCCTATATAAATATGAACTATCATTCTATGTACATCTTCCTCTTTTTTTCCTAGAAGAAAGGATTTATCAACTAATCTCTTTATCCATATTCTCAATCCCAATCTCCCATCTCCTCCAAGGACCAGTCCCACAATTAATTCCACTCTGTCTCTTAGCACTCCAGCTCCATGAGCTATAAATAGAGAGAATTCTCTAAATCTAATATTGCCAAGATGTCATCTCCTTTAATGCTCTTTGACCCATGATGACATGCTACTGCTTAGATATCCTTTCCTCTCCCTTCTAAATCTTTAGTTTTGAATACAATAATCAAATCAGTACTTTCCTTTCTAGAAAGGATGTGTCCATCAATTACCCCATGGCTTCACTCACTATTCCCTGTGGTTTCCTAGCCAAACACACTCTACCCCAGCTTTTATTTCCTTATGTTTATTCTACCCCTCTACTAGAATGTAAACTATATGAGGGCTTTTAAAATTTTTCATCCTTCTGATCTAGTAGGGTACCTGACTCGTATTAAGCAAATCAAGTCAACAACATTTATTGAGTGCTTACTATATGCCAAGCACTTTGCTAAGCACTACAAAGTCAAGAAAGGTAAAAGATACTTCCTGCTTTCAAGGAGTTCACACTCTGACAGGTGAAGACAACAGGCAAACAATCACACAGAAACAAAGTATATACAAAACAAACTGGAAAATAATCAACAGACAGAAAGCTCTAGTATCAAGGGAGACTGGACAATGATTCTTATAAAGTGAGATATTACCTGAGTATTGAGGGAAGCCAGGAAGGCCAGAAGGTGAAAAGGAGGAAGAAGAGAATTTTTGAATAGTTATTGAAAATGGACAAAGGTAGGAGATGGTAAGGAATGTGGTTACCAAGTTTTGAAAGACTTTGAATTGAAAAAAGAAATCATATCTGATCCTAGAGATGACATGGAGAATTTGATTCTCCCTCCCCTCCCCTTCCCTTTCTCTACCTTTCTCTCTTTTCTCTTCCTTCCTTTCTTTTCTTTCCTTCCCTCTTTCTTTTTTGTTTTCCTTCCTCTTTACTAACATACTAGTTTTACTATCATTTACATATCATTTACTATCATTTTTCTATGGTCAAATAGAAATCATGAGGGCAAGATTTTTTTTAATAATAATACTTTTTGCTTTTTCAAAGTACATTAATAGATAGTTTTTAACATTGCAAAATCTTGTTCCGAATTTTGCTCTTCCACTTCTCTCCTTCCCTAGACAGCAAGTATTCTTTTTTATAGGTTAAACATGTGCAATTCTTCTAAACATATTTCCAAATTTGTCATGCTGCACAAGAAAATCAGATCAAAATTGGGGGGAAAAGCATGAGAAAGAAAAAAAAAAACAATTAAACAAACAACAACAACCAAAAAAAAAAAAAGGTGAAAAAACTATGCTTTGATGCATATTCAGTCTCCATAGTTCTCTCTCTGGATACAAATGGCTCTATCACAAGTCTATTGGAATTTTCTTGTATCATCTCCTTGTTGAAAAAAACCTATGTCCCTTATTAGACATGTTTTCTTGATTCTGCAGTATTTTTTTTAACCTTTTCTTTTCCTGTATTTCTTATAACTGAGAAATCACCAATTCCTATCAGTTCTTTATCTCATAGGAGTACCCTCCCATTTCCATTGCAACCACCCTTTAATCTCTTTATTACCTCATTTCTTGGTTATTGTAAGAGCTTTTTTAGTTGCTTCCTTGGTTCTAACTCTTTGAACTCCTAAATTTTTCTGCTTTACCTGTACTAATGCAATAGTCTTAGAAGATTGCTCCCCTTATGCCACTTTTCTGCAACAACTCTTCTTTGATAAATTTATGATATACAAATTCTTGGCCAAGGACAAAGCCTCTACAGTTTCATCTTTACATGCCATTCTAAATGACTTTCCTAAAACTACCCAGCATGAATTCTCCATCCCATGAAGGTTCATCTGCTTACTCTCCCCAAATATCCTTATTTTTTTAGTTCTGACTCTATGCCTTTGTTGACAAAACTTTCCTCTATCCTGGACAGCTTTCATATTTGCAGAAGTTCCTCTCTGTCTATACCATTTTTAAAGGGGAACGATTCTTCTTCTATTACATGAATACTTATTGTTCTTTTATTTTAATTGCTTAAAGTTTCTTTCCCTTCCTTCCCTTCCCCATCCCTGAGATAATAAACAATCAAATGTAGGCTATATGTGTGCAATTATGTAAAACATTTCCACGTTATTCATTTTATACAAGAAGACTTGAATAAAAGAAAAATAATTTCATTTTTTTCTGGAGACATAGTATGCTTTATCATTAGTCTTTGGTATTATCTTAGATGATTATATTGCTGAGAACAGCTAAATCATTCACAGCTCTTCATTGAACAGTATTACTGTTGATGTGTACTATGTTCTCTTGTTCACTTCCCTATGCATAAGTTTATGTAAATATTTCCAGGTTTTCTGAAATCATTCTTCTTGTCATTTTTTATTTCACAATAATGTTCCATTGCAATCATATATCACAGCTTTTTTTTTTTTTGTAGAAATTTCCCAATTGATGAGAATCCCTTTGATTTCCACTTCTAAGTAACCATGAAAAGAACTGTTAGAAATATATTTGTACAAATAGGTTCTTTCCCTTTGTCTTAGGGATATATTCCTAGCAATGGTAATTGGCAAGGTAATGCAGTTCCTTCATGAGATCTTACCTGACTAGTTCTGCCCATAGTGACTCATAGTCTTACAGAATCTCAATAGGATTGAGTTCAGAGGTCAGTCAGTAGAATCTAGTTGTGCATAAGAATTCCCTTTACATTATCTATATGTAATCATTTAGCTTTTGCTTGAAGATCTTTATAACTTCTGACAGCAGCCCATTACCCTTTGAGATAGTATTAATGTTAGGAAGATATTTTTTCCCCAAACCTTAATTTGTTTTGCAGATTCTACCCACGGCCACAAGTTCTTCAAAACTGTGAGACAAACTAGAATAAGCTTAATCACTCCTTAAATGTTAGACCTTTGCATTCTTGAAAGTTATTGTCAATGGTTAAATGAAGTGAGTAGAATCAAGAGGACATTGTACATAGCAACAAATTACTATGTATCAATCAATTGTGATGGACTTAACACTTTTCAACAAAGCAATAACTCAAGGCATTTTCAATAGAATTATTATGGAAAGAACCACCCAGAAAGAGAACTATAGAGACTGAATGTGGATCAAAACATAGTATTTTCACCTTTTTGGGGGAGGTGGTATTGTTTGGTTGCTTGTTTTTTTCTTTCTTTTCCATGTTTCCCCCCAACTTTTAATCTGATTTTTCTTGCACAAAATAACAAATATGGAAATATGGTTAGAAGAATTGCATATGTTTAACCTATAGTGCATTGCTTGCTGCCTAAGAAAAGGAAGAGAAGGAGATGGAGGATGAAAAAAATTGAAACACAAGATTTTGCAAAGGTGAATAATGAAAACTATCTTTCCATGTATTTGAAAAGATAAAAGTCTGTTATAAAAAATAAAATTATATGCTGCAAAAAAAGAAAATTACTATCAATGTACCTTTTAATTCTTCCTTTCCAATCTGTATAATATCAAATTAATGTTGATGCATCCAATCTCTACTAGGCACTGAAGATGCAAAGGATGAAAAAAAAAAAAACAACGAAAATAGTTCCTGTCCTCAAGGACCACATAATCTAATGGGAAAGACAGTATGACAACAATGATGTTCAAACAAGATATTATACAGGGCACTGGTGATCATAATAGAAGAAAAGTTATAAGCATAAACAGGGATTAGGAAAGGTTTCTTATAGAAAATGGGATTTTAGTTGGGACTTGTAGGAAGCCAGAGAAAATAAGAGGTAAAGATGAGGAGAGAGAGCATTCCAGACATGTATTACATGACTTTGCTTTTCAGTGTTGACCATTCAAGCAATTTCAAATCTACCTAATTATACCCTATATCTAATCACTTTGCCTCACATTTTCCTAAAGAATAGCATGAGGAACTTTATCAAATTCTTCAACAAAATCCAAGTAAAATTCACTATTCTTTTGACCAATTAGCTGTCAAAAAAGGAAATGGAAATATTTTGGCATGATTTGCTTTTGAAGGTTTTCTCTGTTCATCATTTCTTTTACAGTCATCAGACACCCTTTTACTAATATGTTTTTAAAATTTGCCCAAACTTGAAAGCCGGTTTGCCATGCTAAAGTTTGTAGAATTTATTCTTTTCCACTTTTGTTGGAAAATGTGGGCATTTATGATCTTATCATCCTGGCATAGAGGATAAATAGGGAACATTTTATTTTATTTTTAATTTTGATCTTAAAAGCACCAAATAAAATGAACACTTTCATATGCACAATAAAATAGGAAAGGGTCATTTATGAAATTAGTAATCTTCATTACATACAGCTTGCTTTTCTTTTTAATTGTTCAATAAATTTAACTTGTTACTTTTGAAGCTATCTTGCTTATCTGTTAGTCTTCCTGGCCTTTCTTTTTTTTTTTTTCCATCTTTTTGGGTGGTGAAGCCCAATTCCAATCCCCTCTCTTCCTTTTGCCCTTCAGATTAAAAACAAACAAACAAACAACAACAACAACAACAAACAAAACCTTTGTGATAAATATGCCTAATTGAGTAAAGAAAATTACCACATAGACCATGTCCAAAAATATATCTCCTGGTCTTTCTTTTCTTCCATGTTTTTGGGTGGTGAAGCCCTATTCGAATCCCCTCTCTTCCTTTTGCCCTTCAGATTAAAAACAAACAAACAACAACAAAAAAAAAAAAAACCTTTATGATAAATATGCCTTATTGAGCAAAGAAAATTACCACATAGACCATGTCCAAAAATATATCTTGTTCTGCATATTCAGCCCATAAATCTTTATGGCAGCAGGGACCCATATTTTTCATGATTTTTTTCAAATCATTTTCATCTGCAAGGTCTTTAAATAATAATGGTATATAATTCATCTAGGATCTTACTGTCTCTCTTCAGGATCTCTCTTATTTTTTCTCTATTTGTGTTGAATATCAACAAATTTGTTTCATACATTACAATTCAAAGATTATTTTCATTGGCAGAGAAAGTAGATACAATTTAAAGCTGAGCATATCTGCCTTTTGTGTATCACTTAACAATTTTTGGTCCATTCACTACCCCAAAGGTTCTATTCTTCTTTGAATCCATCAAAACAAAATCTCTTTTTGTTGTTATTGGTTTTCCTTACCAGCAAAGTAACTCCTGCCCTTTTATTATAAGGTTATTTTTCCTTTTTTGAAATTATCCTCTTTTCCCCAATCTTGCTTTTATTTTCCATATAATTCCTTTTAAGATTTAATTTGTTTTTGTAAGTTTTATGGGGGTCCACATTAGATTCTTAACACAATCCTTAATTTTCCTTCTCATTGGAGTTATTTCTTTTTGTATATTTAAAATTTCATTCTGGAGAAATCCCTATCTTTGTCCCCTGGGCTGTTAACTGTTGGAATCTTTACAAACTGCTAACTCATTAGAGTTGATAGATTATTGATCTGATCTTACAAGAAGATGTTTTGAGCCAGAACCTGGAACAAGGTACTAAGTAGAACTAATTAATACAATGCTTGTGTTCACACCTTTACTCATTGGAGTTCACAAGTATGGGAGATTCACAAAGTAAACTTTGTAACTTTGTGAATTCACACCTCCCTTGAAGCTCGTAGGGCCAGAAAGCACTGTGGGAGAAAACCCATAATCCCTCTCTCTCATATATAAGATACAGACAGAGGCTCTCAGATAGAATTCAGCCAAATTACATGGAGAAGAGAGTTTTCAGAAGAAGAAGCTATGAGTCGAGAGTTCAGTGGAAGATTGAGAAGACTCTCTCAGAGGCACAACCAGATTCATCTTCATCTCACACCACTGTGGTGGCTGGGCTCCTGCACTTCCCCCACTGAGACCAAGCTGGTCTGAAAGACTCACCATAAAGCTAGCTGAGCCCCAAGTGAAGGAGACAAGAGATTTGTTCCATCTTTGTGCTGGCTGGAGGCTGAAGAAAGCAGAGGCAGAGGCTGAAGGACAAAACCTTTGGATTTGGAGACATTCCGAGGGAGCTCTTGGAACCGAGCAGAAAGATAGGCCTCTAAGAATCTAGCTATCTGGGCCCAAGGAAAAAGACAAGACTTGGAAGGAGAAATAAA
Source organism: Antechinus flavipes (assembly GCF_016432865.1). NCBI lineage: Eukaryota > Metazoa > Chordata > Mammalia > Dasyuromorphia > Dasyuridae > Antechinus > Antechinus flavipes. Next base: position 152,587,698 of record NC_067398.1, on the reverse strand, counting down.
CATTTGTATTTTTACCAGCTGGCTGCATTTGAGATAATTTTTGATCTGAACTGATACTAAGGCTGACTCCAAGAAAACCTCCCTGAGAAACCTGCCCTCTCCCCCAGAAAGAATCATCTTATATTATATTAAAGAAGAAAAACACCAACAGTTAATCTATTGGAATTTTAATGTAGGATCTTGTCTGTCCTTTTATTCAAACCAGGGATTGTAGGTTCAAAAAAATTCACCTGTATTTACATCAACCTTTAACTGAAAATTAGCATTCATCTAATTATAATTTCAAAAATTATTCTGAGAAAGGGTCCATATGGATTCATAAGATTGCCAAAGTGTCCATGATACAATAAAAATGAAGGACTCCTACTTTAATTCTTTTGCAGTCTGTTTTCCTAAAATCCAATATGCATGTCAGATGATCTCAAAATTTCTACTTTTTACCCATAAGAAACTCCAGGAAGGAATAATTACTTCTGCAGAAAGCTTCTCACACTTTTAACTAAAACTGGTAAGAATCAAGTTCAGAATAGAATTTCTCCATGTTTGTTCTTTTTTTTTTTTTTTTTTTTTTTTTTTTTTTTTTTGGCTTTTGACAGATAAAACTATCATTAAAATAAGACAAGTCTTTCTTTATTAGTTAGTCTGCTTTGGAGAAAGAACTCCATCAAATGTCTAGATCACTGAAAGTTCTCTTTCTTAGAGAGTTTCTCTGTGCCAGGTTTGTGAGATCCTCGTAAATTACCTTTTTTTCACAAGCTTGATAGAATATTTCTTCTGTTTCTACCCAATTGTTCTCTGAAATGTTTTACATCATGCTTCCTAATCTGGTTCTTGGATTTTTTTCAAGTAAACATGCCTACTTAATATGCAATATTGCTACTATTTATCAATCATAAAAGTTGGCCAACCCCCAAAACACACACACACATGTGCGCACACACACATGCACACACACACACACACACACACACACACTCATACTCCTTTTATTTATGCTGGTTTTTTTAGATAAAACATACCATTTCAGAGCTGTAGCCCATCCAAGGGTCTTGTCTGAGTCTGTTACTTATACTTTATACATTTATACACAGATCTTTGAGGTGAGACCTTTGGTTTTATTACTCTTCTGAACTTTATAGTACTTTCTATGTACTAATTATTTGGCATCAGTAATATATTACCTTATATTATTACTTTTCACACGCATATTTCCCATTTTCCCAGGAGATTACACTCGCCATCTAGATAAATCATATCTTATGCTTTTCTGCATCCCTACAGAATCTACTCAAAACATATTGTACATGAAAATTGTTCAATGACTATTTATTGATTGATTGTTTCTCTAAAATTTCCATGGAATTTAAACATAGTCAAGTTGGGAATTTATTAATTAGGAAGCATGGAAAAATTGGCTATACTGAAATGTAAAATGGCAGATATCCATTGTCTTTCATTTACATTGGAATAAGACAGATGTCAGCTGTATCCTTTGGGAATACTATATCTATATATTTTCCAAGAACTTATTAAAACCATTAAGATTTTTAATCTAAACCTGCCACGAACTACTCCCAATTTCTCCCTCTCTTATTTTCACTCCCTCTTGGGGATAAAAATAGTTTACTGTACAAGTCAGGATGGAGCATAAGCCTAATCTCTAGACCTCATTTTAAAATACATGACATTGTCTCTCTCTTTTTCATCCAGGCTTAAATTAGAAAAAGTATCTTAGAAGCTGCCAAAGCTAATATTTCTTTTTGTTGCATAAGCAGGGAAGGTCTAGAAAATATAATTAATTGTCCTGGAGAATGATTTCTGGGATTTTTTTTATTGTTATAGCATATCACTTGGCAAGTCCTGTTCCCATAGCCTACATTTGAAATGAATAAATTTTGCTTCCTATTACATACAGATGAGGACATTCTATCTTAGGCTCTGGCAGAAATGTTCTTTTCCAGCTAGTGTCTTTAACACTTTGCAGGCATCACACTTTCCCATTTTAGCATTGATATATTGTAAATCAACTCTGTAATTGTGTCAAGAAACCGCTTCCCTATCTTCTACATTATCCAGCTTTCCAATGAACTGGTGTGTTCACCTCATTTATTTTTTGCAGGATGAAATGTATATGTTTCTTTTGGTCTACACATGGGAAGATCCTATGTAGTCATTCTTCATAGATGACACCCATGACTTATGATATGAGTTCTGAATTAGATTTCTAGGAAGTGCAATGTATTTATTTATTATTATTTCCTCCAGTTATATGCAAAATATTTTTGTGATACACATATATTAATTTCCATATGTATCATGTTTCCATATGTATCATGTTGGAAGAGAAAAATCAGAACAAAAGGTAAAAAAAAACACAGGAAAAAAGGGAAAATAGTAAGTGTTGATCTACATTCAGTCTCCATTGTTCTTTCTCTGATTGCAGATGGCATTTTCCATCAAAAGGTTTTTGGAATTACCTTGGATCACTGAACACTGAGAAGAACTAAGTCAATCATAGTTGATCATCTTACAATCCTGTACAATGTTTGCCTGGTTCTGCTTGCTTCACTCAGCATTAATTCATGCAAATCTTTCTATCCTTTTATAAAACCAGCCTGTTCATCATTTTTATAGAACAACAAATTCCATTACTTTAATATAGTATAACTTATTCACCATTCACCAATTGATGGACATTTCCAATCTTTGCCACCACAAAAAAAGCTGCTACAAACATTTTTACACATGTGGGTCCTTTTCCCTCTTTTATGATCTCTTTGAGATACAGACCCAATATTGGCACTGTTGGGTCAAAAGGTATGCATAGCTTTATAGCTCTTTGGGCATAGTTCCAAGTTTTTCTCCAGAATGGTTGGATTATTTCGCAACTTCATCAACAATGCACAAGCATCCCAGTTTTCCTCCATCCCCTCCAACATTTATCATGATCTTTTCCTGTTATCTTAGTCAATCTGAGAGATATGAGTAGGGCAATATATTTTTACCAACCATACCTATTCTCTCATCTTGTGCCTTTGGAATCAATAGCGGCCTCTTAACAAGATACAATGACCTACAAGACAACCAAAACTGTGTAACCTTACCCTTCTTACCACCATGACCTAATTAAATGAGCTAAATGTCCTACATGAAGGATGAGGGTGATCCTATATAAGAGAAATGGTCTCTGGATTATTAAACTTATAATCAAGAAATTGGTTTGTTTGTTTTTCCATTCTAAGAAAGGATGATATTGATAAACTCCACAATAAAAATAAAATGGAACTTTTCCACAATATATCTTAGTTATCTTCCTCTACAGTAGAGGAAATACTCCCCTGTGGATGTGAAGTCAAGAAGTGTATTCAAATTCTGTCCCAGATACTTACTAGGAGTGTGACCATGGTCAAGTCTTTAAAATCTCTCTCACCTTAGTTCTATTTCTTGGTATAAAAAGAAGGATAATAATAGCACCTATATCACAGAGTAGTCACAAGTTTCAAATGCAGTAATTACATATGTAAAATATTTGCAAACCTTAAAGCAACATATTAAAAAGTTAGGTATTACTATTATCACCATAAAAACTCCAAGCTTAGTTCAGCCTATTTGGTCCACAGTATTCATTCAAAGAGCAGACACACAGACTAGGTGACTCACCTACTGTCCCTTTCAGTTGAATCTCTTGATTCCATCTTTCTAAACAATACATAAGTACAAAGACTAATTCTCTCTCAGTTGGCCTTGAAAAGCTACAACAATGTTCTCCAGAGGTCAAACAAGCTTTTTAAAAATTAGTGAGTGTGTTTCTAAGTAGTGTACATGCAAACAAGGTTCTATTTAATTAGAAAAATATTAACCAATTCTCTTGGCTCAATTATGTCAGCTTCACATAAAAATACTAGGAAGGATGCCAATGTGTCTAACATACAGATATCTGAAAAATATGGATTGTTTCACTTGATGAAACTGGGTTCCAGACTCTAATTACAAGGGGCCAAATAGGCCCAAGGGCTCTCTGTACCATATTACTGAGGACAGGGAGGAATTGTTGGTTGCCCTTTCAACCTAAGATTGAAGGCCTTCACTAATTCACCATGAAAATATTAATATTGTTTGTTTGTTCTAAGAAGTTCTTCTACACTCAACAAATATTAAAGAATAACATTATCATATTTCCAATCAATTCATTGTTTGAAACCAGAGATAAAAAGCATACTTGAAATGTTTTTTTTTCCTGCCCTGAAATTGACCCAAAGATTGTCTCTTAATCTCTACATGATGCATCTCAGCAAAGTTCCATATAATCTGAGATTTAAATTCAATCATCACTTCCTAAGTATCTCTTGTGTGACAAGCTTTGTGTTGCACTCTGGAGATACAAAGAAATATGAAATCTTTCTTACCTGAAGGAATCTAAGAGATCTTCTAATATACTAGAATCTTAAATTTTCTTCATGGACTTGATCATTGGGCTAAATAGAATAAAATGAAAATGAAAAATATCAAACATTAGTTCTTACATTTAATGTTTTTTAATCACATACAAGGAAAAGAGGACACAGTTGGAAAGCCATTTATCTAAGAAACAGGTAGGGTTTTTTTTTAGTGGATTGCCAGCTTAATATAGTTCAACAGCATGAGAAGGCAGCTAGTCAATCATTTAACAGATATTTATAAAGCACCTATTATATGAGAGGTACTGTGCTAAGTGCTAAAGATGTAAAGTAGGACCAAACAACAGGCCTTATACTAAAAAGCATACATTCTAATGGAGAAGACAACATGTAAATAAGCAGGTAAATATAAAGCATGTACAAAATAGAGACAGGAGATCTGAAAAAAAGAAGACATTAGTAGTGAAGTGAACCAGGAAAAATGGAATTTAAATCTTGAAGGAAGCAAAGAAAACAATAGATGAAGAGGAGGAAGCAGAGCATTCTAGGTGTTGGAGGACTGTTACTGGAAAGGCTCTGAGATGGGGTCTTGCTTTGTTTGAGGAGCTACAAATTTCAGAAAATATGTTGGAAAAAATAAGTGAAAGAAGACTGAACACATAAGAAAGAGTCAGGTAATGAAGAGTTTTAAATAACCGAGCAATTTATCATTGATTCTATAGGGAGTAAGGAACCTGTGGAGCTCAGGAAGTATGGAGCTTGACAAAGATCAAACCTACAATTAGAAAAATGTGGCTTTGAATATACCACTAAAGATTGCTTTGCAGGTTGGTATCAATCTCAGCTCTAGTTACTTTGTTACATATTGTAGCATAGATGCTTGCTAGAGAATAAAACCAAATCATCAAATCATTTACTCCAAGCCACTGATACGTAGTATAGTATATTAGGATAACAAAGATAGGCTTTTTCTGGCTGATAGCAGACAAATTCCCAAGGGAAATTGCTTAGTCTGCCAAATGGGAATATCAACAAAAGCTGATTTCCTTTTGACCCTTCATTACTACTTCTTAGTCTGTATTCCAAAGAGATCAATGAAAATGGAAAAGGAACTTTCAATACTAAAATATTTATAACCATTCTTTTTGTGGTATCAAATTGAGGGGATATCCATCAGTTAGGCAATGGTTGAACAAATGGTGATATATGATTATGATGGAATATGATTGTGTTATAAGAAATGACCAGAAAGACGGTTTCAGCATGACCTTGAAAGTCACTTATGAACTGATTCAAAGTGAATTGAGCAGACCCAGGAGAACATTGTACATAGTAATAGAATATTACAGTGATGATCAACTGTGAAAAACTTAGCTACTCTGCTCAAGATAATGATCCATGACAATTCCAGAGAACCCATAATGGAAAAAACTATACATCTTCAGAGGGAAATGATTAACTCTGACTGCCGACAAGCATATTTTTTCACTTTGTTTTTCATGTATATGTGTGTGTTTTCTATTACAATATAGATAATATGGAAATATGTTTTATATGCCTTCATATGAATAATCAATAACACATTGTTTCCCTTCTCAAGGGGTAGAGGAGGGACAGGAGAGATGGAAAATTTTACAATTCAAAAGTTTAAAAATGAATGTTAAGTTTTTTAAATGTAATTGGAAAATATTTAACAAAATAAAAACACATTAAAATAAAATTTAAAAAAAAAACACAAAGGCTACCTTGTAGCTGAGAGGAAAGATGGCAATAAGGTCACAGTCCCTTTGAAATCAATCATGTTGCTGGTAATTGCTACACATAACTTTCCACTTCTTTCCACTCTTACCCAGTATTTCTCTCCTAAGTTCTTCTACATGAATTAACTCTTAGCAAATTAAGTTATGTAGAGTTGAGCTATAATCTTAGTAATTCTTTATAAATTTGTCAGATGGCCAGGTCCTCTATAGTTGACACTGTATTCTAAATAGAAATTTAGAGTTGTGTATTTAATACTGAAGAATAAGGAATGGTGATTGATTATTTGTTTTATTTTTTATTATTTGTTTTAATTCAACACCTTGGGAAAGTGTACAATAGCATTTTCAATTCCTTCATTCAATTTCTTGTATCAAGAATTTTCAATAAAAACTACTTTGATAATTAAAAATTGTAGAGGGGCTTTTTTTCAGTGTTTTTAAAAACATATTTTGCTTGCCAAGTGCTTGTTAATTAGTATAATTTAAAAAGTCATTAGCAAAGAAATATGTTAACAATTAGAGTAAAAACAAAAAGTCAGTGAAGAAACTTTATGGCAAAATCTTTAATTTTTTTCTGTTTCATGGGTCCATTTGAAAGTATGATAAAATTTTCTAGGGACCCTTTCTTGGAATATATTATTTAATGCATAAAATACACAAGAAATTAGTCTTTTCAAGACAAATATGTAACTTTTTCCCCCCATCCAAGTTCATGTATCCTTTGGGAGTCCATGAGCTCCAGATTGAGTCCTACTTTAAAGCACTAAAATCCATTCTGAATGAGATGGAATTACATCATCATCACTATCACTACAATCTATATTTTATTTAAAGGTTTGCAAAGTAATTTATAATCATTAACTCCTCTGAGGTAGCAACTACAGATATTATTATTGTCACATATGTAACAACAAAAATGTAAATGAAGGAAATTATCTGTGCAATATTATGATTTATTAGGAGGGCACTGCCAGCCAATAAAACTGGTCAGTGGCTTGTCTCCATTCATGCCAAAGACTTTGAAATAAAGATGCAATTCATTTTTTATAAACATAGAGCAACAGAATAAAAATCATGCCATTGGTTATGGTATTAACAATATCATGGGGTTGTAGAATTATTTTTGCTTACATCAAAAAAAGTAAACATAATCAACACAGAACACAAAGATCACCTTTCTCTATCTCTAAAGAATGCTTTTATGATAAATTTATGGTCCTGGTTGTTTTGTAACATAGGATACAGAATATGTTTATACAATAAAATCACTTGAAGAGTAAAATCAAATATAAATTATAGAATGGAGAATTAATTCCCTTGTAATTTAGAACTATGTCCAAAGGGCTATCAAACTGTGCATACTCATTGATCCAGCAGTGTCTCTACTGAGTTTGTATCCAAAGAAATCATAAAAGAAGGAAAAGGACCTACATGTGCAAAAATGTTTGTAGCAAACCTTTTTGTTGAGTCAAGGAACTGGAAATTGAGTGGAGGGATGTTTGGGGGATGGTTGAATAAGTTGTGGTATAGGAATGTGATGGAATATTATTGTTCTGTAAGAAACAATGAGCAGACTGATTTAAGGAAGGCCTGGAAAGATGTATATGAACTGATGCTGAATGAAATGATTACAACCAAGAGAATATTGTATATAATAACAATAAGATTATGTGTTGATCAACTTGGCTCTTTCTAAACAATGTGGTGATTAAAGGCAATTCCAATAAATTTGTGATGGAAATCCACCTTGACAGAGAATTATGAAGACTGAATATATATATCAAAGTGTTGGGAGTTCAAATGTGGGGTTCTTGTTCTTCTATAAAATATTATAAAAGTTCTCTCTGGGTGCCTTCCCTGGAATCAGGATTTTGTCGGCCCCACGTTGGGCGCCAAAACGTGGTGAGTTCAAATGTTGGAGTTCTTGTTCTTCTCAAAATGCAGCTGGTTTAGCTTAGAGCCCTCCGGATGTCTCCAAATCCAAAGGTTCTGTCCTTTAGCCTCTAATCCAAAGGCTCTGTCCTTTAGCCTCTGCCTCTGCTTTCTTCAGCCTCCAACCAGCACAGAGATGGAATGAATCTCTTGTCTCCTTCACTTGGGGCTCGGCTAGCTTTCTGGTGAGTCTTTCAGACCAGCTTGGTCTCAGTGGGGGAAGTGCAGGAGCCCAGCTACCAACTACAGTGGTGTGAGATGAAGATGGATCTGGTTGTCCACTGAACTCTCGACTCGTAGCTTTTTCCTCTGAAAACTCTTCTTCTGCCACCAGCCAGCCAAATGGAAAATATTCTGCCTTGCCTTGGAGAGAGGGCTTCTGGCATAATTCCACTGAAATCTCTCAAAGTGCTCTCTGTCTGCACCAGAGTGCTCCTCTCCAGTCCAGCTGAACTCTCTTCTGCCACCAGCCAGCCAATTGGAAAATATATTCTGGAATAGCTCTCTCTTCACTGGCCTTATATGTGAATCTTCTGAGAGAATGGGATTATGGGTTTTCTCCCATAGTGCTCTCTGGCCCAAAGAGCTTCAAGGGAGGTGTGAACTCACAAAGTTACAAAGTTTACTTTGTGAAGCTGGCATACTTGTGAACTCCAATGAGTAAAGGTGCAAACACAAGCATTGTACTAATTAGTTCTACTTAGTACCTTGTTTCAGGTTCTGCCCAAAATATCTTCTTGTAAGATTAGATCAACTCTAATTAGTTAGCAGTCTGTAAGGATTCCAACATCAAAGTATTGTATTTTCACTTTTTGGTGGTGATGTTTGTTTGCTTGTTTTTTCTTTTTTTTCTCATTTTTTTCTTTTTATCTTTTTTTCTTTTTGTTATTGTTGTTCAGCATGACAAACATGAAAATATCTTTAAAATAATTGCACATATTTAACCTTTCTCAAATTTCTTACTGTCCTGGGGAGGGAGAAGAGAGGAAAAGAGAGAAAAAAATTTGGAACATGAGGTTTTGCAAAGGTGAATATTGAAAACTATCTTTGAATGTATTTGAAAAAAAATACCATTAAAAAAAGATAGTCTCTGCCCTTGAGCAGCTAACAATCTAAAAGTACCTGTGGTGAAGAAGTCAAAGAAATATGAAATGAATTTAGCCAAGTGGGAAATGAGAAGGTGTTCTCTAAGGTTCCTTTCCAACAACTCTGTACATATACTCTGCACACACGTATTTACCTACCCTATACCTTGTTTGTACATAATCTGTTTTCTTATTTCTCCTCCATTAGATTGTGAGCTTCAGGATCAGAATTGATTCTTTCAATCACCAGTCTTTAGAATAGTGTGACTGAGACATGATAGGCACATCATACATGTTTATTGATTGATTGCATCTCTCCAATTGCTTTTTTTCTTAAGTAGGAATCATAGTCCTTTAGATATGAGAAGTCTAAAAAGGATTACATATTTCAATATTCTTATTTTACACATTAGTAAAAACATGGCACTTGACAGCAGCCAGGTGGTTCAATGGATAGAGTACTAGATATGGAATAAAAAAAGCCTAAGTTCAAATCCAGCCTCAACATTTACTACCTGTATGACTCTGGGCAAGTCACTTCACTATTATTTGCATCAGTTTTCTCATCTGTCGGACTTCCGGTTAAGATGGCGGAGAGGAGGCTCACAGCTGCATAAGCTCCACGCTTTCTCTCACTATCCACTTCATTACAAGCCTCTGAATTAATGCTTGACTGAAAAAAACCCACATATAGTTACCAAGAGAAGCCATCCTTGAGATCCGCCAAGAAAGGTCTGTCTTTACTGGAGGGCTGGGGCGGTTTTAGATCGGGCGCAGGCGGCGGGCAGCGGCAGTAAGAGCACAGGAGCAGACTGGAGAGGGGGTGGGGAGTGATCGCAGCCATCTCTGCGGGGAGAGCTTCGCTACAGGTTTGGATACTTTGCTCTGGCAGCAAGTCAGCAGCCCAGCAGAGAAGCTAAAAACACCAGGGCTGAAGAATACAACCCCAAACAGCTGGAGTCTCTCAGGAGCTGGCCGCCCCCCCCCCCCTTCCCCCCCACAGTGACTCAGCACGCTCTGGGATCTCAGAGCCCACGCGCAGCACAGTCCTGCTAGTGCCTCACTGCTGCCCCCTGCAGTCTGTAGAGGAAGCTCGATAACACACCCAGCCCACCCCCCCAAAGAAAGACTCCAGTTTTTTCTGTTTTTCTTTGGTAGTTTGTCTTTGATTATTAGACAGAATGAGCAAGAAGCTGAAGAGGACTTTAACCCTTGACAGCTTCTATACAGATAGAGAGCAGACTCTAAATCCTGAGGAGACTAAAAACAGGCAGTCCCCAGGTGAATCCCCAAAGGAGGAGATCATCTGTTCCTCAGCACAGATGAACCTCATAGAAGTGATTAAAAAGGCTCTCACAAGGGAGCTAGAAGAAAAATGGGGAAAGCAGAGTGAGGCTTGGCAAAAGAGCCTGGAGAAGTCAGTTAAAGAGAGAGTGGATAAAGAAGTAAAATCCTTGAAAAATAGGATTAGTGAACTGGAAACAGAAAACAGCTCTCTAAAAAACAAAATTGGCGAAATGGAAAAAAATTCCACAGAACAAAAGAACTCAATTGGACAATTAGAAAAAGATTTTTAAAAAGTGAGTGAAGAGAATACTTCACTGAAAATCAGAATTGAACAAGTGGAATTGAATGACTCGAGGAGACAAGAAGAATCAGTCAAGCAAATCCAAAAAAATCAAACAATGGAGAAAAATGTGAAATACCTTCTGGGGAAGACAACAGACCTGGAAAACAGATCCAGGAGAGACAATCTGAGAATCATTGGACTCCCAGAAAAACATGATGAAAAAAAGAGCCTGGACACTATTTTCCAGGAAATTATCAAAGAGAACTGCCCAGAAGTCATAGGAACAAAGGAAAAAATAAACATTGAAAGGATTCATTGATCACCCACTGAAAGGGATCTTAAAATCAAAACACCAAGGAATATAGTGGCCAAATGCCAGAACCCTCAGATGAAGGAAAAAATATTGCAAGAGGCTAGAAAAACCCAATTCAAGTATCAAGGAGCCACAATAAGGATCACCCAGGATCTGGCAGCATCCACATTAAAAGATCGAAGGGCCTGGAATATGATATTCCGAAAGGCTAAGGAACTTGGTATGCAACCAAAAATAACTTACCCAGCGAGAATGAGCATCTTTTTCCAGGGAAGAAGATGGACATTCAACGAAGTAAGCGAATTTCATCTATTTCTGATGAAAAAACCAGAACTTAACAAAAAGTTTGATCTACAAATATAGAACTCAAGAGAAATCTAAAAAGGTAAAGATTAATCTTGGGAACTATATTTTGACTATATAGATGTATAAAGAATACATGTATACCTTGTTCTAGAAATTGATGTGGAAAGGACATTGTACCAGAAAAAGGGTAAAGTGGGGGTAGTACATCTCATGAAGAGGCATAGGAAACCTATTATATCTGAGAGAAAGAATGGAGGGGGATGAATATAGTGGGTATCTTACTGCCTTCAGAATTGGCTTTAAGTGAAAAATCTTAAGACATATTCAATCTATGGTGAAACTTCTCCCACCTCATTGAAAAGTGAGAAGGGAAAAGTGAAAAGGGAAGGAATAAGCTAAGCGGAAGGGAATACAGGAACTGGGAGGGAAAGGGGTAAGATAGGGGGAGGAACTCTAAGGCGGGGGGAGGGATACTAAAAAGGGAGGGCTGTGAGAAGCAAGTGGTGCTCACAAGCTTAATACTGGGAAGGGGGGAAAGGGGAAAGAAGGGAGAAAAGCATAAACCGGGGTTAACAAGATGGCAAGTAATACAGAATTGGTCATTCTAACCATAAACGTGAACGGGGTAAACTCCCCCATAAAGAGGAAGTGGTTAGCAGAATGGATTAAAAGCCAGAATCCTATAATATGTTGTTTACAGGAAACACACCTGAAGCAGGGAGATACATGCAGGTTAAAGGTAAAAGGTTGGAGCAAAATCTACTATGCTTCAGGTGAAGTCAAAAAAGCAGGGGTAGCCATCCTGATCTCAGATCAAGCTAAAGCAAAAATTGATCTAATTAAAAGAGATAAGGAAGGACACTATATCTTGCTAAAGGGTAGCATGGATAATGAAGCACTATCTATATTAAACATATATGCACCAAGTGGGGTAGCATCTAAATTCTTAAAAGAGAAACTAAGAGAGCTGCAAGAAGAAATAGACAGTAAAACTATAATAGTGGGAGATCTTAACCTTGCACTCTCAGAATTAGATAAATCAAACCACAAAATAAATAAGAAAGAAGTCAAAGAGGTAAATAGAAAAGTTAGATATGATAAATCTCTGGAGAAAATGTAATGGAGACAGAAAGGAATACACTTTTTTTCAGCAGTTCATGGAACCTATACAAAAATTGACCATATATTAGGACATAAAAACCTCAAACTCAAATGTAGTAAGGCAGAAATAGTAAATGCATCCTTTTCAGACCACGATGCAATGAAAATTACATTCAACAAAAAACCAGGGGGAAGTAGACCAAAAAATAATTGGAAACTAAATAATCTCATACTAAAGAATGATTGGGTGAAACAGCAAATCATAGACATAATTAATAACTTCACCCAAGAAAACGATAATAATGAGACATCATACCAAAATGTATGGGATGCAACCAAAGTGGTAATAAGGGGAAATTTCATATCTCTAGAGGCCTATTTGTATAAAATAGAGAAAGAGAAGGTCAATGAATTGGGTTTGCAATTAAAAATGCTAGAAAAGGAACAAATTAAAAACCCCCAGTCAAACACTAAACTTGAAATTCTAAAAAAGTTTTCTCATCTGTCATAAGAACTAAATGAGATATAAAGTGCCTTAAAAATTTTATAGCTCTGTAGAGATACTAACTAAATACTATGCTTCATTGGAAATATATAGATTAGAATAGTTCACATTTATATAAGGTTTTCATATATAAAAAGCATTTTATAATAAAAATGAATATTTAGTAAACACCTACTTTGTGCCAGGTACTTGCTAAGAGCATTTTCCACAAAATAATCTTTTGTAATGGGTCATGTTGGTATTACCCCCATTTTAAAGATTAAAAAACTAAGGTTTAGAGGTGCTAAATTATTTTCTCCTGGTTCTAAGGTTAAAAAGTCACAGAAAGAGGATGCAAACAAAAGTCTTTTGTATGCTTCCCTCTCTTCCATATATTCTCCCATTTGATTTGTACTTTCTTGAGAGGGGGTGAGATTGAGACCATATATGAAAAGTTCATAGGGCAAAAAGTAGTGCAGACTGCTATTCTTATATTTAAGTAGTCTAATCGTTGGAAGATTATTATAATAAACTCCATTTCTCCATGATCTCCTACAGTATGTACATGAGGTTTTGGGACCTTGCTGAAACACCCTGGTGCTTAAATATGTTGCTATAAATAGCACAGATCTGAAGGTGGATCCAATTTAACCACAGGCATTCTATTTAAAATAAAGAACATTGTCTGCTATATTCCAGGAAAAAAAAAACCCATATCACCAATAACAACCACAAAAAAATACTTGATGTTTTGAATTATGGAAAGAAGAAAAAAAGAAAATAATACTATCAATTATATGCACAAACATATATTGGGGACATTGTTTTCCTTGATCTTTACTAATTGCCAGTATTTATGTATGATGGGCTTAGAATTATATCTTTACCTATGCTATATCCTAGTTCTGGGATGCCTCTGTCTATATCTAATAAATGCCGACTATCCATTAAAACCCAATTTAAGTTATATCCCTTCAAAAATATTCTTTATTTAGTATCAAGCTTCCCTATAAGAGTTCTCAGAGTCCTTTGAAACAAACACACACTCTCTCACACACACACACACACACACACACACACACACACACGGACAGAAAGACAGACAGAGGCAGAGGTGGGGGAGGGAGGGAGGAAGGGTGGGATAAGAGAAAGATTGAAGTGCTTACTATATATCAGACACTGTGCCAAGCAAGCATTGGAGATACAAATACAGTAAGATAGTCCCTGCCTTCAAGGAAATTATATTCTTTTTTAAAATAGTATTTTTATTTTTTCAATACATGTGAAAATAGTTTTCAACATTCACCTTTGCAAAACCTCGTGTTCTAATTTTTTTTTTCCTTCCTCCCTTGCCAATCTCCTCTTGCTTTCAAGAAAGCCAGCAATCTGATATAGGTTAAACATGTGCAATTCTTCTAAACACATTAGAGAACTTAAGGATGAAAGAAAACAAATACATAAAAGGAAGTTGGAAAAGGGAGGGAATAGATAAGTAGTATTGTTTCTAGCTTGATAAAGTGAAAGCCCATCTATCAGAGCTCAAAACCATAGAAGGTAGATTCAAGGTTCAAATGTGGAGGAGATGGGGATGATGACTGTAATGGAGACAATATGATTGGGAGATATCTCAGAAGTGTTATGGAAGTCCAATTTGGGGACAAGATAAGGCAAAATCTCACTTACCAGAGTCCAGAGTACTATGTGTTAGAGTTCACAGAGAAGTGATAAGTAAAACTTCTCTTCAAGGAACATTGTTTACTATACTTACTTGTATTTATGCCTCACCTTCTTACTGAGTTCAAGTTTTCTGTGGACAAGAACTACAGCTTAGAGTGTGTGTGTCTGTGTGTGTGTGTGTGTGTGTGTGTGTGTGTGTGTGTGTTGGTGGGTTCTGTTGTTATTTTTTTGTTTCTTAATCTTGACTTTTTGGAGAGGTGGGGTTGAATTTTGAATCTTCTGAGTCCCAGGTATGATGCTCTGCATTAAGTAGGTCTTTATAAATGTTGATTGTAAAAAAATGCCATTGAATTTTGATGAATGTCATAAACAAATTTAGGACTAGAGAATTAAAAAGGAAATAAATAAAACCTCTTTTCCTCTTCTCTGTAGAGAGATGGAGATCACAGATGTGGAATATGGAAACTGCCAAATGCACCTGTGTTGGTCAACTTTCTATAAAAGTTACCCATTTTTATAAGGGTCAACTCAAAGATGGCATAGGCTAAAAGGAAATGGTTATGATTTACAAGCAAAAGACCATAAGAAACCTTTTTCATATCTAGGTGGAAAAATTAATATATCTGTTATATCTTACCAAATGAATGCCTATTTATATATTCATTTGAAAAATAGCATGACCTTCTGGATAGAGTACTAGACCTGGAATCGGAAAAGCTTATTTTAAAAATCTGCCTCGGGATCTTGCTACCTGGGGGTTGCTGGGTAAATTATGCTCCCCTTCTTCTGTTCAGTTTCCTTACTTGTATAATGGGGATTATGATTCCAATTATTACCTCACAAAATTTTTAGGTGCAAATGAAACAACATAAATGAAAATTTGCTTGGAGATATTTAATTGCTCTATCTAGAAAGGTCTGTTTTAGTTATTATTATTTTTTTTTAAGGAAAGATGACTCTTAGAATTCTACTTCTTTTAACATTTTTTAAAATGAGTCCTTGAATTCTGGATCCAAAAGGAAGAATTCCACCAATAATTTCCAAAATTTCAATTATTCTTTCCAACTTGGACTTTTATGTTTTTCCTATTTTCACATAAAAAAATATACTTAGAATCACAGAATATCAACATCTAAGGATCATTAGAATCAAGTGATCTAATCTCTCGATTTATAAATGGGAACACTGAAGAACAGAGAAAGGAAGTGACTTGCCTGAGATCACACAACACTAAGTTAAAGAGAATTCAGGTTCCCTGAACCCTATACCATCTAATTGCCTACTCTGCATTCTGTACATAAAGGCTGGGGTTTGGTTCAACTTATTATTGGCAGAATATTATTGGCAATAATCAGTGTCAAGAGGTCCTATCAGAGAAATAATAAAAAGTTATCACTGAGAAGAGAGTATCTTCACATTGGGCAAGAGTCCTGGCAGGCAGCTGTGCCAAGAAGAGAGGTCCCTTGGCAAAGCATAATCCTACTTCCAACTTCTGCAGGGATTTGGAGTTCAAAATTGTCTTTTTATTGGTGGTTTGGGGATAGGTTCCAGTTGAAAAGAGAGTCAATGCCCCCAAGATTAGATAATTATCTCAGAGTTTCAATCCCCTCAATAGGAATATCAGGCACAGATCTCCAACTGAATAAAATCATTTTGAAGCCTTTTTCCCAGATCCTGGAATTTCCTGAAGAGGATCCTGGCCATCCCCAAAAGATCATTGGAGGATGATTTGACCAAGATCTCCAATTGAATGAAGCCACTTAACTTGTCTGGGAATATATGCTTTCCCAGAGGAGGGCCTGGGACTTTGAATCTCCTTTCTTTTATAGATCAAAGGGGACACAGTTTCAGAGTTCACCCCCATCAGAACTAGGAACTGTTTTCAGAGGAGTGTCTTTGCTTCCCTCTATGCTCTAACCTTTTGCTCAAAAAAGGCCACCATATTGTTGTGGTTGGGAAAATTTGGGGATTTAGACCAGTGTGGAAAGGTATCTCAAAAGAATTTGCAGGCTTGAACCCATCACCTAGTAAAGGGGCAAAGTTTTTTCTTAAGTAATTGTAACACCATTACAAAGCAGATTGAATTGTAAGGGAATTTATCAGAGAAAGAGAAACAAGGAGACAGATTTATCCAGTTTTCTAGCATTGATATGCTTATTCTATGGCTTATAGGTAGGAAGGAATTTGGTTCTAATTGACCAGATTATCAGTCAGACTATTGTCTAAATCAATAGTTTAGTATCTGTGGGATAATTTGATCTTTGGGCATTTCCTGAGGCCAGAAGCTTTTTGATTAAGGAGTGGTCAGAACCAGACAAATTGGATGTGGGAGTTTCCAAAGCCAGAAGATTTAGGAATACTGATTTATTATTAGAACAGAAGCCCCACATTGTCAGGGGACTCCCAAACCAACACAATATTTCCCCAGAAGCAATATCAAATCATTTTATCAGAATGGTATATCTGGTATACAGGTAGATCTGCCTGCTAATGGCTTTTCCCAGCGATTTATAAACATCCACAACCATAAAGTTGTGGTTGTTCAGTTATTTCAATTGTGTCTAACTCTTCATGATCTGACTTGGAATTTTTTTTGTCATTCCTTCTCTAGCTCATTTTACAGGTAAGGAAACTAAGGCAAATAGAGTTAAATGACTTGCTCAAGACCTCACAATTAATAAGTGTCTGAGGCCAGATTTGAACATAGGAGACATGTTTTCCTGACTTTATATCCAGAACTCTATCCACTGTGTCACCTAGCCGTGACAAGGTAAAATAGACAGTAAGAATGGTAAATAGAAATATATTTGGGAGAGCAATAAATTATAAAAAGAATATTATATAAAAGTTCATGACATGAAACAATCATGACAAGACATCCATCACAAATTACTAATTTTTTTAATGTATTATGTGAATTAATAAGGGGAAAGATAAGTTCTATAGTGAAACTCACAATTAACCAGGAAGAAACCATTAAAAGGAAAATCTGTGTGGTAGGATTAAAAATACCTCATAGTAGGCTAAGTCCTAAAAAGGAGTCAGCAAATAAAGGAGTGCTATTTATTTATGTGAATAGTGTTATGGGCTCAAGCAGGTATAAAGCAGTCACAAATGAATGAGTTGTTTATATCTTGGAGTACACAACTTTTTAAGTCTCAGTGAAATGGAGGCAGAATCTATGAAATAAGGGTAGAAATTGGGAGGACTTTGGTAACTCAGAGAGAATAAGGAGGAGGTAGGTGGAATTCATCTGGCTGACCACACCTCAGATCAGATCTAAAAATATGCTAATCAAGACTTCAAAAGTTGTTTAAAGATGCTAATAAGGCAGTCTGGGTACATTGTGGCTGCCTTAACTATAGTAATAATAAAATATGGGAAACCAAGTGCTCAGGATGGGCATTTTTTAGCATTTCCTGATGAGGGGAGAAAATAAGTTGGTTTCAGAATTCACATCAGTTACTCCTCAAACACAGTCACTTTTTCTATTCTCCCTAGTTATAGGATGCTATCTTTCAGCTTCTCATACAGTATTTAATTAGCTGATCTCTTCTGGGATCACCTCAGGGAAGTAATGTCTCTCTGGGGAGAGCTACAGTGCCAAGAACCCAATTGCATTTCAGGAACTTACTAGATATGATATCCTCCTTATCTTGGCATTAAATGCAATGTATCTCTCAGTAGTACTTCTAGAATGACCATGGGCAGGTGCCTTCTGACTGGGTTGAAGCTTTCACTGAGGGTTAAATGATAGCAAAAAGTTATCATCTCCCTTTTCCAAAGTTTAATGTACCCAGGGTTTTCCATGACACCTGCATTGAATACTTTCTAGTAGCATGACTGTATACATTTCTGTACTTTTGTTAAAATACCCAATCATCACATGCACCTTTCCCACTGGGCTGTATAGCATACTGGTAACAATTTCATTGCTCCCCATGATTGATTATTTATATTCACAAGATGTTTTATTCTTTGTTCTTGAAGAGGACCATGACATCAGGGAAGTGATTGTTGTTCAAGCACCTTGTTTGTTTTTACTATCCATCCTTCAACTCTGTCTCAATGGAAGGACTTCCTCTTCTAGCCTTTCTTTTCCATTCCAATATCATTGATATCAAAGGAGCATCTGCTGGTTGGTACAGGTTTAGGGAGGACAGGCTCATTGAAGGTCTGCAATGATGTCAACTTTCCATTTGATGTGGAGCTTAATACTTTTGCAGAATTTTGCCCTGCATGTTACTCAGTATCACATAAGACATGATAATCTTGAGACAACTACTGTTTCTTAACTATTCAATGTATCCTTGTGTATGGTGCTACTCCAGATATTGTGTTACATTGTAGTATATGACCAACACTTCTGTTTGTGAGGGTTGAGCATTTTTAATCCATCTTTAGTGTCTGCTTATCAGTTTATTCTCATTTGTATCTCCAAAAAGCTGTAGCGTGGAAAGTAGCCATACTCCAGTAAAAAAAACAGTCTCAGTAAGAAAAGGTAGACCAAGTTGAGGGTAACTAATAGATTTCAAATCCATTGGTAAATTAGGGATATTTCTACCCCAAGCAAGTAAAAGACTGCCCCCCTGATGACAATATTTGTTCCAATAGCCACGAGGTCTGCTGAAGCAGGCACTGTGGATCACTTAGAACTTGACCAGATTTGGAAGATACTAAAGTGATCCATTGCATCCCAGGATCATTTCCAGTCAGCTTAAGTTTTGTCTTGCCCCTGGACTTTGATGACTTTGGAGGAGAGTATAAGATTGATGATTATTTTTTCCTGCTGGAACTCAACTTCTCCATTTTTTCTTTGTTTCTTTTTTTAATTAAAGCTTTTTATTTACAAAACATATGCATGGGTAATTTTACAACATTGTCTTTGGAAAACCTTCTGTTCCAAATTTTTCCCCTCTTTCCCCCCCTTCCCCTAGATGGCAGGTAGTCCAATACATGTTAAATGTTAAAATATATATTAAATCCAGTATGTGTATACATATTTATACAGTTATCTTGCTATACAAGGAAAATCGGATCAAGAAGGAAAACAAAACAAAGAAACAACAACAACAAAAAATGAGAAAGAAAACAAACAAGCAAACAACATTAGAAAGGATGAAAATGTTATGTTGTGGTCCACACTCAGTTCCCACAGTCCTCTCTCTGGGTGTAGATGGTTCTATCTCTTCATCACTGAGCAATTGGAACTGGTTTGAATCATCTCATTGTTGAAGAGAGCCACATCCACCAGAATTGATCATCATGTAGTCTTCTTGTTGCCATGTATAATGATCTCTTGGTTCTGCTCATTTCATTTAGTTTAGTTCATGTAAGTCTCTCCAAGCCTCTCCGAAATCATTCTATTGGTCATTTCTTACAGAACAATAATATTCCATAACATTCATATATCACAAGTTATTTAGCCATTCTCCAATTGATGGGCATCTATTCAGTTTCCAATTTCTTGCCACTACAGACAGGGCTGCCATAAACATTTTTGCATATGTGGGTCCTTTTCCCCCCTTTAAGATCTCCCTGGAATATAAGCCCAGAAGAAACACTGATGGGTCAAAGGGAATTCACAGTTTGATAACTTTTTGAGCATAGTTCCAAATTGTTCTCCAGAATGGTTAGATCCATTCATAGTTCCCCCAACAATTTATCAGTCTTCCAATTTTCCCACATCCCCTTCAATATTCATCATTATCTTTTCCTCTCATATTAGCCAATTCGAGAGGTGTGTAGTGGTATCTCTAGATAGTCTTAATTTGCATTTCTCTGATCAATAGTGATTTGGAACACCTTTTCATATGACTAGAAATAGTTTCAATTTCTTCATCTGAAAATTGTTTGTTCATATCCTTTGAAGGTTAATGATTTTGACAGCCCTTCCTCACTTAAATTCAATTCATGCACAAGTCAAAACGTCACCTTCATGATATCATTGGTACACTTTGAAAAAGAAGGATGAACAACAACAACGATTATCAGATATTATATTTCTGGGCAGAATATTGGGATTGGCCAAAATAAACACTCATGTAATCACCTGGGTCTTTTCACTTTCTGTTCTATACTGACCCCATGTAAACTGTCTGGTCAAACCCACCCTGCTGAGAGAAGAAGTAGAACATTCTGAACAAAATATTTTTTTTTTTTTAGCACAAATCACCTTGTTATAAATCAATCAATGCATCACAATAGCAAACATGTGATTCTCAGTTCTAGAGTCTGAATTTCTAGAATGAAAATTCACAAATATATCCATCTGCTTTACAAAGTTCTTGATTTTTTAAAAATAGTAGATAATGTGGGAGACTTTCTTGAGGATCATGAAAAATCCCAATGAGCTGAACCCCAATTGTAGTTTCTAAATTACTCTGTATCCTTGTCCTCACATATTGAATAAGTTCACAATTTAGTTTTATGTAATACCCAGTATCTAAAAGGTTCCTCTTAACACATTACCTTCCAGAGAATATGTTTGAGGATAAACAGTTTAATTTTATTATTTATTACTTCACAGCTAAAATTCCACCTTCTGCAAGAAACCTTTCCCAATTCTTCTTAATTCTGGTGCTTTCCCTCAGAAGATTATATTTGTTATCTTATCTCTAGCTTTGCTTATGCATAGTTCTTGGTGTCTCCCTTATTAGCACTCCATTGCTGGCTCCTTGGAACTCTGTGTGTGTGTGTGTGTGTGTGTGTGTGTGTGTGTGTTTGGTAATTGGAGATAAGTGAATTGCCCAACATCACACAGCTAGTATCTGAGGTCAGATTGGACTCTAGGTTCAGTGCTGTATCCACCGAAGCCATCTAGCTGCCTGTAGGAACCATCTTTCCTTGTGTCCCCAGTACTTAGCACAGTGGTTGGCACAAAATAGGTATTTAATTAATAACTATATTGTTGACTGATGGACATATTTTACTGGAAGATATTGGGAAAGAACTAGAAACAATGGGAGCTTGCAGGAGAAATGTAATGAATCCAATGAGAGTCAAAAAAAATAGTGATTGAGAACCAGAAAGCAAATCACATGGATGAGTTCTGTGTCCTCTTGTTTGTTTGTTTTTGTTGTTTGTTTGTTTGTTTGTTTTGTTTTGTTTTCTACAAAGGAATTTTTTATTTATAATTATAATTATAATACATAATGCTATGATAAATAAAAATTTTACTCTCATTATGCATATCCATGTTCCATGAGTTTGTGCTGACTCACTTCTGGGCTTTTAATCCTGCCCTTAACCCCCTGATAAAATCAAAATTGAAAAAAAATATGTATAATGTAGAAAGAGTGTTTCAAAAGTCTTATTAAAGATCAAATTGCCCTGAGACTTTTGGGATGATGTGTGTGTGTGTGTGTGTGTGTGTGTGTGTGTGTGTGTGTGTGTGTAGGAGAGAAAGACAGGCAGAGAAAGAGGAGAGAAAGAGATGAGAGAAAAAGAGACAGAGAAAGAGAGAGAGATGGAGGGAGGGAGGGGGAGAGAGAGAATGCATATGCATTTTTAATAAAACTGTCTCTACACAAGGTGTCTACAAAGACACCTTGGAAGGTTTTCAAGTTTTTCCAAAGCCATCTGGACTCTTCTAAAATTTAGGTTTTTTTTAAAAAAACTCAAATCTGTTTGCAATATGAACTCTATATTTTCTTCTAAATTTTTATTATATATGTACATGCATTTAAATAAACACACACACACATATATATACATATATGCATTGATTACTGCTTTCTATCATCTCTTTTAAGGGATAACAAAATTAACATTCTTTTTAATGTTCAATCTGATCTGTTTCTTACCTGCTTGACTTATTAGTTATCCTTTTGAACTCTAATTTCTAAATTTCACTATTTTATCCAAGTCAGAGCATCACAGATTTAGAGTTGGAATAGCAGGTTCTGGGAGAGCAGTTCAAAAGGTGGAAAATTCACAAAAATTTCTTTTAACTACATTTTATTATAAAAAGAACAAAATGGATTGATCAAGATAATGTAGCAGTGGATTATGAATGAAAGAATGCCATTTAAAGTTTAGAGATGAAGAGGGGGAACGAAGAGTCTAGAGACTTAGGAAAGAGTTAGGGAGGGTCCTAGTAGAGAACAAATTCACATGCACATTATCTCTGTGTCAGCAAATGCATGATGAGAACCCAGGAAGTAGGATATACTAATACATGATAATCAGGGTGCTTTGGTCACAAAGATTATTTGTAAGGCAAGAGTATCTCTAGTGCCCCAGCTCAAATCCTTATTTGCAGGATCCTTTGGGTCATGCAAGCCTAAGATAAAATAGCCCCAGGAATATGGCCTTCCTTTGTGTGTGATAAGAATGATAATGATTAGAATTCATATCATTCTTGACAGTAGAAACAGGTTATAATTCACACCATTCCTGACAATGATTGTACTACATCCAAAGGAATCTCCTTAGAAGCCACTTGGTCCAGTCCCCTCATGTCAAAGAAAAGGAAAAAGAGACCTAGTGATTTGCTCAAGGTCACCAAACAGCTGAGTCAAAATTTAAATTCAATTTTTCTAACACAAAAATGGCATCTTTCCCCTGTGCCATGGAATCTTTTCATTATTTCAGGATTTGCTGTTCTATTTCTATTTTACTCTGCTGAATTTTTCCTCTTTAACAACCAGGATAGCTTTTTTTTTTTTTTTTTTTTTATTCACTATTCTTTACATTTCCTCCTCTTGTCTTACAATCTATCTAAGATATATATATATATATATTTTTAATCAACATGATACCCAAGATACTCATTTTTCATGTTTTTCTTTCTTCAGTTCTTTTCTAATTTTTTTTCTGTTTTATCTAATTATGACTTGGTCAACTAAATTTAAAGACTTTGATTAAAGCTCTAAAAATTTCACAGAATCAAAGAATCTTAGAGATGGAAGAGGTCTCAGAGGCCATCTAACGTACCCCAAATCCTGAATAAAAATCCCTTTTCAGCCTACTCCACAAATGATCATTCTTAGCTGTTTCTTGATGAAATCCTAACAGGAACGATGAGGACCTTTTCTCTCCTACAGCAGACCTTGCCATTTTGGGAATAGTTCTAAATGTTCTGAAGATTTATTTGTTTGTTTCTTTGCTTCCTTATTTATTTTTTTGTTTATTTTTCTTAAGACACAGGGATAAAGGCCACTAGATGGTATGATAGATAAGAGCATTGGAACCAGTATCAGAAAGACTCAAGCAAAACCCAGCTTCAGATACTTATTAGCTGTGTGTTAAGTAACTTAACCTCTTTCTGCCTCAATATTCTTATCTATAAAATTACATTCCAGGGTTGTTTGGGAATCCAAAAAGTCATTTTTAAATAACTATATGCTAGCCATTAGTACACTAAGCCTAAAATTTTCCTGAATTATATCTTGCCATTGGATCCAGATGATTCCAGAGGAGAAAGTGAGGATGATGGTTTTGCAGAGTCCTCTCTCATTAGTTCAAATTCATTTGCATGTCATGGTACCATCCGCCTGATGTCATGGTATCATACTTCTGATATCATGGTCCTCATTAGTACACTAAGCCTAAAAGTGTCTTCTCTGTAACTTCAATCCATTGCTTCTAGTTCAGAGAACTAGAACAAGATGAAATCTTAGGCTCCTCACATTCTCAATCATGATCCTGGGAGATTTAAGCATTTCTAACATGTGTGATTTATGAGTAAAATCATTCATACCATGAATATCATCATTAACCTTAGTCATAAATGAGACTGATAAAGGAGCAGGGAGTTAATAAAAAAGAAGTGAGGTTGTTGGATGTAGGTCTATCATCAATTGTTCCAAGCAAGATAACAGCACATTATAATTAGTAAATTCCCACAAATGAATAAGTGAAATGAGCAATCACATAGTCAATTTAGCCTGGAAAAGGAAGATAGGATTAATTTTTTTTCAGAAACTGAGACACTCCATATTTAGCTTCTCCTGCTATCTATTCACCATGTAATTATAATAAAAAGTATGAAAGAGTTCTATCATTTCAACCATAGTATTTAAGAAGAATTCAATACTATTTTCCAGATTTTTTTTCTTAAGAAAATTTCTGACTTATTATTTTGTAAAAGAATAATATGCATGGACTCTGACTAGATTCTCAGAAATCAATAAAGAATTAATCATCTTTAGAAATGAAGAAATATATGTTTTTCTTTTGTGATTTTCTGGTAAAATTCTTCATAAATGGGTTGTCTACAATTATGAACAGCACATTTTAGGCAAAAGATTAATAAAATGAGTAGTGTGCAGAGAACAACAAGTATTGTGTACAGTTTTGAATTTATGATGCTGATGGATACAAGGATGAGGAACCTTTTTTCTACCAAGGGCCATTTGGATTTTTCTAACATTCATGGGCTATACAAAATTGTCAACATAATTGATATGTTGATATCAAGCAGGAGGAGGTTATTGTACCTAGCTTTCAGTTTATCATCATCATTATTGTCTTGGTGGGAGCAGACCAAAGATTTTGCTGGCTGAAGGCCGGATGTTCCCTACCCCTGTATAGAACCAGAAATGTCCAGCCTGCAGAAAAAAAAAAAAGACTTGTGTGTGGGACATAATAACTAACTTCAGGTATTTAAAAGATTGTATTTTTGATCCATATCTTTAGTGTCTGTTTGTGTTCCTGTTTTATGTCTCGATTTTTAAAACCAGAGAGTGGTTAATGAAAGTACCTTTGCTATTGTGTCCTTTAGGGAATCTTATATGATTCTTATACATGGATGAAACCCTACTTGACAGAAGAGGACCTCTAAAATGATCTTTTATTTTAGTCACCAAGTGTATTTCTAGAGTCAACAGAATAGAATTATAGTTTACTTTTGTCTTTCCTGAACTTTTAAGTCAATTGTGTGAATGTCCATATGTCATCTGTTATAAAATATTATTTGCAGAAGTCTGTCTGTTTCTCTCTTTTATCTTCACAACCTTGTGCTCAACAAATGCAAAATTATTCTTTTCAAGATGATGAAGAAATTGAAAATTTAACAGGTAGCTTTTTTTTTAGATAGCTTCACAGTCAATCTTCCATTGTCTTCAGAATAGTCACCATCAGAATGCAGCTCCCTCACACAGGACTGTAGTGAGGCTCAAATTGGGCAATGGATGTACCATATAAAGTTAAAGATACTATATAAATGTCCACTGTCATCATCAGCATCACCATCACTGGCATCATTAGCATCTTACAGTCAGTAGGTTTCCAGTCTAGTAATAACATCATTTCCTGTATCTTATGCTACATTCTTCCTGAGCTCAAGCAATGTTTATAGAACAGTGCAAGATTGTGCTGGTAAATGTTTATCAACTGTGCTATAAAATGAGATGGGGAAATAAATGTATTTACACTTTCTTTTTAATTTAATCTGCATTTATTAACACTTTCTCAAGTTTTAATAGTCATGTAGCAAATATAGCAAAATAGCAATCAACAATTCCTGAGGTACAAATGCCCATATTAAAATATAACAATTTCTTGGGGGGGGGAATGGTTAGAACTGGTTCTAGCACATAACTATCTCAAAAAACCTTCTGTTAATTGAGTTACATCTCTTGACTTTCTTTTTAAATGAGATTTTCATTTTATTAAGCAGCAATTTAAAACTGTGTTATCATTGATAACATGACATTGAAGGAGAAAAAAGTCTTTTTTTTTTAATAGTAGTTTTGACAGAACTTCACAATTTTTTTGTCTATCTAGTCTTCTTTTAGTTTTATCCTTAAGTCCTCTTGGGATGATTTGGCTAAATTTGATCTCTTGGTAGTATTTATGTCTATTGTTTTTCCTTCCAGTGTTTCTTACTGTTTTATTAGACCATGCAACAAATTATTTTCCAACATATTTTATCTTATCATTTTAAAAGTGAAATCATATGCTAAACTGGTTTTTCCCTTGGATATTATCTCCTTGCTTGGTAAGTCAAGTGTTCAGTAGCTAAAATGATTTTTAGGCTAAGCCCCTTCATTGTCCTGACATTTTATATATGTGTGTGTGTGTGTGTGTGTGTGTGTGTGTGTGTGTGTGTGTGCATATTTATGTTAAACTTCTTAGGTTATGGTGACAATTATATTAAGGTCTATTTTTTTTGTATCTTCCTTTCACATCAATTGTTTATTTAAATAGTTCAGGTTGGAGCACATTAATTACATGCTTTATCTTATTTTCTTTGTTCTTTTATTTAATTTTATTTTGTTTTGCTGTCAGTATCCCAGTTGTACACAGAAAATTAGCTTTTAAAAGATTCACAAATCAATTTTATTTTTTGTTTAAACAAAAAAGAAAGTTTTTTGAAGTTTGATTTGTATCTATGATTTTATTAATATGGAGAACTCCTAATGTGAAGACTTTCTTTATGAAGGCAGGTCACCAAGAAATAATATGCAACTTATGTGTTTAAAGAATTGTCTGAGGCCCTAAAAAACTAAGTAACTTGCCCATTATCAAAGTTAGTAAATGTCAGCCATGGATTCTATAAGTATTTATTAAGTGTTATATATTAGAGACTGTACTAAATACTAGGGATATAAAGAAAGGCAGAAATTTAAAGATAGAAGATCTTTCTCTCAAATAGTTCATAGTCTAATGGGGGAGACAGCAGTATGGCTCTGGACACAGTATTATTTCCTCATGAGGAAAATGGCATAATTGGGGATAATCTTTGGGAGAAGGCATTAAAATTAAAGAGAACTGGGGGGGAAATCATAAAATATGGGACTTGGGCTGAGATAAGAAGAAAACCAGGAAAGCAAGAGGTAAAGATGAGGAGGGAGAGACTTCCAGATATTAAGACAAATAAATAAAAATGCTCACAATCTGGAAATGAAATGTCACATAAAAAGGAAGAACAACGAAGCCAGAATCAGTAGATCTGAATATGTGGGGGAGTTAGAAATAAGGTGCAGGAAGACAGGAAAATTAGAAAAGAGTCAAGTTATAAAGGGCTTTGAATGTCATACAGAGGTTCTAGAGGTCACAAGGAACCTGAGGAGGTTATTGAATAGAGAAAGTCACATGGTCAGATCTAAGTTTAAGGAAGATCATTAGCTGAAGATAAACTGGAATGGGGAGAGACTTTGGGGCAAGCAGACCAATCAGCAAGTTATTGTAATACTATAGACATGAGATGATGAGGAATTTTACCAGAATGTCAGTGGAAAGAAGGGGATATATGAAGGAACTGGCAGATTTGGTTTTGTCATTTGTTAAAAGGTATCAAGAAAAATATTTTATAAGACTATCCTGTACAGAAGTGCTAAAATGGTAATTATCATCTTCACTTCCTACCATTATTCTATTTAAAATATTTATGCTATACTATATAAAAGTGAGACTTCTACACAGTCTAAAAGTCTTTGACTTTATCAATGCTTAATCTTAAGCTCTATATTTCAATTTATTTTCACAATCATGCCCCATATGCCTCTTGGCTGTGGACACTAAGCATTAAAATGTATATTAATTAAACTTGGAGGATCGTTGATTTTTTTCTTTGAATTTCTCTACCAATTTGTCCTCTACCAACCATCTTCATCAGATATTGGGAAAGAATCTATTTTTAAAGAAGTTCTTTTAAAAAATATTTCTCATAAACACTATTGTTACTTTCATGTGAATCCAAAGATTTAATACACAGTAAAGAAAAAGATTCTGATGCATCATCCTTGAGACATAATCACCTAGACTCAGAACTACTCCTTAATAGAGGATTAATAATCATGAAAAGTTTCATTATTGCTTGCAGATAAGAAGGATAATAAGTAGTATATCATAGGTAATGTCCCTTTTTTAAAAGAAGGCAATTTTTCAATTAGTTGAATATTCTGATCAGTGTTCCATCACAAAATTCACTCTATGGGACAACAACAACAACTATAACAATAATAATTGAAGTTAGCATTTATATTGTGCTTTAAGGTTTGCAAATCACTTTATATGTGTTAATCCATTAGATCCTTACAACAAGGTTGAGGGAGGTACTATTATAATCCCCACTGTACAGTTGAGGAAAGGGAGGCAGAAAGAAATTACATAACTTGCCCAGGATCACGCAGCTAATAAATATGTGAAGCAGGAGTTAAACTCAAGTCTTCCTGACAAGTCCTGAGCTCTAATTATTGCACCATGCAATTGCTACCACATGCTCTGATATGCTCTTAAGCAAAGGATCAAACCAAAGGAAAACAAATTTAACTAGTTCTTTTTTTAGTCATACTTCATATTATTCCTTTTCATATATTCTGTTGTAATCAAATTATTCCCTGTACTTGATGTTCCATCCTCTACTTCTTTGCTTTTGTATAAATGCAGACTCCATTTAAAGGATATTTCATTTGACCATTAAATTACCCCTTAGTACTTCAGCAGTGACATTTCTTAGGATAAAGACAGAAAATTCTTCCAACAATGAAGACCGTCTCCTTTTCTGCAACTTCTAGTCCAGGGTTGTCAAACTCAAATAGAAATGGGAATTACTAATTGATACATAAGGATTCCATCAGGCTGTAAATTGACTTTGCTTTAAAATGTAATATTACTTATGTTTTATTTCTTTTTGTTAAATAATTCCCAATAGCAGTTAAATTTGATTCTTTTTTACCCAGCAGTGTTCCAGGCTAAAATTTTGACATTTTTGATCTGGTCTGAGAATATTTCCTTAGCGTCCTAACAGGTTAAAGCTCCTATATCTGCAATGTCCCTTTTCTTCACCTTTAACTCTTGGAATCGCCAACTTTTTTCCAAGCACAGCTCGGGAGGGTGGGGTCATCTTCTATAGAGGAAAACTTTGTTGATCTTCTGAGCTGTTAAGAGTTCTTTCTCTCTTGAAATGACTTTGCCTAGCAATATAGTCCATTCACTTTTATACATGTTGTATCTCTCTTCCACTAACCCAACACCTAGCAGCAGAATATTAAATATCTTGAGGATATGACCTGTTGTTGTTGTTGTTGTTGTTGTTGTTGTTGTTGTATTTATATGTCCAGTTCCTGGAATATTATGGATATTTAATGAATTTTTATCAAATTGAATAAGTAAATCTAAGTAGTGGAAAAAGCAGCATGTGAATGTGTTTTCTTTAGTTCTAAGGAGAGATTCACACTCACATAGACAGACAGATTGAGAGATAGTGAAAGAAAGCTAGACTGAAAGAGAAAAACCCAGATTGGGAGATAGAGACAGACAGAGAAGAAAAAACACAGAGATAGAAAGATACAGAGATTTGGGAGGGAGGGAAAAAGAAAGCAAGTGAGGAAAAGATGGAAGAAGAGACAGACAGAGAGAGGGAGAGAGAGAGAGAGAGAGAGAGAGAGAGAGAGAGAGAGTGTGTGTGTGTGAGTGACACAGAGAGAGAGACAGAGAAAGAGAGAGAGACAGAGAGAGAGATAATATCTGTGTAATACAAAGAAATAAAGAAACAAACTCTTCCTAAAAGGAAGTCACAAAAATAGAAATACATAATAGTGCTGGTCCAAATTGTATTAAATATGTGTCCCCATTGCTCCCCTTAAAATGAAAGAACACAGTATGATTAGAATAGTAATGAGAAATCTGATGCCCTTGGCTGTTTTTTCTCAGAAAAAAAGATCATCTCTCAGCACAAAGTACATTTAGTCACTGAATTCCAAAACAGAAACCTTGGAGATCATTGAGTTTAACTCCTCATTTAATAGGTGAACAAAATGAAGCCAAGAATGGTGAAATGACTTGCCCAAATTCATATACACAAAATGGTAGAATGCTTATTTATGTATCCAGTGTAGCTAAAAAGTTAATTACGTAATAGGCAACTATAAGAGTTGCCTATTAAAGAATCCATTGGGGTAGAAATATAGCATTTGGGACACTGAAACAAATTTGAGAAAATGATTGTGAAAAAAAATGAGGCAAGATTTTTCTATTTTTTTCATGGCTTTGTGCCCTGCAGGACATGGTATTCCCCTAAAATTGAAAGTCTAGCTAGAAAACTAGAAGATGTAAGAAAAGCAAAGATGAAACTCAAAGAATTTGGAACTTGAGGAAAAAATAAAACCAAGGATGACAATAAGAAGATGCAAGAGAAAATGATAATGGGGAGAAGAGCACGAAAATTTTGTTTCCCATTTGCTCAGAATTTCCCTTTCTCAGAAATGCAATTCAGAATATAACTGAGAAGAGAGAGCAAATACCTCAGAAAAAGAATGATTGTTTTACAGAGTCTCCTTTCTTCCTTTTCTATCCTTCCTCTCATCTAGTTAAATATTTTAAGATGACCTATGTACCCTCCATCCCCAAACTGTCTTGTATTTATTTTGTATATATCTTATATACATAAATATATTTATTTATATATGTAACTATATATTTATATAATATATACATTATATACATTTGTACATGTTGTGTCTTCTGTTAGGATGTAAACTCCTTCAGGAGAGAGATATCCTTTCATAGACATCTAAATGGTAAAGTGATAAGATAGACAGACAGAGAAACTCAGAGATACAGACAGAAGTAAAGGGAAAGAAACAGAGAGATGAGAAGAGATAGAGGGGGAGGAAGAGAACAGTAAGGAGAGGAAAAGGGAAGAATAAGGGGGAGAAAGAAGGAGATAAAGAGAGAGAAGAAAGAGGAAAAGAAGAGAAAGACAGAAGAAAAAAGGAAGAAAACAGGGAAGAGAGGGAAAGGGAAGAAGAAGGAGAAGGGAAGTGAAGAGAGAGGAATAGAGAGAAAGAGAAAGGAGAAAAAAGGGAAAGAGGGGAAAAAGAGAAAAATAGAAATTATAGATGAGAGGGAAAGAGAATAAAAGGAAGGAAAAGAATGGAGGTGAAGAGAAAAAGGAGAGAGAAAAGAAGAGGAGGATGAGGAAGAGGAGAGAGAGAGAGAGAAAGGGAGACAGAGAAAGAACTAAACCTGGAGTCAGGATGACTTAAGTTTAAATCTTGTCTCAGATACTTCCTACCTGTGTGACTATATACAAGTTATTTTATATCTCTTAGCTGTGGTTTCCTTATCAGTAAAATGGGGATAATATTAGCATCTATATCAGAGGATTGTTGTAAAAATCAAATTACATGTCTCTGTGTGTATATATGTGTGTATGCATGCACATTTAGACATATGTATATGTACATACACATACATGCATGCATGTACATGTATATAAAAAACTTCCTAAACTTTATAATGTGATACAAGCATTAGCTACCACTATTATTTTGTCTTTGTACTCTGAGTGCCTTGCACAGCCCTGGCACCTAATAGGCATTAATAAATATTTTTAGATTGATTGTGACCTTTTATGGCTGACCTTTCAAACAGATTTCCCTTAGAACAGAAGGTATTGAGAGGAATTAAGAGGATAAAGATAGAAATATCAGATTCCCCCCCTTTTTTTTTTTTTTTTTTTTTCCTCTTCTTGGAGCTGGGCCCTTTGAGTTACTGTCTTTCCATGCAGTTCTCCGGGAGATTTTTTTCCCTGGGGCTATGCAGCTGCATGCCTGAAGTTTCTTCTAGTCTCTTGATCTAGGTGTCTATACAGCCTGTCAGGACTCTTGGAAAGAGTCTTTTATACTTTTTCTACATATTCCCTCTTTCAGTATGGCTATTTGGTATATGACTGAAGGTTAGAATGTTTATTTTAGAATTAAAATTCCTTATGCAAAGAATTTTCTTGGTAGAATGGCATAGTTTCTTTTGAGCTAAAATTTTCTAAAGTAATCCAGGTGCTTTATCTTGGCAGGGGTTCCCAGTACTCACAACCTTGTTTCATGTAGGTGGTTTCCCAGAGTGAATGGACAATGGGCTGGTCTGTTACCAGCTTTAACACTGAAGAGAGTAAAAATGAACACCAGAAAAGGAGAGAAGGCACTATTTTAAAAAATAGTTTAAATATAAAACTTAAGTACAAAATAGCAAAAAAAAAAATGCCATGTGCACAGTAAATGTGAGAGGATTCATAATATAAAACAATAAATTTCTATTTCAAGAAAGCCTATATAATAAATATTATACACTATGTACAGAGCTGTCCATCTTTGCTTCCTCAAAGGTTTTTTCTTTTTTTCTTCTGCTGTGCACTTTCTATTTTATTCTTTTTTCCCTTTTCTTTCCCTGCCCCCTCTAGAAAGCTACAATTAATCATGGATATATTTATATATAAGATACTATTCTTGAAGGGTTGAAGATAATTTTCAAATAAATGGGTTTTAGCTTGTTAAAAGGTTGGTTTTTATTTTTTTTCATTTTATTTTTTTTATTTTATTTAATAATAACTTTGTATTGACAGAATCCATGCCAGGGTAATTTTTTACAACATTATCCCTTGCACTCGCTTATGTTTTGTTTTTTCCCCTCCCTCCCTCCACCCCCCCCCCTCAAGATGGCCAGCAGTCCTATATATGTTAAATATGTTGCAGTATATCCTAGATACAATACATATTTGCAGAACTGAACAGTTCTCCTGTTGCACAGGGAAAATTGGATTCAGAAGGTAAAAAATAACTCGGGAAGAAAATCAAAAATGCAAATAGTTCACCTTCGTTTCTCAGTGTTCCTTCTTTGGGTGTAGCTGTTTCTGTCCATCATTTATCCATTGAAACTGAGTTAGGTCTCTTTGTCATAGAAATCCACTTCCATCAGAATACATCCTTATACAATATCGTTGTCGAAGTGTATAATGATCTCCTGGTTCTGCTCATCTCACTTAGCATCAGTCCATGTAAGTCTCTCCAAGCCTCTCTGTATTTATCCTGCTGGTCATTCCTTACAGAGCAATAATATTCCATAACATTCATATACCACAATTTACCCAGGCATTCTCCAATTGATGGGCATCCATTCATTTTCCAGTTTCTAGCCACTACAAACAGGGCTGCCACAAACATTTTGGCACATACAGATCCCTTTCCCTTTTTTAGTATCTCTTTGGGGTATAAGCCCAATAGAAACACTGCTGGATCAAAGGGTATGCACATTTTGATAACTTTTGGGGCATAATTCCAGATTGCTCTCCAGAATGGTTGGATTCGTTCACAACTCCACCAACAATGCATCAGTGTCCCCGTTTTCCCGCATCCCCTCCAACATTCATCATTATTATTTCCTGTCATCTTAGCCAATCTGACAGGTGTGTAGTGATATCTCAGAGTTGTCTTAGTTTGCATTTCTCTGATCAATAGTGATTTGGAACACTCTTTCATGTGAGTGGTAATAGTTTCAATTTCATCATCTGAAAATTGTCTGTTCATATCCTTTGACCATTTATCAATTGGAGAATGGCTTGATTTTTTATAAATTTGAGTCAGTTCTCTATATATTTTGGAAATGAGGCCTTTAACAAAACCTTTAATTGTAAAGATGTTTTCCCAGTTTGTTGCTTCCCTACTAATCTTGTTTGCATTCGTTCTGTTTGTACAAAGGCTTTTTAATTTGATATAATCAAAATTTTCTATTTTGTGATCAGTAATGGTCTCTAGTTCATTTTTGGTCACAAATTTCTTTCTCCTCTACAAGTCTGAGAGATAAACTATCCTATGTTCCTCTAACTTATTTATAATCTCGTTCTTTATGCCTAGGTCATGGACCCATTTTGATCTTATCTTGGTATATGGTGGTAAGTGTGGGTCCTTGCCTAATTTCTGCCATACTAATTTCCAGTTATCCCAGCAGTTTTTATCAAATAATGAAATCTTATCCCAAAAGTTAGAATCTTTGGGTTTGTCAAACACTAGATTGTGATAGTTGACTATTCTGTCTTGTGAACCTAACCTTTTCCACTGATCAACTAATCTATTTCTTAGCCAATACCAAATGGTTTTGGTGACTGCTGCTTAAGGTTGGTTTTTAAAATCAAATAATTCCAGTAAAAAAAACAATAACAAAAACAAAACAAAAATAGTTATCCAAAATTCTAATACCATGTTCAAAGGATACTTCATTTTGTTCATTGAAATGCCCATTGTTATTCAATTATGACATGTCTTAGCATAGAGATAGAGATTTGACCTGTGATTTCATTTGCATTAGGCGAACTCCTAGTTTAGGAAGAGAAAAGAAAAAAGGGGAAGAGATTAAACATTCATACAGAGTCTACTATGTGCCAGACATTGTGCCATGTGATTTTTACTAACAATACCCTATTTGATCCTCATAAAAACGCTGTGAGATAGAGGCTATTATTAGCCTCATTTTATAGTTGAGGAAACTGAGGCAAACAAAGGTAAAATTACTTGCCCAGAATCTCACAGTTGCTAAGTGTCAAAAGCTGGATTTGACTCTCAACCCAGTACTTTATCCACTGTGCACCAATATGGATTTCAACACAATGCCAATTATAGCCTGATTTAGGTACCTCCCTTAGGATCTGGGGCCTGCTTCGTTTGGAACATTTAGCCCCTCATGTACCTTTCTTACTTTTTTATACTCATTTGCTTCTCTAGCCTTTTAATCTTGGAACATCCATCTGTCTCTTAGGCCTTGGCACCCTGGAATATCTCTCTGCCATGTTAGTCCCTGGTGAGTTCCTTCAAGGTCTCTTCCCTTATTCAAGAACAAAGCATAAGAACTACTAATAATATTCTTGAAATCTTACCTGCTAAATTCAAAGGCCCCAGCCTTAGATGGTTAGAAATCCTATCATTGTTCTTCATCTAACTCCCCAGGTTATTATTCTCAATAGATTTTTTAACTGACAATTTTATTTTCAACTTGTACTGTTCTGGTGGCAAAGCAGTCAGTAAAATATTATATATATATATATATATATATATGTATGTATGTATAAAGCATAAATACATAATGTATATATATATAAAATAATATATAAATACATAAATATACAAAATATTATATTTTAAAAATGCATAAAAATATATAATGTATGTAAATATATTACAAATTATATTTATTTTTCTTTGATTTTTTTTTCAATTAAACATCTATTATCTCTCACTTCCCTACTTCCCACTCCAATGGGATAAAAGAAAAAAAATTCTTTTGTAACAGTTCCCATAGTCCAATTTATCTTTACTGAGGTGTTTTTTGGGGACTTCATGAAAAACTCCAATATTTTTCATAAAAACTGAAAGCCATAAATAACAAGGTGATAGAAAATAGAATGTGGGATAGCTTCCATCTATGCTTATGAAGAAGGTCTAGACTACTAGTTAATATTCTAGTAGTAGACATCTGATTAATCCTCTGGTACAATTTATCTTTCCTCACTTAACACCCTAGTGTCACTAAGCAAAAAAGTAATGACTCCTCCTCCACCATAGTTGCTGGCAGGGTTCAGCTAGATAATAATGGCAAGGTATACCAGCTGTTGTTGCTTCTGCCTCTCCTCCCCAAAGTGAAGGTGCCAAATTAAAGCATGTTTATTCTAGTTTTTCTTTTTTTAAGTATATGTCCTAAAACTATTTGCTCCTTTGAAATGTATTAACTTTCCTTGGCCCTTCTCTGTTTCCTTGAGAGCCATTCATTCCCGTAACCTCTGAGAGAAGACATATCTTAGGCAGGCAGGGCAAGTCTTTGACTAGAGCCAAATAGTGAATCAAAGGTAATCTTAATTTACTGCAACATGAAGAAACAGGTCAGCAAAGCCTATTCACTAGGAGGTCCCCCTGTTAATTACTCTGACTGCTTTCAGGGAGTTGGCACTATTTCCTACTTTGATATCACATTAATTAAGTTAGTCTACTAATCAATAGACTCAAAGAAATGGCATCCAGGATAAGCCTACTGGAAACTTCGAGCTTTTCTAAGCTACAAAGCCATTTGCCTGAGGAGTTGTTTTTTTATCTGTTTTCAAACTAGCTAAGAAGGGAGAGGGAGGGGAAAAAAAGAATATTTCAGGGACAGAAAGAGGCCACATCCAACCCAATGTTCTGGCTCATTTTCGAGTACATTTTATTTAATCCCACTTTCCTGAATTTTTCACCAGACTCCTCACAGCCTTTTGGAAAGGGCGGTGTGATTATATAACCAGGACCGCGCCTAAAAACAATCCTTTTTAACTCCCAGAATTCCAAAGAGTTTTGCTTTTCCCTGCCTATAGTTTGAGTCTTTCCCTAGGCAATCATGGAGGCCAAAGTATGGAGTCAAATTGTATGCAATGTCAGGAAACTTTTTGTAAGAACCATTTTTAACTTCTCTTTTTGTATATGTTCAACCACTCCAAATCAAAGCATATTTAATCTAACAATTCTGTGGACTCAGAACTTAATTATTTCACAAACTTCAAAAACTTCTTGGAACAAATCATCAACTCAAGTTCATTCTAATAGGGGTTCTTAATCTAGAATCCATGTGTTTAATATTCAGATTGTATTTCAGATTTACCAATTTCCATTGTAAAACTATGTACTTTATTTTACACAGTTATAACACACTATTTTGAGGAGTCCATAGGCTTCACTAGACTGCCAAAGGTATCCATGATACACACACACACACACAAATCAAGGACCTCTACAACAAAAATGTGAAAATACTATGCTGTGATCCCCATTCAGTTCCCACAGACTTCTCTCTGGGTGCAGATGGCTTTCTTCATCACAAGATCATTGGAATTGGCCTGAATCATCTCATTGTTAAGAAGAGCTATATCCATCAGAAGTGATCATCATATAGTATTGTTGTTGAAGTATATAATGATCTCCTGGTTCTGCTCATTTCACTCAGCATCAGTTCATGTAAGTCTCTCCAGGCCTCTTTGTATTCATCCTGTTGGTCATTTCTTATAGAACAATAATATTCCATAACATTCATATACCACAATTTATTCAGACATTCTCCATTGATGAGCATCCATTCAGTTTCCAGTTTCTGGCCACTACAAAAAGGGCTGCCACAAACATTTTTGCACATACGCATCCCTTTCCCTCCTTTAAGATCTCGCTGGAATAAAAGCCCAGTAGAAACACTGCTGGGTCAAAGGGTGTGCACATTTTGATTGCTCTTTGGGCACAGTTCCATATTGCTCTCCATTTTCTCCCCTTTTTCTACAATCTATGTGCTTATCATAATAAAGTTTTAAATACTCAATTTAGGCCTAGATTGCTCATTTAAGATAGAATGAATTTCCAAATCAAGATGTAAGATAGAAGTGGACTAAACTGAGAGATATTTCTACAGGACATTTGTCAGTGTGCTTTCAGAATATACAAGAAGGTTTTCTCCTATAGCACACTGAGCTTAGAAAGAACCAGCTAACATACACAAATGATACCATTTATCCCCATGACAATCACAATACTGACACATATACAATATATCACCCAGCTATAAAGAGATCTTGAAGTGCAATCAATTCCTGGTCTAAGAAGCCATGTGCTGTACAAATATGCTTAACCAAATTACATGGGATAAGTAGACTTTCAGTATAGGTGCTATAATGATGATGATTACCAGGGAGATATTCCTTTGCATGACACATGGAGAAGAGATAGGTTGTAGGAAAAATGGGGCCTGAGTCACAGAATACAGTTTTCCACATATTGTTGATTGCTCTTTTCATTGTAAAAATATATTTCCTACACAAATATATGTGTACACACACACACACACACACACACACACACACACACACACACACACACACTGAATGATGGGGTCATATTCCAGAAGTGAGAAGTAGCAGATTGTCAAAAGAAATTCAGGCTGTGATCTTTCCTACAGGTGAAATATTTTAAGTAATTCTTATGTTTTTGTTTCATCATTTTTGACACTGTTGTTAAAATATATAATCAGAAATATTACTTTTATAGAGAGAGGAAAATGAATAACTGCTTATGAGAAATGAGGCTTCTCTAGTTTATTAAATAAGCAATATTTAATCAACTGTGTTAGGGATTAAGAACTGATTAATTAATTAATATGAGAAAGGTTGTAATATTAATTTCTAATGAGAAGATATCTAAATATATCCCTTTGGATCCCTTCAACTCAGGATGATGAAAATGAATTGAGAAAATGAGCTACTAATAGGTAGAAAGAGGGATGATTATCCAACCTAAATTAACATGTAAGTACTGATTAAGCTTAAGAACATATTATTCTTAAATGTTGTCTCTCTCCATAAAATTTAAGCTCCTTGAAAGCAATACTTCTAAAAAAAATTTAAATCTTCAGCACCTAGTACAGTACATGGCAAATATTGAATGTTTAACAAATGTTTCTTAACTAATTGTTTCAATGATATATTAAAAAGGTACATATATCCTAATAGAAATAGATCATTGCCTTTATACTTAACAAATCATGATATTTATTTCACCCATAAATTATTCAAAGATTTTTGTTTAAATTCAGCTGGCAAATTTCTATGCCCCATTGTGTTAATTGGTTGTTCTTGTAAAGTAATGAGGTGTTGCATTTTTTAAAAAAATTATGAATGGATTAAAAACCCACTATAACTCTTTATTTATAATATTTTAAATAGGCTAGAAGGTTCTTTTTTTCTAGTCTTTTTAGCTAGGCAAATATCAGAGTACACTCAGATAAAAGAAAAAAGGAATGCGTAGGAAAAGAGAATGATCAGCGTTGTGAGGTTTGAGAAAAGGTTAAGGGATTTTTTCATTAAGACAACGCAGGTAATGTTGGAGAGCAGTTTCAGGTGAATTAATTAAGGGGTTACTAACAAGTTGAGAACTTGGGAAACTAGAAGTGTTTATAAGATAATACAAAAAGAGATTTAGAGTTACAAAATAACTTTTGGACAACTCATCAAGTTCTTTCATTTAATTCATTACACATGGGGAGGCTGAGGTCCAAGTTAAAGAACATCTCTATGATCTCTAAAATGACTCAAACCCAGGTCTTATCTTCAAAGGAAGTGGTCATTACACTGTGCCATGCTTCCTCTCTTTATTGTAGTATTTTTGACAGAAATAAAGTATATTAGGAGAGAAAAAAATTATATGAGATCTGCAATATAATTGACAGCCTATGCATGTCTGCTCATCCTTTGCAGTATATTCTGATTCACTAAAAATGAAAAGGGGAAACAGAACTCTTACAAGTGATTGCCTTGGAGATCAGACTATACCACTAATGGGTACCTGCCATAGCCATAAGATACTGTGAAGAGGGGGGAGGGAGTATGCTAGAGTAGATGGGGATTTTCCCAACAGCAACCACACAGTTGTTACATGTCCATATTGCACCCTGAAGGGCTGATGTCTAGCATAGAAGGGAAGAGCTTTGGAGCTCACAGACCCAATGAAGACTAACTGTCATTGGGAAGAAGGGGACAATGCAGCTATATGAGACTATCTCCATGGTTGTTTATAACAGCAAAGGAGGGATGTAGCACATATTTCTGGCATCCTCTTGGTTATATCTCTTCAGGTTTTATCACACTTTTTGTGAGAGAGATGTTATTTTGTTATTCCATGTTATGATGATATTCCATTGGGAATAGTCACCTCCACTTTGGATACTCCAGATCTACTCCAAATATTTCATTTTACAGATAAAGAAACTGAGTCCCAAAGTTGGTAAGTGTCTTAAGTTGTTTAATTTACTACTTTACTAATGAAGTCCTCTAACTATTTGAATTCAGATCCTTTGAGTCTAGAATCAGAACCTTTTCTCCACTCTACCATATTGCCTGTAGTGGCTGTGCTTTTCATTTTATGTCTCTTCATGTGTTTGATAATTCTGATATATCCAGCCAGTTTTCTAAGCATTTCTTATTGTGAGTTGTAGATCTATAGTAGGTCTAGAGTATACTTTCTTCTTTTGAACCTTTGGAAAGACTCCAAATGTAGCTGAAATGCTGGATTTGTGTGGTAATTATTGGGGGTAATGATTTCCAATCTTATGTGTACATGTGAAGAAAATGAAAAGCAAATAGCTAGAGAAATGGACCATAAAATCTTGTTTAAAAGAATCAGGATTATTTTACTTGAAAAAGAAAGCCAAGAGTAACTTATTAATGATAATTATTATGTGGATAATGACCTATGCTTCTACAATTCTAAGACCTGACCCAGATGACAAGGATTTCAATCAAAGGCTTTCAGTTAGCTATCAATAAGAATTTCCTTGCAGTGAAGAATAATAATAAATTGTCATGATGCAGTAGAAAGAGCAGTGGACTTGATTTTTAAGTTTTGCTTGCCTACTATTAGCTGCAGGACTTTCAGAAATCACAAGAATTATATTATTTCCTCAACTCTAAAAATGAGATAATAAGTACTTATGCTTAATTCTTATACTATATATTTATCAGGTTTGCCCTAAGGATCAGAAAGTGAGAATAGCATAGTGGATAGAGGGCTAGACTTGGATTCAGGAAGACTTAGGTTCACTATACCTAAGTTTTCTGATATTGATTCTGGTCCCACAAAATGCAAAGAAATTTGTAGGAACCAAAGCAAGAAACTTCTTAATTTCACTGTGCATTGGTGGTTGAGCCAGATATAGTCTGGTTATTCCATTACTCTCCTGTTTACTCTTGGACCTTTATTCTGATAGCATCCATGTGAAAGTTAGAAAAATACAGAGATTTACTTGACCCTTGCACAAGAATAGCAGTTGTGGCTGGGAAGTCATTCAACCTTTGTACTTAATTACTTATTGAATCAATAGCATCTTGCTACATTCCTTCTGCTGACTGTGTCCTCAATCTGATTCCTGGTCAATGGCAAAAAAAAGGCCCAATGTACACCAAAATATTTGTAGTAACACTTTGTGTGGTAACCAAGGACTAGCAGCCAAAGTACATGAACATAAGAGAATACCACTATACTCTAAGAAATGGTGACAAAGAAAAGTAGAAGGATGTATGAGCTAATGCCAATGAAAGTTAGGAAAGTAATATATCCAATGGAAATGTTAGTATATAGGAAGAAAAACTAGAAAAATATTGAACCTGCATGGTATGAAATTATAATTATCCAGTTTGGCCTGAAGTAAGAGATTTGAGAAGCTACCTCCCTCTTTTTTTTTCACAGAGGAAAATTCTGGTTATACAACATTGCAAATAATGTTGGACTGGATAGATTAATTGGTTAGTTTTGCCAAATGTGTTATTTTCTTTCTTTCCTTTT
This sequence comes from Antechinus flavipes, assembly GCF_016432865.1. Lineage (NCBI taxonomy): Eukaryota > Metazoa > Chordata > Mammalia > Dasyuromorphia > Dasyuridae > Antechinus > Antechinus flavipes. The sequence goes on along the minus strand of NC_067398.1, from coordinate 152,546,014 downwards.
AAAATCTGGGATGGTTCTTGAGAGGGAGAAGAGAAGAAACATTGGTAAATAAAGGTGATTTTTAAAATTAAAGCTTTTTAATTTTCAAAAGATATACACTGATAATTTTTCAACATTAACCCCTGCAAAACCTTGTGTTCCAATATTTCCCCCTCTTCCTTCTACTCTCTCTTCTACATAGCAAGTAATCTAACATATGTTAAACATAGTAAAAATATATGTTAAATCCAATATATGCATACATATTTATACAATTATCTTGCTGCACAAGAAAAATCAGATCAAAAAGGAAAAAAAATGAGAAAAAAATAAAATGTAAGCAAATAACAACAAAAATAATGAAAACACTATGTTGTGATCCACAATCAATTGCCACAGTTCTTTCTTTGGGTGTAGATGGCTCTCTTCATCACAAGATCATTGGAATTGGCCTGAATCATCTTATTGTTGAAAAGAGTCATGCCCAAAAGAACTGGAAAATATAATATTGATGTTGCTGTGTACAATGATCTCCTGGTTCTGCTCATCTCACTCAGCATCAGTTCATGTAAGTCCCTCCAGGCCTCTCTGAAATCATCCTGCTGATCATTTTTATAGAACAATAATATTCCCTAACATTCATCTACCATAACTTATTCAGCCATTCTCCAACTGAAGGTCATCCACTTAGTTTCCAGTTTGTTGCCACTACAAGAAGGGCTGTCACAAACATTTTTGCACATGTGGGTCCCTTCCCCTCAATAAAAATGATTTAAAAAATAAATTTTTAACTATAATTTATTCATTTTAACCATTTTTTTAAATTGAGTTACAAATTCTTACTCTCGCTGACCTCTCCCCCACCCATTGTGAAGGCAAGCAATATGATACCTTTCTCTTTTGACATCTTTCTCCTAGTATTGACATTTGCTAACTTCTTGACCCTGGGCATTTCATTTAACCTCTGCCTGCCTCAATTTACTAAACTGTAAAATGGGGATAATAATAGTGCTACCACTAAGGGTTGTTATGAAGATGAAATGAGAAAATATTTGCAAAGTACTTAGAACGGTGCCTGTTAATACTGAACTCCTTTCCAGCCGCCCCCATCCTCTATTTCCCTTCTCAGTATATATTGGGTGCTCTTGCGATTGCCTGATCTTTCCACTAAGAATAACCCATACACTCACTTTAGGACCTCACTTATGTCTTCCTCTGATGTCTCATCATGATTCAAGAAGTTACCTGGATCAAATAATAATGTCAGATATCAAAGATCCCACTATTATGGAAAGATTCAGAATTGGACTTTGGCTCAAGTACTAGCCAAGTTAAATGTAGATATGCTCAATATCAAGATAAGAGTGATAAATGATCCCTTATGCCAGTAAAATCTTTCTCTTCCCTAACTCTTAATTTCATAATAGGGCTTTTCAACATACCTATTGATACTTCCTCAAACACCCTTAACTCATATATTCCCCTGAATTTGCTTCCACTCCCCCCTTCAGATATATATATATATATATATATATATATATATATATATATATATATATATATATATATATATATAGTGACACACAAGGGTCAAAGCCTTGATCTTGTCATCAATCATAAAGGCACCAATTTGATGTTCATGAATTTAAAATTCTTTTTTCTGCTCTCAACCTGTCACCATTTTACCTCCCCTTTGCTTTGCAACCTGAAACTCTCTTCATCCTACAATTTCTCCACTTCTCTATCCCTTACATTCTCCTCCCATCATCTTGACCCCCTAAGCAAACTGCTTCAACTTCCCATTATCCTCTTCTCTTTTGTCTCCTTGTCCTGTTGATGAGTTTGCCCTGCCAAAACTCAGCCTTGGATGATTTTCAAAATCCACTGCCTTTGGTTCTATTCACTTGTTTGCTAAATGAAGTTGGGTAAAATTACAAAATCATGCTGACTCAGTCTACCACAAATTGGAGTTACATAATCTCAACTGGGTCCTTAATAAAGAAAGGAAATCCATTTACACCTCTAATTGATTTACTCTTGCACTTATAGAAGTTTTTCTGAATTTTTTTAATCCCTCTTCAAATCTATGATTCCCTCTCTTCCCACTCTCAGCAAAAATATTTTGCTTCATATTTTACTGAAAAAATTAAAGTCATTTACTGAAAGCCCCTTATTCTCTTTTCCTCTATCTCATATCATTTAGATGCTTTTTACCACTATCTTATCTTTCATCCCATGAAGATGATTCTTATCCTTTCCTAAATTAAAGACCTTTATCTGCCAAAGTGATTCCATTCCATCCCATTTTCTCCAGAACACTGCCCTCTCTGTCATCTCCACTCTCACTAATCCTAAATCTTTTCCAGTTTACTGGTGGCTTCCCTACTATCTACAAGTATTTGATGTTTCTCCATTTGCAAAAAACAAAAACAAAACAAAAAACTCTCATTGTTCTATTAATATGCACTACACATCATCCCATTTCTCCTTTTCCCTTTTCCTTCATCCTTGAGAATACTAACTACATTAGGTGCCTCCACATCCTTTTCTCTCACTTTCTACTTAACTCATAGGCATCATTCATCTGAAACTGCTCTCTCCAAAGTTGCCAGTGATCTCTTAACTGAGAAATTAATAGCTTTTTTCTCAGTCTTCAATCTTCTTGACTTCTCTGCAAGCCACCGATATTGTTGATCATCTCCTCCTAATACTTTCCTCTTTTAGGTTTTTGTGACAACACTCTTTCCTAAGTTTCTTTCTACACATTAAAGCATTTTTAAAGTCTCCTTTGATGAATTTTCAGCCAGATTATACTAACAATAAGTGTTACATAGTACTTTTTCCTTCTCCTCCCCTCCCCTCCCCTTATTTCCTCCTTATCTCCCCTCCTTGCCCCCTCCCCCCTTCTTCCCGTTCTCCTCTCCCTTCTTCCCGTTCTCTTCTCCTCTCCTCTCCTCTCCTCTCCTCTCCCTCTCCTCTCCTCTCCTCTCCTCTCTTCTCCTCTCCTCTCCTCTTTTCTCCTCTCCTCTCCTCTCCTCTCCTCTCCTCTCCTTCCTTCTCCATGTCTTTTTTCCCCTTCACTCATACACAGAGAATAAATACACATACACACGCACACACACACACACACACACACGCACACGCACACATTTCGTAATCTCATCAACTACAAATTCAATTGTCTCTTTATCCAGCTCTATACAGTTTCTTACCATACAAACTCCCATCTTGCTTATTAAATACTTTAAACTAGATATCTCATAGACATCTTAAATTCAAAATGTCTAAAACTGACTTTATTATATTTCCCTGCAAACTTTCTCCCATTCTGAACTTCCCTACTATTATTGAGGATACACTATGTTCCCAGATACCCAGATTTGAAACCTAGACATTAATCTCCATTCCACACTCTCTCTCACCCTTCATATCCAATCTGTCACTATCTGCATTACCGGTTTTACTTTTGTAACATTTCTCATATATTCCCTCTTCTCTCCTCTGACCCTATCAACATGCTGACCCATAAGCAGACCCTTAAGATAGCAAGCTTATGGGTCTAACAGCCTCAATTCTCTCTTCACCCCAGCTTCTCCTTCATTCAGCTGTCAAGTTAATCTGTCTAAAGTTCAAGTCTAACCAAATTATCTTCCTTCAAATCAAGACAATGGCACTCTCCGTTTAGAGATGAGATAACTGAAGCCAAGAAAGTTTAGTGGTGATCATGCAAATGTATGCCCTACTTGGAATTTGAAACCACATCCTCTGACTCCAAAATCAGTCCTATTTCTATTACCTCCTGTTCTCTGGGTAGAGAGATAAAGTAGATAAAGAGCCAGCCCTGTAGTCAGGGCTGAATTTAAATCTGACCTCAGACACTTGTTAGGTATATGACCCTGAACAAATCACTTAACCCTGTTTGCCTCAGTTTCTTCATCTGTAAAATTAGCTAAAGAAGGAATGGCGAACTACTCCAGTATCTTTCCCAAGAAAACCCAATTAGGGTTATGAAGAGTTAGATATCAACTAAACAATAACAACAAAATTTTCTGATGGAACACTAGGGAGAAAAGACTCATATACTAAATCTGTAAACTTATAATCATAGAATAGTAGCACTAGAAAGGATCTTAATGAAAATCTAGTCCAGTTTCTCCCTTTACAGTAGGGAAAACTCAAACCCAGAAAGATTGTAACTCACAACTCTCAGATTCTATGATTGGTGAAAGCTTGCATGTAGTTTATCCAAAGGTGGTATAATACTCCTCAAGGTCACTAATATTTTATTCTAATTTGTGTGGTGAGTTATAAAACTGAAATTTATGAATTCTCTAAAGCAGAAAATGGTTTCTGCTCAAACACAAAACCTACTCTCCCCACCGCTTCTCCAAAATGAAGATATGAAATATCAATTAGTGTTAAAAATCATTGGACTGGATTTTAAAGGTTTTATGCCATGAAATGAATGGTCTATCAAGGATTTTCATTTTCTTTCTCCTCTTGCCTCTCAACAATTTTCTTCCCTGCACATTTTTCATTCATGTAATCAATGTTTTCTCCTTTTAAGACCTCTCTTATATTATCTAGTTTTTCTACCTCTTCGTATAGGTTGACTTAAATTGCATCCAGATACTTGTACATGCAGCAATGGCACTGATATATTGTAAAGTAAAATCCTTCAGGGAGTCATTGTTTAAACTTGAATATGTGACTTGGAAAAAAATTACTATATGAAGATTTATGCCAGGACAAACAATTTCCTTTTCCTGTAGGATAAATCAATGCTATCTGGCCAGTAGGCACACACACACACACACACACACACACACACACACACACACAGAGGCAGCATCTCATAAACCTAGTCAACTGAATTTATAGTTTATATAGTTTATAATGATATTGCTATTTAGGAAATCAACATATTAGTACACTGATGTCGTTAAGCAAAGAAAGCAAATCATTGACTTTTTTTAAGCCCCTAGGGTAACTGGGATATTGCTGTAGAAAGCTTTTTAGGGTATAAATATTCCCATCAATGTTCTCATTTATACATGCCATAAAGTGTGTTTGGAATTGCCCAGATGACAAGAAGGAAAGGGGCAAGAAGTGCTGAGTCAGAGCTTTTCTCAAGGACAAGGCAACAGGAAAGAAAAATGATTCAGCTCAGGATTGGGTGTCCTTGGCAGAGCTAAGTGAAGTTTCTGTCTTTTGTAGCCAAACAAAGTTTCTTTCAGTTTTTCTTTTTAAAGGGAGGCTGAATATCATAATCCTTGAACACTGCTTCTTGTATAATAAAGGCAGTCTGTTCTACACATTTTCATACTCACCAGAGAAATGGAAATGTGGGTACATTTTAATTATTCCAAAGCATGGCACACCAGATGGACACTAAGAGCAGTCTCTATCCATTAGGTAAACAATACTTTCCAATTTCTTTGTTACTCCTGAGGTGACAGAATGGAGGGTGCAGAAGCCTTGAAAATAAATGTTTTAATTCTTTTCCTTTAGATTTTGAATTGTCACAAAAATGGCTCGATCTAAAATGAACCCAGGTTAACACAAATTGACTACAGGGGGTCTGGCATCACATTTCCCCTTTTGTTTAATGATGGCAAAAATGGAGCTTCTGAAACTTGAGAAACTAAAGTGAAAGAGACAACCTTTGCAATGCAACAAAAGCATAAATGCCTGTCTTTATTCAAAGAGCATTGTATTATTTCTGCACTTTCCTAACCCTATCCCAAACCAACCCAAGTAATATTCATACCATCATGGATCTAGAGGCAAAATGGCCCTCAGAAGCATCTGCAAGAAATAGAGAGAAAGACAGAGGGAGAGAAACAGAAAAACAGAGAGATAAAGAGAGACAGAGGGAAAGTGAGAGAGACAGAGAGACAGACACAGTGACAGACAGAGACAGAGTGACTGAGAGAGCAACAGAGAGACAGAGACAGACGGAGAGAGGGAATGAGAAAGACAGAGACAGACAGAGAGGCAAACAGAGTGACTGACAGAGAGAGAGAGAGAGAGAAAGAGAGAGAGAAAGACAGAAAGAGAGACAGACAGAGAGAGAGAGAGACAGAAAAAGAGACAGAGAGAGAGAGAGAGAGAGAGAGAGAGAGAGAGAGAGAGGCAGAGGCACAGTGATAGAGGGACAGAGAAAGAGAGTGACAGAGAGAGACAGAGAGATAGTAACAGAGAGACAGACAGAGGGAAAGAAAAACACAGAGAATCAGAGAGATAGAGACACACAGAGAGGGAAATAAAGATACACCACAAAAAAGAGAAACTAAGATAGAAAAAGACAAAGAGACAGTGACAACTTGAAAATTTGAGTTTAGAAGCTCAGAAATTTGGAGATAGGAGAAACCTTAAAGATTATTTATTCCAAATCCTTTATTTTACAAGTGAAGAAACTGAGACCCACAATGAAATGTCTTGCTTAGATTTCACAAGAAATAGAACAGAGCTGGAATTCAAACCTAGGTCCTCTGACTTCAGTCCAGTACAAAGTTTGAGACACTTCATTACTCTGTGGTTATTTAAAGGCACTTAAGATAGGCAAAAAGAACTAGAATTGTTTGTCCTTCATTTTCAGAGGTTAATGACATCATGATTTGGGGGTCAGAATGGGTAATATTTTGATGCTTGTATAAATTGGTTTTAAGTGAGGCAGTTTCACAAAGTCATCAGCCTCAGTCTTTCTTCCAGTCACCAAAGTCCATTTGCAGGACAAAGTCAAGAGGATTGGTGATGGCTCGGGATCTAGTGATTGGCATTGGCATCTGAGAGCTGACCAAGCTCTAAGTGCCCCACAGCACCTGTTTCAGCCACTTTCGTGATCATTGGAAGAAATTATTCTCATCTGTTCCTTCCAGTGGGCAGAGTCTTCACATGCTTGGGGTAGAATTCCTCCTAAATCACTGATAGATATGAGCCTTTTGGTCACCCTCACCATGTTTTATTCTTCTGCCAAGATAGTCTTACCGGATATGGCTGGTGGGTATGCTACAGCTTCTTCGATGCACAGGTGAAAATTGGGTGATAGGTGGACACCAAAGGTGGATGAGAAGCTTTGAAAGGGCTCAGCAGCCCTCATGCCAGAGGAGTTAGTCCTCCATGAATATCCCATACACTTGAAGGTGTCCATACACCTTCACCTTGGACAAGACTAATGACTTCAAAGGCCATATCCCCATTATATTTTTTACCTAAAAAGATGGGTTGGAATAATCAGTGGTTATTTACATTTCTTCCCTGCTCCTGACCTCTACCTCAAGAGAACCTCCTTTTTCTAGAGCTCAGAACCTACTCCTAGTTCAGAGCTCTGATTTTAGGTCTGCAGGATACTGTGCTAAAATAACAATTCACTATGACCCATTTACTTCTTAATTCCCAGCCTCACTATAGTGTGATTGAGGGTTAATTATTTTATTCCCCTTGACACTGAGCATTTTTGAGTTCCTTGTGGCAAAGCGCTATTTAAATTAAAGTGGGGACACAAATACCAGCTTGTCTCTCCCTTTGGAGGCACTTAGCCCCAATGACACCAGTGAGACTACATTTGAGACTTGATAATGAAATTCTCTAAAAAATATTCCTCCATTATGAAGAAAAGGCCAATAACCTTGCCTTTTCAGAAATAGGGAGGGGGAATCAAGATGCTTTTTATAATGAAGATATGTATACGTGCTTACTTAAAAAATATTCAAAGAAACAAAATGGATTTTGTTTGAGAAGAAAAATGACAGGCTTTAAATGGTTAGAGATGTGAAAAGCAGTGACAATAATATTATTAAGTCTTGGTACCTTTTCCCCCTCTGCCACTTCCTTTTATGTTATTGGGATTGCTTATGGGGGATTCTTCCAGGACACCATAAATCAAAGGACAAAATGCATTGTCTCTTCTAGGAATCATCAACTGATAGGCAAGGTTTCCATGGTTATAATGAAAAGCATATTTAAGATAAATAGCCAAATAACTGAGGGAAATAATATTTCTTGAGCATCTTCAATCATCTATTTGGCTTAATTTGGGAAGCCCATTCAAATATGAATTTAGACTGTAGGGAGAAAGACACGATGTACTGGGGGACATAATCAATCAATCAAAAAATCATTTATAAAGTCACTGCAATGTTACATATTGAAAATATAAAAACCAAAATGAAAAATGGATAAAATGAAGCCAGAGGACTCTGTTCAGATGTAGACACCCCATTTTTAAAGAGAACATTGACAATCTGGAAAAAAATTCAATGGGATGCAAACATTAGGAGAGGTTATGCTACTTGAGAATTTTCTAAAGGAGACAGGAATGTTCGAGGTGGAAGAGAAAAGATATGTGTAGGGTTTGCAGTTGGGGAATGAGACATAATGAGTTTCTCAAATATAGGAAGAGTTATCAGTAGAAAGATGTATAATTGTTCTATTTGGATCAAATGGCCAAGCTAGGAACAATGTGCAGAAGTTATAAAGATGGAAATTTAGGTTTGACATGAGGGGCAGCTAAGTGGCAATAGATAGAACACTGCTTCTGAAGTCAAGAGGACCTGAGTTCAAATCCAGTCTCCAACACTTATTAGCTGTGTGACTCTGGACAAGTCAATTACCCCTGATTACCTTAAAACAAGGAAAGTTTGGCATAAATAAAACTTTCCTCAAAATTAAAACTCTCAAAAAATGAAATGGGTTGCTAAGATAGATTCATCTCCAAAGGTGGTTTTCAAACAGAGTCAAGGCAAAAAAATTTGGAAAATGTCATATGTGAATAGATGTATCTTTTGAGGTTCCTTGCTAAGAATGATTCTATGATTCTGATGGAAGCCAAGGTTGGATGCATGAGCCTACAATTCTCTCTCCTGGAATCCAAGCCTTCATTATTAACAGCTTTGGAAACAGCTTTAATTCTATCTTAGGTCACAGTGTTCAAAATGAACTTATTCCTTCCTAAATTTCATATTTCTGCTTAGAATAGTATTTCCTTTCCAATTACTCAATCAATTCAACCACACCTAGGATTCATCCTGAGGTTTTCCTTCTTCTTCTCCTTCCAACCTTTAGCCAAACAGTTCTGAAATCTTATCAGTCTTAGTTCTTCTACACAATCTCACATAGCCACTTTAGTCCACTCATATAGCTTTTACCCTAATTCATATCTTTATCACTTTTTACTTGAGTTACTGGAGGTTCCTGGACTCTCTGCTTTTAATCTCTTCCTCTCTTAGATTCGCCCTCCACCCAGACACAACATTTATATATTTAAAACACAGGACTGATCCTTTCATCTTCCTATTCAAAACTCTTTAGTGATTCCTTAATACTCCTAGGACAAAATATAAACTCTTAAATCTGGCATTTAAAATCTTCCACAATCTTTTCACTTCTTATTCCAATTTTTTTCCACATGACCTCCCCTTTCCATATTTATAGATTTCTGTTCTCTATATATGACATTAAATGCACTGCCTTCTCATCCTTGCCTCACAGAATCCTTAACTTAAAAAAAAATGAAACTCAGATAATAGCTCCTCTGGAAAGACTTTCCTTATTTCTCATATACTCTGCCTCCCTGTGTCTCATCTCTCCGGGTCTCTCTGGGTCTCTCTCTCTGTCTCTGTCTGAATATCTGTCTTTCTCTCTCTCTGTTTCTCTGTCTCTTTCTCCCTCTCCTTAGGTTTTACTTAGGCACACTTTACATAAGAATGAGGACTAGAGACAAGACTTGTACTTTCATCAGCAGAGGTAATTTTGTAAATTCTATGATGCTAAATGACTTTCCAGGAGTCACCCAACAGTATGTATTAGAAATGGGACCTGAACTTAAACCTTTCTTGTAACAAAATCAGCTCTCACTCCAACATATTATGTGCCTTCTCAGCTTTATATATTTTGAAATTGTGAGGTCTCTATTTGTGTTTGTTGAGCGACTCATAGTTAAGTCTACGACTTAATCAATTGGTTCCCTTTGTACTTCTCCTTGAGGAAGCCATTAAAAAAAAAGAGAAAGAAAAAATATATTGTACAGAATGCAGTAAAAATCAGCTTTTCTTTATCTGGAGACAAAACATGTTATAAAAGAACATGCCACAATTAAAGTTTAGAAAGACCAGGAAACTTTTAAGGGTGATATTTGTTGCCAGTTCAGCAGTGATTAGGCAGGGATTAGGGAGACAATTCAGAGGGGATGCTTTCACCATGTTCTAATAGCAACAGAAATCAGAGAAATTAAATAATTCTCTGCAAGGAGATCAATTCTCAAATGTATCGGTGAGCTAGCCAAGGATCCTAATTCTCTTACACATATTTAATTTAAAGTAGCAGAGCCCTCCACTTGTAATAAGTTTATCACCCTTTCTGAGTGGCTCAAAAGTTCTCTGACTTTCCCCATCCCATCTTGTTTCCACCTCCCGTCACCTTTTAGTCTCTCCTTTTAGCAGAGAAAACTATATCTCACATCAGTCTTTTTGCTAATAAGGCATTTCAACAATTCAACAAGTCTTTTTTTGAGTAGACTATAAAGTCTTTGAAGGCAAGAGAGTTTGTTTTTTTATCTTTACATCTCTAGTGTTTATCATGAGACCCTGAACACAATCAGTGTCTTCCGAATTGGAATTGAATTACTGTTGAAGGATAGACTATATGAAACCACTAGGATATAAAAAGTAAGAAAAAAAAGGACCAAAAAAAAGTAAAATGGTAATTGAGTTAAAAATTCACTAGAATTAAGTCTCTTTATTACCAGTTGGCTGAATAAAAAGTTTTAATATAACAAGTGAAATACATTAACATTTCATTCCATGACATTCTTATTTAATTATCCCATGTGCAAAACCAAGAGCAAAAATACTTCCCTATGATCTCACCTACTTATCTGTAAAATAAAGGTCCCTTCTAGTTCTAAGGGTTTATGATTTTCTGATGTACTGTATATGACCCTGAAAACTTTACCTTATTTCACTCGAGTTTCTGTTACTGAAAACTAGGAAAGTAGCATTGGCTTTGGGGTAAGACTACATTTGATGAAAAAGTTGGATTGATTTTTACCAAAGATTCACTGTGATGGAAATTCAGAAGACTAGGTATTTTTGAGCCTTAGGATTTGGAAATTGCCTTTCTCCTCCTCACCATGTAAATCATTCTTGCTTTAAACCTTTACTGTAACATATGACTAAACTTTACCAAGAAATAAACACCCATATGTCATGTGTTAGGAGTATGAGTCCTTTAGAGGCCAGTATTGAGTACTGCATAGTTCAAAACCTTCTGATCCCTCTCCTTATTGAGCCTTGGGTGGCCACTACTTTTTTCCAGTTCTATTTGGTGATGATTCCAATTTGTACCAGTTGAAAGAAGAATTAAGAGTAATGGCAGAAACAGAGATCTGAAATATTTTCTTACTCATAACCTTTTGACCTTCCCCACCACATAGCCTCCAAAGTTGGATTACTCTGCCAACCAATAAGATAATGCCCAAGTACCCTCTAGGATCGCCTAATCCTCACAGAACCAGAACACCAGAACATCCTTTGTAAATGGAATATTTTCTGCAAATGCAAATGCTTTAATTGGTTCAACTCTGCAAGATTGGATCTAATTTGGAGACTACCCACTGAACAATACACCACAGAACAGTACATTAGATTTAGGGTAGGTATAATTAAACTGCCATTCAGTTCCACTATTGTCTCCTTTCCATCCCACCCTTACCACCCACAGAAGGATTGTGTGTACTGACAAAGAAACAGCTGTAGGATATGCCTGTCCCCATCTGTGGACTTCACTTGCACTCAAGTAAAGTGAATTTGGCAAAGGAAAACAAGTTGCTTAATTGAATTAGTATTTTTCTTCTCCCATTTACAGAAAACAATGGCTTAAAAATCCCTACCAGGTTTTTTTTTCCCCCAAATGAACACTTCTACAAAGAGATTTCAAGTATGACTGCCATATTTTAAAAGTAACCTTTGGTTCTCTAATGAAAGCTGTTATTTGAACACTATTCAAAAGTGATATGGAATAGGGAGGGTGGGGAGAACTACTTGTATCACTTGAATAAGAGAAGAATAGGTAATATCTCACCAGAACTGTTCGTATCTGCTGTTTACTCTACATAAAAGTGAAAAATGAAACTGAGGCTTTTTTTCCTGCAAACTAGGTCCCCAGGGCTTTTTCTGATTTTGAAGACTTTATACTTGTCTTTTTTTTTTTTTTTGATGAAATGAATACTCAAGGACTTACCTACCACTTGGTATAACTGATAAAAATACTATACCTGGAGATAGAAAACCTCAGCTCTTCTGTGCCAGCAACTAGGAAGTCATGTAACTTTTTAAAACTTTGGTAATTATGTTACTTGTAAAGTGAAGGGAATCTGAGAGTCCCTGCCAACTTTAAAACTTAATGATTTAAATATATTATTCCCCCTTGACCTCCCACATTGGAGACTGGAGATTTCTAGGAGTTGGAGTTCACATAGCTCATAGTTAATTGATGTTGTTACCTTGATGACCTTATCAATTCCATGCATTCAGTTGAATCTCTATGATTAACAATTCCATAATCTAGATATTCAATCTCCTGAATCCCATTTTACCATATGAACAACTTCCAAAAGCACAATTCCCCCTGGATATTTCACAAGTATCTCAAACATGTTCTCGCCAAACTCATTATATTTCACCAAACAAACACATACCACCTCATTTTCCTTCATAAGGGCACCTTCTAGACACTCAGGTTCACCATCATGGAGTTATCACTGATTCGTTCCTCTTCTCAAAATCCAAATCACTTGGTTGTCAGTCTTGTTTATCCTGTCTCCATAACCTCTCTGACAGCTGTCTCCTTTTTTTTCATATGAATTCTATCCTACTTTAGATTCTCAAGTGTGGACATCTTGTCCACACTCCTTCCATAATCAACTCATAGATCTCCCTGCCTTCACTTTCTCCAGCTGTTCTGCATACAGCTATCAGACTGGTACAATATGACCATGTCAGCTCTCTATACAAACTCATCTAGCATAACATACAAACTCCTTAACCTGATATTTTAAATCCTCTACAAGCTAATTTCATGTTATAGTCCTTTATGAACTCTTCACTCCAGGCTTGCTGTTCCTGTTATACATTCTATTCCCCTCCTTTGCATGGGTGGTGGTCTTAATCTGGAATGTATAACTCCCTCACTTGTGTTTCCTAGAATCCCTAGCTTCTTTCAAAGCAAAGTGCAGGTACCACCTCTTATAGAAGGAATTTTTTTGGCTTTCCAACTGTTGAAATTTTGTGTTAACTTAATTGTATTTTTTTTTTGCCTTTGAATCCTCAGTATCTAATATAGAGCCTTGTCTGAAGCATGTATTCATTAAATTAGCACAACACGGCATACAGTAAGTGCTTAATAAATGTTTATTAATTGACTGGCTGAATTATCAAGTAGCTATTTGGAACAATACAATTTCATATTCCACATTTTGGAAATAGCTTTGGCGGGAAGTTTAAAATTTCTTAGAACTTTCCTGATATTAATTAGTTCCTTTGTGGAACAAGAAAATTCACCCAAACAGAATCTCAGCAGTATAATAAATCCAGGACAGTTTCATCTCAGTTCAATTTGACAAGAGATGTGTGCCTTTGCCTTTGCATCTCCAGGATCTAGCACAATTGTTGTTATAGCTGTCAATGTACTTGTTGCTCTTGTTGTTTATCCTTCCTACTCAAAAAAGACCATGACATCAGGAAGATGATGCCATAATATGCAAGTGAATTTGGATTGAAATATGGGAAGGGTTTAAGTGTGCAAGGTCACCAGCCTCACTTTTCCCTTCCAATGCCATCTGGGTCCAGTGTTTAACAAATGCCAGGTTTCATAACTTAATATTAAATTTTAAGTTTAATAATAAATGTTACCTAATATAGAATTTTAAGCAAAACAATCATTTAATGTTAAATAAATGACTGATTTTTGCTTTTGTTGTTAAATAAACAATGCTTGATCCTAGGGTTGTGAAGACAAAGAGAAAACAAATGGAACTCTCAATGAATTTACATGCTACACAGGAGAATATATCACTTATATGTACACTAATGCATTCTACTAATGCTCACCAATAAGTCCATTCAAGGTAATTTGTAGAAATTATGAGTACTAACAATCTGGATTATTAGAAAAGGTTTCATAGAGGAGCTGGGACTGGAATTATACTTGGCAGGAAGATTAGAACTCAAATATGCACAGAAGCAGAAGAAGGAACATGGAGTTCTCAGATCAGGTTGGGTAAAAGAGAATATGTAAATGTATGCATAGGGGGCAGCTAGATGGTGCAGTGGATAAAGCCTGATACTAGACCTGAAATCAGGAGGACCTCAGTTCAAATCTGGCCTCAGATACTTAACACTTCCTGGCTGTGTGACCCTGGGAAAGTCATTTAACTACAATTATCTCAGAAAAAAAAAGAAAAAGAAAAAGAAAGAAAATTTCTTTTTTTTTTTTAATTAATTTATACCCATTATTTGGCACATGGGAGGTAGATTAAATTGGATATCACACTCCCTGAACTTGTTAGTCACTCATTTCCAGTTACTTTCCTCCAAACCTGTTAATCAGAACTACAGGCTATTAGAGTACAAGGCTGAATAGTAATAGCATTAACACTGACTGGAATATGCACCACCTAGTTGCCCTTCTATAACATATTCCAGTCAGTGTTGATGCTACTACTATTCTCCTAGAAGTCTATAACATATTTGAGATCTAGAATATGAAAATAGATAAAGAATTACATAGATTCAAGCCTTTGGTTGGATGGACTTTATTCTCTCTATAATAATGTCATAAGAATCATAGAAAAAAAAAATCATTAGCTTCGTTTTTCATCAGGCCATCTGGAATGTTTTTCCCCCAGGGATGTATCAGGAAGCCACAGTCTTTAACCCAGAATGGGTAAAGAGTAGAGGAGATGGTTCACTTGGAGATAGTTCATTGAACTTAGGCCAACATGCCTCTGGCTTATACTGGTCACTTCACAGAGAAATGAGAAATAGGACTCTCTGATTCATCTTCAGCTAATTAGATTCCTGGAAAGGTTGCCAATTAAGCCGTAAGCTGAAGTAACTTGAAACATATTCTGTCTTATAGGAATGATAAACTCATTTAAAATTTATATGAATGCTATTCTAAAAACAACAACAACAAAACCTAAACTAAATATACTTCAATTTTTAGAAGGGCTTGTCTAAACATATGGTAAGATAACTACAGGAAAACTTAAAATGGAACCTAATTAACAAGAACTTTTAATTAATCACAATTTTATAAGCATTTCACTTTTAGGACAAAGAGGAAAACCATAAAGATAGTTTAAAAAAAATAAAACAACCTTTAAAATATTCAACTTCAATTTGAGTTTGGAATTCTTTACTGTCTTTTATACCTTCCTTTTTCCATTAACATCTACAGAAAAGAATTCTGAGTTGAGGTAAAAGAAAGACTGGAGCTTTAGTATTAATCATAATTCCTAAGGTAAGTATGCAAGATAAAATACTTCAGACGATTTTCAACAAAATTAAAACAGTTTGCAGTTTTGTATTCAATTAAGTAGAACATCCAATTCAACTAGAATATTATGTTTTTTATGAAATGAGTAAGAATGATACTATTTACAAAACATTTAGCCATTTAAAGCAGTTTAAAGAACGCTTTGCAAAGCATTCTATTTTGGAAGCATCCTACCTGTGTGACCTGGAACAAGATCTTGTAATATCCATGGACCTTATCTTTAAATTGGTAGAGTTAGGATAGAAGTTTCTTATTGTTATAATTCTATAATGGTATGATCCTAAAATCATCTAAAAGATAGTTAAAGATAAAAATTGAAGAACAGCAGTAAGACTAAAATGGAAAAGATTTGTAATCATTATTATAACAAACTATTGGCTGCATCACAAAAAGAAGCTATACCTATCATATCTGTACCTGAATAACACAATCCTAGATGGGTTCACAGAGACTGTAGAAATGACATTAAAGAGAATAAAAATAGTAAAGGAAGGAGAATTGAATCAAATTTATAAAAAAGGAGATCTATGCTATAGGTAATACAACTATTAGAACAAGAAGGGATTGGTTTAAAAAAAAGATCACTGAAGGAGGAGAAGCTAGAAAATACATAGCTGGGATTGGAAAGCTTCTTAATATTCAAAAGGAGTAATAGAAAGAACATCAATAATTATTGAACTATATGTTTACCTTCCATCTATATTAAATTATTATGTGTCATCTATATAAGAATGTAGACTTCTTAAATGCAGAAGGAAGCAACCAATATTCAAAAATGGACCACATCTTTCATTTCAGTATTGACTAAAATATACTGAAAACATATTATACTGTGATTATTGTTTGGTAATTATGAAAAAGTGTATGATTGGTAGGGGAAAGTGATGCCTTATAGGCTCATTTCCAACAAAGTATATCTCATTCTTACATCAAAATCACTCAAAATTCTTTGAAAGTTATAACAAAAACTAATCATTTAGTGACCTTCTGATCACAGATTTCTTATGAGGCATGGATCAGGGAGATATATGAATGCCAAAGATGTTCAGTGATATGATAAAAAAAAGATCCAGAGAAGACTCCAAATTAAAGGATTTCTTGTAGATGACAAGATTCTCTGGATGTTCCTCTTTTCATGGGCTGTTTGAATCAAATCTCACAATACTGTGATGCCTCCTAGATGAGATCTTTACTTAAAAGAGTTTGGTCTAACCATCTACATTTAAAAGACCAAATGGATGAAAATTTTTTATTATCCTGATTGATCTAATAAACCTACACTTTCCAAAGAGTCTGAAATTCCCTAAGATTGAAATTTCAGATTATGGAAAGTGAACTAGATTGGCTTTTTTTAACTTGAAATTCATTAACATGAAATTTCTTAAAATGGAATCTTTCAGCTTCTTTTGAATTCAAAATCATTATTTATAGAATTCTAAACCCTGTGATAGAACAGTCATCAGGAGTCATCTAGTTCAATGCCCTAGAGAGGATCTGGGATTTGGTTAAGGTCACTGTATAACAGATCCAATATCTGGACTCTTTGCCCCTTCCCCCCATGTTCACTGTGCTCTCCACTGCCTCCTATGATTGTTGTTTTATGTAGAGTCAATTAAGTTTACCTGAAATTTACATTTAGACCTAATTGTTATGTATTTTAGTTAGTTTTAATAAAGGAATTTTAGAAATAATTTTAAAATATCATAGTTATTTAGTTGAGATGTTTATTCTGAGAGCATTAATGGGCACACAAAAAACACTACTTAATTTTAACTTACCCCACAACAGTTACATAATTTAACAAACTACAATGTGCATAATATTTAAATTATATTCAAAAAAGTCCTGTTTTTCAAAACTGCACAAGATTTTTGGGGCATACTATATATAAATATGTTTAATTTCTGGACCATTCCCCTTTTTCTAGTTTTTTTTTTAAATATCTTTCTCCTTTCCACATACTCTATGGTGTACCTACACTGGCCTCCCAGCTGTTATTCACTCAGGGCACGCCATGTAGTGATTTGATATTTTTTCACTGCTTGTTGCCCATATCTGGAATTCTCTTCCTCCTCAATTTTGCTTCCCAGGCTCAGATCAAATCTCATCTTCTATAGAGACAGTTTTCCTAGTCTCCCCTATTTATAGTTAGCATAGTGAATGAAACAGAGTAAATGTTTAATAAATGCTTATTGACTAAGACATCCATGTAGCTATATGTGTAAACATATATACATATAGGTATCTTTGAAGATATAATTCACAATCCATAAGGCCATGTGTTATTTTGTGTTTCCTGAGGCTTTGAAAAGAGAAAGATGGAATTTCCCTTTTTTGTTGTTTATAGCTGTGTTGTGACAAGACTGTATTAACACCTATTATCAAACAATATTCAATAATTACTCCCCTGTGTTTAGTGATGTGTACCAACAACTTGCTAAATAATCCTAGTCATTTATTCATTCAGTGAGAATGCATTAAGTATCTTCAAGGTACCAAACACCATGCTAGATTTGAGATACACAAAACAAAAAAAAATGTCTTTACCGTGAAGGATCTCTAATTCCATAAGGAAGTAATAATATATGGACAGAAAAATTAAAAAAAAAAAACAAAACATACACAAAGTAGTGTCTAGGGACAAGATTTGGAAGTATATGGGGAATAAAAATAGGTGTCCTCTAAGAATTATAAGAGGTCAGACCTGACTTGAGTCTTTTTTTTCTTGGCACACTCAAGATTTGGTCCCTTGTCCTCAGGCTTTTAAGTGGAAGATCCTTCATCATCTTCTTTTGTTTAAGTTATACATGTAAAATTATATTAAACATATTTCTACATCAGTTATGTTATGAAAGAAAATTGAGAACAAAAGGGAAAAACCATGAGAAATTAAATAAAAACAAGTAAAAATATTATGCTTCAATCTTTATCTAGACTATATACTTCTTTCTCTGGACGTGATCAGCATTTTCCATCATAAGTTCCTTGAAATTGTCTTGCATCATCATATTGTTGAGAAGAACTAATTCTATTATAGTTGATCATCATTACACAGTATTGCTGTTACTGCATACAATGTTCTCCCAGTTCAGCTCACTTCATTTAGCATAAGGTTCCTTGAAGTCTTTCCAGGTTTTTCTAAAATCCATCTGCTCACCATTTCTTATAGAACAATAGTATTCCATTATATTTATGCACCATAATTTGTTCAGCTATTTCCTATCAAGAAGCATCTCCTCAATTTCCAATTCTTTACCACTACAAAAAGAGCTGCTATAATTATTTTGGAACATGTGAGTACTTTTCCCTGCCTTATGATCTCTTTGGGATTCAGACCTGGTAGTGATATTGCTGGATCACAGAATATACACAGTTTTGTTGGGTTTTTGGTATGATTCAAATCATTCTAGGTTGGATCAGTTTACAACTCCACCAACAATAAATGCATTAGTGTCCCAATTTCCCCCATCTTCTCCAACATTTTATCATTTTCCTTTTCTATCATATTAGCCAATCTGATAAGTGTGAGGTAGAATGTCTGATCATTGTTTTAACATGTATTCCTCTGTGATTTAGAGCATTTTTTCATATGACTATAGAGAGGTTAAATTTCTTTATCTGAAAACTGCCTGTTCATATTTTTTAAAACTGTTTTTCAATCAGGGAATTAATTATATCCTTATAAATTTTATTCACTTCTCTTTATATTTGAGAAATGAGGCCTTTATCAGAAACACTGGCTATAGAAATTATTTCCAAGCTTTCAGTTTTCCTTCTAATCTTAATTACATTAGTTTTGTTTGTATAAAAAAAGTGTAATCAAAATTGTCCATTTTGCATTTCATGTTTTTTACCTCTTCACTGATCATAAATTCTTCCATTCTTGATAGATTTGAAAGGTAAATTATTCCTTGTTCTCTTAATTTGCTTATGGCATCACCCTTTATATATAAATCATATACCTATTTCTACCTTATTTTGGCTTAGGGCATGAGATGTTGGTCTATGTCCTGCTTTTTTTTAACTTCAGCTGAAGCATAATAGATTCTGCTCCAGTCCCTTACCTTTACTCTTTGTATTTCTTTCTGCTTTAAATGTTTGTTGTAAACAACATATTGTAGAGTTCTGATTTTTGATCACTCTGCCATCTGTTCCATTTTATAGGAGAGTTCATGCCATCCACATTCACAGTTATGCTTACTAACTGTGCATTTCCCTCTATTCATTTTTCTTCCAGTTTGTCCTCTCTCCTTTAAATTTTCCCTCCTCACCAGTGCTTTGCTTCTATCTAGCATCTCCCCCAGTCTGTCCTTTCTTCTATCGGTTTCTGCCCCACCTCCCCTAGTTCATCTCTTTCCCTTCTACTTTCTTATAGGCTAAGATAGATCACTATATTCAACTAATTATGCACATTATTCTCTTTTTGCGCCAAAACCAATGAGAATAAGATTCAAGCAATGCTCACCACCCACTCTCCCATCTTTTCCTCCACTGAAATAGATTGTGCATGTTTCTTTATATAATTTACCTCATTCCAGCTCTTTCTCTTTTTTGACATCCATCTTCTTTCTCATCTTTTAATTTTTTTAAATGTCATTACTTCATATTCACCTTACACCTATACTCTCTGGTTATGGATATTCCTTCTAGCTATACTATTAGTGGTATAATTTTTTAAAATTGCATCTTCCCATATAGTGATACAAACATTTCAGCTTTGTTGAATTCCTTATGTTCCCTTTTTTTTCCCTTTTTAGACTTCTTTTGAATCTTGATATTGGAGATCAAATTTTTCTTCAATTCTGGTCTTCTTTTGAAAGTTAAAATCCTTCCGTTTTATTGAATAGCCATTTCCTTCTTGGAGTATTATGCTTATTTGATGCAGGTAGGTGATCTTTGATTGTAATCTTAGCTCCTTTATCTTCCAGAATATCATGTTCTATATGACCTCTGATCCTTTAATTTTGCAGCTGCTAAATCTTGTGTAATACTGATTGTGGCTCCAAGATACTTGATTTTTTTTTTTTACTATCCTTGACCTGATAGTTCTGAAATGTGGCCATAATTTTCCTTGGAGTTTTTATGTCCTGAAGTGATCAGTGAATTCTTTCCATTTCGATTTTGTCATCTGCTTTCAGGATACCGGGGCAATTTTTCTTCATAATTTCTTGAAAGATGCTGTCCAGATCCTCCTTATGATTATAGCTTTTACAACTCCTTTTTCATTTGGTCAATTTTCTTTTTCAAGCAGTTTTTTTCTTTCTTTCGCCCCCAAGTTATTGACTTTTTTCATAATTCTCTTGTACCATTCTCATTTCTGTTCACATTGTTTCTTCTCCCTCTCTCATATGATTTCTAAACTCCCTTTTGAGTACTTTTATGAGTTCTTTCTGGGGTTAAGACCACTTTCCATTTTTCTTTGGGGTTTTGCTCATGGGGTGTTTGTGCCTTGATTTGTCCCGTTACAATAATAACTTTTTTGGTTAGATTCTTTTTGTTGTTTTTTACTCATCTTTTTTTAAACATTTTTCTTTTCTTCTAAGTTTGGACTTTGTTCCCAAGATGGAAAGGGAACAATTTCAGGCTTCTTTTAGCAGGGCCTGCAGGTGCTCTGTGTGTACCTGGTGCTGCACTGATATTGGTCGAGGGTCACAAGGGACCCTTGTGTCTGGTGCTGCATTGAGTGGATGAAGTAGGTGGTAGGTAGTGCTGCAGGAGTGTGAAAGGAGATTTGTCAACTTACCTGATATTCAGGCAGGTTCTATCCTACTGTCTGATGTGTGCTGAAACTTATTGGAGTATTTCCACATTTCCCTTGGTCTACACTGAAGCATGTGGCTATCTGGCTACTGGAAGCTGTCTCTTTTCCAGGTGCTATACTGAAGCATGTGGTATTGGCCTTTTCCTGTTGCACTGCACTGGGACTCAGGATCTCTGGCTGGTTTTCTGAAATGAAGCTTATTGAGTTGCTGGGATGCTTCCTATCCTGGACTGTACTCATATTTTACCCAAGTGAGGCAGATTTTTTTGTTGATCTTCCAAGGTCTTTGGGCTAAAAGATTGTTTCACCCAATCTTTTTTTGCTGGGTCTGCTGTTCCAGAATTTGTTTTTGGGAGAGTTTTTGCTATCTCTGCTCATTCTTCCATCTTATAATGAACATTCACTCTAATAGGAGAAGGCAACAACTAGTATTTTAGGTATGGGGGACAGTCAGTGAAAAGGGATGGCAATTATTACTAATAATAAAATTATCACGAAATAACAAAATAATGATAATTAAATAATAAATTAAATCAAATTATAAAATTATTATTAAACTTTTGAGAACTGATGTGTCAAAAGACAGAAATTTAAAGAATTTTTATAATAAAGTCTATTATATGGATTATGAGCCAGAAAATAAAACAGAAGAATCAGTTCAATAAGTAACAGGTAAAAAACCCAGTCAGAGTATCCAGGAGGTAGCAAATACAATATAAAGGGTCAAGAAGAATTAGAAGTGAGGAAGGACTATCAGATTTGGCAATTAAGATTTCACTGACAACTTTGAAGAGAGACGTTTCATTTGAATAATAAGAAAGGACAAAAACCAAATTGTAAATGGATGAGGAGAAAGCAGAAAGGAAGTAGAGCTAGCAAGGGTAGATAACTTTTTTTTCAAAGAGTTTGGTTGCTAAAGGGACAAAAAATTTGGATTGTACCTTAAAGGGATGGTGGGGTCTATAGAGAAGAGGGAATCACCAAAATAGGTAGTTGGACAGGGAAAGGTCAAGTGACTTGTTTTTAGTAATCTCTCTTTGACAGTGGTGTAGAGTAAAGCTTATGAAACTCTAGCTCCTAATTCCATATGGGGTTGTGTAATTGAATGTGAGGGTCAAATAAATTGGTAACGGTAGAAAATTTCTGAACAGTGACCAAAATTAATTCAAAATCAAACATATAACGGATCTGAGGTATTTCTGATAGTGCTTGCTCATTGCATCACAAGACTTCCCTGCAGTTTTGGTTCTAAGCACATATGTGTACTTCACACTGCTCACACATGCCAGAAATATCTTGACTTAGATCTGAGATGGGATGGAATGAAATTTTCTCTTGTGAAAAGGAGTCAAAAGTGGAAAAAGTTTAAGAAACCTGATGTCGAAGATACTTTAAAGAGGGGAGAATATGAATGCAGAGAAACTAAAAGGAAAACTAATATATGTAAGAGGTAATAAGATCAGAAGTAGATTGTGATTAAAGAGATTACAGATATAGATATATTGTGAAAGTGGAATCAATAAGATTATCCTAATCTCTGTGAGATTCTATACTAAAATTTGGTGTTGATGTTTAAAATTTATTTATTTACTT
This sequence comes from Antechinus flavipes, assembly GCF_016432865.1. Classification (NCBI taxonomy): domain Eukaryota; kingdom Metazoa; phylum Chordata; class Mammalia; order Dasyuromorphia; family Dasyuridae; genus Antechinus; species Antechinus flavipes. Next base: position 152,523,123 of record NC_067398.1, on the reverse strand, counting down.
AAAAAAAGAGTTATAATTTGAATCAAAATGTTTGATTTTTGTAATTTCCCTTTGACATTAAAAACAAAACAGTCATTGGGTTTAGGACTTTCTTTTTGTCTGGAAATTAAAACCAGCTCTATAAAATATGGAGAGGGGATGTATTTTTTTTTAGTATCAAATCTATAAATGTGGAATCAAAGAAAATGTCTAAGAGGCATTTTCCAACAATAAAATATTGTTTGGTTTCCAACCTTCATCCCTTTTCTCTTTCCAGATTGAGAGAATAGATATTACCCACCAACAATTAGTTAAGAGACATTTATTCAAAAAGGCAAAACAAACAGAGATTTACATACATGTTTTGATGTTATTACAGAAGGCAGAATTATATACAATTAGAAAAATAACTTCCCATATTTCAAAATTTTATCATCTATTTTTCCTTGTTTCATATACCCTCATTCCTAGGTCAATATTTTAGCTTCCCCTCTAATCATATGACTTCCTAGTTAGAGATACTCAGAGATGCACTCACAATTATACATAATTTCATTGAGTCCATACAAATACAGAGTAAAGTCATATGACATGTTCTTCTTCATAAAATAGTTTTGAGTAAGCATTGCACATGGTTGAGTCTCTAAACTACCCCTTATTTGGAAAGAATTGTTAAAGTGAGAATTGTCTTTTTCCTATAAATCAACTTATTCCTCCAAATCACCACCATTTCCCCCCCAATTAAGTGTCATATTAGAGACTATGACTAATTGCTTCATTAAACTTAGTTCATTAAACTCACCCAGTGTAAAGCATCAGGTTACTGTGCTGAGAAAACTGGAGTATTCTAATTAAAGATTCCCACTGACAAGAACAGAAAGAAGAGGTATATAATGGGGTGATTGAATAATATAATCAAGTTAACAAAACAAGAAAAAAAAGGCCCAGTGAATGAAAAGGCAACAACAATGGAAATCTCCTCCCTGAGATGATCATGAAGAAAAAACTAACAAGAAGGCATCTTAAAACACATGTCAGCTATGTAGACTTTTCACTGTATGTGCCTCCTAAACTGGGTTAAGATGCATCTACTCCATTCCAAAATAGTCAATTATGTAAATCTGGGCTCTCATCAAAGCATGTGACAAAGGCAACATGAGAGTGAACAGATGGAGGAACCCCTTGAGAAAGATGGTGTAAAGAAAATCTCCCCATGCAGAAAGGGCTCCTTTCATTTAAAAAAGTGATCCAGGCTTCACTCTAGGACAATTTTCACATTGTGAGAAGCTAAATAATATAATAGATAAAATACAAATTCACAGTAATAATGAGTTGAGTCTATAAGGATATTTCATTTTCCAAAAATGTGCCCAGACAATGCTGCTAATGATTTCATTTGGCTGATAGTTTTGGAGAAAGGAAAAATAGTTGCAGTGGGCCAGAATCTACCAACCAAGTGCATCTCTAAATAGTTTTCATTCACTTCACATCCCTTATCCTAGGGCCAGTCACTTTAACCAATTGCGTTATGGGATACCAGTACAGTTTTCATTCAGAAGAGACTTTTTATTCTATTGCTGGAATTCCCACCATCAGCAGGAAAGATGCACCCATTTCCCTTACTTTCTCTATCTCTTTAGGTCACAGTAACTGAATGGCAGTAATAAAAGTACTTACAGGCATTTTACTTTTGACAGATGTTAGAATCTAAATATAGAATAAGAAGCCTCAGTATTTAAGGGTTAATTGCTTTCTCTAACCTATCAATATGAGCTATCAAAGGACAAATGAATTTACCTTTTCAGGAGGGAATTCAGAGTAGAGTGTGGTATAGAAGAGAGGTTATCAATTTCTCAACACAGCAATTTTTCAAGTACTCAGAAAAATAAAAATAAAAAATCATTGGTTCTAAAGCTAGAATGAACTTTAGAGATTATTTGTCCAATCCCTTAATTTTATATATTAAGAAAGAGAAAGCAAGTGAAAAGTGGAATTAGTCTCTTCTACTCTAGTTTCCAAAGTGATATACCTAACATCCAAGTCTGAGCACTCCACTCTCAACCCCTCCCCAATCTCCCCCCCCCCCAAAGCACAAAAAATCTTTGATGACTTCCTATTGGAGTTTACAACCAAATAGAAACTCCTGTATGACATTTAAAGCCATTAGCATTCTGCTTCCAATCTACCTTTCTAGGATTATTACACATGACATGGCAATCTTTGTCCACATTGACACATATGTGCTCCATGTCTGGAATGTCTTTTCTCTTCATTTTCTCTTAGAATCCCTTGAAAGGTTAATTCAAATGATATTGTTGCTCATCTCTACCCACCATCCTTGGAAATCCTTTGCCTCCTTGAAATACCATTTATTTATTTTGTATTTGATTAGATAGATAGATAGCATATAAAATCTAAAAACACATGTATATATATGCATGCATATCCACATATACATGCATGTATATCATGTGTGCATATGTATGTTCTTTCCCTCTAATATAGAATATGAGCTAATGGAAAATAGGTATTATTTCTTATTCATTTTTGTGTCCTCCGCAGCAGGCGTCACATATAGTACATCATATTTAACAAAATTTTAATTGGTTGATTAGCTGATTAACTGTCTTGGAATTCCATCCCACCTCCCCTAGTTTCAGAGGCAGGGTTCATTACATGATCCCTACTTCCTCCTCAGATCCCAAGCTGGGAGAGAGGGGGAAAATAATGAAGTAGCTTCCTAGACCAGGGAGCATTTTTGGTAACTGCTGGGAGGTAAGTATATTCCTGAGAAGTCAAAGTTGAGGATCAGTGAGAACACTATGGCACAATGGTATGAACATTCAGGGATGCAGAAGGGTTTTATAGAGATAAAAGAAAGATGAAAGATCATGAAAACATAGATGGAGAGTGAATAACAATGAGATCTCCAAAGGATTTTTGGGAGAAGAGAGAAGTAACATTTTGCTTGAATATTTGGAATTGGGAAGAAGCATAAGATAAGGGATAATAAGATACTCCTAATGTTAGGATTCTGAATTCAAGTTTGGCATCTGATCTTTATTGCCTGTTTTATAGTGGGCAGGTCACATTGCAATTATAAATATTCCAAGGTGACAAACATTCCCAAAATATCTACCATCAAGTTCACTCATCAGAAACATTTAGCAACAGAAAGAAAAACAAAAACAAAAACAAAACTCTAAACTAAGGCCCAATTAACAAAATACTTCACAGCTTAAAATTGCATGAGAAAACAACCCCCCCCCAAAAAAAAAAACTCTTCCTCTTTGATAGTCTTTTTTATATTGCTTTTTCCCCCAGTCTTTTTCTGCTTCCCTTGGGATCTACTTCATCTCTGTGGCCAAACTAAGATGCCCTGATTCCGCTGCCCTCTCCCTTTCTCCCCCTTTTCTAACCACAGTAATTTTCCCAAGAGCCAAACCCCCTACCTAAAGAATAATTTATGACAGCTCACATTTTAAAATAAAATGGTTTGGGGAAAGAAGAAGGGAGGGAAGCCTGGGAGGTCAGAAGTTTATTCCTGAGAACGGTATGTTGGCGGTTGTCTCTTCGAGGCTGACCCACAGGGATTATCACATTATGTGGAGTGTCTGTGCCAAACCTAGGAACAATGCCATTCAGCCTCTTCGTGTACTCAGTGGCGCAGGCAGAAGTGAGTTCTTCATGCTCTGAGTACCCTGGCATTCCTGAAGGCTTGTTTTTCCCCAGTGGGAGATTTATTGAAAAAGCAAGCAGTTCATTTACCTCAGTGAAGAGACACATATTGGTGTGTGGAATGATCCTGGAGCTCATCAGGAGGTTCAGTTGAAGACAATAACCAATATATTCATTGATTTAGATACCACAGAGAATAGTTACCATATTGGAGAAGAAATAATAATTGAGTTAGCTAGTTCCCAAAAGGAAAAAAAATACAAGAAAGAAGACATTAGTATAAATCCATATCTATACTCAAATGCTAATATAACAAGCAAGAAGAAATACTAGTTAGAAGTGGTACATTTGTCTTCATAATGACCATGAAAACTGTAATATAGCCTTGATGATTATATTTATTTGAAAAAAATCTAATGTAGATAAAAGGTATAGGAAAAGGGTAGTATTGAACTTTAAGAAAGAGTACTTCTGTGAGAAAATGTGGGAACCAGAGAAGTGAAGAAGAGTGAATGACACTGAATAAAGATCAATGAAGGGAGAAACAAAAATAATTTTGTTTCTAGGGCTTAACTATAGATAAATAGAATAGAATAGAATAGGGAAATATATGAGGCATTTGGGAATCATATTAGCACACTGGAACAAAGGAATGATGAAGGAATGGTGGAAAAATCAGGAGATGGAGTGTTTGGTGTAAGGAAATTAATCTCACTCTATCATAAAGTATATAGATGGGAGTATGGAAACCAAATAAAATGTAAGGAGGCTGGAAAGATAGAAATCTTTAAAAGATTTTAAAATTCAGATGATTTTGTATTTGATCCTGAGGTAATAATGAGCAATTGCAGCCCACTGAATTGGGAAGAGGAGGTTAAGATGTTTAAACCTGAACTTTAGGAATATTTATTTGACAGCAAATTGGAGAATGAGCTCAAGTGGGAAGGGACTTGAATCAAACAAATCTAGTAGTGCACTATTATAATAGTCCTGGCATGAAGTAATAAGAGCATATACAAAGGTAGTGTCAGTATCAAAAGAGAGAAGGATGGCATATATGAAAGCTGGTATACCTATTTTGTTTTCTTTCTTCGTTCCTTCATTCTTTTTTTTCTTTTTTTCCCTTAATTTCTTCTTTTTCTTTTTTTAGTTCATTCCTTTCATCTTTCTTCCTTAATTATTTCCTTAGTTCCTTCCTTCCTTCTTTTCTTTCTTCCTTAATTCCTTCATTATTTTTCTTTTTCCTTATTTTTTTCTCCCTTCTTTCTTAATGATTTCTTTCCTTCCTTCTTTTCTCCATTCCTTCCAGCCTTCCTTCCTTCTTTCCTTTCCTTAATTCTATCCCTCTTTCTTTCCTTTCTTCATTTCTTCCTTTAATTCCTTAATATTTCCCTCACTTCTTTCCTTAATTCCTTCCTTCTTTCCATATATAGCCTATATATATATATATAGTTGTCCATCTACTGATTTTCTTTGTGTCACTTCCTATAAATTTCTCCATATTTTATTCACATTTCTTTCTTTCTAGCACCCTAATATTATATTAGGTTAATAGAGCTTATTTTAGCCAATCTTTTTCTAATTGGCTATTAAGAATATTTCCAATTATAGGTATAGAGGATGTGGGTACCAATTATCTGACTCTTCTTTCTCTCAGAGGAGAAAAGGCCAGGAGCAACCCACAGGGTGTGCAAGCAAATCACACATGCTAAACACACACCCAGCACAACCTCCACACATGGTTCTATTTCTTATTTTTTGGCTACTTCTAACAGAGAAGCTATGAATATTTTCTGTACAGATGAAACTTCCCTCCCCTACCCCTTTTTTATTATGCTTCTGGGACAAAGCCCTAGTAATAAAATTACTAGGCAGAAAGATATTTCATGGAGATTCAAAGGAAAGAAAAAAAATTAAACCAGATTTTTTTCCTCCCCTCCCCACCTTGTGTTAAAGGCACATTATCTAACTTTATCCTTTCTTGTCCTCTGTGAAGCAAAACACAAGGATCTAAGGTCAGTAAGACAATTCCCCAACACCTGCCCTCATCTGATAGAAAGACTGTAAAATGTTATCTGCATATCTTTGAGCTCTAAAGCTCAGAATATTGGCTTGCCAAGGAAGGCCTATCATCTTCCACTTTTGTGCCATATCTATCTTTTCTAGAGGAAAATATATCTTATTTATTAAGGCCATTCCTGGTTAGCATCATTATTCAGTTTGCCTAATTGAGCCACACTGAAGATGAATATCCTGCAAACTGAATTTAGCCAAATGACTTCACAGCTAGGATTCGATGGACCATCCATTACTCTCAGTTCTCTCATTTCTTAATTCTGAAGAAACAGATTGGCTTGAGAATTTGTCTTATACTCTTTGCTGTGAAAATCTACCTATTTTATGGTTCTCTTAATATTGTGATCAGATTTGCATCAAATAAGTTTTCTCTCTATTTAACTTTTCAAGGAATCTTGAATACATATTCCTATATGAATTGGAGGTGCCTTTCTAGGAGAGAACAACCCTAAGGTCATAATTCTGCTTTACTTAAGTCAATTGCATTTTTAAAAAATAACCAACAAACAAAAAGCAAAAAAAAAAAAGGTATCATATTCAACATATCTTCTAGACACATTTATGATAATAAAAGATGTGCTTTATTTTGTACAATCTCATGCAAAGAGCTATCTATTTACTACTAATACCTTCATTGAAGATGACCTCAATGCATGTGTAAATTAGTCTCATAATTATTTTACATAAATGGGTAAGTTAGACTCTACTTTATTAGTTCATGATTCTACTTTATTAGCTCATGATAGCCTCTAAGTCACTTTTTTCAGTATTAAAGCCCTTTTTTTTGGTCATTTTTATACATCTTTCCCTCCTGCAAATATGTTTGGAATTATCTCTAAATGTCCTTTCACAACTAGGTCATTTCCAGAGTCATTGTTTTCCATTCATACTTGGTCTATTCCAATTGCTTTTCCTTTCTTTGTTTGCTATGGTATTCTACTCCTCATGTAAGTGTTTATGAGACTATGATATTAGAGTGCAAAGGCAGTAAATATCTCTTTTGATGAAATTTTGTTTTAAAACATTTTGAAGAGATCTCCCATTTTTTTCTATTGTCCTTCCATTTTTATTCATAAATGCCCTTGGAAAGGCTCAACTTAGTTGAGTTCCTATACAAATTTTCTTTAAATTGATTTTAGTTTCCATTTTTTTTTTCAACTTACTTTTAATTGATATTAATATATTGTTTATGGAGTTGTGAACTGATCCAACCATTCTGGAGAATAATTTAGAACTATATTCAAAAGATTATCAAAAAGATCTCTACTGGATCTATATCCCAAAGAAATTATTAAAAAGAGAAAAGAATCTATATAGCAAAAATGTTTGTGTTAGCAAGGAACTAGAAATTGAGTGGATGTCCATCAAATGGGTAATAGCCAAATAAATTATGGCATATGAATATAACAGAATATTATTAGACAGGATAATTTCAGAAAGGCCTGAAGAGATTTACATGAACTGATACTAAGTGAAGTGAGTACAAAAAAAAATTATACACAGCAACAACAAAATTATGTTTTGATCAATTCTGATGAACCTGGCTCTTTTCAGCAAGGACATGATTCAGGCTAGTGACAATAGACTTGTGATGGAGAGAATCCTCTACACCCAAAAGAGAATTACAGGGACTAAATGTGGGTCACAAAATAATTTTTTCACCTTTTTGTTGTTGTTTGCTTACTTCTTTTTTCTTTTTCATTTCTTACTTTTTGATCTAATTTTTCTTGTGCAGCATGATAAATGTGAAAATATGTATAGAACTGCACATGTTTATTGTATATTGGATTACTTGCTATCTAGGGGAGGGGTAGGAAAAGGGAGGGAAAACAATTTGGAACACAAGTTTTTGCAAGGGTGAATGTTGAAAACTATATTTGCATATATTTTGAAAATAAAAAGTTTTTTTATTAAATAAATAAATTGGTATTAACATATTTCTTTTTTTTTTGATAATTTGATAATGCTCAAAATCTATTATTCTTTTCCATCTTTTCCATTGGGTGGCAAAAATTATTCAGCACTATCAATTGATGAAGACTTTTGTTGCTCATATCAAGTTTTTACTGTCTAAGGCACTTTTGAGACCCTTTCATCTTATTATGACAATTGATCAATAGTTATCAAACTCTGATGTAAAATTATTATAGTCTATGTTATATCCTTTTTCGATCTATATCCCATTGATCATTGTCAAAACTTGTATTTAATACACAAGATCATGTTGTTTCAATTGCACATCACATTTTTTCTCATATTTATTCTTTCCTTTACTATTGTATTAATTTGGCAAGTAAGCTATAGGAGAATAAGAGGGAAAGACTGAAGCAAGAATGTCAGATACAGAATGAAGAAATTAGATTTATCTAGTTTTGGAAGCAGGTAAAATTAGAAATAAAGAAATAGAGGTGGAAATTTAATCCAAAAATGACTTTTAATACATGGAAGGTATTTATTAATTTCCATATTAGGAATGTAGAAAGAGTAGAACTGGAAATTATTTCTTTTTTATTTTAGTATTTTTAAAATATTTTCCCCAATTACATTTAAAATAAATTTTTTACATTTGTTTTTAAAATTTTTGAGTTTTAGGTTCTCTTCCTTATGAAATTATTTCTTATAGACATACTAAAGCTGGTTCTCTATAACCATTGTATACAGTTGATTTGCATCTTCCTGGGGTTGAGGGTCTTTATGATATTCTAGTTACTTTGATCCACTGTCAACATACTCATTCATATCTACATTGATCACCTATTTTCTTTTTTTTCAGACTTAGACCATTTAAAACAGAATTAACAGCAAAAATTACATACACACACACACACACACACACACACACACACACACACATATATATATATATATATATATTACTTGAAACAAAATTTTGTAAAACAAGAATTAGGAAAGTCATATTAACTCCAATCCAAATGCTAAACCATAAATCCTTTTTTAAAAAATACCTTTTTATTGACAGAACTCATGCCAGGGTAATTTTTTACAACATTATCCCTTGCACTCACTTCTGTTCCGATTTTTCCTCTCCCTCCCTCCACCCCCTCCCCCAGATGACAAGCAGTCCTATACATGTTAAATAGGTTACAGTATATCCTACATACAATACATGTGTGCAGAGATCATATATTTTCAAACCTCAAATAGGTATACATAGTTCTGTAAAAGATAGTCTTTTCACAGTCACTGTAAGCATATTGTATGTTTTTCTTGAAACTGGAACTGTCTTAGAAAATTTGAAACTTCTGTTCATTATTCCCTGTGTTCCTAGATTAGAATAGCTCAGGAGTTGATAAGCCTCAGGGATGATCTAAAAGACCTGGTAAGAATACTCTTTAGTTATAGACTCTTATTCTTATAGAGTTTGAGACAAACAGAACCTTATCTTGTCAGGGGCTGTTATTCCTGTACTTAAACCAAGCAAGGAGGTCCATAATATGGCACCATCCTACCTTTTTGGCTTAATCTCATCCTAGCCCCTACTATTTATCATTTTGGGACAAATGTGACTACTACTAACCATCCACTCTAATTGCCCCCCCAAACCCCTAACTCTTTCCCACCTCAATTCCTTTGTTCATTATGTTCCTTATGCCTGAAATTATTTCTCTAATTTCTATTTGTTGAATTCCTATTCATCCCTTGGAACTCAATGTAAGCACCATACTTCCTAAAAGCCTTTCCTGATCTCACCTATTTATAAAGGCTTTGCTATCTAAATCTTCATAAAGAAATCCATATGTTGAATGATTTTATATAGTGGAAAAAACATCTGAGCTGAGGTCATGACAGCTGAATTCAGATCCCAGATATAACACAATAATTGTGTGAGTTTGAATAGTTCATATGATCTGTATGATCCTCAGTTTCCTTTTCTGAAAAATCAGTGGGTTGAACTAGATAATTTCTTAAGTTCCTTCCATAGTTAAAGTTTTGTAATTCTACTATAGACTTCCAATCAGAAAGTAGAAATAGGGATTGGCTATGAAGTAAAGGAAATGAAAAGGGAATAGCCCTCCTATGAGGTTTCCATTTGCATGTTGGCTTCTTTCCTTATACATTGGCTTTTCTAAAAATAATGAAGAAATTTCCTAGGAGATTTTTTTATCTAAAGCAGGAGGTCACTTAGAGGGAAGACTGACTATTTAAAATACCCCCTTGAGATACAAATTAATTCTTTCTAGTCCTGGTTATATCCCATATACTGTTATTATGCCATCATGAAATCTGGAATAATACCAACAAAACTCACAGGTAGAGAGAATACTAAAAATTCATTTTCCTCTGGTATAAAGAATGGAAAATAAGATTCTAAGAGAACCTTGTCTAAGAGATAATTTATCTCTCTCCCATCAGAAAGAGTTAGTTCTGAGGATGAGAATTGGAAGAAGATAATGAATCAAATAGGGAGCAGAAGGGAGGGTAGTGAGGGAACTCCAAACTAAGCAAAAATGAGATCTAGCTTAAAGGACAGTTTTATTTAGAACCAAAATTAGCTGGTAATCCTATGAAATATATATGTTTTCCTTCCATTTATTATTTTAACTCCTGTATTTTTTCATAGTAGTGTAAGGCCTATAAAATGCAGAAAAGAAGGCTCTAATATATTTCTGAGGAACACAGATAGAGGAACCTGTTTTTTTTTTTTTTCTTGCTGACATTCTGATTTTTGAGGAGCCACATCTAAAGAAAGAAATAATTGGAAATCAATAGGTACCACTAGCAAGCTGAGTCCACAGTCTATTAGAGGAAGAGATTCACAGCATCACTCTTGGGACCAAAAAATTGTTAGATATTACTTTTATTACTTTTCTGACATATGGGATGATAAAGAACCCAGTGTGAAAATAATTATGTCTTATATTAATTTGAATCTTATTCATTTGTTTTTCCTATACAGGAAAAGAATAAAAATATTTCTTAGGCAATCCAAACTGATAAAAAAGGAGCTACAAAGTGACATTTTATCTTTAATTTAAAAAAAAGTAAGGGAGGCTTATGGATGTGAGGGGAGGAAAGTATCTTTAATATCTTGAGTTCTGACATGGAGCCCAGATGATGAAAGTTTTAAGCCTAGATATTGCTTGAAACTGAGAAACCAAACCAACATCTAATGTTGGCTATGACATCTTTTATTCCAAAAAGAATTTGAGGCCAAATTATGGATTTTGTCTGGCAAAACCAACCAAAATTCCCAAGTTGTGTTCTGGTGAAAAATGGTCACAATACCTTTCTGATGATAGCACTCTGATTTCAGAACTCAATGTTCTTATCAATGGCACACAAAATGAAACTGTGATTTTATTTCCCTTGCTTTTTACTTTATATCTTGCAGATATCTGACAAATTATTGTTAGTTAATTAGAATAGCTTACCCAATCTCTGCATCATAAGAAAATCATTTAGTTCGTAAGATAATAGAATCATACATTTATAGCTAAAAGGGAACTTAGATTCCTCCTCATTTTGCAATTGAAGAAACTGAGATCAAAAAATGGCCTGCCCAGGGTCACACAGAGGGTAGGTGTCTTGGACAGGATTAGACCTAGATCTTCCTGACTCTTAGCAGAGCACCCAGACTCATAAAGCTGATGTGTTTGAGACATAGGGATTGTATGAACCCAGGGATTGTGACTTCTGTCAGTTTTCTGTTTACTATGCTATGTTGCCTCTCTACCTAAATGTAAATATGAACAAAGTAAACATAAAGTAATTGGAGGGTAACATTTTTAAAAATGCATGATCAGGAAAGATCTACTATAGGCAGTGACATTTGAGTTGGACCTTGAAAAGCTAGAGTTTCCAAGATGCAGAGGAGAGGAGGATTCTCTCATCAGCTCTGAGACTACTGGGATAGATGTACCTCTCTAAGAGGTCCCATATGGGATCACTGGCCATATTCTACCATGAGTTTTCCATAGGCAGTCACCACAAAGTTCTGGGAGACTGTGTTGCTCTCTTGGCTTTATGAGGATACCAATGGAGGACATGAGATAGCCCTCCCGTAGACCAATCTATTTTCTTTTTTTCCTTCTACCTCCCTCTCTCTCACTCCCTTTCTTTCATCTTCTACAGCTAAATATTTTTATTTATGATATAGCTCAAAAATAAATGTTTAATGTGAAAATGGATACTTGTGTAAATTCCCATAGATTCTTTAGTTCATGGGTTCATAGAAGTGTTTACTAAGCAGCAAATGTGGACCAGGCATTGTGTTAGGTAATAGAATTATAAAATAAAATACCTATTTCTGCACTCAATGGGTTTACAATTTCTCAAGGCAACTTATGTATAGATTTAGTATTGGGGGATGTATCCATCGGTCAATCTATCATCAATGAATCAATCAATAGATAAATAGATATCCATATACTGATAAACACCCCAATACATGTATATATATTTACACACATAGATATACATATATGTAAACATAAACATATAAATGAATTAAAACATATAAATCTTAATTGGGAGAAAGGGCGAATGTAATCAGAGGTGTCAGAATATGTTTTTAAGAGATGGAACCCAAGCTCAGACAGCAGCTCTTCCAGTTGGAACCACAGAGAAAGGGAATTTAATAGGAGACAGGCACAAACTTAAGAGAAATCTACAATTAATTTATTGAACTATGTTAGTATCCTATTCCACCATAAGAAATATTAAATAGAAGGGTCAGAAAATGAATCTCATTAGAAAAAATAACATCCTTTTAGGCAGAAAGATTCTGAAGCAAATTCAAAAAGGAAGGTTTCATTTTTAAGTGTTAATAATACTACTTTTGCTCTCCTGGAAACTCAGAGAACTTTATAAAGGTTCTCTGTTAAATCTTTAGAGCACAAATACATAGCAGACATAAACTAAAGATGATTTCAAAGAATTTAATAAGTCTCTCAAAAAGCCTATGCTACCTACCTTTTTTCAGGAAGCTCAGGCCTGTGTTGCAACATAGTATTGAAAGAATGAATGAATTTGGGATGGAAATGGAAAGAATGATGAATCTGGAATCAAAGAACTTGGTTTCATATTCCAGTCCTGATAGTTACTATCTTCGTGATTTTAGGCAAGTCCTCAGCCTCAGCTAAGATGTTTCCTCATCTAATAGGTGAGGGAGTTGAACTACACTGTGACTTTTAGAATCCCTTTTAGCTCTAAATCTATGATCTAATGATCTTCATGGCTGCTAGCAGGGGACAAAATACAAAATGAGCAATATGCATTCACTGCCTTCAAGGAGTTAATAATCTACTATGAATGTATCTCATTTACCTTTCAGAATAATTTTCCTATGCTTTATTACTAGTTTGTATGCTTCTTGAGGGCAGCATTGAATTATTCTTTCTTTTTGTATGATTAGCATCTAGTTCAGTACTGCCTTCCTGGCAGTAGATAGTTAATAATTGCTTGTTAAATGAATAATTTATTTTGTGATTACTTCATCTTGAAAGACATTTTCAGTTTGGTTTCAATGTATTGGCATTATATTTGTCCAGTACTTATCATGTTAAATTTTAACATCTTCCTTAAAATTGATGAGATCTATATCTAATTGTATTTCTGCCACTTGTAATAGGAATAGAAGGTGAAGTCCTCTCTATAAGGAAATATGTATTTATTTACCATATTTACAAATTACACATATTTACATACCAGACACCATGTTAATTATTTTACAAATATCTCATTTAAAATACTATCATGTAGCAACAGTAATAGGTTTATCAATTGCAGAGCAAAATAAATAATAATAATTTTGAATAAAAATGTTCATCTTACTAAAAAAAAAAATAAATCCATAATGGACACTGTAGACAGCAAGTATTTAAAAAACACTGCCCAATATGTGGAGAAAGCTAAACAAGGAGAAAATTAGCACACAGCTTTCATTATAAATATGTTGTGTTTAAATATACATGAGAGCTATGTATACTGTATGCATAATGTCATTTTATACACATAGTAGTAAGTGTAAATACAATCCTGATAGTCTTAGGTAGGTTAATAATCGGTATAAACTGCTACTCAGATTTCCATCCCTTAAAGTTAATTCAAAAATAGTTATTAAAATTATCTCCTTTGTTCAGAATTTCATATTCATCCTCCCCCTCAATATAGAGAAACCAAAGAAGAGGGAAAATCTTTGTCCAACTTTCTGTTAATTAAGGAATATTTCCTCAAAATCCCATCTCCGCAGTATTTTTGCTGACTCACCTTATGTGCTTACGCATTAAGCCAGTCCCATACTCAAACTATTTCTTTCTTAGATCTTTGTAACAATAGCATGGCTTTAGAAAATTAAGTCATCAGTGAGTTGAAGTTTTCATGTGATGTTTTTTCTTGGTCAATGAACAAAGCCCCAAACAAGTTATAATTACTGTTAAATAGAAGGGAAAAAAACCCTGTAATATAAAAACACATTGTAGAGCACACACTGTTCCAAAAATGAAGCCAAGGTCCAATTATAACCTGAAAGGAATACATAATTTGTACATATGGGAAGGCATTCTGACCCAAGTACTAGCAATGCGCCACAAATAAGAGCAGTGTCTGGCAAACACTTTCTCCACTGACCATGGGATGAAAATCCAAAAAGGCAAAAGATCAATTAACATCTCAGATGGTTAAGTCAGAAATCAAGCCAAGTTTCTCTCTTCAATGTGGAGTTTTGCGTGGTATTAGAATATAAGGAAAGGCATTTTAGTCAGTCACAAAATAGCAGAGTTCAAAGGGACCTCAAAGACTATGTAGCCCAACCCAGAGATCATAATTGAATTATTAACTATCATGGATTTAAAAATGGAAAGTGCATGAGAAGCCACTGAGCCTCATCTTCTCATTTTAAAGATAAAGATATGGATGGGGAGATAAGATGAGATGATATCCTCAAAGTCCCATTGGTTAATAGCTAACACAATTGAAATTGGAATTCTGGTCCTTGACCAAAACATCATTCTTTCAACTTTGCCTCTTCTAAAACATAAGCAGAATTTTATTTTTTCTCAAAACTAAGCCTATGGTTACTGGTACAGAGAACATCTTTCTTCTTGTAAATGACCACTTCTCCAAAATATTACAGCAAACAGGGATTTGATGAACTCTAAGGCTCCTTCTAACCCTAATGTCTTTCTTTAGCACTCAGGCAATCTAGTTAGTGGCTCACTCAGGGCTCTACAGAGGCAATAGATTGCTCTTTGCCTGTGATTTTTTTTTTAACATTTTAAATAAATTTCTCCTTCAGCAAACTAAATGGGAAGGGAGTAATAAGGATTAGGCAGTATCCATTTGCCCAAAACAAAGGGATGACAGCCAAGTGGATCAGTCATCTAAACCTCCTCACATTCACTATCTAGCCTTGAGGCCAAAAGTAACAGATAAGGATTTGTGTGAACTGCTAAACTGGACAAAAATGGGCTGTTGGAATGTGTTTTGGTCCTCCATTTATTGTATATAGTCCTAGCTCAACACTTGGAATAAAGCTATCTTCAGACTTTTCGACAGTTGTCATATTTAAATACAGGTGTCATGAGTAAGTTTTAATAATATAAAAAGGCCAAGCTTACAGTAATTTTGCTTGCTTCTGATTTTCACTGCTCTTGTTTACTTATAACCATGATACTTTTCTCCTCTTCCTAGTAAAAAAAAAAATTCTTTCTATAAAGGACAATCCTTTCAGATTCATTTATCCAGTTTCTTCAAAAACCCTGGGCTCATGCTGATGATCAGCAGGAATAGATTAGTAGATGGTTGTAAAATACTTTGGATATATAAATAGACAGGATCACTTTAATCAGTCAAATTTTCTGCATTCCCACAGATTTAAGAAATATTCTTTTTGAGACAAAAGAGCAGTTGAGTGTCCAAAGCAGTCACTTAGTGACTTGTGACCTGGAAAATATCCAAGGAGTAGCTGAAGATATAAAGACTAGATAATGAAAGACTCAGATGAGGTGAGTGGGAATTGATGGTCTTTTCCAGCCACTGAGTTGTACTACATATGAGTAATTAGGAGAAAAAAAATATTAGGAAACAAGGCCAGAAAACTTCTCTAACTATAATTTTTCTTAAATTTTTCTTAAATTCACATCTTACCTCTGTAAATTCATAACTTGAAGCTCAAGGGTTCTGGAAACTCAAAGGTTTAGCTATTGACAAATAGCAGAATATATTGTGAATTGTCAGAAAGTAGGACTAGGAATCTGGAGATCTGGGTTCTGGTTTCAGCTCTGCCATTAATTACCTGTGTGACTAGAGGCAAATTTTTTTCCTCACCTATCAAATGGGAATAATTATAACTGTCCTATTTACCTTGTTGTGAAAATCAAATGACATGATAAATGGGCATTAAAAGTGCAGTATAAATGTGAAATAATTTTACTTTGTCTTTACATTGTCTTAGTTTAATAATTCATAAATAATTTCTAGAACTCCATAGTGTATCTATAGAGACATCTGGAGCAGAGGTCTAGGAAAAAAATGGGGCAGATTTGGGGATGAAACAAAACCTGAAACAAACCACCTGGGGCAGAAATTGTAATCAAGGACCCTACATTTTCTAGGAGAATACAGTTTTGAAGAAAAGCAAGTATATTTAAATGAAAAAATATTCTTTATTTAACCATGTGTTCTGCTTCTGATTCAAAAAATAAGGTCACAATAACTTTAATAGATTATATATATATATATATTAAGCTTTGCAGTTTATATACATTAATTCCTTAAATACTAAAAATCCCAAACTACCCTCATACTAATAGCAGTGATCAAAGTTAGTGGCTCACTCAGGACTCTACAGAGGCAATAGATTGCTAGATTGGTCATCTCCCATGTAGTTAGGCATAAGTGCTCCAGCTTTGGATTGAGGAGACACATTGTCAGCTCCCTTGCTAAAAGAAATGTAAGATTAGCAGCTAAAGGAAAGAAATTCAGACTAGATCAAAAGAGACAGCTGTGAACTTGAGGGCCAGTCTCAAGCGTTCCTAGAAAAACACATATTTTAGCTGCCATATGCATGTAATTGTCACTGATTCCATAATGGAGAAAGGAGAGCAATCCCCTCCCATTCTCCCTTCCTGGAAGTACAAAAGAAAGTTGGCTTCATTTGTGTTCCAACAAAAAGAATGACTTGAAAGAGGTTTAAAAACTGTCTCTCCCACTCCATCAAGGCGATAAGTCTTCCTAGTTTAGTTGCCATTCATCATTGAGATCTTTCCTCTTCCCATCACAGATATCTGGGATCAAACAGGAGTCATTGGTGGTGCAAGTACATATTTTACCAAGATGCTGGAGAACACATCTCACTGGAAGGGCTGAAGGCTTACATTCAGCTTGAGACCAAAGTATGTTACACTTTTATCAATTGTTTCAAAATATTGAAAATTTTTTTTTATTTAAATACAAGGTAATGTTGATTGGTAGATTTTTCCTGAGAATCTTAATGAGGAATTAGTAACACAGCATTAACCAGTCTCTATCTCTAATTATGAGGTATATCATTTTTTGCCTGCAGTCCTAAATCATCTGGTTTATCTTGCATGTATAAACTTGAAAGTAATATTCCCATGCTGCCATGTAAACAAGATATTAATATTAGAAACCTAAAACCTTAAGATATTATTTCCCTAATTTTTAACTGCTTAATGAAGTCATCTTTCAGTCCATTTAATTGATTGCTGAGATTCGGTTTCACAAATGTTGGTACATACCAGATGAAGGAGGACACCATGTTCTTTATGCCTTCGTAGTAGTAAAACATGCCCTGGAATTGAATTATAAGAGTAACATGATTTATTTCTACAAGAACCATCTGAGAGAAGTCAGAAGGGATATAAACAAAAAGGAAAGATCATAACATTGACAGAGCACTGACTTAAAATCAGGTCAACAAGTAGTTCATCAACATTGGACTAACTTCATCAAATATCCAGGGTATAAGGGCACTGCTCTTCCCATTTGTCTCTTCTTGCGGGGCAAAGTGGGGGGAGAAGTACAGGTGTCACTGCAGGCTATTTGACAAGTATTTAATTACTCTATGGTAATTCAACTCTGGTCATTTCTCAATTTATTTTCTCAACTGTTGTCCTTTGCTTAATTCAAGTAACCTAAATCTTTGTTTATGTTTCTACTTTGAATTATCTCTGGGTTTTTTATTTCTGCATATTATGCAATATTACTCATCACTATGATTTGATTTATTTAGAAAGAATACAAAATTAGAGCAATGTTTAAAGATAGATAAACACCAATGTACGATTTTGTACCTCTTATTAATCCTTAATATGTCAATTCCTTCTTAAACCCTGTTCAGGTTAAGTTAGTGCAGGAATTCCAACTGGCTTATCTTTTTTGTGTTAATATTATGTGTTTTGGGGGCATGAAAGAAGACAAGGGTACTCTGTCTCCTTCTCCAGAATCAGCTCAACACCACTGGGAAGCCACATTTATATTGCAAAGTAATATTTGTCCTTCGTTCTGGAAGAGGACCATGATATCAGGGAGGTGACATGTAAGTGAATTGGATTTGAGTGTACAAGTCACCTGCCTCACTTTCCCCTCAGAACCACTTGGGTCCAGTGGCAAGATACAGATCTGGATGACTAGAGAGGATCTTGGATGAATTGGGAGACTTTGGACTTTTTAAGCTAAGTTCTTCAACAGGACTGTTTGAGGGCATACTCATTTAGTGATTAATGCTAGATAACAACTGAGGCAAAGAATCTTTTCTTTCACCTAGTCCAATAATAATTAAAATGAATGAATCAATGAATGAATTTGGGAAAGGAAGACCTTCAGGGTTTCTGACCAAAGCAGAAATGATTGCTATTTATATTTGATCTGAGTCAATTAGAATTCAAATAATGACTAAATGGGATTTGGCCTAGAACCTATTGGTAGCCAATTAGAATCAGATTGGTTTTAGTTTCAGGCAGGGTCATTAATATAGAAATGTAGCCAGTAAACCCCAAGATATCTTGGGAGGATTCAGAGGTACAAAAAAGGGGGAAATGCTTTTAAGAGCATCTGTAGGTAAGGATATGATATTCTATGTGGACAGAGGAAGGAAAGGAGGGAAGGAGAGAAAGAAGGAGGAAGGAAGAAAGGAAAGAAGGAGGGAAAGAGGAAAGGGAGAAAGGGAAGGAGGAAGGAAGGAAGGAGGGAGGAGGTAAAAAAGGAAGGAAGGAAGGAAGGAGGGAGTCTTCCAACCAACCAACTTAGAAGGTCTCTCTTATTATGCAATATACATTTATGTTACTTTACTTTCAATTTAAAATATGAAAAAAATATATTATATTTGGTAAATAGATAGCCTACTTCATACAGTGTTTGAAATAGTTGTGATTGTCTCTTTTTTCTATTAATTTGCTCAATTAATTTGTACTGGAGGATGTCTAAGTGGGTTCCTCTGTTTTTTTTTTTTTGCCATCTCACCCTGGAAAAATTAATGGGAACCAAAATTATTTTTAAAAAGCATAAAATGGAAGTATCTGGTGAGCTATAAACTGTGTGCTCAACTAATAATACAGTGTTGAGTAAATATTTTGCCCCTGAAGACAAATATACTGCTTGCAAAGTTTCCAGATGTTTTCAGACAAGCCAAGTGAAAATGTATACCTCAAAATGACTTTGTCTATATGCATGAGGCTATATTTATCACAAGCAACACTAAAGTTATAAATGACACTGAGACTTTCACCAAAACTTTACAGGGTTGGTTTGCAAAAACAGCTCTCCAAAAGACAAAAAATAATTTCTTTTATTAATATATAAATAGATTAATTAAAATTTATTCTTGGTAGAGGGTCATAGATTTCATCATACAGATTCTAGACATAAAAAAGACAGCATTAATAAGAATAATAGAAACTCAGGAATAACAAAGATGTGTCTAAATTCCAGGATAAAACCTGTTATGTCTCAAATCAGACATCCATCCTCTTTTCTATTTTTTTCTTGAGAAGAAGCCAGGGCAAGCAAGATTTCATAGGAACAAGTCCTCAGCCAAAGCAAGAGATGGAAGTCCAAAAAGGCCCTTATATCTGATTAAGACAGAGAAAGAAGGCTAGGAATTTGAAGAGGTCTAAATAGCAATGAGTCATCTTAGCACAGATTTAGTACAGTACTTAACTTTTAACCAGTACTTGATATTGCTCCAGTCTTCTTATATTCCTCACAAGACAGAAATGATAGTATATACATATATTTTTAGGTATGAAATACCATCATTTCCTCTTTTTTTTCTAGTTACAAGGATATTTCATAGTCTCTTCATTAATGTTACTCCAAACATCTCCACCTTCCCTCACACCCTATTCCCATTCTATTTATAACTAGGTTGATTATTGCATAAAACAGACTTTACTTTCCATCATTTCTATAGCAACCATCTCATACAGGATAAGGTCACCAACTCTCTGATGCAAACTACTTTTTAGAAAGAGCTTTGAGTTATAAAAATGATTTATAATTTGAGTTATAAAAACCTCAACCATCTATCTGACCATAAGAACTTAAGCAAGAGAGCAATGGGAGGGCACAGATAGCACAATAAAGCATATCTCATTATTAACATGAAAGTTTCTTTTAGTTATTAAACTGTTTAGGAGTTTTATTATTTTCTGATTGTCACAGACTGTTTTCTTTCCTCAGCACTTTATCTCTAGTAATAGGGAATTATGAATTAAATTTATTTATTTAATCTATTTATTAAATTTATTTACTAAATACCTAGTATTCTAAGGTAGTTAGATGGCACAATGCATTGAACACTGGACTTGGTATTCATCTTCCTGAGTTTAAATCCAGTCTCAGTGACCCTGACAAGTCACTTATTTTTTTGCCATCTATAATACGAGCTGGAGAAGAAAATAAATGGTAAACCATTTCAGTATTTTTACCAAGAAAACCCCAAATGAGTCATGAAGAGCAGAATACGATTGAAAATGATTGAATAATAACAAATGCTAAGCTAAGGTGCCTCATTTGATCCTTAAAATAACCTTGGGAACTAGGTGCTATTATGATACCTATTTTACAGTTGAGGAAGCTGAGGAGGACAAAGATTAAATTACTTGTTCCCCAGGGTCATGGAACAAGTATCTAAAGTTGGGTATGAATTCAGGTCTTGCTAATTCCAGTTCTAGTGCACTATCCACTGTTTCACCCAGCTGAAAAAGTCTCAGACGAACAACTGTTGATCTTAGGCTAGTAAGCAAAGAAAGTTCTAGGCTGTTTTGGTCACAAGTTGACTACTCTCACTTTCCATAACTGGGCTATCGCTCTATTTGTTTCTATTATCCATCAATCAGTAAGACAGAATGGCTCACTAGGCCTCCAGTCATTGTTCTATAAAACAACAAACAGAAAAGATGACTCCATTGGACTTTATGACTCATAGAAGAAAATAAAGAACTTAATAAACACATGTAAAATGAAGGTGAATGGAACCCCCAAATCAGAAATCAGAGTATTTAGATTAAGAACTGAAAACAGTCTTAATGGTGATCTAGTCCACTAAAACTCTTTCCTTTTTCAGATGGGGAAACTGAGGTTTTAAAAAGTATCCCCAAAATCACAGGATTAGTTTTAAGATACAAAGCTCTAGAAACAAGAACATTTTTATCTCGGTTAACTATCTTGAATTCTTTAACCTCAATCCACTATCATGGTACAATCTCATAGTTCTGGCTTCCTCAGAATTAAATGGAGTAAAAAATGATTGCCATTGTCAGGACTGACTCTGATACTGTTTGAAATAGACTTGTTTCTAAGAAATAACATTGGGGTATGACTATAAAAGCTGCCTCCCCTTACTATCCTTATTTAAAGAACTGCTTTACCTCCCAAAGTGTGTTCACTTTAAAATATGTATGTTTGTATATGTATGTGTGTGTATGTGTATGTATGTGTGTGTGTGTGTGTGTGTGTGTGTGTGTGTGTGTATTCCAGAGAACTGGTTTTTAAACATTTTATCAGCACTACTCTGAGTTCTTCTGCATAAAAATTCCCCTCACCCTACTAGATCCTGACAAGGTTCCCACTTTTGTTCTTCTGTTATTCCTTAGGATCTACTTCCCTTTTTCATTTTGACTGCCCTATCTTCCTTTTGTGTTCCTGCCTCATTAATCTTTCCTCTTATGCTCATACTATGTGGAGGCTCTTTTAGATTTCTTAATTTAACTATTTTCTATCCCTGACATGGACTTCTTGTGTAGGAATGAATTCCTGGGTGACAAGAATTATGTATTTATACTTCTTTCATCCCATTATCACTCAGCATTTTGTGGGCATGCAATAAAATATGTTGAATGGTTTAATACTCAAAACAGATTAAAAAACCATTTTAAAAGAAGTTCCAAAACCATTCTGGTCATTCTATTTTAACACTTATACATTTTATTTATTAGAAAAAATGCCCTTATATGTAATTTAAATACCAAAATGTTATATCAAATAGCATAATACACTTTTCCTTCACATTACAGCCTCAGTCACCCCCATGCTCTTTCCAGGTTGTTCATAGGGAGCTGGGCTTGAGACAAACTGCCCTAAACACACTGCCTGCCTGGGTACATTGCTGCCTAAATATCATCAGCTGCAGCTTAAATCCATTTCCTCTCATTCTGTTCTCAATTGAGAACAACAGCTGGTCAACGTGATTTATGTGATTATTTTTCCCATGCTCTTATATTCCATGCAAAAATCAGTCCTGTGGGGAGGACTGATCTGCGTAGAACTTATTGGAAAACTCTTTTCAGATTGATTTCTTTTTGAGGGTGAGGAGCAAAAAATTAAGGAAATTGCCTTTGTTTATAGCATGGGTATATTTATTCATTCACTTATCTATCTTATATTCACATAGTAGTTTTGTATATTATCTCTCCTATAAGAATATAAATTCTTTGAGGGCAAAGATACATTTTTTTTGTCTTTCTTTTCATCCCTAACACTTGACATAGTGCCTGGCACATAAGAAACAACAAATGCTTGATGATTGATTGACTAATGATGGCTTCCTAGACCCCAATCTGGGGTCATCTTGTATGACATCCACTTTTGGGACACTGCCCCAAATTCTAAGGATACTAATTAAGCCTTAATTTTTTAAAATGTCCAAAATAGCTTACTATGAGAGTTCAAAGTATGTGGTAATTGGAATATTCTTGGAATTCAGATGTTACACTAAACTGCCTTGGGTTGTTTTGACCTGTAAGTCAAGTATGAAATGTCCAGAAACCCAGAGACATATGAATGTCAAGAGATGGGCCACCCATATTATAATTTCTCATGGGCAGCATTTCTCTTACTCTAATCTAAATGAAGAATCCAAAGATACAAGTAGAGGATCTTCCAAACTTCAATAGATTAAAAATCTGCAACTTCAATAGACAAGGGAATTCTTTCTTTCTTTTTTCCCCCCAGGCAATTGGGGTTAAGTGACTTTCTCAGGGTCACACAGCCAGGAGGTGTTGTGTCCAAGACCAGATTTGAACTCAGGTCCTCCTGACTTCAGAGCTGGTGCTCTATCCACTATGCCACCTAACTGCTGACAAGGGGATTTTTAATTCATCTAATCTAATCATTTCAATCTAATTTTAGGAGCAAAGCTACTTGATGATTGGCTAAGGATGAAGGAATAACCTCCCACTCTCATAAATCGCCTTGGTTATTGGTAGATAATAAAATCCCTATCCAAGGAGAGGTATAAAGATAAAATTCATTTAAGCAAAGAAAACAGGAAAGTTAAAGGGAGAGGTTGAGAGGGTGAGGAAAGATGAAAGAGAAAGTTGGAAAAAATATGATTTCAAATGGAAATCCTCAAATATCTATAAAGCTACTAAAATCACATGTACTCTGACAACAGAAAACAAAAATTTCTGCAATTCAAATGTAGAAAGAATTGAAAGATTGTCTCAAGTTTGATTAAAACTCAAATGTTAAACAAATCTTCACGAAACACATTTTCTCCTCCTTTGGGGTTTCTTTACTGTTGTTTTATCACTTTCTATCTTCTATTTTAGTAGTCTGTGCACTTGTTTAATCCCCTCTACCAGACTGTAATTTTCTTGAATGCAAGAACTTGTCATGTACATATATTTATTTGCTCACATGATTTTTACATAGTAAGACCTGATGAATGATAAAATTATTTTAACCCAGACGTTCTTCAGAAAGAGAATGGGGGTGGAGTCTTGTCTATAGGAGAAAAAAATCCTAGTATGCTTTGCTGTTTCTACAGCTCCCTTAAATCACCCCAGAAAAGATTGGTGTTTTCCTGTGAATATTGCACTGAAAGGCAAAAAGAGAGTAAAATTTGATATTTTACTGTGTCTGATGCTTGTGTTGAAATAGCTAGCATTCTTTCTTGTAAAGCAGGAATGAGAACAAAATTGATGACCTCCTGTCTCTTCTCCCATCTGGTGGGTGGTTTGACACTGGAACTCATCACTGAAGGGAGGCTAAGGAAGCTGCTTTGCTGGAGTTTTTCAAGAGAAATTCAGAAAAATATAAAGCACTAACCAGTCACAGAAGAAGTAATGGGGGCAGTAGAAAGAGTTCTGGACTGAAAGAAGGTACACTTTCTGTTTCTGAGACCTATTTCCTAGTCAGAAAAAAGGGAATGTTCTAGTGGAAAAAGCACTGGATTTGGAGTTAGAAAGACTCATTATCCTGAGTTCAAATGTGAACTCAGACATTTACTACTTGTGTGACCCTAAACAAAACATTTAACCCTGTTTGCCCCAGGTTCTTCATCTAATAAATGAAGTGGAGAAGGAAGAAGCAAACCACTCGTATCTTTCCCAAGAAAACCACAAATGGCCTTCACATACAATTGAAAACAACTAAACACTAACAAAAAATACTATTTCCTGAAGTTGTTTTGTGAAAAATACTGTTTTAATACTAAAGTATTCTGTAAATTATGAATTAAAATGATAGAATGATATCTAAGTATCAAAATATGTTCTTTTCAACCTTATGACTTTTTCCTTTAGGAAATGCCTTGGGGCTTACACTACAATACATACATACACACAGAAAAAGACCATGGGATATGGGGAGGGTATGAGATTTAAAACTTCAAATATAGTGCCAGTTTCCATGACAGCAACATACCAAGGATGGGGAGTCACTTTTGTTCATCATGAGAGATAAATATATCCAGAAATCTGGTCTTGATCAACTTCTTGTGAACCCAACTCGGTTGTTCCTTCCAATTCCTCTGCTGTGAAAACTTTTTCTCTTAAGCCAAGCTTTTCATGGGTCTTAACTCTGCCAATCCTTGGCTAGGATTTTTATATCATTTTCATTTCCTGCATTTTGTGAAGTCTTTTATCCTCTCAGGATCTTCCATGGGTAGTTTGTCTTTTTTTTTTCCTGTCTCCCTGAACTCTTCTCCCATAATCCCCAGCCCAAGGAAGATATTCATCTTAAGCATGGGCACCTGTTTGCCCAGAATTCTCACAGAATCACCAAATTGCAAAATTTATCTTCCTAGTGGATCAATTTGTGTAGGACTTACTGTTCACTTCGGGGACAAATCCTAGTAGAAGTTCTTGGAAAATTCACTAAAAACTAATATAGCATCTCAGAGAAGTCTTTTTCATTTTCACTTAGTTAAGCTGCATCAAGTCAGAGAATAGGTGGAGATGAGGAGAATTTAAATTCTTATCTACTTCAAAGATTTCATCTTTGAATTCTTCCCCTCTCACCCCCACCCTTTCCCTTACCATTACCCCTCCTTTTCTGGAACATTTTTCATCAATATGCCTCCATTCATCCTGTTATAAGAATTTAAGGTTTTGTGCTTCCCTAATGACAACTACAGATTATGTGGGAAAATGTGAAATAGTCTATACAGGGCTAGATCTGAACCCAAGAAGAACTGCATTCAAATATTGTCTCAGGTCAACAAATCTCTTTGTCTTTCACTTTTCTCATCTGTAAAATGATGGAGGTAACCTTGATATACTTTAAGGTTTCATTCCAGTACTAGCTTGATGCTTCTCTCAATCAAAGTATAATAAGTGTCAGACACTCTAATTGTCCCAAGGAAAATAACCAAATTACAACATCTTTCCAATGCCCTCCCTTGATCATGTTAGTAGAATTTCCTTCTCATTTCTTCCCCCTACAAGCTAAATACTGTATAGTAGTGATTCCAATAAAGCTACATTGTTAATCCCTT
The DNA here is from genome assembly GCF_016432865.1 of Antechinus flavipes. Classification (NCBI taxonomy): domain Eukaryota; kingdom Metazoa; phylum Chordata; class Mammalia; order Dasyuromorphia; family Dasyuridae; genus Antechinus; species Antechinus flavipes. The sequence continues at coordinate 152,497,190 of NC_067398.1, read as the reverse complement.
AAATCCCATTTTGGTGAAGAGAATGATGAAGGAAAGTAACATGTTAGGAAGACCTAGAGAAAGTAGCCAAGGAAAGAGGCAGACAGAAGACAGGCAGGGGAACATTTAGGTAAATTGCTGCATCATCTAAAAGATAAAAGAACTATGGTTTTTCTCATGCCCACTGTAGAGTATCTATTCTTTAAAAATGAAGTGTCTGGGGAGATGTTTGTATTCAAAAGAAAGGAAAATGCACACACAGAAATTCCAAATTATGCTTACATATGGGAACAACCAAAACTTCATAGAAAATATAGCAGCTATTCTCCTAAGAAAATAAAAATTATAGATGAAATATTACAATAAATATATTCTACTTTAGGAATTTTTTTTGCTGGGTTCCTCCAAAAATGCTCAACCATCCCTAGATATCTCCTCCCTTTCTAAAAGAAAATATTTAGCCTTTTCCTAATGGCAGAATTATTTGGGAAAATGAGTTTTTTCTCTTTCCTTTGATATGAATATGCTAGTCATCACATGCCTTGAGAATGTTTAGAATGCCCCTTCCAGACTCCTACTCCAATCTATACCATCCTCTTGTCCTAATAAGTGGTCCTTGCCCTGGGAATTCCAACCAATAATACACTGGGTTAGAAAAATGATCTGACATTTTCTAATATTTACAGACCTATTTTTAAGTATTGATTTGGTGGAGCAAAATTCTACCTTAGATACTTTCCTCCAATAATCATACAAGATTCCTTAAAAATACATAGCAGCAGAATTGGCTATGCTGGATGATTCTAAGATGTAATATCAAGCAAGACATAAAACAAAGATATGGTTGTCAAAGCTATTTTTCCTCTGTTCTGAAAGATGCTTTGCACAAGTTTGTTCAAGTGAGAGTTTTTCCAAATTTTTTTTTTAAGTGATGACTTTGAATTGATTGCTCAAACCCTGTAATATTGCTGCTTCTCTGAAAGGAGATCCACAAATCCTCAGGAGAGTCCAATCAAGCTACCCATGTAGAAAAGCCAAGTGGATGAAAAAGGTTTAGTATTTCCTTCAATTATAGTCTATTCTCCAATGTACAAATGAATGGACAAACAATAGAACTGACCTATCAGACACTGCATGTAGATAATAAGCAAGGTCAAGTATAAAACAGAAGAACTCAAGCTTCTAAAGTATACTCTGGGAACTAAAAAGTTTCTCCCTTTAACAAAGACCAGTTTTTTTTTCATGACCAATTGTCTTACAATGATGCTAAATGGCTATGAATCATAGAAAACCACAAACTCTAAAGAATCTGTATTGTAGGTAACCCAAAGAGCCACAGAAAGAGGATATAGATCCATTTCACCTGAGAAATTTTTATGGCAATCCAGGTATATAGGTATATCAAATAGGTATTCAAATTAAACATTTACTGATAATAAATCATGATTTCACAGTCCCTATATTCAATTATGAAATCTCATACAGTATTATGAACCACAGTTTAAGAAGCTGGGGGGTTATAGTATATTTATCACCAGTGCAAAATTGAATATCAGGATTAAGCATTTATATAGCAGCTACTATGTTACCAGATGCAGCATAAAAGATTTTAACAAAGAAAACTATGACTAGAAAATGTGTGTAGATTACTTTGTGACTTAACAAGAACAACAAAAATCCTTATATGGGAGTGTAAAATATTGAGGAGAGAACAATAATAAAAGGGTTAGTGAAGAAAAAGGGAAAATCAGCAAGAGAATGATGGAAGGGACTAAGCATTTATATAGCACCTACTATGTTTCAGGTACTGTGCCAAACATTTTTTGTAAGAACTATTTAATCTTCACAATAATCTTATTGTTGCTATTATTATCCCCATTTTTTAGTCAAGGAAACTAAAGTTAATTGACTTGCCCAAGATCATATAGCCAGTAAGTGTCTGAGGCTTTATTTCAATTCAGTTCTTCCTGATTCCAGATCTAGCATTATCTTTTGCCCTGACGTTCCCTCTGGCATAGCTAAGGGAAATTACTGGATGAGAAAGCCCCAGAACCTGAGGCAAATTTCAGGGTGAGAAGGTAGCCTACAATTTAATAACAAGGGATTTCTTTAAAAGCAGCTTCCAGGGAGTACTATGTAAAAGATCCAATCTAATCTCCTACAAATTTTTCTTTCTTTCTTTCTTTCTTTCTTTCTTTCTTTCTTTCTTTCTTTCTTCTTTCTTTCTTCTTTCTTTCTTTCTTTCTTTCTTTCTTTCTTTCTTCTTTCTTTCTTTCTTTTCTTTTTTTTTTTTTTTTGAGTTTGGTTGAGTTGAGTTAGGTTTTGAGTTCAAACCTGTCGAGTTAAGACATATCTAATGTTTTGGCTATAGTACTGTAGATAGATGACCATTAATAATAATCTGGAGCCCCCCCAATTCCCTCCTCACCCAAAGACCCAAGGACCATACCTAATAAGCAGAGAAAAATATATTATCTTTAGCATAAATATGTGTGAAGTATAATTTACTATATTTATATTCACATGACTTTGGAGGATGGAGGGAACGAATAAGACTTGTGATATTCTTGGTGTTATCTAATGACCTTTTATGCTTTTGTTCATACAATCTTCTCATTTGACAAACATTTGTATTCACTTTTAATATGTATATGTTTATTTATAAACTAAGTGTACTATTGTACTAATGTTCATGTACATTCTAGAACTTATATAAAATGATATTTTTAAAGGATGAGATAAAATAATATTTGATCCTAGAGAGCCACTAGATTTTATTGCTTAGGGGAGATGTTTGTGGATTACTTAGAATAAGGACAAACCTGAGACAGATAGGAGGCAGTAGTAATAGCTTAGGTGACAGTAATGAGAGTATTCGCTTTGTGAGTAGAGCGGAGTGAGTAGGTGTTTTGAAGATGGAAATGAGATGGGGAGGATGAGGTAAGGTAGAGTTAGGAATCGAAGATGATGCTAACATTGAGATTCTGGGTACTTAGAAGGATGGTGTGGCCCTCCAAAATAATAGGGAAATTCAAAAGAGGGCAGGTAAGGAAATTTGTGACTAATTTCAAGCTTACTCATTTTATGCCTCTCACTGTTCCATTCCAAAGGAAAAGGCCTCTATTAGAGGTAGAGCACTTAATCACTAGTACACAGAACCAACACTCCAGGGTGATCTGGCTAGCCGAGATATGCCATGAGGTGTCAAGGGTCAGAAATTTCTTATAATCATGTTTCTCCTTAACACTAACTAGCACTTTGGGGGCCAACTTTAAAAGAACTACTGACTGACCTTTTTTCTCCTTTCTTGTTCATTTGTGGATCCCAAATTGACCATACATGAAGACTTTGTGGCTGCAGATAAAAACTGCCTCTGTGGATACCTAGGTAATGGTTAGATTATAACTTGCCTGCAGAGCTGAGACCAGGCTCAGAAGGGAAGAAATGATGGGGAGAAGTTAAGAGCTTATATTGCAGAGAGAGAGAGAGACTGTTGAAGGATAAGGGTAGGTATCTATGTCATGAAGCCAAATCCCACAATAAGCTATCAGAGGGACAGTGGTACACAAACCATCTCAGACTCCAATTGGTTGATCATACATAGAGACAGGCCATTATTTCCATGTAGTTCATGTCTTCTTGTGTTTAGGCCATGGCTTCCCTAGTGCTATAACCTTTACTTTATTTTTTTTCCTCAATAGTATCTTATTTTTCTAAATATATATACAGATAGATTTCAACATTCATTTTTGTTCTGAATTTTTCTTCCCTTCCTTCCTTCCCTCTCCCCTCTCCAAGACAGTAAGCAATCTTATAATTAAACATATGCAATGCTTTATTTACATATTTGTCATGTTGAACAAAAAAAAAAGTCAGAACAGAAGATGAAAAAAATTATGAGAAAGAAAAACCAACTAAACAACCAACCACAGAAAGGTAAAAATACTGTTTTGATCCATTTTCAGTCTCTGTAGCTCTCTCTCTGGATGTGGATGGCATTTTTCATCTCAAGTCTACTGGAATTGTCTTGGATTACTGCATTGTTGAAAAGAGCCAAATCCACCACAGCTGATCATGGCATAATTTTGCTATTATTGTGTACAGGTTCTCCTGGTTCTGCTCACTTCACTCAGCTTCAGTTTTTGTAAGTCTTTCCAGGCTTTTCTGAAATTGGCCTGCTTGCTATTTCTTATAAAATTATATTGTTCCATTACATTCATATAACATAACTTATTCAACTATTCCCCAACTGAAGGGAACCCCTCAGTTTCCAATTTCTTGCAGTACCAAATGAGCTGCTCCAAACATTTTTGCACATATGGATCTTTTCCCTCTTTTATAATCTCTTTCAGATACCAAACCAATAGTGACACCACTGGATCGAAGAATATGTACAATTTTATAGACTTTTGGGTATAGTTCTAATTTATCTCCAGAATTATAATTTCTACTTTGGAGAACACATATATGAGAACACCCCAAATTCCCTCTATCACTAAAAGTTAGTAATTTCAGAAGTATCCTGGACCCTGAAAGGTTAAATAATTTGTTCAGTGCCCCCAAATCAGAATATGTCAGTAAGATTTGCACTCAGATTTTTTTTCTGAATTCAAGTCTGACTTCATTCTGCTTTTCTCCTTTAGGATATAGAAGGTAATTCTCAGTTTATAGAACATTCAGTTAATTAGAGAAGCCTGTCCTACTTTGGCAAACAAAAGTTTATTGTAAATATAATCAAAGAGTCTGCTAGGGCTTGATGCTTTATTTATTGTACAAATACTAAAGTGATCATTGTCATCTCATTTTCCATCTTGGAAATAGCATAAAGTTGATGAGGAAGACTGGCAAGAGAATACTAATGTGGCTTATCCTTGTTTTTAAAGCCTTACAATTTCTTTCATTTTCTAAAAAGCATATCAATATTATATTTGTAATAAAAGACTTACATTTCTAATATTTCAACTTCCTTCAGTTAAACCTCCCAATTACAAGTGTTCTGATCTTTCAGAATTCACTATGACAGACTGAATTTTTGGCTAATGGGAAGGAAACTATGATGTAAGATTTGCCCATGCTAAATGCCAGCAGTAGAAACAGCCAGCAAAAGCATCAACTTGATCATCTTGATGAGGAATATCAAACCTAAAAGGAATTTACTGTTGCTATTCAGTTATGTCCAACTCTTTGTGACTCCAATTAGGATTTTCTTAGCAGATATTGGAGTGTTTTGCCGTTTTCTTTTCCAGCTCTTTTAACAGATGAGGAAACTAAGGTAATCAGGGTTAAATGATTTTCCCATGGCCTCACAGCCAGGAAATATCTGATTCCAAGCCCAGTGCTCCATCCATTGTACCTAGCCACCTAAGGACATACAATTCCACCTCATAATGCTTTGGACATCACAATGTCTTGTGCAGTGGTCAGAGGAGCTGGTTTCCTAGTGCAACATATGGACCCATTCTCTGCCTCTGGGTAGCCACTTTCTCTACCTGATTGAAGTATTGGTCTTGAAGGAGATATTTAAGTAAAAGATACTTCCAACCAGATGTTTCATTAGGCTGATCCAAACATTTGGACAGAACAAACAACCATCTCTCCATCTGGGTGACATAAGTACTGACCTTGACTATGTTTAACTTAAACATCAGAAATTCATTTCTTTTGTACCATGCCTTTTACCCATTTTCCTGCATACCTTCCCGAAATATCTGCCAATTTAATTCATCTCTGCCATGGTAACTATGTTTCTCCTTAACACTAACTAGTACTTTGGGCCCCAACTTTGAAAGGGCCACTGATTGACCTTTTTTTTTTTTTTAACTTTCTTGCTCAACTGTGGGCCCCCAACTAACCACCCATGAAGACTTTGTGGCTGTGGATAAAAGCATCTGCAACTACATAGCTACACAATTGGGCACTTAATCCCACAGAACAAAATTATTTTTGCCAAATGGACATGAGGCCAGAGTACAGGGACCACACTTAAGCTCCATTTGACATACTGTCTAGTCCATGGTTGATGGTGTAACAAGGGAAACTAAATAAGGTACTCCATGAAAGGTTGTCATTTTCTGTCCTTTTCATCATTGTTATAATATCAACATGTTCATAAGGATTAGCAGATCTAAGACCACACATCAGAGAAAGGTAGAGCCCAACCATACAGGAGTCTAAGAAGATAAGAGCTATAATTCTTTGTAATGCTGGAAACTTAACAAGAGAGTTTACATGAATGACAATCTCTCTTCTTTTTTACTTCCATACTTTATCTCTAAAACAGAAAATGAAATTTAGTCTCATATACAATAATCACTAGTTTGCTGAAAACTTCCATTTTTATTTTTATATATTGAATGAGGACTGGTTCATCCTCTCAGTCATTCATACATAGGTCTAAGGATGAATCAATCTTACCCATCACAGCTTAGAGGTGCTTCCTTCCATTGCTTCAAAGCTCATCTGGCATCTTTTTTCTTAGATACCTATCTACTATCAAGATCTTGGCATCTGACTATCCATTCGATTTATCTTGGCAGCCTCCATAAGAACCCAAGTGCCATCTCTCCTATGGGAAAACTTCTGTCTTCATATGTTTCTTTGCACTCTGTGAAGGATATTTATTTACACATACCAAGAAAAATACCTCAACACTAACAATGAGAAAGATCATAAGGAGTTCTGTAGACTCCAGTACTGACCACTAAAGATAGTCTGAGTTTGCTCTTTGGACAGTGCCCAAATCCACAAGACTCTCAGGAAATATCTGGGGTACCCCAAATCTACTGATATGAGGAGAATCCAATTCAGTGGCATTTTGCAAGATGGCAAGTTGATAGCAAATGTAATTCCCAATTTAACATTCTTGTCTGGACCAAGATTTTCTATACTAAAGGTCATACATGACCATCATAGACTCATAGAAAATGCTATGGTAAAGTGGTCAGTAGTTATCCAAAATAGAGTATAATAACTATGAAAACATTCAGTTCTTAATATTTCTCTCTACTGGGGAGAGGGAAAACAATATTACAAAGGGGCATGAAATAAAGATACTTTTTCCTCTCAGGGAGCTTCTTTTGCATTAGAAAGAGAGGCCTCATAGCCATTATGTGATTAATATATACATTTTTGTACGGGAGCTAAATTTTTTATATGGATTATAAATCTAGCAGAATTTCTTTATCGGCCAGATAAGGTAATAGGATCAGACTCAATTTAAGCCAATTTAATTCAATTCACTGAATATTTATTGAGCAACATGAGCTTGCAAAGTAAGCACAAAAATTTTTTTGGTGAAAGAAACACTGACAATTGATGGATAAAGCTCCCCTGTAGAAAGTGGCCTGATGTTTTTGGCTTTGAAGAGACTTAAGGATTCTGTGAGCTAGAGATTAGGATTTAGAGCATTCCAGGAATAGAATATATTTTGTGCAAATGGATGAAGTTAGAAAAGGGGGTGTTCATATAATGTATGTGGGAGGCAATAAGTAGGCTATAATGTAAAATGAGGTGGGGGATGATGAGGGAATGGGTGATTTTAACCCATCCTGGAAAGATAGATTGAAAATAAATTATATATGATTTGAAGTGACAAAGAGAAAGAAATGCTACATAGAAGTAATTTTACATATCTATACCTATTTGTGTCTTGTAGTGGTCATCTTTGAGGTAGAGAGAGAAGAGGGAAGCGAAAAAGGAAAACAAATTTACATGAGAACTTTATTATTTATTTAAAAAAAAAGCAAGTTGTGCATAGTGGATCTGCAGTTTCATATGCAATCATCTTTTTATTATACAATGTTATGGGAATGCTTGCTATATTTCATAACTCAAAATTAATTAATTAATTAAATTAATGCCAAACAGAAGCATTTATATTTTACCTTAGTAGCAATAGGTGCCTCATAAAGTATCTGGAGCAGGATAGTGCTGTGGTCATGCTTTCATTTTGTGAATATTTACTTGGCTGCTTGGAGGTGCTGTTAGGAGAAAGAAGAAGCAAAGAGGTTGCTGTAATATTCCAACTGAGAAATAATGATGGGCCTGAACTAAGATCTGGGTAGAGTGAAAAGTACAGACAAAAAGATTTTGTAGAGATGGAATAGATGACTTGTAATTGATTGGATCTGGGGTGGGTGAAGGAGAATAAAGGGTCAACGATAACTTTTAAGTTGTGTACCCAAGAGACTGGAAAGTTAGTGGTGTCCTTTATAATTTGGGGAAAATTAGGGGAAGGAGAGAGTTTTGAAGGAAATATGATGATTTCTCTTTGGGGTATATTTGATTTGAAATGATTATGGAACTTTTGTCTATACATAGGCAATGACAAAAAATTACAACTTAGGAGATATAATGAAGACCTAGATATGTATATTTATTAGAAAGTCAAATGAATAGAGATAATAATTGCCTGATAGACCTGAATGAAATGAGCTAAAAGAATGATGTAGAAAGAGAGTGGAAGAGGTTCTAAGACAAAATCCTAAAAACAGGAGAATTATTTGATAAAAAAAGAGAGAAAAGGAAAAATCAGACAAGAAAGAAGAGAATTCAAAAAACAGTATCACACACTTGGGAAAGACAGAATACCTAAAAAAAAAGAGAATGGTCAACTGTACCAGTTACATAGAAGTCAGAAAGGATGAGACCTAAGAAAATAGTAATGGATTTAGCAGTAAGGAAGTCATTGGTAACCTTAGAAAAAGAAATGTAATTGAATGGGGAAGGCATAATGCAGATTATAAGAAGATGAAAAATAAAGGAAAGGTGAGGAAGTAAAGACATTTACTGTAGAAAGTTTATTTTAGAAGTTGCCATAAATGGAAGAAGGCTAGCTGGAGGGGATGGCAGAGTAGAGTCAGAATTTTGCGTTTTGTTTTTATTTTAATTGAGGAAATCTGGATATGTTCATAGGCAAATCAGAAAGAAGAGGAATGACTGAAGACTGAAGAAGCAAACTCACAAAGGAGATGGGGTCAAGAGAAGAGGTAGGAGAGCTGGCCTTTGTAAAGAGAGGAATCATTTATTCTTCTGGGAATGGAGGAAAAGAGGGTAGACTAGCTGGAGATAGCCAGAGAATTTGAAGTGCAGAAGCCATAAAAAGAGGAAACTCCTGAGAGATGACTTCAATTTTCTTAGTAATCTTGAGGTGAGGCTATTGGATGAGAAAGGTAGATGGTTTAAGGAGAGCAAGGAAGAACAGAATAAACATTATAAGTATGTTAGGAGTTAATTAAGTGAAGGATCATCATACAATGGTGAGGATTTATAAATCTGTAGTAAACAGTTTACATGCATGAACAAGATAAATAAAATAACACTTTTAAAGACCTTTCCACTCTATCATTCTATAGTTATATTGCTTAATGAAGTGATAGATTGAAGTAGAGTAAATAGAAGAGATTTTATGAAGGAGGTAAGATTTCAAACAGGTCTTGAAGAAGGATTGGTAATATTGTGTTCTGTTCTGGATGCATTTTAAGAGTAGTATTGACCACATGCAGTATATACAAAAGAGGGAAGAGCATAATGCTATAGGACACTCAAAACCATTTTATAGGAGCAATAATTGAAAGAATTAGGAACATTGAACATGAAAAAGGGAAGAGTAAAGCAGAAGATGGTGGGTGCTTTTAGTAATTGAAGAATTATATATGGAGGAAGGATTGCACTTTCTCCATATAACTTCAGAAATCAGAACTGGAACTAAGAGGTGAAGTTATAGGGAAGCAGTTATTAGCATTATTGAACCAAGAACTTCTTAATTGTTATAGCTATAAAATTTCAAAGGAATTACTCATGAATGAATGAGTTAATGAAAGATAGTGTTCCATGGCTGCTAAAGCACTGGATTTATAATTAGGATCTCTGGATTGCACGCTAACATCAATTATTTACTAGCTGTAATATCACTGGATCCATTCCTTTATCTTTCACAGTCTTAGTTTTCTTATCTGTGAAGCAGAATACTTACCCCATAATCTCTTTATCTGGGGCCTGTTGTTAGGAAAACAGTTCACAAACTTCAAAGCATCCTACAATGTCTATTATTGTTCTTTTCATTGAGGTGTTAGATCAGAAGCTAAAAGTATATTTCTCAAGGATGTCATATGGATTAATTTTTCCCAGCTATAAAATTTTCCCAAGCATTGCTTCAAGACAAATGTTTACCATTGTGTTTTTTTTTCTTTTCCTTTTTTTTTTTAACCATCAAAGGTCCTTCATTAAAAAAAAAAAACTATTAAAAAAAAAGAACAGCAAAGCAAAATACTTTGACTCTTGATGAATAAGGTGAGTAATATTCCAATTAGATTTAGTCCATGTGAATAATTCCTAAATCTAAATTAAGTTGGGAAGTAGAAAATCTTGACAATTATACATCTGGGGGAGGTAGAGATCATTTTGTTTATACGCCTCTCACAACCCACATTTCTTAATAATTTTTAAACTCTCAAGTATTGGAAATTATTTACCTTAATTAGCATTACATAATTATTTTAATTATTTAGTGTTTTGATTAATCTATTAACTACATATATGAAACCACAAATTCCTTGATCTGTGTATTCTATTGGTATAAATTGCAAATTATTTCTATGTGATTCTTTACAAATTCTCCTATAGAATATTTATTTATTCAGTACACCAAAGGCTTTCCTGGTGGAGACCTCTGAAACAAATAAACATTGACTTGGAGAAATATTAAGAAGCTGAAAGTACAAAAAAAATGGATATCAATCAGTTGACTTCTGCCTCTCAAATAACAGTTTATCAAAACACTTACCATTTGTCTGCAAATTTGTGTACCACCTGAAAAAAAATACAAAGTTAGGCCTTGTCTAAAGTCGTATGATACTGATTATTGGGAAATTGGATTCATAATCTGGCCTAAATACAGCAAAGTTTTCCAAAATTTAAGGGTGTTGTTTGTGAAGATGTTTTGTCAAGCAAAAGATGGAACCACCAAAGTTTTCTTAACATTTGAAGAGCAAACACTCATAATTAGAAAATGTGAATGTAGTCCTTTTTTTGAGAGAAAATCTCTTGAAATCAAATGACAAATGAGTTATTTTTAAAAAGTATTTGAAAAACCACTTCTGAAGACTTCTTAGCTCATTGTTTTTCAAATTGTCAATGAGAAGCCATTTTGACAATAATGAAATCAAAGCAAAGCAATCATTTGGTGTCTGCTTTGTATCTTTCAGTCACATTTTTCACTCTTAAGAGTAGGAAAAATAGTGGGAAAAAGAAGCTCACATATTGTCTTCAATTTCTGTAATTTGTTATTATACATGTTTTGCATAACATTTATATATCTATGATTAAATATAATTTTTAAACATGCATTTGTTCTTAGTTCATTTTTATGCTGCTACATGAAGGACTTCTGATATTGGAGATACTTGTTTAAAATTCAGTAAGTTACTTAATATTCCTCAGAGAGAGACAGAAATAGGGAGAGAGAAAGGGAGAGATAAAGAAAGAAACAGAGACAGACACATAAAGAGACAGAGACAGAGAGACAGAGACAGAGATAGATGCAGAGACAGAGTATGTATGTGTTGGGAGCAAAGAATCTTCTGAGGATACTTCCAGCTCTAGATCTATAATTCTATGGTTCTATGAAATCTTTTCATGATGCTAAGTTTTAACTATTACTTCAATGATAAATGTTAAGGCATTGTCTGGGGCATTCGAAGATTAAATTAATTGCCCAGGGACACCCAGCTAGCTAATATCAAAGAATTTGAACTCAGGTCTTCTTGATTTTAAGTCAAAAATTCTTTCTACTATGATGTAAACAGGAAGGAAGGAAAAAAGAGAGAGAAGGCATTGGAAAAGGAAGGAAGAAAGGAAGGAAGGTAGGAAGGAAGGAAGAAAAGGAAAGAAGGAAGGAAGGGGAGAAAAGAAGGGAAGGAGGGAAGGAAGAAAACAAGGAAGGTTGAACTTGAAGCAATTGAGTATAACACTTATATATTACACCTGAGGAAAGGGAAATCAAGGGTCACCTGACAAAGGTCACTATATGATAAGCATAAAAGTAGGTATTTGAACATAACTCCTATGACCCTAAAATTAGTGTTCTCACCACTATATCATGCTGCCTCTCTTATGGTTTTTGATTTAGTGGGGTGTAGAGACAGAACATTGTCTATATTATCAGAGGATATCAGAGGATTAAATAAATTTTATTATTTAATTTAATTGTTATGCTTTGTCACATAGAAGAATTCACTGCAGGGAGAATAGGGATGGGAAGGATTTGCTACTTCCACCTCTGAAATAACTGTGACATAAAAACAAAAAGTATCAATAAAATGTATTTTTAAAAGCTGTTTACATTCATTTTCTAGGAAAATCTTTGAAGGTATACTATTGATATGTTCAGAACAGCCAAAGATATTCAGTATGACTCTTACTCCATTGATGATGAAAGCATAAAGTACTTATACACATGGAATGTATAATAAAAATAATAATAATTATTGTTATTATTATTATTATTATAGCTAACATTTTTTATTATGTGCCAGATAGCACTGGGTTAAGTGCTTTACAATTATTATCTCATTTGATCCTCACTGGAGAACTATGTGATATTATTTTGAGAGGTAAAATGATTTGCCCAGGATCACATAGCTAGTAGGAGCCTAAGTTTATATTTGAACTCAGGACTTCCTAACTCTGGGCCTGACATTCTCTCCACTGTTCTCTATATGTTACATGTGGAAACACACAAAACCTTGTACAAAGGCAAAATATTGTCATTATTGACATGAAACCATTATAGGACAAAGGGAGAGGTGGGAAGTAGGAGCCACCTTAAGTTTCTTCTCTTTAATAGTAAAACCTGGTATCAAAAAATTCTTGTAAGGAATTTCCATTGAATGCTCTGGGTTTAACAGGAGTCCAACAGACACTCTTGTCCAATGGAACATGACAAACTAACACAAAGTTTTGTCCAATGGTCCTATTTTAGACTTAGTTCTGGTGTTCTAATAAAGCACCTACTGCTTTAGCAGATGTTGTGATAGAGAATTAAGTATCTGCCAGGCCATAAATCTATTAAAAGTCATTGAGAACAGCTTTCAAAAATGTGCTTCATTCATTCCACTATAGTCATCGAGATTATTTACACATTAAGATTTTTATAACTAGCTACAGATACAAACAGAGTTCAAAGAGTTTTTCTAAGTGGCAACACTTAAGAGTTCTACATCTTATATAAGGATCATTTATAATATGTCTATATGATGCAATGGACAGCTACATAGTACAATGGATAGAGCACTGGGCTCAGAACCAGGAAGACCCATTCATGAGATTAAATCTAACTTCTGGCACACACTCCTGTGTGATCCTTGGAAGTCACTTAACTCTGATAGCCTCAGTTTCTTCATCTGTCAAATGAGCTGGAGAAGGAAATATCCAACTCCAGAATGGAGTGATGAAGAGTTAAACATGATTGTAATAACTGAACAATGATGGCTTAAAGTGATTATACCTATCTAGAGATCCAAAGGTCTAAGTTATAATGCCAGCAATACAACTGATGAACTGAGCTAATTTGTACAAGAAATTCAAGATCAACTACTTTGGATTTCTGTTTCTTTATTCATGATAGTAGGATCATTCCTGTTTCATTGATCTCAAGTGATACAGTGAGCAGAGTCCTGGATTTGCGCTAGAAAAGACAAATTAAAATCCTTTCTTAGACACTTATTAGCTGTTTGACCCTTGGCAAATTAATCAACCTCTCCTAGCCTCAGATTTCTCCTTTGTAAAATAGTAATAATTATTATTAATATAATAATTAATAATATAATTATTATGTATAGTGTTGTTGTGAGGATCATATAACATAATAAGCATAAAATATTCTGTAGACTTTAAAATCCTATATCAGTGTTAACTATTATTATCCCTTAGGACATATGTGTGTGTGTGTGTGTGTGTGTGTGTGTGTGTGTGTGTATGTGTGAGGCAGCTATCAGGTTAATGATAGATGAAAATTATGTTTTGGGTTAAAAGAAAACTAACTATATAAAGCAAAATTTTTATTCAATTTTCCAAAAGAAATGTGATTTCATAAGTATTCCTTCTACTTGAAAAAAATCTCAACTTGCTCCATGCTTTAGTAATCAGTAGACAGTCTTTATAATTGCTATTGTAAAAAAGCAAACAACAATAACAAAAATCCTTTGTAGCTAATTTCATGTTGAGCTTCTTCAGATTGATTTAGACTGTAATCATGCAAGAGATACACGGTTTTTCTCTGAACTTTCACTTGAAGATTTCCTGCACTGATGTACTCTTCTAGAACAAGTGCAGAATAGTAGAGTGGTAGAGAGACCAAGTATCTTACCAAAATGCAGTACAGGAGTAGGACTTCAAGTGAGAAAGATAATTTTATCATTATTACCAGCAGCTAGGTGGACTAGTGGCTAACGTTTGAGGTTTAAAAGACAGAAAAACATGTTTGAATTCTGCTTCAGGCATTTACTAGTTGTGTGACTGGGAAAGTCATTTAACCTTTCTTGGGCTTTGGTTTCCTCATCTGTAAAATGGGTATAATAATAGCACCTCTCTACTCCCACCAAGATGGCTGAGTTAAATAAGAAATACAGACAAGGCAAAAGACAAATTCCCCAAACCATCACAGGTTACAATGTTATGAAATACAAAACAATTTTTAAAGATAATTGCTTTTTCAAGCAGCCAAACATAATAAGTTTTCATTCCAACCCAGAGATTTTTGTGAAATCAAGGATGTAATAGAAACAAAACAAAATATTCCTCTGGTGAAAAGATGGTCACTTTTGTCTGTATTTGTCTTTTTTCTTACCCATACCAACACTACATCCACCAAAACGGGAAAACCATTTGTACTTAAAAATCACGTGTCCCCCAAATACTCCAGGTTTAGGTTTGGAGGAGACATTATAGGTCATTTAGACCAATTGCATCATTTCACAGATAATGAAACTAAGGACCATGACACAACTTGCCCAAGATCAGATGTATTAACTGGTAGATTGAGAATTCAAATCTAGGTCCTTGGAAGCTCTATCCATTATGTTCCACACTTCCTTCCACTTCTTGAAGACTTGTAGATCTCTAAGTAGATAGCTCTCTTTTCCAGGTTATGAAAATGGTGAGGAATGTCAGCATTTAATTAACTTACTTTTCTTATCCAATTTTATTCTATCATCCTCCCAGTCACCAGACTTAAAACCTAGGTGCATCCTTGATTCCTCTCTCTTTCAGAGATGAATCACATCCAACGATCCCATATCCACTCAATTGCCAAGTGAGGTCAATTTTGCTTTTTTTAAGGTTTCTCACATAAATTCTCTTCCCTTCTCTGATGCTGCCACCAACATGATCCAGACCTTCAACACCTGCTGCCTAAATCAGCTGCTGCTGATCGTTCTCTCTGCTCAAATCTCTTCCCCCTCTAATCCTTGCTCAATTCAGCTATTAAATTAATCTTTCTAAAGCACAGGTGCTACTATGTGGCCTATCCCCCTATGTAATAAAATCTCATTGAATCCTATCATTTCCAGGAACAAATGTACATTTCCTTGTTTGACATTTAAAACTCTCCATAATCTGACCCTCTAGTGCACATTTTCCCTTCCACCTTTCCCCTCATCCTCATGTAGTCTTTTATCCAATGGTACTGGCCTCTGCTATTTCCCCCCACCCCCACAAGACACTTCATCTTTTGACTTGTGATATTTTCATTGATGATTCCTCCATGCCTAGAGTATTCTCTTTCCTCATCTTCACCTCCTTGCTTTCTTCAACTTTCAGGTAAAATCCCATCCAAAAGAAGGCTTTCCTAATTCATCTGAATATTAATGTCTTTCCACTATTGAAAACCTCCAATTTGTCCTGTCTATATTTTATTTATTCATAATTGTTTGCATGTGTCTCTTCCATTAAATTGTGAACTCTTTAATGGCAGGACTATCTCTTAACTTTCTTCACATCCTCAGGGCTTAGCCCAGTACCTAGAATATAGCAAATACTTTATAAGTGCTTATTGACCACTGACCCTTCTGCTTCTCTTAGGCCCATCCAGAAGATTTCTTCAACTGAAATCACTCAGCAAATAGTGGAAATTATAGGCCGGAGTGTCTACAAATGAAGCTCCTCTCTGATAATGGCACAGCTTATTCCTGGGTGCAATTGAAAATTCATTTAATGAAGTCAAATGGTTCCATAGGACTGTGGTCCCAAAGGGTCTGAAATCCAGCTCTAAGTCATCTCCTTTCTTACATAAAACCTTGCCTGAAATACTCCATTGGTGATTCTCTTCTACTTAAAATACCATTTTTTTATTGTAATTTGTATTTGCTTCTCTGTAAACATGGAATCAAAGAATGAGGCTATGAAATAAACTTGGAATCTTCAAGTTCAACCCCCTCGATGAGGACACTAAGTCGAGAAAAGTTAGGTGAGTCACCGATGATCACATAGGTAATAACATAGAAGAAGGATCAAATGGATTTTATTTTTTCACCATGGTTAGTGAGGAATGTTGAATTGAAATATTCCATCCCCTGGGGTCCATTCACTCTTTTCAAAAGGAATTAGAAACTTCAGGAAATTGTTTGAAGTTTCAGGGAACAGAGCAGATCAGCATTAAGAATAGAGCTATTTTACCAGCTTTCTCTATAGTTTGGATTGGGAAACACAGATTTAGATAATTAAGTGGGGAAAATATGGCTTGAATGCAGTTTGGCAGGGACAAACTAACCTAAATCATCTCAGTTCTTTTCTTTGTGTTTTAGTCTCCATAGCTATAAAATAACAAATTGGAGTTAATAAGACTGCTATGAGAAAGAATCAAAGAACAGAGGTCTCTAATAAACCCTGAGCTTCTAGGATACTGTGTCAATTGTTGACTGGTGGTGCCATATTCTTGTTGCAGTCAGCTAGGTACTTGTATGCTTTCAATTCCATTCCATCATTCCATTTCTCTAATCTTCTCCTGCAGCTTTAAATAGTTGCTGCTCTGGAGATACCACCCCTCACAGTTTAAGTCCCCTCCTAGCCAAGCTCACAGCCATATGCTGAACAAAGAGAGGTCTTTCCTGGTTTTGGCCATCTTTAGGTTGCATCAGATTTATGGATAGGGGAAAGAGACCACATGTCTACAGTGGGCCCATGTACAGTATGGGCTGTCATTATGTGGCTTGGAAGGGAAGAAGAAGAGACATCTTTAGTCTCTTCCCCCTCATTCTTCTCCAAAGGAGACATTCCTAGTTGGGGCCAGAAATCACTACTCGGCTCTCCTTGGAATCGGGGGGGTAGGGCACAGTATTTTACTGATCTGGAAATACATCCATCTGCTCCCTTGAATAGTGTTTGCTTGGGAGATATGTTGAGTTTGAACAAAAGTTCAGATTGCTTTGTCATTATTATTGGGAGAACGGGGACTCCAAGTTCTATAGCCAAGGCTTTTCTCTGTTCTTCCCCTCCCAAAAAAAATGCCAGTTCCACAATGAACACATATAGCAAATAGTAAACAAGTTTATATACACCAAATCAGAAACTAGAGAAAGAAAAAAAAAAAGACTCTAAACTTAACAATGTAGAGCACAGGAGCTCTCCTACTGGGAACAAGCTAACCCAAGTTACAGAGAGACAAGATTCTGGATCTCACCAAGAGCAAATTTCCTGCATTCTTTAGAAAAGAAAGCTGGGAGTGGAAACTATTGCTCCATTAATATCTTCTTAGAGTCCTTTCCTTTAGTAATCTGAAGTAGGATGGGTGTCTTCTTCTCTAATGAAGCTAGAAACATAAGCACCCAAAGCTACTCACCACCTAAAGAGTTCTGAAGAGTTGAAAGTTGAAAGGTCCCAAAGAAGACTGAGGAAGGCTGGAGCTCTCTCTCCTCTTACCAAATTTGCCCTACCCTTTCATCTTCAATTAGGAGAGGATCCCATACCAATGAATTTTGGAATAAGGATCACATATGTGCGCTTTTTTTCTCTTTCCATGACATCAGAATTTTTATAGGCAATTCAAAGTGCAGTAGCTTAAGGGTCTTCAGGACTTGAGTTTACCTTTCACCCCATTACCTTTATTTATTTTGTATGTCATTTGCATTTACTTGTCCCTGTTTTTCTCATCTATCAAATGAAGGGATTGAAAAATGATTTCTATGTTCTCTTTCAACATGACATGGCTAAATCGTGAAGTGTTTTATCTCTGCTGCCTGCTTCATTGGATCCATCTTATGTTGTTTGACTGAAGGTAAGCTCCTTGAAAGCAAAGACTGTCTCACTTATTTTTGTATGCCCATATTCTAACACAGTGCCTGCACAGAATAATCACTTCATAAATGCTTTTTGATTGACTGAAGGCACTGTATAGTGGGGAATATGTGGGGGGGATGGATTGGAGAAAACAAAAGCAACAATCAAAACAGGTCTTGGTATACTTTATATGGTTGTTTTCTCCTTATCTTCCTGCAATGAAGCGTCTGAGCAACATTATTTTACTAGTGCCATCCTGCCTCCTTGTATAGATGATAGAAATATTAAATCACTTACATTAATTGAAATAACAGTATAGTGCAAAGAATGTGATTCACTTAGAGGAACTGGATCTGAATCTGATTCTATACATTTGGGCACAGTAGAAAGAGAATTGAGTTTGGAGTCAGAGAAGCTGTATTCAAATATAATCTCAGACCTTTGATGGTCTTCAAGAAGTCACTTACTCTCTCTCATACTTGGTTTCTTCTATCCTAGAATGGAAGGGTTGGACTAAAGGGTCTCTGAGATCCCTTCATTGAGATAGCTAGGTGGAACAGTGGGTAGAGCACTTCACATGGAATCAAGAAGATTTGAGTTTAAATCATATACTTATTAGTTATGTGATACTAGACAAGTCACTTAACTTCTTTGTGCCTCAGTTTTTTCAACTGAAAAGAGAGATCTAGAGCACAGAAAAGAGGGATTGACCTCACAGAGTTGTTCTAAGTGTCAACTGGAATATTTGTAAAGTACTTGCCACAGAGCCTGGCACATACACATAAGCAATATAAATGCTCATTACTTTCCCTCTCTTTTCCCCTTCTAGAATACTGTGATTCTTTAATCTTTGCTGGAGTCTCTTATGATCCTGTGATTATTAAGATAATTTTTGATAGAATGTAATATGGATTTTGACACACACACACACCCCTTTTTTGGCCAAAAACAAATAGCAGCATCTTGGATTTCACCTTATTTCTCAGTAATTTTTTACTGAAAAAAAAAAAAAAAGAAAAGAAAAGAAGAAGCAGAAGCCTGAATAATTAGGTCAGATAGGAGCAGCTAGGTAGTGCAATGGTTAGATCACCAGTCCTGAAGTCAGGAGGATCTGAGTTCAAATCTGGCCTTAGACACAATATTTCCTAGCTGTATGACCTGGGGCAAGTCACTTAACTCCAATTGTCTCAGCAAAAATAAAATAATAATAATAATAAAATCAGAAGCACTAGAATATTAATGTCATTACAGAATAAACAAGTAAAGAGATAAATCCACCCTGGAAAGTTACAACTTGTGATGGGATTGTAATAATTTGTGGTATGATTCCCTCTTCATTTTCAGGCTTCAAGGGTCATAGAGAATTATAATGCAAAAAAGTCTCCCAAATCAAAGATTGTTTTTATTTTTCTAATGTCAATATATTCCTATTTCTCTATTGATATGCTCTAAGGTACGATCCCTAAATAACCAGTAGAAGGCCTTGCATTAAAATAAAAATAAAAAAGTATCTTCCCTTAATCCACATAGCTCATTGGAGCTTTGATATATGTGTCCAATACAAAATCAAAACCAAAACAGGAAAACAAAAACAAAAATATTGCCAACATTGAACAGGAGCATAAAATTTGGCAGCAAACAAAAGAAATATCCTATTTTTATCCTATCAAAATACTTCTTCTAGACCTTGGGTTTTTAACCTGGGGTCAATGAATTTATTTCTTTTAAAAAATATATTTTGGTAATCATATTTCAATATAATTAGTTTATTTAGTAATCTTGTATATTTATTTTTTCATTGAAAATATTATTTTGAGAAGGATTTTATTAAACTACCCAATGGATCCTAAACTACAAACTTTTGCTGTAGATTTGGCACAAGATATGAATTTGACTCAATTCAAAATGTGGACCACACAATTCCAACAGATGGAAAGTACAGTTTGCATTCAGAGGAGAACTATGGAGACTGAATGTGGATCAAAGAATAGTATTTTCAACTTTTTGTTGTTGTTGCTTGTTTGTTTTGTATTTTCTTTCTCGTGTTTTTTTTTTTTCCTTTTTGCTGATTTTTCTTGTGCAGCATGACAAGTTTGGAAATATCTTTAGAAGAATTGTACATGTTTAACCTATGTCAGTTTGTTGGCTGTCTTGGGGAGGGAAGAAGGAGGGAGAAAAATTTGGAACACAAAACTCAGAAAGGTTAATATTGAAAACTGTCTGTGCATGTATTTAGAAAAATAAAATACTTTTTAAAAAATATAGACCATAGATTCCTCTTTTTGTCTGATCAATCATTTACTGAAACCTTTAACTCTAATGCAGCATAGCTTCTTATAGTCACTAAAGGGGTTTGGATGCAATACACACTTTCCTTTTAACAATATTGCCAGGAATGCTATAATTATTGGATTTGCGAGAGAACAAGGGTGGAGCTCTTTTGCTATGTTTTTCATTCATGTTTAAGTAAATTATGATCATCTGAAATTGTCTTGACTCATGGAAAACTAATCTGAGATGCTGAGGATATTTTTTTCAAGTTTTCTTGAAATGCAGGTATTTGGGTTTGACAGCTCAAGTGGGTGAGACTGATAATCTGACAAGGAACTCTGGGTGGGAGGAGTGTGGCTATCTTGTGACTGATGGGTGATGAAGCTGTTTAGTTAATTTGTAACTCCTTCCTTTAGGCACTTGGCTTTCAAGGGATTTCCCTCCTCCTTCATCCCATCTCCCGCAGCAGTTGATTTTTTTTTTTTTTTTTTGGAAAAAAAAATAAAACAGTAGCAACAAAAGGAAACAGTCAGCCATGTTATTCCCAGATTTGCTCTTTCTGGCAAATCCTGCATGAGACTCATAGTAATACTAGTTAAAAGCTTGCAAGATCTTTTAGTTTCTTTTGATCCTCACAATAATCCTGGAAGGTACCCTACTTTTATTAATGAGGAAACTGAGGCTCAAAGGTATAGAGTGGCTTCCCTGGGATCATCAGCTAGCAATAATAATAGATAGCATTTATATGGTGCTTTAAGGTTTACAAAGCATTTTATAAATATTAGCTCATTTGAACCTCACAACAACCCTCGGAGGTAGATCCTGTATCATTCCCATTTTAGAGATGAGAAAATAGACTGAGAAAGTCAAAGACTTCCAGGGAGAGAGTGGGGAAGGGGACAGGTGGTGTATTACACAGCTAACAAATACCTCAGGTCATGTTCAAACTCAGTTTTTCCTGATTCCCTATTAGCATTCTTATCTGTTGTTTATCCTCCACACACCACAGAATATCCACAGCAGAATTCTGAGGCCAGATTTTCTTGATAGCGTGCACAATTGTCTCTCTGTGCCCCTCTGTGATTTTACCTGTGTGTGTTCTAACAATTTATAGACTAATTGATTTCCCCTGTCACTCTGGAAATTTTCAAAGTTGAGTGCTAAGCAACTGACTGAAGACAAAGATTCAGAGCCAGTTCTGAGAGCATTAGCTGCAGCTTCCTTTGCAGAGATAGAAGGAAGATATTTGGCCTAAGATAATGTCTACTTTACTACCAAACCAGAAAAGTATTCTCCAAGGAGTGAATTAGATTATGTAAAACTTAATCATTTGCAAAGCAGTCCAGATCTTCCATATTTTCATTTTTTTACTACTTCTATATTTTTATTTTATATATGAATATCAAATATATAATTTGATCTAAAGAGTATTTTTAATGGAAGTCTTATGATGTGCTGAAACCATACAGTATTTTCAAATCTAAACAAACAAACAGAAACTTTGCTTTCCCCCTTCCTCAGAACTCCCTTGAGTACCCTAAACAATAGGTGAAGAATAACTTCCCCACTAGACTTGTCTTTACAATCTCAAGAGTTTCCTGACAAATTATCTGTGCCTTTGCTAAGCCAAAATCAAGTTCTGATGACAGGCCTGTCTATTGACAATGCTCAATAAAATTCAAGCTGAGGGCTAGGGCTGAGAGTCCCACATGGCTCAGGCTAAGTTCAAATGAAGGGAGAAAAAAAAAAGGAAAGGGTGACTCAGAAGCCTGAGGAGCTAACTAGACAACTAGATTTAGAGCAATAAGCAAAATGCTGAAATGCCAAATGAAGAATATTTCAACATTAGGAATTTAAACCAAAGAAGACCATGCTGGCACTTCAACCAAAATTGCTCTCTCCAGAGTTACCAATGATTTCTTATTTGTCTAATGCAATGACCTTTTTCTTTTCTTTTTTAAATTTAATTTTAAATAAAATTTTTATTTTCAAAATATATGCAAAGTTAGTTTTCAAACTCATCCTGAAATTGTGTTCCAAATTTTTTCTTCCTTTATTTCCAGCATCCCCTCCCCTAGAAAGTAAATAATCTAATACATGTTAAACAGTGCAATTCTTCTATATATATTTCCACAATTATCACGCTACACAAAAAAGTCAGATGACAAAAAGATGACAAAGAAAACAAAAAGCAAAGAAACAACAACCAAAAAAGGTGAAAATACTATGTTGTGAGCCACATTTAGTCCCCATAGCCCTCATTTTGAATGCAGGTGGCTCTCTCCATCACAAGTCTATTGGAATTGGCCTGAATAATCTCATTGTTGAAAAGAGTCAATAGCCTTTTCTTAACCCTCATTTTTCTTGATCTCTCTGCAGCCTTTGACATTGTGGTTCCCTGCCTCCTCCTGATACTTTCTTCTCTCTTTTCCAAAACAACACTTTCTCCTGATTCCTCTCCTACCTATCTGATAACTCCTTCTCAGGTTCTTTTACAGATCTTCTTCCAAATCATGCTGTCTAGCCATAGATATCCCACAAGGTGCTGGCCTGAATCTTCTTCTCTTCTCCCTTTATGTACTTCACTTAATGAACTCATCATCTTCCATGTATTTAATTACCATCTCTTTGCTGATAATTCTCAAATATATCCTGCCCAATCTCTCTGCTGACATCCAATCTCACACCTCAGATTGAATATCCAAGGAGAAATCTTAAATTCAATGTGTCCAAAATTGCCCTCATTTTCACTCCCCCTAAAATCGAACTAATTTTCCTATTATTGTATACTAACTTCCGAGGCGCTCAGGCTCTTAAACTATATGTCATCCTCTATTTCTCACTTTCTCTCACACAACTCCCTCTCCCAATCCCACTACTACCATGTACAATTTGTTACCAAGTCCTGGAGATTTCTCCTTTTCAATATCTCTTGATTTCTCTTCTGACACTGCCATCACACTGCTGCAGGTTGTCATAACCTCACATCTGAATTATTACAATAATAGCCTGCTAGTGAGACTGCCTGCCTCAAGCCTTTTCTCATCCTAATCCATCTTCCTTTTAGTTACCAAAGTAATTTTTCTAAAACACAGGTCCTACCATATCATTGCTCCATACCTACCTCCACCCCATCCACTTAATAAACTCCCATGGCACTCAAATAATGTCCAGGAACAAAACAAAATTCTGTATTTGGTGTTCAAAGTCATTCATAACCTAATTCCCTTCTTCCTTTATAGTCTTCTTAAAGCTTACTCCAAAGCGCTGGCCACCTGGCTGTTCCACAAACAAGACTGCACTTCTCAGTTCTGGGAATTTTCTCTAATTGTCCTCCATGCCTAGAATCTTCTCCTTTGTCTTGTCCACCAAACTTTTCTGGTTTCCTTTGGGATTAAAATCTCTTTTTCTATAAGAAGCTTTTCCCAACCTCTCTTAATTCTAATGTCTTTCTTCTTTTAATCACTTCTATTTATCGTACATGTACCTTGTATGTATATATATTTGGTTGTTATCTCCTACATTTGATTTTAAGTTACTTGAAGACTGTCTTTGTCCTTCACTTCTTCTTATATCTCCAGTGTTTAGCACAGTGCCTGGTACACAGTAGGCAATTAATAAATATATATTGATTGATTTCAACCTAACTATGATCCTCAGAAACAGAGAGACTAAAGGAGAAATGTACAAAACAATACAAAAAGATGTGTTTTAATTCTGATCTTGAAACAAAGAAGAATCAGGATACCAGAGAAAATTTGAATCATAGTTTTGATACTTTTCTCTTACTGGAAAATGGCTCACTAAGAGTTACGAAGAAGCTAAAGCATTTAGTCACACAATGAGTTAATGAAAGAATTAAAAGTAGGGCCCAACCCCTCTCAGATCAGAAGATAACCATATGTGTAGAAAAGGTAAGTGTTTTATTTGAGAAGCTGTCTGGCTAATCACTCATCACCTTCTAAAATTAAAGTTCCATTCTGCAGAAAATAAGCAACCCCAAATCACAATTCTGGTTCATATTCTCACTGACTTCTAAATGCGGACTTTTCAGATTTTGAAAAAAAAAGGCTCTACCATAATATGTGATGACTTTGGTCTTTTCTTCTGTCTACATTTTTGCCTCTGTCTCTACTGCAATTTCTGATATTTCCCTTTACTTCTCTTCTCTTTTTTGGTTGATTAACATGAATAGAGTGATATTCCAAGTCAAGCATTTCCAGAAAAAGATATTGCTTACATTTCTCCCTCATTTAAAAATTTTTTTTGACACTTGCCAACTCTCCAAAATATGCCTGGTAAATAGTGATAGTTTTATGTTTAGCATTTCTCTTGCATGTAGAAATAAATAACCTGATCTTTCTCTGATTCATTTTGTCTATTGAATAATTTTTAAATATTTAACTTTTTTGGAAATATTAATATGAGTCATAGAGTTGGGAATTTAATGAATTAAAATGTGTTCCAAAAGGGGACCCCCTCTCATCAAAAGCCAGTTCCCTCAGGTCTGAACTCAGTCTAACCTATAAGTGGTAGGCAAAGTATACAACTTCCTGTGATTAATTGATCCTTAATATTATAAGGTAGAAAGTGACAGGAACAAAGGAATTATTTAAGGAAAGCCTTCTTGGAAAATTATAGAATCACTAAAGTTCAGAAAGTAGAAGGATAATCTAGTCCAATACATATCCTTATTTCCATTATAAAATCAAAAGTTATGTAGGCTCTAATTGAATACCTCCAATATATGAGATCCCATCAATTCCACCAGGAGTTAGTTTCATTTTTAGTTAGTTTTGATAGGAAGCGTTTTTCCCTCTGATATTTAGCATAAATTTTCCTCTTGTTATACCTCTTCCTGCTCCTGGTCTTTAGGTTTCTGGGACAAAGAGAGCAAGTCTTAAACCCCTTTTCACATAATAGCCCTTTGAATACACATATCATATCCCCACTCTTCTTCTGCAGATTAAAAATATCAAGTTCCTTCAACAGACACTCAAATGACATGGAATCTTTCTTCATATGTCCTATGTAGTTAATTTGTATATTTATATTAATCAAAATAACTTATTTGCTCAAAGTCATTCTTAAAGAAATTTTGCTGCAACTATATATAACATTTTTTTTGTTTATGCTCATTTTATTCTGTTATTGCATGTGTATTTTCATGTTTTTCTAAAATCATTGAGCTCATCATTGAAGAGGAGGAGGAGGAGGAGGAAGAAAAGAAGGAGGAGGAAAAGGAGGAAGAGGAGGAGGAGGAGATCTAATAGCATTAAATCACAATCATATACTACAACTTGTTCAACTATTCCCCAATTGATGGACATCCCTGCAGTTTCCACTTCTTTGCCACTTACAAAGAGAGCTTCTATAAAAGATTTTAGAAATATAGGTTCTTTTCCTTTATCTCTAATCATCTTTGGAAATGAATCTAGCAATAGTATTGGTGGGTTATAGAGAAAAACTTGATAAATAGAAATATGTATAGAATGAGAGCTGGGTTTCTAGGACCCCTTTCAACTCACAATCTTATAACCCTGATGAACAGGTTTTCACATTTATTGCTGACCTTTCCCCTGTATCACCATTATGCTTTTGTGGATGTCTTACATAAAATGATAAAGGATTAGTTTGTAAGTGGTGAGCATTAAAATTTTTTTCCAAAGAGATTTTTAAATAGTTCCTCATCTGTAAAATGAACTACAGTGGTAGGGAAAGCCATTCTAATATCTTTGCCAAGAAAGTCCCAAATGGGATCATGAAAAGCTGGATATGACTGAAACTACTGAAGAAAAATAATGACAAAATTTTAATAATTCTTATGGTTGATCTTACATTGATCAGACTGACAAAGATGACAAAAATAAAAATTATTGCCGGGCCTATGGGAAAATTACCATATTAATGCTAGCTAAACTTTCTTGCTAAAAGAAAGTCTTTAAAATCACCTAATCCAATTCTCTTATTTTATAGTTGAAAAGGTAATTGTTTCAATTAACAACTATATAATAATTGAGAACATCAGTAAGAAAATAAGCTGTATTACAAGCAACTAATTAATGACTACATAAAGAAACAACCTAACACTTATTATAGTGATTTTATTACTTTTTG